>NC_139927.1:22463412-23663412 GCF_963514095.1 Eutrigla gurnardus
ATGACTTTCATGCTACCATCTGTCACATTTAACGAGAGACTGCCGGTGAAAGGACCTTTTACCTTAATGTCTTCAATATGTCTCATTTCTACAGGATTTTGCTATGTTTTTTCATATGAGGTGGCAATAAATTACATTGACATTACTCAACATCACGACTGTCTTTACCCACAGTGGACATTCTAAATGAAGTGTTTGAGTTATTGGCAAAAAGCCTGTTATCTGAAGTTATTAATAAAAAAAAAAAATGTTGATGGTTCATTGTGCAGACCCAGCGTGAGTTTGTGTACACATGAGAAGGAGTGCCATGTGCATGTTGTAGTATTAACAGCACGTGCAGTCAGACATGAGTAATTAAACCTGTTTTAGGCACCTGGGGCCCGTTCCAGAAAGCAGGCTTTCCTGAAACTCTGACTTTGTTAACTCTGACTTTGTTAACCCTGAGGAGAGGGATACTCTGAGTTTACCGTTCCAGAAAGAGATTGAACTCAACCTTTAGGTCAGTTACCAACCATAGTAACATACTCTGTGAACCTAACCTGCTCGCTGGCAGGTTTTCTTCAGCAAACCCTGAGTTTCTCGTACATGTCTCTGCCTTTTTCAGGAATCTGAACCAACTCTGGAAAAAAATGAGCGTCCTTTCCTCTTCACCCTAATCGATTATGGAAATAAAAGTGATTCTAGCAGCTTTACGTCAGGAGAGGATTTTGATTACTTAGAAGAAAATTACTGTTAAAACTCAGAGTTGCCCATCTCAGAGTTCAGGGTTAGGTTCAGAGTTCAGGGTTAGGTTCAGAGTTGGTTGAACCTGCTTTCTGAAACGGGCCCCTGGACATGCAGATCCCAGTGTGAGATTGAGATCTAAATCTATACAATTGAAATGCATCACAGAAAACGCTGCTCGAAGCAGATTGTCATCAGAGAGGCGACATTTATTCTTAATCAGAAAGCCGACCAAAACAAACACACACAAACACAATCATTGCACTGTAGCACACACACAGTTGTGGCACGTTTGTTTTGATCTGTGTGGTGAAGTTACAGGTGAGGCCAATGTAAGACACACAACCAGAGAACGGGTTGTGATTATGAAGTCTTGACTGAATTGTGTCTCTTTGCAGTACAGCGCCGTGGACTCAAATCCCCTGTCAGTCTACATCATGCACCCTTTCTGGAACTTTGTGGTGAAGGTGAGAAAGACCTGTTCAGCTGTGTGTGTGTGTGTGTGTGTGTGTGTGTGTGTGTGTGTGTGTGTGTGTGTGTGGGTGGGCATACATCACTAATGAGGTTTCCAAGCGTCTGCTGTGATACAGTAACAATGCAGCTTCATCAGCCATCTCGTCCTCCCTTTTGTGAACACAGCAGTCTCTGATTGGAACAACGTGTTGTGCTCTATGGAGGCACCCTTATCTTTTGAATGCAGTCATGTATCTGATAGAATGCATGCCAGTTCCTCTGGATTCCTTGTGAACAGTATGTTAAGGACCTGTGTTTGACTGTGACCTGATATTAGTTTTACACAATTCATATCCCCGTCCTAAAAGCATCTCTGCCTATGTCCATTAAGTGTGACAACAATAATTACTCCAGTTATTTCATCAATGTCAGTATTGTGGTAAGATGATTCTAGTAATGTGACGCCATCATTTACAGTTGCTCTCCTTTTTTCTCTGCTCTCAACAGTTTCTACCGACATGGTTGGCTCCCAACCTCATTACATTCACAGGCTTTATGTTCCTCGTGTTAAACTTCCTCATGTTGGCCTTCTATGATTTTGACTTCACTGCCTCGGGTAAGTCCTCCATACTACTGTTCATTTTAGAAACTGTATGGTGCTATTTGATTCCATCCACTGATCTAGAAGGTGCTGAATACACCAGAAGCTTGTATGTTGATGGGTTAGTTTATTAAAGACAAATAAGCAAGGCTCAACCAATCAGATTTGATTAGACAAGGGGTTTTTGGGTCCTGGTTCGATACAGGTTTTTGGGTCCTGGTTTGATACAGGTTTTTGGGTCCTGGTTCGATATGGGTTTTTGGGTCCCGGTTCAATATGGGTTTTTGGGTCCCGGTTCGATATGGGTTTTTGAGTCCCGGTTTGGTATGTTTCCGATGCAATAGGGAAAACAAAGAAAATGCAGACAATAACTTATTTTTTGTTAATTTAGTTTGAAAATGTCGGCATACTGTTTGATGCAAATCGTTGTCCATTGAGCTCGATAAACCCAGCGAGCCAACATCATGTTACAGCTGACTATCATTGAGTCATTCACTCTGTGAGAGTAGTAGACAGGAAGACAAGTCTGGGTCACGGCGTCCCGACCGGATGTCTCATACGGTACGTCCTGTACTGAAAACCTTCAACACCAATATGTGTACCGTTACACCCTGAGATCGTTTAGAGATTTCTTTAGATTCTTAGCCGGGAACAACCTGGCTTCAGTTTGAGGTCAGTTTGTCTGATGGCTGGCCCCCAGGTCCTCTGTTTATGTGTGTGTGTCGGTGTGTCGTGCTACATATCATTGCTTTATTTGTGTCTCAGCTGCAGGACATGAACACGTGCCTAGTTGGGTCTGGGTTGCTGCAGGGATCTTCAACTTCTTGGCTTATACACTCGGTGAGTCCGCATCCCTGTTTGTTGTTCTTTCTGACTGTGGAGAGGCACGGGGGGGGGAATTCTTCTTCATGGAATGTATTCTTTACCACTCTGTTTATAACCAGTACCATATGTCTTCTGCTAGAATATACGGCACCTCTTATGAATATATTTAATTTTGCATCATTACCTTTTTTGACTGTTTAAGAGAAATCTGTAATCCTGGCTTCAGTGAAAATTCATGAACTCAGAATACTCATTAAACTTACATTAAACTCTTGCTTTGTTGCTGAGGTAACTTAAACTCTGGCTCAGTTACTGTGGTCACTTAAACTCTGGCTCAGTTATTGTGGTCACTTAAACTCTGGCTCAGTTATTGTGGTCACTTAAACTCTGGCTCAGTTATTTTGGTGACTTAAACTAGGGATGTCCCGATCCGATATTTGGATCGGATCGGCCGCCGATATTAGCAAAAAAATGCATATCGATATCGGATTGGCCTGCACGGGAAAATCCTGATCCGGACTCCCGATCCAGTTTTTTTTTTTTTTTTCAAAACTCCGGTCCGTGTTTTCCAGCGCACCAATGTAGGTAATCCATTGCAGTTTTTTTTCAGTTTTTTCCCCAAAATCCGGTCCGCGTTTTCCAACACACCTAGCGCACACCTAGCGACCTGTCCAGCATCCCCTAAACAACGACAAGACGGACTTGTCTGTGCATGTCCCACTAAGAATTTAAAGTTATCAATAAAAATGTCAGCTGTGTGGGATATTTTACCCTAAAAGACGAAAAAGACGAAGAGGTGGAGTGCAATACTTGCCACAATAAAGTCAAGCGTGCTGGTGTGGTAATTTGACTATTTTCTACTCAGGTTTTCTGTGTGTTTTGCTTTTTTTATACAGTTTACAATATTTGCACTTATGGCTTTTTAAGCCTTGGTTTACACTCTTGTTGTTCAAGAGCAGAGCACTGATGCCAATTCAGTTTGTGTGGTTAATTGACTATTTATTATTTTGTCTATTTTGTGTTTATTTAACCCTGTTAAGAATAAACAGGTCAGCTTCTCATTACCAACCATTGTGGATTATTCAAACTAACCTAATTAAGTTGGCTAGTTGTTCTTAAGAGTAAAACCCTTTTCAACACGAGTCTGACAACAAAATAAGTAAATATCTCTAATCTTTAATACATGCTTGGATCGGCCGGTATCGGCCGATACTAAAAGCTACAATATCGGTATCGGATTGGAAGTGCAAAAAGCTGGATCGGGACATCCCTAACTTAAACTCTGGCTCAGATATTGTGGTCACTTAAACTCTGGCTCAGTTATTTTGGTAACTTAAACTCTGGCTCAGTTATTTTGGTAACTTAAACTCTGGCGCAGTTACTGTGGTAACGTAAAGTCTGGCTCAGTTACTGTGGTAACTTAAACTCTGGCTCAGTTACTGTGGTAACTTAAACTCTGGCTCAGTTATTTTGGTAACTTAAACTCTGGCGCAGTTACTGTGGTAACTTAAACTCTGGCTCAGTTATTTTGGTAACTTAAACTCTGGCGCAGTTACTGTGGTAACGTAAACTCTGGCTCAGTTACTGTGGTAATGTAAACTCTGGCCCAGTTACTGTGGTAACTTAAACTCTGGCTCAGTTACTGTGGTACAGAAAAACTCTGGCTCAGTTACTGTGGTAACTTAAACTCTGGCTCAGTTATTTTGGTAACTTAAACTCTGGCTCAGTTACTGTGGTAACTTAAACTCTGACTCTGTTGCTGAGGTAACTTAAACTCTGGCTCAGTTGCTGAGGTAACTTAAACTCTGGCTCAGTTGCTGAGGTAACCTGAGACTGAGGTGTTTGTATACAGACATGTGAACTACGCTGAAGTCCGTTCAAATCTTGCTGACCATTTTGTGAACCAGTAAAATGAAGTGAATGTCCATGGCAGATCGGTGGCTTGTGTGTTCGGGAAGCAGGTGAACCTGTGTTGCTGTGTTGCTGTATAAACATGAACTGTCCTTGACCAACTGACTGACCGTGTCTTTTGTCTTATTGGTGGGTATAGATGGTGTTGATGGTAAACAGGCACGTCGCACCAATTCCTCCACACCATTAGGGGAGCTGTTTGACCACGGCTTGGACAGTTGGGCCTGCATCTTCTTCGTGGCCACCGTGTACTCGATATTTGGCCGTGGTGAAAGTGGCGTGGGCGTGGCAACACTCTATTACATCCTGTGGGTGGTGCTGTTCTCCTTCATTCTATCTCACTGGGAGAAATACAACACTGGCATCTTGTTTCTACCCTGGGGATACGACATCAGCCAAGTGGTGAGGACACACACACACACATGCTCACACACACACACACACATGCGCACAAACAAGCGCATGCACGCACACAGACACAGGAGGTAGCAGGTTGACAAGCAGACGTTTTGTGTCTAATATCCTTCCAGACCATCTCCCTCGTTTATTTGGTCACTGCTGTGGTCGGCGTGGAAACGTGGTACCTGCCAATCCTGTGGCGCTTCCTCTACAGAGACCTTTTCACCTTTATGATCATTGGTAAGTTGTGTTCGGTCACTCTTGAGTAGTGTTGGGACGATATAGGTTTATCATAAATTACTTGAAAACTTGAATAAGCTGTCTATCTTGCTATCATGGCAGAGAAGTGAACAATAGAGCTAGAAAATATAGGCTACAAAATTAAAAGGGAGCAAGTAACGTGGAATAAAGGAAATAGAAGGCCACTCAGAGTATGACTGACATTCACCCATTCATACACACATTCACACACCGACGGCGGAGTCAACCACACAGGGCGACAGCCAGCTCGTCAGGAGCAATTAGGGTTAGGTGTCTTGCTCAGGACACCAGGCACTCAGCTAGAAGGAGCCGGGGATTCGAACCGGCAATTTTGCGGTTGCCAGCCAACCCGCTCTACCTCCTGAGCCAAACCCCCCCAGGTATGTCCATTCATTTGTCTTTTCATAACAGAACAAGACACTTTTCACATAGATTACACTAGAAGAAGATGATTTTCAGGGTCAATTAATTTCAGTTGTTTCAAATTTGAACAAAAGTGATACAGACTTGGTAGATCCCTCCGTGATTCAGATCCACTGGGTCCTTGGCCAATGCTGCACCCTTCCACAACTTTTCATGAACATTGGGCCAGTAGTTTCTTTGTCAACCTGGGTGGGTACAGACAGACAGACAGACAGACAGACAGACAGACAACCTCATCCACGCAGGTAGAAATGAAACACAAGGTGGTTTGGTTGCAGTATTACCACTAACCACAAGGTGGCACTGCGATGAGGACATTTCTATACTGCTGCAGCTCTACCATTGGCTGCGGTCATCTGAGGCGACTGTAACTTTGATACTTTGAACACTGTACTGTGTCAGACTGCTGACTAATGAACACAGCACCATGCCAACTGTTTCCCATCTCATCAGAAACGCCACCAATAATGACTGTGTTTGATTTCCAGCCTGTTCCTTCACTGTGACCTTGCCCATGAGCCTCTACAATGTCTTGAAGTAAGTCTAGTGGTGTCTTCATGTTTTATTCGATTGGAGCACAATAACTTCACAGCGCTCTGATCTGTGGTTTTGCAGAGGTCACCGTGGTAACACTCTGAAGCACAGCAGCCTGTATGAAGCCTTCTTGCCCTTCCTTTCTCCCGTCCTCCTCTTCGTCCTGTCCACCGTTTGGGTGGTCTTCTCTCCATCCAACATCCTGGAGCTGCAGCCCAGGATCTACTACCTCATGGTGGGGACGGCCTTTGCAAATGTCACGGTGAGTGTCTTACTTGAATACCAAAATGTGCTGCTGTTTCAGGACATTCCTGCTAACTTTGACATATCTTCTAACTTTGAGCTACAGATACCACCACGTTAAGCAGTTACAAGACTATCACACTTATGTTTAGAAGTTCAATATTTCTTACAGTAGTTTAAATTCCACAGAATGGAACAGGGCCATTCATGTTATTAAGTACATATATGTTGACCCAGCTGTGAAAAAGGCCTCTTGCAGCAGTTTTAGCTTACTTTCATTGGCTACCTGTCCATGTAGATCAGAATTTCCTGTCCCGTCCGACAATTGAGGCAAGTAGTATGAAAACACCACATGCACTGTTGTTGCAGGGATTTTGCTCTGCAAGGGAGGAGTCTAAAACACTCCTCCTGTTGCATACTTGGAATTGTATTTTCTCATTGTGCGAGGCAACTGGGCAAGGAAGGTAAAGTGAAGACAGAAAAGTGTAGGGTCCCACCCAACCCCCCTCCAAGATCCTAGGGGTATATGCGGTGAGACACAGGATGACAGGTAGGCGTCATGGATGGATCCCCACAAGATCACCAGCGTCCCGACTGGGACCTACAATGACAGGGGCACCACCCAAGCCCCATGCAGGAGGTCCACCGATAGCTCTCCAAACCGCCCCACACGGTGGCAGAGATGGGGAAGCCGAGGCCCACCACCCCCCACGAGGGGTGGGCCCAGAGGAGCGCCAAGCCCCAGCAGCACACAAACAGGGCCCAAACCCCAAATGACTTGTAATGGGAATCAGTCACACAAAGGTGTTAAGGCACACTTAAAGTCCCAGTCGGCAAGTCCGGCGGATCGAGGGCACTCAGATCTTAGATCACGCCACCTTTGAAACGTGGGTCCGATGTTGACTCTGGTTTTATCACGGGCACCATCGCCATCTTTCTTTTTTTCCTTCTTTTCCACCGGTGTTTTCTTTTCCTTGGTTGTTTTGGACCTCCTCGTTTTGGTTTTTAACCAAGGAATTGGAAGATTGTTGCTACTTCCCTCAGTCCCCCCCCTGTGATAGTGGTACGACCCAAGGGAATAGGAGCTCTATGCAGGCTCTACGTGCACGTAGAGGCGCACTTTTTTTCTAAAACTGGACGATTTATGTTGTTCTAATGGAGCATAGTGTCGGCTTCGGTGAATATGATCAAAAAAATGTTGCCGACTGGGAATTTAACGTTTTTGGCTTCAAGATTAAATTTTTTTCAGTAATGTTTCGCAATTAATTTGAGCTGAGTCAATTAATTTGACACATATTCTGCACAAAGTCAAAAGTCAAATGTATTTATATCGCGCAATATCATACACTGTTGTCATTCATAGTGCTTTAAAAAAATAAATAAAATGTAATCAAATTTAGATCAAATAAAACAATAATAATAATTTTAATAACAATAACACCTACAGAAACAAAACAAAAAGGTTCATGTAAGAAGAGAATAAAACAAAACTTAAAAAGGACAAGATTAATTAAAAGCAATAGAAAATAGGTGGGTTTTCAATGTCTTTTTGAAAGAAGCTACAGTCAGGGCAGATTTAATTTCTGTTAATGCCATTTCACCCTGCTTAGACTTGACTCTCGGTACAACCAGCTGACCAGTATCAGTAGATCTATATGAACTTACTTAAGTAACTTAATCATTTCGATTTTAAGGTTCTTTTACTGATTTTTAAATGTCTTAATGGCCTTGCGCCCTCTTACTTATCTGAACTGCTTTTACCATATCAACCCTCGCGGACCTTGAGGTCCTCCGGCACTAGCCTTTTATCCATACCAAAACCAAGAACTAAAACCCACGGTGAGGTAGCATTTAGCCACTACGGCCCCCACCTGTGGAACAGCCTGCCGGAGAACCTAAGGTCTGCAGAGACTGTTGACATTTTTAAAGGCAAGTTAAAGACACACCTTTTTTAATCAGGCTTTTAACTAATATTTACATTTTTATTCCATTCTTATGTGGTTCTATCATATTGTATGTTGTTCCTTCTAGCTTGCTTTTTAAGACAATACTAATCTTAAATAATTGCAGGGTTCGACAATAACGGTTGCCCGATTGCCCGGGGCAAGTAAAAATAACCGGCGGGCAGGTAGAACCTGTTCAGACTTGCCCGGTCGGGCAAGCACAAACTCCGACAAATTCGTATCATCTGTCTGCTGCTGTGGAGGCGGCAGTTGCAGTGTGCTGCTTTTTTTCTTTTTTTTTTTGTGTGTGTGCTTCGATTGGCTATGGTACAGACACACCAACTCCGGCAGCGACGCAACGGACGGTCGAACGCACCCGCGAGTGGGCAGTTCTGTGTTCAAGTTGGATCAATTGGATAGACGTCCTGCGAAGTGGGCGGGACTTGAGTTTTGCTCTGCCGTTTCCAACATGGCGGCCGGGCCACAAACGATCTCATTTTACAGTTAAACTACACGCTAAAGCATGTTTCTGAAAACATTTGAGGCGGGAAATGTGTAGTGCAGTAACAGAATCTGGATTCATATTTGATCAACACTGCCTAGTTTGATAGTTTGAACGAAGTTTCTGGAGCCGGCGGCACTGCGTTGGACGGACGGCATTTGCATAAAGTTCAATCCATCGAACTTTATGCAAATTCACGTACGGCGACAGGGCCGTCAATTCGACGTGCCGTATCCATCATGCGGAGCTCCTGCTCTACATAGACAATGAATGGGATCCGTTGACTTGACGTCTGCTGCCGGAGTTGGTGTGTCTGTACGAGCCTCTGTGCTGACGTACCGACGCAGACGTACGGTGACGTTGTTTCACTTCCGCGGGAACGACAGCTATCGCAAACAAAATTTAGACAGCCATAGCAAGTCACTTCCTCACCTGGCCTGCGTACAGGCTAAAAAACACCGAAATGTTCCCGGACCGATGGACCGTTGTGTCCAAAGACTCTACCTGGAGAGCCACAACCAGATAAAAAAATGTCTAACGACAGCTTATCATGTCGCCAAAACGGAGCAGCCGTTCACGCAGTATGCATCTCTTCTAAATCTCCAGACGACAAATGGAGTGGACGTCGGGTCAAGATACAATGTCACAACATTTCTTTCATTGGTTGGAAGAGAGCAGGGAGAAGTTTCATATGAAATGTAATGACAAATGAAAAATAAAAACAGCTTTCTGACAGAAGAAGTGTTGTGTAGTGTCGTCTACAGTCAACAGATAATGGATTTTAGTAAGATATAAGTCTTGAAGAAAATTTGCACAACACCGCGGCGCCACAAAAAGAACCTCTTAGGCAGGGCAAGTAAGAATTTAGGCAGGGCAAGTAGATTTGAAAAGTACTTGCCCGACGGGCAAGTAGGAAAAAACCTTAACGTCGGACCCTGAATTGTATTTGTTTTATTTACAATTATAGGTACAATTTTATTTTATTTATTATCTTACGTATTCTTATCCTTTTAACCGTTCACTCCATTTATTTATCTTTTGTCAAGGTTTTTATCCTATCTTATGTCTTTAGTTTTTAAGGTTTAACTCCAGAGTTTCCTCAGGGGGGTCCTCCATGCTGGGAGCAGAGTCCAGGCTGCTGCTGGGGGTGCTGTCCTTGGGTCCCTTCGGCCCGACCAGCTGTTGTCTGTCAGGGTCGGAGGGCCTGGGCACTGGTGCCCCCCATGGCACAGCCTGTGACTCCTCCCAGCGTGGATGGCCCCAACGACAGCGCTTCCACTTTGTGCTGCACACCCAGTGTATGAAAAGTGCTCTATAAATAAAGTTTGATTTTGATTTCATTTCATTTCATTTAGTGAAGCTAAAGATGTACATAGATGTGCATATTCAGGTGGAAATGAACGTTTCTTCATGTGAATGACTTTGTTTTGCAGTGTAAGCTGATCGTGTGTCAGATGAGTAACACACGCTGCCAGGCACTGAGCTGGCTGCTGCTGCCCATGACCCTGGTGGTGATGTCAGCGGTGAGCGGGGCGGTCGCCAACGAGACCCGGCTGCTCTACCTGTGGACGGCTGCTGTCATCTTAGCACACATACACTACGGTGTTTCAGTGGTACGAACAGTCATATACTTCATACATCAAATCGATTTGTCAAGTAAATGTGAAGTTTACACCTGCTTAGCTTAGCATAACCACCAGAATCAGGGGGAAATGGCTAGCTTGGCTCTGTCTCCAAACTCAACCTAATTACTATCACAGCTTGTTGGTTAGATTCAGTTCAACAGCTGACATGTGAAAGTGTCAATTTGAAATTGAACAGGGTGTCATGTGTCAAACTATTCTCTTTCCTGGAGTAAAGTAGGAACTTACTGCATTCTCGCTGGTTGCCTGGCAACTGGTCTGGTAGATAACCTGTGATAATCACAGGTGATTAATAGATCACAACAGCAGATTTGTGCTGACTAACCAAACAAGATCATCAACTCTTTGGGTTTCTGCTCTGGTGATAACACGCAGACAGATTGACAAAAAGATTGGAAATTAACTGAACTGATATCTTTGAATGCTTTTAAATCCAGGCTGAGAGCACTCGAGACGACCTCCTTTACTTGTAACTGTTTTTTATCATTTTATTTGTTTTATTTGTCTGTATATTGTAACTTTGTAACTTTTGCTGCCTCTTGGCCAGGACTCTCTTGAAAAAGAGGTTTTAAATCTCAATGCGACTTTCCTTGTAAAATAAAGGTTAAATAAAAATAATGAAAATAAATAACGCTGTCCAATCATTTCATTCAGCTGAGTGAAATGATTGGTGGAGGCTTGAAGAGACGGCTGTTAGTGTTGCTGATTTAGATGGAAGGACATCAAATGAAATGCAGCCTGGTTGGCTTTGAGATAAAAGACAGACTTGCATGTTGAGGTCCTGTATTACTAAATGTTTTTTCATTGAATGAATACATGGATGTAGTAGAAAATAATGTTGTTTTCCATTGCTAGGTGCAACAGCTCAGCAACCACTTCAACATTCTGGCCTTCTCCCTGAAGAAGTCCAGCAGTGACTGACAGGAAGAGGAACGCATCTGCTTGAAAGAAGCTGAGGTTTAGGCTCCTCCTATCCTCGGGTTATTGAAACCTCATTCTCATCACCACGGAAACCGCATCCCCTCCCCTCCACCCATGATGACACTGCAAGTGGAACGCACTTCCACTGTCCCCAAACACACACACACACACACACACACGTACACACATATACACACACATACACACACACATTCCCAACTAACTCTGGTCTCTGCAATGGGGCGAGCCCAGGGGCTCTGGCTTCCGTCACTGGTGATTGGCTGACTTGAGCCAATGAGGTGCAATTGTTTCCTACGGAAATGTGCTTCAGTCGTGAGGACAGGAGCCATGCAAACACAAACACACGTATATATGTATTCTGCTTTCATGCAGATCATTTATATCTCGTGTCAGGTATTTCAAATCCAAACACAGCCACACACACTCACATAGTATTATGAATGTATAATAAGCCTTGGGGAAAGTCCATTTTAGTTTTATTAATAGGAATGCCTCAAATAGTGCTGTTTCAAATTTGACCAAGCCTCTAAATCGTGGCTATCCACAGTTTAAAGGTTCAGTCACCTTTAACACACACACACACACACACTTTATGTGTTAACTGGTTTGGGGCATTTTTTTCCCTTCAAACTGAGATAAAACTTAAAAAGGATAATCCTGTAAACATTGTATACATTTGTCTCTGATGGAGTCTGCTCTGTGATGACTTGTCATGAGTAACCAGAGCTGGCTATCCTCTTTAACCAGGACAAGATTATGACCTTTTGATTTGTACTGACCTTCAACGTGAGCCTCTTACAGAGCACCGGCCTCCCGGCTCTCCCTCCCTTCTGAGGTGTGGTGTCTTCATGTTTTTTTTTTTTTTTACATTTTTGTATACATATTTGGTAGTATTTTTCAAATCTGTTGCCATGGCAATGGCCTGTGGTGTAGTTGCGCAGCACTTGAATGAAGAGTGCGTTCCAAAGCCGCTACCGGAGCGGACTCACTCTGAGGGAATGAGCCGTCGCACAGGACACCACCGCCGCCACAGCGCCTGGCATCACCTGGCATCACCCTGCTCACACACCACACGTCACCTTTTATACCGTCACGCCACTGCTGTGAACGTTGTTTATCTGTACGATTCAAACAATGTTTCCATGTTGAAATAGCATATTCAGTAGCTGCAGAGTGGACTTGGGTTTTCATCAAACTGGTTTTCACAGCCAAGTGTGATTGGACGGGGCTCGCTGATCATCAATGTAACCTCTCATTGCAAAAATGTTACATCATAGTCTGTGTGGCTATATTTCAGAGGAAATACATTTTGTTGTGTGCAACTTGACCCTGTGGAATCTTGTCTGTATGCAGGGGGTTTCAGACTGCCACTATTTGTTGACATAGGACGAGTCCCAGCTCTGCTCCAGAGTCTCACACTGCAAGAAGAAGTTCCAGTTTGTCTTCTTCACCAACATGTTCAAACTGTGCTCTGCAACGAGACCATGTTAGCCCACTTTGAAGTGTACTTGTTCGACCTGTCAAAAAGGTGCATCCAGTCAGCTGAACCACAGGTCCCAGGTCAGATCTGAAATGTAAAAGGAAATACAATAACAACTGTCATTGTATTGCCTGTGAAAGGCACTTAACAGTCTGTCTGTTGTGTGAGTCTGAACGTGAACTCACAATAATCGTCATCTACAGTAACCGCGTGATGATATTTTATGAATAAAATGTACAAGGAAACATGATACACTGGGCATGAAAATTATATTTTGAGCTTAACTTTACTTTGACATTTTACCTCTCGCAGACGTTTTGTATATAAACTATTACTGGGCAGCACTGAACACTCAGACGGCAGCCCTGTAGCGTGACTGGGAGATTCAACTCTACTGCCATAAAACCCAGTAAAGGACCCATGTTGGTGTGCAGCACCTCTGCACTGCAGCTTCCAGTCATAAGCACATAATAGTTGACATTTCATTTTGCCCACATCTGTGACTTTGGAGACTTTAGACTGTGATTAGGGACGTGAGAACAACTGACTGAGATTTTGCCACCAAAGAGGAGGTGAAGTGTTTTTTCTGGTGGGAACATGCATGTCTGGGTATGTGCATATCCACGTCTGACAATGTGTGGATGTATACTCTGTATGTGTGGATATCTGTGTAAATACATATATTAATTTTTCATTCTAATTTAATTTTAAAAATGGGATCCGGTTGGCCGATTTCTCCAACGAGGGGCTCCAAACCCCGTTGGTTAAAAACAAATAACACTGTCTAGGTATCACTTCCTAGAAGTTTTTAAAATCCTCACCTCTGCTGCTCTCCTGGCTGATGGGGGGCAAACACTGGATTTCATATGTTAATAGGAAAATGTTTGCCCTTGAAAAAAGTGTATCAAGCCATGAAACTAAAATTCTAATCAGCTGACAGGTGAATCTGTCACTTTCTTTGGAATACATGTAACATTTTTGGAGTGTGCTCTTCAGCTTTACCCTCTACGTTTGAGGAAAACACTCTTCCCCTGGATCAATGAACCAAGCTGTTGAAATTGTGATGAAGTTGTTGTATGCTTCGGTGTGGCTTCTTCTTGTGACGTTGTATTTAACCACTGAAAGACAGGACGGTCCAGAACAAATAAAAGAACATTTTCTTTAACCACTTGACTGCGTTGTCGCCACAAACCTGAACTTCTAGGGTCATTTTTACAAGGTCAAGTCGATCTAAACGTCCTCTCACATCCACCAGCAGAGGGCAGCATTGGCTCTTATGTACTCAAAGTGTAAATGAATACATGAATGCTGTGTAGACGGTCCATCAGCTGTTCCTCCTGTTTCCAGAGACTCATTAGTTGCTAAGGAGGTTTCACCTTCAGTCACTGCTGACACACATATCGTGCTTTCACTAAAACTTCCTCAACCATCAGATAATGCGCTGCTGTCAGGACACGCTCCCAGAATGTTAAAGCTCTCCTCATCAGAGCAACTCACCTTTTCTATTCACACACACACACACACAGAAGAACCCACCACAAGCTCAACACTGCACTCTTTCATCCAAAACACGACTCAAACATGGGCACTTCTGAGGTTGCACTGCAGTATTTGTGTTTTGAAACTTTCGAATATTATGTGTATTCTCGTCAGTCATCGCCTTCATCTGAAGTTTCCCTCTCATGGCTCCTTTAGACAGCAGGTTTCCACGGCTCAGTAGTTCTCTAACATCAGGGAGGGTTTTCCAGACAGAGGACATCATTTTTTAGGGCCAAGTCATGCAATAGCAATTAATTTTGTTTGTCGCATTTTTTAATTTTAGTTTCCATTCATAAAAAAATTTAGTATTTTCCATACTTTAATTTTCTCTACCGGGTTACATGGATCCAGATTAATGGATTTAAAATACTGGGGCTGTTTTTTGTTGCTCAACACAAAGGGGGCATGTTTTATGGGTCATTATAGGTCCTGGAAATTCAGATTTTTAGTCAGTGAATATGGGGAAACAATCGGGGAGTCTGATATTTGACTTAGACCATTCAATTTCACACCATTAATGGCAAATTCCATACAGTTAAAGGGTTATACTTTGATGCGTATTTTAATTGAACTTTTTGCAGTACATAAAACGTGTTGTAGAGATGAACCACAACAGGTTTGCGTTCAAGCAACACAGACTACTTTTAATGGAAAAGAGCCTGCACTATGCAGAACCTCCAGCAGATGGAGGTGCAGAACCACTTTTCTGTTGATGGTTGCAAGAGTTGAGGACAAGTGGAGAATGACAATAGCACTGGTTCTATACCCATTTTGCTGTAAAATGACTTTTGACAGAGCAGAGCAGGTCTCATGTTTACAGCGTATTATGTGTGTGCTGAATTGGACACCTCCTTGCCAGCATGTTGGTCTGGCACTCAACGCTCATGCAAGTGTTGTTTTTATCATGTTCGCCGTGAGCAACTCTTAAACTCCACAGGGAGACGGACGCTCGGGAGGGAGTGTTGACTCAGAGTGAGAAATTAGAAATCCTCCAGTAATCAGGGAACCAGCAGACCTTCAAAACGAAGTAAATGCTTGCGATGATGGGTTGGCTTTGAACGCGGAGGCCCAGCAATGTCATCTTGGATCGGCTCTCTGAGAGTGTTTAGGAGTTCTGTCTGTCAAAACAGCTGGCAGCCGCTGGGCGCTTATCTGACCAGATGTTTTTCATCCAGAAATGTGATGCTGATCAAGCAATGATTCATCCAAACAACGTGCTGGCAGCAAGTCAATGGTTCACTTGTGTTTTGAATATGTGATCCACCTCATTAAGATCAGCATACTGAAGTAAAGGTATCAAATCTGTTCAAACATATTTCTACCTGCACATTTTGGTTTCTCTCATTCCACCATTGTCCAACATGAAAGTACATTACTCCAGTTATTAATAACTGGATGTTGTAAGCGATTTTACAACATAAAAAGCAACAGCAGTGTCATAATACAATAATGAGAAACTAAATTAAATGAAGTGATTTGGAACATTAAAGCAAATAACTAAATTGAAAAGTACCTCAAGATAAATAGTAGTTATTATAACAACAGTTTGAAAAGCAGAAAAAGTAAACAAAACAAAAAAAGAAAAGAGAGAGAATAAAACAATGCAACAAGCTAAAAAAACAACAACTGGATAAATAGATCAAATAAGGAGGAGCTGAACAAAAATTAGGGTCAACTATTATATCTAAATAAAGTGTGATTTAAGAAGTGATTTAAAGGAGGAAACTGATTTAGCTCAGCAGATCATCTCTTCCTGTCTAAAATCCCTTAACCATTAACCATTAATTACTTCTACTTAACAAATAATAAGAATGTGTAATCTAATTGGAGAATTGATATTATCACTTTTAAAAGGCTGGTTCAGTAGTGGGGTTGTGGTATTCATCCACAGTCGGAGTCGTACCTCCAGTAGAAACAGACAGGAGTCCATCAGGATACAGTGATGTAGAACAAACCCTTTATCCACAGCAGTGTACACTAGATTTAGAATATCTGAGGTGAAAATTAAACTTTACTGTTGTTACATCTGGTGGAGAGAGTATATGTCCAGTTCCCTGTCTGACAGCAAGACTGTGTACTGACTGACGTCTACTCGAGGTAATACACTATGGAGAACATACACAGTTCAACTGAAGTATCCCTTTATAAAGGTCATATTACCACTTGTGTATTAAACAGAATGTTGGAGTTTAGTTTACAATGTGTGATTTTGAGCATTAAATGAACCGTAAGGAGGTACAGGGTTCCTCTGTGTAAACATAACAGGTACAAACACTCGTTCATTCCTCTCTCAGTCAAGCTCATCAATGAAAAACGGTGATCATGACTGTGTGGAGGAAACAATGTAGTAAAATGTGGATCTAACTGCACTCTGTGTATGACCGAATTGGAGAATGCAATGTTTTTGATGACTGAATGTATATGCGCAGAGATGGAGTACTGTATAGGTAACTAGGACTAAATGTATAGGGAGTTGTGGAGGGATAATTATGCATACTGTAGTGAATAGGACCTGATGGATGTGTATGTAAGGATGAATGAATGAGACTAGAATGAATAACTGTATGTTGGGTGGGATTGCTACTTTGCACAGGTATAGATGTATGAATGGAGGGACAGTATGCTCAGGATGAATGTTGGGTGGTGTGATTGCTGTTTTGCAAATGTATGAGACAGTGAATGTACAGAATGAATGGGAATGGAATGGCTGGTTAATTGCGTTCTTTGCACAATATCATGTACAACAATTTTTTGCACTGTTGTTCAAATGTTGTTACTTCTCTTTCTTATGTTTTTAATTGTCCTTCCCATACGGCTAACTAGCTGTATGTTGTGTGTTGTATGTTGTATGTCATGTGATATCCTACTGTGATGCAGCAACTAACCCAAAACCGAAACAAATTTCTCCCCTGGGAGACACAATAAAGTGAATCTTGAATCTTGTAAAAACCTGTAAGATGACTTTAACATTTAGCTGTAAAGTTGACTTTTGATGAGTTACTGATGGATTTACCATGTATGCATGGCCGAGTCCTCCACGAGTCTTACATGAGCTCTACATTCACTCAGGAGGAACTGGGCATTAGTTAAGCATCAGTTCATGCTGATGACTGTCTACTTAATATAAAGTCTAACCCATTTGTTAAAGTTTATTTTTTCAATCAAAATAAAACACATTTTCAAGATGTTGATTTCTTTAAATGTGTTCAAGGTTCACTATTGCAATTACTGTTTAAAGTTCATGCAGCATCATATTTTATAACTTTGAGGCGATTCATAAAAAACGTAACTTTCTCTCCTGAGATAACCATTTCCTGATCACCTCACTTCCTTGTCGCTGCCGTGTGTTGCCGTTAAGGTGGCTCCTCTGTGTGGAGGTTAAAGGACACAGTGTCCCTCTGGTCCAGGTGTCTTTTAGTGAATTAGCTGGTGTTGATCCTGAACGGACAGTTAATCAGTGGTGGCATCAATTAAACAGAGTCCGCCTCGGGTTGCTGCTCTGCACTGGACGTTTTGTGTGCTGCTGACCCCTGTGACTCATACCACACTGTCATGGCGAGCAGCCACAGCCCAGTTAACCCCCCCACCCCCCCACCCCCACCTGGGACACTCAATTATGGATGACCATCATTAGAAACCAGACACGCCAGAACACAGATCTACCCAGACTGTCACACACACAAACAGTGTGATGGGCATGGCGATTATTCTCAGAGACACCCAAGACCATTGAAGTGCTAACGGAGTAACACCATCCACTTCACTGGCCTCCAGCTGACCACCAGCATGCATTTTTCATATCAGTATTAGAAGCTCATGAAATCAGTACCACATTATGATATTACCCCAAATGAATCACATTTCATGGCAAAAATTAAAGTTTTTCAGGAAACATTCCGGTTCGTCGTACAATAACAATACAGTATTCCTGTGTTTTATGTGTAGAAGTTGATGTTTGGGGCAGCTGCATATTCCTTCTTATGTCTCGGCTCGTAATCCTGTGATTGTTCTGTGAAAAACACACAATCAGCCCTTAAACCAGGGATTAAGCTGCAATATATCAAATGATGGTCACAAGGTCCACACACACACACACACATACACACACACACACACACACACACACAGTTTCCAGTATATATTTTTGCTGCCACTCTATCCACAACTCTATTGTCTCCGTTGACTTTATCTAAGCCAGGACGGCTTCACGGCTCCCGGCTGGTAAAATATCTCAAAGTCTACTGGATCCGTGACCAAGACATCTTTACATGTACATGTCTCAGTGAGTATTATTTCTAAAAGGTTTGGTGATCCTTGAACCCCCCTGATCCCTGATGTTTTGTCACACAGATAGACAGAGACTAAAGTATGGTGCTCAGAGGCCTACTCAGTGAGTTCAACATACACAGGGTATCTTTCAGTTATCCAGCTTAAGTAACCCTAACAAAGGCAATCAGAGATAAGCGGTCGCACGACGCTGGTTATCAACTCGTTAAGTCAACCCAGGGTTTACCTGTCCAGCTATTAATAGTCATATAATATGACTGCCCATCATAAGGGAACTACTAGATCTGACTGATTAAATTAACATGTTAACTGTGCTTATAGCTCAGTGGTAGAGTCACCGCCCCATGTACCGAGGCTCCCTGCAGCGGTCCCGGGTTCAAATCCGCTGTGCGGTCCTCTTCTAAATCATGTTGTCGCTCTCTCTCGCCCCTCTAACTCTCACGCTGTCCTCCCGCAATAAAAGGCCATAAATATAACTTTAAACAAATGAATGTGTCGCTTAGATGTATTCCTATAGCGTGGTGTACACAATATCAGCCTCATTCTTTCAGCTGCAATCCCGGCGGTGTAAAATTGACTTGGGAGCAAATAAAATAAATATAAAAACATAATTCAAAGTGGTCAGTAGGCTGTACGCTGACACAGAAAAGTCATGCTCTCCGATGAGAATCTGTATCTCTCATATAAAACATTGTCAGGGACAGACAAAGGGTTTTGCAGGTCTCTGAACACTCTAGTTCTCCTAAGAGACCTGATCCACGATCCACCGAGCTTCTTTTTTTTTCTGCAGTGTAAGTTACCATGGCGATGTAAGAAGTGAAACAGCATCGTAGGACGGAAAACCTAGAGTTGACGCTGAAGTTACCTCGCTAAGCCCAAATCCTGCTTCGTAGTACAGGCCTCAGGTGTCTTTAATGAAGATTTCAGAATTGGTACACAGGTATTCAGTCAGAAAGGCAACAGGTCAAAAATCTACAAGGCAGAGGCAAACCAGACCAGGTGAAACCTTGTACCTGGCTCAACCATGTTGGTCAATGTGCTTAACTGCAGACAAGCTCAACTTCATAACCTCAACGATTATCTTTTTAAACACACAAAATAAAATCCATCTCTCTCTCAACTCAAAGCGTCTCTACAACCTGCAGCCTGCCAGTCAGTCACCAGGACAACACTGTTGTTGATGACGCAGACTAAGTTCAAGTTCCTTCCTGTCTTTGTTATTGTGGCGTTAGCAGCACCGCTGCATTAGGATACTGTGATATGGGGAACCATTCATAGTCTGCGTTGTACGGATACTTGTTTCATACGAAGGTCCGACTAATAAATATCACAAAGTGTTGTGATGATTAAATATCATGTTGCTGAAGAGTTTCAGGACTTGGCTAATGGGGGAGACTGTTATCACAGTAAACCGCCCAGTTACCTCCAACAACAGAAACGAGCCGATGAATCACGTAAACATGTGTCTGGGTATAATTGTCCTCAGGGGTATTCTACCAAACTCGCTAATTAAGGCGGCGCTTACCTGGTTAAGCCTGGTTAGAACTAAAGCCAACTTCCACTTGCGGCTAAACCCATTCCATTAACGCATTTCAGCCGCGCCTTGTTAAGGCTAATTCAAGCCAGGTTAACATTGGCTGCGTTTCCGATCGCATGCATTTGCGCCTATGCATGCACGAGACTTGAGAGGATCCGCCGGAACTCGTCATAAACACGTCAAGTTCCCACCACGTCAAGCCGGACACAGGTGCACTTCACGGACTTTGCACAAAGAATATGGCCTACCCAGTGGCGCTGGCTTTTTTCGTCGCGGAAAAATTCAAGGCATTGGAACTCCCCTTGTTGATGGAGGCTGAGGAGCAAAGGTGAGGAATTTTCTCACGTGGGAAATTCCACGTGGTAATTCTAACCGACTAGGGCAACGTTGAGGGAGTGTCTTACGTCCGCACTTATTTGAGACCATCTGCACAGAAAAGCATGCGGAGGGAGGTACCCTGGAGATCCTGCGAGTTTTTAAAGCCATGTGACATGTCGCAAAGGTAAGTTATCACCAGCATTTCTGACATTTTTATCCCAGAATCCCTGGTCATGCGAGGCAAATGCATGCGCATGCATGATTTGAAACGCGCCTATTGTCGTGTGTTACGCACATTCACTGGATATAAAGCCAGCCCAGAACCGTGAATGTCGAATCATCGAGAAAATGGAAAAAAATATTGATGGAACTGTACGAGGAGTACAAACCCATCATAACCAAAAAAGGGAATACTGTAGTGATAAATAAAAATTGCGAGGCTGCTGGGGCAAGAATTGCCGAGTGATTAAATGCGCAAGTACTGTCAAGAGTAACATGTTCTAATATAATACTGACAAGGACTTCCTGAGCGTGAGAATAGTGTAGAGGTAACGTGCCGGCCAGGGTTCAATTCCTGACTATGGAAGTTTGTGAAACTTCTTTCTAAAACAGAGTTTTAGTGTGAAGTATTTCTCTCTCTCTCTCTCTCTCTCTCTGAGAATGGCGGAGGGTGTGTGGAGCTGAGAGCGTGGTGTGTGAGTTTGTTGGCGGTGTGAATTTTCTCTCAATCTTTTCTATCTTTATGTGTACGTGTTTTCTTTACAGTTAGTAGTGTGTCTAAGTGTTTTTTGTGTGTTTTTGTGTGTTGGTGTTTGGTGGAGGCCGAGCGGAGGGCCTGGTTGGCACCATGCCAGTGGCGGAAGCCGCTGCCGCCGAGTTTGAACGGCTGACTCGGCGGCATGCCATCAAGCTTGTCCCGGCGATGCGGTGCTCGGTTGGAGGAGGCGGGTTTAGCGGTGGGAGAGGTGGTCGGGTACGGCAGCGTGAAGTCTGCCTCCCGAATGAACGGAGCAATCGTTATCTTCCTGGATAGTACGGATAAAGTCAGCGCGGTGGTGGAGAGCGGGGTCGTGATACAGGACACCTTCACCCCCGTTCTCCCGCTGGTTAGTCCGGCTACCAGGATAACGATCTCCAACGCTCCTCCGTTCATTAAAAACGAAGTGCTGGCCAAAGAGTTGTCGCGATTTGGCCAGTTGGTCTCACCCATAAAAATGGTGTCTTTGGGCTGCAAGGCCCCGCAGCTGAAGCACGTCGTGTGTCACCGGAGACAGGTGTACATGATCCTCAAAGACACAACAAGCGATCTCAACCTGTCGTTTTCCTTCAAGGTAGAGGGTTTTAATTACATGGTCTTCGTCTCATCGGAGACCATGAAATGTTTTGGCTGCGGAGCGGAGGGGCACCTGGTCCGGTCCTGGCCGGAAGGGGGTGCCGGGAGGCAGGCTGGCGCTGCCGCGGCGGCGGCGCCCGGGGCTACCCCTGCCGTGGTCCCCGCGGCGGGCCCGCCGGCGGTGGCCGCGGCTGTGCCGGTGGCCGTCGTGGCGGCCCCGGCCGGCGCCGCGGCGATCCCCCGCGGTGGTGCCGCGGCGGTCACTGTGGTGGTGGCTGTGCCGGTGGCCGTCGTGGCGGCCCCGGTCGGCGATCCCCCGCGGTGGTGCGGCGGCGGTCCCTGCGGTGGTGGCTGTGCCGGTGGCCGTCGTGGCGGCCCCGGCCGGCGCCGCGGCGATCCCCCGCGGTAGTGCGTCGGCGGTCCCTGCGGTGGTGGCTGTGCCGGTGGCCGTCGTGGCGGCCCCGGCCGGCGCCGCGGCGATCCCCCGCGGTAGTGCCGCGGCGGTCCCTGCGGTGGTGGCTGTGCCGGTGGCCGTCGCGGTGGCCGCGGTGGCGGGTCCTGCGGTGGCGGGTCCCGCCACCGCGGTGTCAGTACCGGTGGTCGTGGCCGAAAAAGTTGCACCGTTTCAAAATAATGACGAAAATGAAACTATTGACACAAACGCAAATGAGCATGTTTCAATGTGCGTGGATCTGATGGATGATGACATGTCTGATGATGATCTGTTAAGAGTTTCAGAAAAAAGAAAAACATCTGAATCAGGGAGCCTGGAGTCAGCATCTAAAAGAACAGCCGAGTCGGAGAGTGATTTCTGCCTGACTCAGGAGGAGCAGCAGACTCCATACTCTATGGAAAAAATTAAAACGTTTTTAGGGATTACAAAAGGAGCCAGGCTTCCTGTTGTAGAGGAGCACTTTTCCGACCTGAAACTGTTCATTTAGTCAGCTCGCCCTCTCACCAGGAAGTCTGACAAGTCCAAAGACGGTCCTCCCGGGCTCTCGGACCGGGAGGTCTTCCGGCTCAGAAAACTTGTTTCTAAGGTAAAAGCACAAATCAGTAATGAAGGACAAGAGTGTTAATCACAACATCCTGTGTTTTTATTTACTGACATGTTTTATCACTGTCATCCCCTTTTTAAGCTTCTCTCCATCAATGTGTGATTTTAACATCAGCATTTTAAACTTGAACGGAGCCAGCTCTGATTTTAAAAGAGCATCTCTTTTTAAGTTGATGGAGTTGAACAGGATAGACATGATGATGGTGCAGGAGACCCACAGCACAGCAGACAATGAGAGTGACTGGAGGAGGGCTTTTAATGGGGAGGTCGTTTTAAGCCACAAATCCAGTCTGAGCGGAGGGGTGGGGATTTTATTCACCAAAAACTTTTTACCCATTTCCTGTATCACTGAGGAAATAATCCCAGGTGTTTTATTGAAAGTTCAGGCACAATATGAGAACATAAAACTTGTGTTTTTAAATGTCTATGCGCCCACCAGTGGGGTGGATAGGGTGGCATTTTTAAACATTTTAAGTGATACTGTTAGAGACTGTGGAGGGGATGACTTTCTGTTTTTAGGGGGGGATTTTAACTGCACAGTTGATCCAAACCTGGACAGGAATCATCCTGAGCCACATGCTGCTTCATCCCACAGGATCAGACAGCTAATAGAAACCCACGAGCTGTCTGACCTGTGGAGGTTTTTTAACAGAGACCACCGGCAGTACACCTGGAGCCACACAAGGGGGAACCTTTTATCTCTGGCCAGACTGGACCGCATCTATTGTTTTAAACACCATTTAAATATTTTTAAGGGGTGTTTTATTCAGCCTGTGGGTTTCACTGACCATTGTCTCGTCTCCTGCTCTGTTTTTATAAAAAATGTTCGTGTAAAAAGCGCCTATTGGCATTTTAACACGGCTCTTTTAAAAGACCAGGCTTTTAGAACTGCTTTTAAGTATTTTTGGTTTTCCCACAGGGAGAGCAGACCTGCCTTCACCAACATTCAGCAGTGGTGGGACTTCGGAAAGACCCAAACCAAGCAGCTCTGCATGCAGTTCACTCGCAATGTCACGAGGGACTTAACCCGGTCTATGAAGGATCTGGAGAGTCAGGTAGAAGAACTACAGTCTCTAGCAGCTTCTACAGGAGATCGAGGGCATTTAAACTCCCTCAAGTCCAAACAGTCGGCCATTGCCAACCTGCTGGGTTTTTCAGCACAGGGGGCGCTGGTCAGGTCGAGGTTCCTGAATATATCACAGATGGACGCCCCCTCCCAGTTCTTCTTCGGGTTGGAGCAGAAAAATGGACAAAGGAAGATCATTCACTCTTTACGAACGGGTAGCGGCTCTGAAGTCTCAGACTTGTCTGGGATCAGGAAGTTTGCTGCCGGTTTCTACAGAAACCTCTTTAAGAGTGAATGGTCAGATAATCCAGATGTGCACAGCAGTTTCCTCAGTGGTCTCCCTCAGGTCAGCACAGAGGCCAACTCGCAGCTGGCAGCAGGGTTGACCCCACAGGAGCTGCTCTCTGCAGTAAACAGCTTGGAGAGTGGCAGAGCTCCAGGGATAGACGGCCTTCCTGCCGAATTCTATAAGTCCTTCTGGTCCATCATAGGACCAGACCTGCTCGAGGTCATCAACGCAAGTCTCCAGGATGGAAGACTCCCTCTGAGCTGCAGGAGGGCCGTCATCACCCTGCTGCCGAAGAAGGGAGACCTACAAGACCTGAAGAACTGGAGGCCGGTCTCCCTGCTGTGCACGCATTATAAAATCCTGTCCAAAGCTCTGGCCCTGAGACTGAGAGAGGTGATGGCGTCCATCATCCACCCTGACCAGACCTACTGTGTGCCCCGCAGGCTCATCAGTGACAATGTCACTTTGATTCGAGATGTTTTGGACCTCTCCAGTTCATTGGGTATAGAGACTGGGCTTATTTCCATAGACCAGGAAAAGGCTTTTGACCGGGTTGAACACCAGTACTTATGGCAGACTCTGTCTGCTTTTGGGTTCAACCCAGGCTTTATAGCCATGATCCGGGCCCTCTATAGTGACATTGCGAGTATCCTTAAAATAAATGGCGGGCTGAGTGCTCCTTTTGACGTCCAGAGGGGGGTGAGGCAGGGCTGCTCTCTCTCTGGTATGTTGTACTCTCTGGCCATCGAGCCTCTGCTTCACAAATTAAGAGGAAAATTAAATGGTGTGTACTTCCCCCAGTGTGATAGCCCTTTTAAACTATCTGTCTATGCAGATGACCTCATTGTGATGGTCAGAACACAAAGTGACATAGACGTTTTAACACAAACTGTAAAAGACTTTGGTTTTATCTCCTCTGCAAAGGTGAACTGGGGGAAGAGCGAGGCTCTGATGGTCGGAGAGGAGCTGGGGGATCGGCTCAGGCTGCCTGGTGGACTGGTCTGGAAGAAGGAAGGGCTCAAGTACCTAGGGGTCTTTCTGGGGGATGAGACCTATAAAGGTAAAAACTGGGAAAATGTGGTTGAGAAGGTGAAGGGGCGCCTCTGTAGATGGAAATGGATTTTGCCTAAAATGTCCTACAGAGGTCGCACCCTGATCCTGAACAACCTGGTCTCATCCACCCTGTGGCACCGGCTGGCCTGTGTCGATCCTCCAGTTTCTCTCCTAACAGAGGTACAACGGGTTTTAGTAGATTTCTTTTGGGACAGGATGCACTGGATACCACAGAGTGTCCTGTTCCTTCCCAGGGAGCAGGGGGGGCAGGGCCTTATCCATCTGGCTAGCAGGGGCGCCGCCTTCCGCCTCCAGTTCCTCCAAAGGATGCTGACTGGGCCAAAGGACACTCTGTGGAGACCCCTATCACAGTGCATCCTGAAACATTTTAACAGTCTGGGTCTGGATTTTAATTTGTTCTTAATGAAAAACAACACGGTAATGGCACCCTCTCTTCCTAGCTTTTACAAAAGTGTTTTTACTGTTTGGAGCATTTTAAACAGGGAGCGGAAACAGCAGGGGGACTCCCTGCACTGGCTGCTGCGATAGCCCATCCTGTACGGGACCCGGATCAACCATCCCAGTTGGGCAGCGGCCACCCTGTCCAGGTTGCTGCAGACTGCAGGGATCTCCACACTGGGCCAAGTGGTGGAGTTGGTAGGACCCAAATTGGACAACCCTGCTGAGCTGGCAAAAAGACTGGAAATAACATCTACCAGAACTACAGAAAAGATCCTGGATTACTGGAAGCAGCAGCTGACCGGGCACAACATCCAGCTTTTAACAGACTTCGCAGAAGGATCCATCTCCCCCGACCCTGAGGACCCCTTTCCTGCCATTTTTCTGACTGTGGATTTTAAAGACTGCTCTGGTCCCCTGTTAGAGCCAGGACACCTAGTCCCCCTGGAGGGGGCCCCTGGTAAGGCTCTTTACAAACTAATGGTGAAAACACTGAACCGGAAAAAACTAAATGAGCGGGCAGACACTCCCTGGAGGGGCTACCTGTGTCTTGCCCCGGAATCCAGCCCACAGTGGAGGTCCTTGTACAAACCTCCACTGTGCAAAAGACACGGGGACCTGCAGTGGAGGGTCCTGCATGGGATTTTAGCAGTCAATTCTTTCCTTTCAGTTTTAAACAGGGCATTAGATGACAAATGCCCATTTTGTGACGAGAGGGAAAACATTTTTCACTGCTTTTATGAGTGTCATCGTCTGTCAGCACTGTTTCTCTTTTTACAAACTGTTTTTATCAGTTTTAAAGAGAGTTTTAACAAACAGGTTTTTATTTGTGGTTTTAGATACACTCGCCAACAAAAACACAAAAGCCAGCTTTTAAACTTTGTTTTAGGCCAGGCCAAAATGGCAGTGTACATAAGTCGAAAGAGGAAGGTGGAAGAAGACCTCCATATCGAGCCGGTCCCTGTCTGTACAGGTCTTATTAAATCCAGACTCCTAATTGATTTTAATTTCTACAGAACAGCAGGCGACCTGGACTCTTTTAAAGACCTCTGGTGCTGGCAGAACGCTCTGTGCTCCATAGAAGCAGGAAAAATGTTTTATGCGAATTACCTGTTGTGATTCTTTTATTAATTATTTATTTGTGTAAATGTGTTTTTTTTAACTAACTTTTTTGTGTGTTTTTTTCTGGAAAACCAAATTGTGAACTAGTTTTTTAAGAAAACCTGCCACAATAAAAGTTGGTTTCAAAAATCAAAATCTCTCTCTCTCTCTCTCTCTCTCTCTCTCTCTCTCTGTCTCTCTGTCTCTCTGTCTCTCTCTCTCTCTCTCTCTGACAATTGCATGCAGCAATGCCTTTGTCATTGGATTCTATAACATGCTATTAATAATAACATCTTTATGCCTATCATGTTTTTTGCAAGTTATATTTGGGTTCTGGGGAAATTGTATGACATATTTATCATAGTTAAGGTAAAATGTTGGTCTAATTCTCTGATCTAAAGACAATTATGCAAGCAAAAAAAAAGTATATGAGACATCCTCACTGGGTTGTGAACACGGGCTGCCCGCGTTTGTGGGTAGGTGCATCACCACTCACCTAACTGGGGGATAAACAACATGTGAAATACATATGTGTTTACATAATAATATGGCCAGTCGGTGTTCAGGAAATAAACGATTTATTTATATTTTTTTAATTGCAAGCATGTATTCTTAGACACTTGATGAAAATATAGTCTGTTTGTACTTCATATATGTCATTTTGGTCATTTTTGGTCTTTCACTAGGACTAGGCTTGGCAGAACCTTCTGCTGGTACAGTTGTTTCCGACAGACGGACTTCTCTGAAACCCCGCTCAAGTAAGCCTGATGGTTAGCCTGCCCCGCAGCAGGCTAGTTTGGTCGGATAAATTCCCATGGTTACTTAGCAGAGAGTGCCTCAAGTCACGTTGAAGGAACGCAACTCTCACTACAGGTAGCGAGGCTTATCGAAATTAGCCCGGCTTTGCGCTTAGCGAGTTTGATGGAATACCCCTCTGGTTAGGTTGGACTCACAACAACAACAACAATGCTCTTTATTCCATCTTCCGTTGGTGTGGATGTGGATGCGTCAGAGCATCACATAGAGGCTACACACAGTAACTGCATGTGTGGGTAAACAAGAAGTTGAATACATGTCCATATACCAATATCGTATTCTTATGTCATCTCAGTGACGTTCTAGAGGTACTATGACTTGTTTTTACTCTTTTATGACATACTATACTAACAACATTTAAATTCAATTTTATGACATAATACAGAGGCACAACAGTGGCTGAGACTTCAATGTAACTTAATTTACATACTGCAGCATTCACAACTGAGAGCTGGACGTTTGTGTGGAGGGAGGAAATCTCCCTTTGGTTTAGACAACAAACCTACTTGGTTAGGTTTAGGAAAAGATCATTTTGGAGGGTTCAAATCAAAATAAAAAATTCGGGCAGAAAGCCTCAAATGTGTACAGTAGGATGTGAGTATAGCCAACACTCAACGGTGGGAGTGGATCTCAGGACGAGTGAAAAGAAAGTGGATGGAGAGGTGTGAACACCTGCTGCTTCTTATCTTCCCCATGGGACCTTGTGAAAAGCCTCCATGCTTTGCTTCATTCTGTTCCTCAGCAGCACTGTAGAGGTAAACAAGGCCTCTGAAACCAGCATGGTTGTTTAGGCCTGTAAAGTCTCACTTCACGGCTAAGGACATATGGATGAGTTGAAGAGGTAAAGGTTGTCTTCAAGATATCTGGAGTCAAGTCTCAAGAGTTCCTTTTCATGATGCAAGTGTGACTGGAGTCAATGTGTCAAGCCTTCCCTGAGATATGAATTCTCACCTCTGGACACAACCTCAAAAACATAAACACACATTTGGACATGTCAACGTGTGCTGGCTGGATTCCTCTTTATTCAACAGCAGGTTCTGTAGGTTTGAAAGACAGATGCACAGTCAAGGGTGATTAGAATTTAACGTACAGACTTGTAAACTATGGGTTGGCCTACGCTTTACTCTTCTGATGGAGCATACTCGCTGTAGCATGAATGTTAACTCAATATTCCAGTAGCCATGGATACATCTTTATGTGCAACATGAATTATTCATTGATTTTCCATACCGATTCTTATTCACACGTACCATTCAGATTCGGCTTTGTTTATACCAAACATGTCCGCCATTCATGTGCTACTGTTTTTAAGAACAAGCTGCCCTGTATTTCGTTCGGCTTACTTAACTTGGTAAGTTGAGTGTCAACCAGACAATCATGATTAGTGACATTCATTGTGCAGTGTGAATGTGTGTTAATGTATCCAAGCTCACTGGTTCATATCAGTGTTAAGTAGCCAGAAGGGTAACTGGATCCACCTCAGTGGGCTCAATCTGTCCTTATTAGGCACACACACACACACACACACACACACACACACACACACACACACACACACACACACACAGTATGTCTCAGGTAACAGCCCCTCCATTATTTAGCAGAGTGCCACAAAGCGGCAACCAGATTCCTCCACGTCTTTAATATCTGTATATTAATGAGGCAGTGACAGTGGCATGAGGAGGTGCAGAGACATGGAAGGGAGGAGATGCTTGTCTGAGCTTTAAGGGAAAGATTGTTTCATTTTGAATTGAGTTGTAGAAATGATATTTACAGTAATACAGCACAACTGCCACCCTGACAGTGGTGATAATTAGCTTTGTGTAGGGAAAATCTAAAGTGGAGATATTCCAGCTGAGCATGATAGGTTGAGACAATGGCCGCCAATTGGATGATGGTGGTTTAATTTGCGGCTCCTCTGGTCGGCCTTGGGCATGATACTGAACCCCAACTTGGGGCTGGTTGGGTGTATGTATCAGTGTATGAATGTGTTTGAATGTAGACGTAATGTAAAGGAATGTAGTGTAAAGCACCTTGATCGGTCGAAAAGACAAAACAACTGCCATAACATCCATATTTGTGTGTTTGTGTGTGTGTGTGTGTGTGTGTGTGTGTGTGTGTGTGTGGGTGGGTGGGTGAATGTAGACATGTAGAGTACTTTGAGTTGTAAGAAGACTAGAAAGGTGATATGTAAATGAAGGTCCATTTCATATTTACCATGTAAATACCCATTTTTGCCTGTATGAATTCTTAATTGAGAAATGACTTTAACAAACAATTTTGCCACAGAGACACATACCAACACGTTCACGTTGAATTGAGACTTTTTTTTTACTTTGACATTCAATGCTAGTACAAAAATGTATTCCAGAACAGTGACTTCCTGTGACGGGTGCAGATGAACATGAATCCAGTGGAAACCCGGAGCGACCCGAGACCAAAGGTTGATGAGCTTAGTTAGAATCTTTGGCACTGCAGTATATAAGGGATGGATACTGCATGTTGTTTGTTGGTTGGTGGGCAGGGCATGAATGGAGCAGTAATAGCTTCAGCATCTTTGTGTAACTTTGTCTCTACATGTCAGCCCTGCGATGGACTGGCGTCCTGTCCAGGGTGTACCCTGCCTTCGCCCAATGATAGCTGGGATCGGCTCCTGTTTCAACACGGCGAGTACTTCTAAAGTGCTGATCTGCTGTCTAAACATGCCTTTCCACCGTGTCCTCCCATCTTTATACTGTATCAGTAGTCCATGGTGTGTAGCTGGTTCTTCCTGTCCGTCTTCCCCTGCAGGTCTACAGGGAGCAGCGGCAGATTCAGGTCCGTCACCTGACGCTGGAGAGATGAACGTAACTGAACGGAGTTCCTCTTTGCTCCATTCAGCCTTCCTCCTGCTGTACCTTTCTCCCCTCCTCCTCCTCCTGCCGACAGATCCCTTCTCTTGCTCCTCTCCTGTCTGAGACTCTTAATCATTAATGTATGTTGTCTCTGTGAAGGGAAGGCAGGAGATTTAGACCCATTTAGTCCTGGGGACGCGGGTCGGTTCAACCCTACCCATGTCATCTTTCTACTTTGTCCGTCTTTTAGTCCAACATTGCGCAGGCGGGGCAAAGGGGCAGGGGGTGATGTCTGTGTCATCTTTATGGTACCCAGGTGGTCTCTGTTTGAGGAGTGCGTGGGGTGCGTGTCAGCCTCCAGGTGCATCCTGGGAGAGATGCCATTCCTCTCAGAAGCATAAAATGTCTGCAGCTTCTCCAGACGCTCGTTGATGCTCAGGTGATGAGAGTGGTCATCCTGGTGACGGTTGTCATGGAAGAAGTCTGACCCAGTGTCTGCTGCCCCATCTGATTGAGTGGTCCTGAGCAGGTGTGTATGTCGAATTGGCCTCGATGTGCTGCTGGCTCTGATTGGCTCAGCGGGTAAGGGGACTTGGCAAGGGGCGGAGTCACAGAGTTGAGATGTAGAGCTTTTGGGAGGAGAAAGATGGACAAGTTCTCTGTCTCCAAACACAGACACTGGAACAAAGAAACAGCAGAGTATGTCACACACTGTATTGTGGATGTGTGCACCCTCTGAATCCGGCATGCTGTAAATCCTTACCTTCAGGAAACAGAGTCTCTCTGGTGTCCAAGGTGATGGCAATCCCCTCATCGGTGGCCCCGTCCTCTCTAGCCAGGGGGGCTTGGGGGGGGAGGTGAAGAGGTATTGACAGGGAGGCAGAGTGAGGCAGCTGGGGTAGAGATGGAGAGGGGGGGCGGTTCTCGGCGTCCTCTTGGGGGTCGTTTCTGTTCAGGTCCTCTGACCTCTTCCTGTTCATCTGACATTCAGTTGTCCGTTGGGCTCTGAGAGGTCTGCTGGACGGCTTTGATCGGATTTCATTGGTCGGATCATTCTGAAAACAATCTCTGATTAGTTATCAAGAGAACTACGAACGTTTCTACATAAAGTCCTCTCATAGGGCCCTAGTTTTGTAGACCAGGCGTAGTCGGGGCGCAGCACACCTGGGCCACGCCGACGGGGTGTGTCCGCCTGGACTTTGCAAGTTTCGTGCATGGTGCAGTCGGGCGCAGGCACGCCTCCCGTCACTCCTACCCCCGTGAGTGGGAGACGAGGAGGAGACAAGGTGTGGACTGAGATTAACACAGCCGATTCAGATCTTCACCAATCAAATGAGCTCCTCTCATCCCCTTTAATGCGTTAGGGGAGGTTCAGTGCAAGTTTCATCACTTGACAGCCCAATGACAGAAGCAGTGCCGCCGCTCCCACCACGCGCATCACACGCTGTGCGTGCGTATAGTCATAATAATTATAATGCCGATATTATATCACTATAGAAATTGTAGGCACATTTTAGGCATGTCTATCACAAAACAGGGTCAGGGCGCACAGCAGTAGACATAATGGTGGTGAGAACCCGGTGCCTGCACGAGCCGGCCGGGCCATTCATCATCATCATCACCGTCTTCATCATCTGCGCTCCACAGCTGCACCGGGTTCCCCGTCCAACACCAGAACATCGGGACACCGGGACCTCGTGGGCCGCTCAGACCAGCTGCAGCCCCAACTCCGGTTCCAACTCGCAGCAAAGTTGCGCGTTCAAATTCACGTGTCGATTCAATTAGTTGCATTAAATAGTGTTTGTTGTGATTATTTATTGCATTTAAATGTGCCTGGAACTGTGGAAACCTGCCTGTGAGGTCTTGGTGACGTGTGCGCACTGCGCGCCGGTGAGCCAAACTGACACTCTGCCAGCTGTAATTCGCCTTGAATGAATGGACTTTATTTGCGCCTTGCGCCACGAGTAGACCAGGTTGGAGCTGGCGAGCTTTCGGCGCAGTCTCGGCGAGGCTTTTTGCCACGAAACTTCCGCTGCGCCAAGCTGGTTCTGTGACGCCTCCCCCTGCTGCGCTGCCACACCCATCTTGGCGCAGGCGATCCACCAAACTGCCAAACTGACCGTGCGCAAGGCTGTGCTGGTCGAAACTTGCATTGCGCCGGCTCCGCCACCCTGCGCTGCGCCACGAAACTAGGACCCCTAGGCATCTCATGTTACCTCAAAAGGAAAGTTGACTGACTAACACTTCCTCTGCATTTATGCTGTGTTAACACCAAATACCAAGCACACGTGCATTGCAATCTGCAAGTTAATGCAAAAACGCTAATAGACAGAAACTGGCGCCTAGCGGTGATACGAGTAATACGTGAAATTTGCCTGATTCAGTTGAAATATTTCGACTCGAGTGAGAAATTTGCATGAGGCTGTGTCACGACAGTCTATCAGTGTCGAGATTCTCCTCCTGTCACCCTGACGCTGAATCCTCAATGGAGGAAACTAATGTTGTCTCCTAGTCTGTGGTCCCCCAGAGGTCTAGATAGTAGCTCACATTAGTCCATAGACCAGACCAGACTATGTGGAGAAACCAGAGACTGTTTGTGGTCCCCCAGAGGTCTAGACAGTAGCTCACATTAGTCCAGAGACCAGACCAGTCTATGTGGAGAAACCAGAGACTGTCTGTGGTCCCCCAGAGGTCTAGATAGTAGCTCACATTAGTCCAGAGACCAGTCCAGACTATGTGGAGAAACCAGAGACTGTCTGTGGTCCAAACAACAAGGTCTCTGCTGTATTTATGTCTAGATTACCTAATTTGGAGTGTTGATGGAGCAGCTACAATGTTAGCAAAGCCTAGCACCCATCAAAACCAGACTCCATTCAGAAAACAAGCTTTTTAAAAGTAGTTAGCTTGTGGTCTTACAGACAGACCTAACAAAGTTTGACCTCAGACTGTTAACGAATCATCATCATTATGGAGATATTTCAGCATCCCTTTTCATCTGGTTATTAAATCACAGCTAAATAGTTTATTCTGGGTTCCTCTCGCTGTAGTAAATCAGCTGATGAGCACCTATAGATGATGTCATGAACGCCGTTTGGTACTGAGCAGCAATATTGGTGATTTCAGCCTTGATGGAGGAAACCTGGTTTGGGTCTACAGCGCATAGTGTGACTAAACACAATGTAAGTAAGTAGTAAGGGACCATTTGGTATTTATGGAATGGACCACCGGAGGAACATATTCTTTGTTTTTTTAGTCTGGGGGACATTCATTTGTTTAAAGTTATATTTTGGGTCTTTTATTACGGAAGGAGAGCATGAGTGTTAAAGGGGTGAGAGAGGGACGACTTGCTTTGAAAGAGGACCACAGGGCGGATTCGAACCCAGGACCGCTGCAGGGAGCCTCAGTACATGGGGCAGTAACTCTACCACTGAGCTATCAGCACAGTTAATACATTTGTTTAATCTGTCAGATCTAGTAGTGCTCTCATGACGGGACAGTCAAATTATACGACTGTAAACTTACAGAGCAGATGTTGTTGATGTGAAATATTAATAACTGACCATTCGTCATTCAATATTTGTGATGTGACATATTGAGTTGATAAATTGTTGGGGGGTCATATTAATTCTGCCATGTCGATTGCAGGGTCATGTTAAAGGAAAACACCACCGCATTTCCATACTGAACTATGTTCTGCTCTGATCTTAGACGAGGTGATACATACCTCCCTCTCCTCTGTGCGTGCACTCAATGGCTCTTGCACGCACTCCGCGCAGCGCTAATTTGCTAGCATGTAGCTTGTCCCAGTATATTCCTTAGGATCCAAAGGGGGGTGAAGTTAGAAGCGACCAAGCACTTCCACGTTGTCCCTATTTAAATACGGTTACGTGAGTAGTTACACGACCCAAGTTTGGTTACACAAAATGAAACATGCCAATTTTTCTAAGCGGATAACAAGGATAACTATATAGTATGGCGGAATAACAACTGGAAGCACTTCGACGTCGGCGCAGTAATATCATCACTCCGCTCCCCCTCTTACTTCCGTCAATAGAACCTACGTAACCTGCACGCCGTCGCCTGCACTACCTGTAGTAGTTTGTGCACAGTTGAGGAAGCATCAGGTTGTAGTAAGATAGTTTGTGAACAATCAAACATCATGGTTATAACGTGGATCGTACAGGGTTGTGAAAACAAGCAGAAGGTATATAGTCCCGTCATGTTTTGAGTGATGATATTACTGCGCCGACGTCGAAGTGCTTCCAGTTGTTATTCCGCCATACTATATAGTTATCCTTGTTATCCGCTTAGAAAAATTGGCATGTTTCATTTTGTGTAACCAAACTTGGGTCGTGTAACTACTCACGTAACCGTATTTAAATAGGGACAACGTGGAAGTGCTTGGTCGCTTCTAACTTCACCCCCCTTTGGATCCTAAGGACAAGCTACATGCTAGCAAATTAGCGCTGCGCGGAGTGCGCGCAAGAGCCATTGAGTGCACGCACAGAGGAGAGGGAGGTATGTATCACCTCGTCTAAGATCAGAGCAGAACATAGTTCAGTATGGAAATGCGGTGGTGTTTTCCTTTAAAATAAATGATATCGCTGGGGGGGTTATGCATAAAGTGATCAGAGGTCCGAAAAAAACCTTAAAATAAATAATGAACAGCCCCTATTGCAAGAGGAAAATTAGCTTTGTGTTTGGTGTGAACACAGCATGACACATATGAGGCTCCAGCATCTGGCTGAGTCCAAGCAAAGACTATGGACTGTCCTTACTTCCATTCTTCCATCTGCATTTAGATCAGCAGAGGATCCAGTTCATCTTTAATTGAGTATTGTTACTGTTATGATAGCTTCTCTCCTCTGTCATCCTCATTACTGCTGAAAATAGTCCCCAACAAATGCACCACTTCCTCCTGTTTGAGTCACATTTGCTCCAACTGTTTTAGGAAGTTGCTGAGCCTTTATTTTAAATAACACTGTGTTTGTGACTCTTTGTTTAAAAAAAAGAAGGAACACAACCAGGCGCTGGGTGTTTAACATATCTAATTGATCACTGTATTTGTGTTTATGATGATATTTATACGATTACCTGTTGCTGTGTCTTTGATTCATTGTTATGCCTCTCTCTCCATCTATTCTTGCTTGGAAGACTCCAGTCATTGCTCTCTAGTTTCTGCCAAATCAATCATTTGTATCCGTTAAAACCTTCCAGCAGAACATGAGACTGGTTATTACAGTTGTATAAACCCACTGCTGTGTGTGGATATGAGGTGTGAACCTTGCTGGCCTTGGCTCCCTTCTGGCTCCTGCTGAGCTTGTTGAGCAGCAGGTGATAGGAGGCCATGATGGCCGAGGGTCGGTTGATGGTGAGTGTGTGTATGATCTCAGACAGGGAGTAGCCCAGCGTCTCCGTCATGTAGGCCAGCACAGATGAGTTGAGATCCTCTGGACACAACCTGGGAAAGACCGAGAGAGGGGAGACATTACAGGGATGAAGAGTGAAGAAAGAAGCAGAGAGAAATGTTTGGGTCATTTGTTGAATTGTAGGGCCAAAAGGATTTCAGTTTATAATACACAAAACTGTTACCAAAATGACCACAAACATTTTTATTTTGTTAGAAGACTTGCATTAATTTTCCTTTTAGTTAATTTTCTAGCACTGTAATGTTTGATGCAGGATTTTTATCCTGAGGAGAGTCTTTGTGTCTCATGGTGCAAACATACATATTGAGGTTACAAATATGGTGCAAAATGAAAAGAAAAAATGGAGTGGAAAGTGGATTTGCATGTGAGAATATATTCTGCATTAATAACCTTATGTTCTGATGTTTCTATATATTGACAAAAATAAGATAGTGTAGGCTTTGTAGTAAAGTAGAGATGAACAACTTCTCTCTTTGACCTTAGAGGTGTCATAGAGAGACACTCTACTAGGGGGCCGTCTGTCATTATCAGTGTGAAAATACAACGAACACAGAAATGGCACATAACATACTGCTTGTGTTGAACCACAGATTATGGTGGATAATGTCCGTTCAGTCCGCCACATAAGAAGAACCTTTTACAATGAATAAAATATTTAAACTCTGCTAAATATTGCATCAAAGGTGTGTCAATATATCTGCATACAAATAAAAATGTGTGCATTACCTTTGGGTGTGTTTGCAGTGTCAAGGTGTGATGATACAGTGGATCCCTACCTGTTTTTATGAGAGATGGTGTATAGTGGTTTCTTGGTGTGTCCCTCGTTGATCCATCGGTCCTCCATTGCAGCTCTGACGCTGGGTCTCTTAGCCGGGTCCGGCTCCAGCAGAGACAACACAAACGACACTGCACCTGAAGCAGGAGCACATATGCAGTGTCATTTTAATTATGTGATTTCTGCATTTGGTTTGGGGAGTTTTCATCGCTCAGGTAAATTGAATCAATTGCGTGATCCTCTTTAGTCTCCGGCCACAACATTAATGCTCCAAGTTTCAACGGTCAAGGTTCAATTTATTGCCATTGTACAATTTGCACAACAGAATTTAGTTTGTAGTCCCATTATTGCTACATAAGAGAAATACACAATAGGATGAGTTTAAGCAGAGCTCTGAAGCCTGCTGGTTCATCAGCTGATACTTAGAACTAGAATACGCTCATGATTTTGAGTTAATACATTTAACAAGTCCCAACATCACCAGGGGCGTTACTGCGACAGTGGCGAGAAAAAACTGCCTTAATAGGCTTTTCGGCAGAAATCTCGTGCAGCCCAGGCCCTTGGGTTCCATCTGCATTTGGTGTGTTGGTAGTAGTATAGTAGTAGTAGCATTAACAGTAGCAGTTGTATTAAGAGTAGTAGTAAAATCAACAGTAGTAGTCCATGACAGCAGGCACAGCCACGCCGAGATGGATCCATCCCAACCAACCCAAAATGTGGGAACAGTGTCTGAGCTTGATGGCTGAAAGCTCTGGCCCCTGTTCTAATTTTGGAGACTTTAGGAACTTTAGGAACTAGTAAGTAACCCTTTATTCTGAGAGCATAGTGCTCTAGCAGGACAGTAGGATTTAATGAGCTCTTTAAGATATGATGGTGCCTGACCATTAAGGGCCTTGTAAGTGAGGAGAAGGATTTTAAATTCAATTCTGGATTTTACTGGGAGCCAGTGCAGAGAAGCTAATACTATTCTACTAATTCTAGTTTTAGTCAGAACACGCGCTGCAGCATTCTGGACCAGCTGGAGAGCTTTAAGAGATTTATTAGAACAGCCTGATAATAAGGAATTACAATAGTCCAACCTTGAGGTAACAAATGCATGGACGAGTTTTTCTGCATCCTTTTGACACAGCATTGGTCTAATTTTAGTAGTAATGCAGAGTGAACAGTCTGTGTTGGAGGGTATAGGATATCTTTGGGCTCTGTGCAGGCACCTCCTATCACCAATATCTCAATCCGCATCCACCCGTCTCCAGCTCACCCAGCCTGTCAGCCACTCCCACCGTATCACACCAACTCCACTCACCTGTTGCACGTTGCTGCTCTGAATCACTAATCAGGCCAGTATAAAGACTGCTTCACACACTCTCTGTGCTCCTTTCCAGCATTTTCTCGATCCCCCCCTTGCCAACCCTGCTGGATATCACCTGAGCCTTTTGGCCCCGACCTTGAGATTTGACTCAATCCTGTTTACTGTCACCCAGCCCAAGGTCCCAAGGTTGACTCAACACTTTTGGCTATATCCAGTCTGGAGATAAGATGCCTGCATTTCCCTGTGTCTGTTGTGAAATTACAAGGTCATTACCAACAGTTTGGTTTGGCTCTGGCCAGCTCATCAGCTAGGAGTCTGGCCGGCTCATCAGGCAGGGCTCTGGCGGTCTCACCAGGAAGGTCTCTGGCCGGCTCACCAGGCTCACCAGGCAGGGCTCTGGCTGCTTACCAGGCAGGACTCTGGCGGTCTCACCAGGAAGGTCTCTGGCCGGCTCACCAGGCAGGGCTCTGGCCGCTTACCAGGTAGGGCTCTGGCCACTCACCAGGCTCATCAGGCAGGGCTCTGGCCGCTTACCAGGTTCATCAGGCAGGGCTCTGGCCGCTTACCAGGCTCACCGGGCAGGGCTCTTCCAAATCATCCAAGATTGATCAGTTTTCTCAGTCGGCCAACTCTGCAACTGATAGAATCACTATTTATTTGCAGTGATCAAATCTAAAAATCCGACCAATGGAAACACAGAAGTGGCAAAACTAATGAATGGTCTAAAGGTAAAGCAGAGTTTGAAAGAAAAACAAGCCCATTCAGAGACAGGATGACGTCTGAAAGTAGATGTCTACGATCCGTGGCAGCAATACAGCCACTGATCCCATATTGTCACTGTTTCAGAGCTTTAATCCACGTTGGTTTTCCCCACAGTAACAGATGTGTGTTGTGGTGACATGGCACCATGATAGTGTAACTGTGTGAGAGAGACCAACATGAAGCAAACATTAGAGACACTAAGGCCACTGTGTACTTGGTACAGAACAAGCTTAAGAAGTAAGAAATAAGTTCAATGTTTTTTCCTGCAGTTCTGTCTCGTGGCAGATCTGTGGTCTGTAGAGAAAAGATGAATCCCAGTTGGTTTGCAAGGAGTCATTTCCAATCCGAGGTGATGAATGTATTTACTAATTTAAAATACTTCTCATTACTCTAAATTTGTTTTGTTTCATATCATTTATTGTAGGTATTTCTTAAACTCAGGTATATGTTGCCAAAATTGACTCAATTGTGCAAACAAAAAGATATAGCACTTTTTTGTAAAATGTGGAGTTACTTTTGCTGATGTCACTGGGGATGCTGCTGATCTCTCCATTGACCATCTTCTGGTGGAGCTGCTTGATGTTGAAAGGCTCGACGGTGAAGGGAAGAGACCCTGTTAGCATGGCAAACATACTCACACCTCTGCGCACACGTACACACACACACACACACACACAAGCAAAATGCAAATGTACTCAGAAATGCAGTCACTGGTTCAAATAACACAACAAAAAAACAAATCCCCACTCGTGCCCTTTATGACAAAGCAGGCCTCACACATGGTCACTTACATGGACCAGACATCCACTTTGGGTCCGTACTTCCTGTGGGCCAGCAGCTCGGGGGCTGCGTAGGCAGGACTTCCACACTGGGTGTTGAGGAGCTCCAGAGACAACGATTCAGCCTTCAGAGTGTTACTCAGGCCAAAGTCTGTGAGGAACATTATCATTTTAACAGAAGAGCACATTCACAGATGCACTAGATAGCTAAGACAGGTTCTGCCATGCTGATGTGTTCAACACGACAACATCAACATACCCACAATCTTTATGTTGTTATGTTCGTCCAGCAGAAAGTTTTCAATCTTTAAATCTCTGCAGAAGAAAAGAGGAGAGAGCTGTTTACTCAAAGGAAGACTGTGGTTCACTATTGTATTTTCATGAGCTCCGTCCTTAATCCAACAGAAATTTCTAAACTGATTTTTTCCTTCCTTGTATTCAGAACCGTTTTGCAGCAGTTTTGGAGCAGCCATGGTGGTGGTTAAATTTCTCTGTGCATTTATGGACAACCAGATGAGATGGGACCATACTGGAGCCACAGAAAATAAGAAAGCGCCAGCTCAATCTTGGATGGATGTAGGTCTGTAGGTCAAGCATGGTCCCATCTCGACGGGTTGTCCATAAATACACAGAATAGCTCGTGTTAATTCAGGAGATTAGTTGGTTTGCTACTCCTAAAAACCTGCACACGTATAACGATCTTTAAGTTGCTCTTCTCTGACATAGTAATATTTCTGTGTTCACCTGGGAAAGTTGCCTCACTTCGCTAGAAATACCGCAGCCTCACCACCAACCACACTGCCTGCTCTAAAACTACCGAGCTAAATGAAAATCTGCGGTTAGGAGAGAGAGATCCCCTATAAACTATAGCCTGGGAATCAGCCATGTTCCTTTCATCTGCCTTCATCTAACCAACAGACACTCTGGGTCCTGAAAATCAAGAAAACACTGCTCACACACCCCAAATTAAGTTCAAAGACAGACGGAGGAAGAAAGAGGGAAAACAGGCAAGAAAGAGTGAGAGCAGATATTGTCATAAAGGAGAAAATGTATGTGGTAAACCTACTGGATGTGGGTGGTAGGAGGTGCATTTAAGTGCAAATTTTCCATTTATTTCCAGTTTAATCATCTCTATGTGGGACTGTGGTGGAGAGTGTGCGAGGGAATGTGTGCATGTGTGTGAGCACATAGGTGTGTGTGTGTGTGTGTGTGTGTGTGTGTGTGTGTGTGTGTGTGTGTGTGTGTGACAGAGAGAGGTGCTATTGAAGGGTTGAGAGCGCCATCGTTTAGGGACTTCATTAGAGAGGAAGTCCATGATGTTGTGATGATGTGTGAATCATGGCGCCGGCGCAGGATGATGAGGTCATTGCCTGGTAATCACATTCCCACCTTCAGAGTAGCCAAGATCTTAAACCAAAGCCCAGCACTGTGCGTGTGTGGTTGCAGTGTAACTGTGCCTGTGTGAGCATGTGTGTGTGTGTATGTGTGTGCCTGTGTGAGCATGTGTGTGTGTGTATGTGTGTGCCTGTGTGACCGTGTGTGTGTCTGTGTGTGTGTGTGTGTGTGTGTGTGTGTGTGTGTGTGTGCGTGCGTGCGTGCGCGTGAGAGTATTGGGTCTCTCACACCTACACATACTAAAATGCCACTAAAATAACACTCTCACCTCCCACACTGCACTTTGTCATGTATTGCCTTTCTTGCAGGGTTTCCTGTTAATGCCCTGCAAACTGTGTTTGCCAGGGCAACGGAGAAGCATGGAGCTCCTGTGAATTTCGCAACATTTTTGTCTTAAATTGTTGTTGTTATGTTTGTATTACTGGATCCCTGAATGGAATATGACAGAATGCCTTCATCAACATCATAACAGAAAGATTTGGGGTTGGATTGAGTGCAGCAGACCTTGCAAAGCCCACTGTGACCGATCGCCCAGCCAGACTTACCAAACTGAAAGCAAGTCGACTGCCCCAGGAGGAGAGCCGACATGGATGTTGCTGGTTTTATTTGTCAGGACTTCTGCCATATTACCAGAGTGACGTTGCAGTTAATGTGAGGGTTGAAGTTGATAACTGTACAAGCCAAGTGGCAGCAACATGCTTAATCATGATGGCAGGATTTTATTATATACCCTCTTTGACCACAATGTGGTTCACAATGGCAGAGTTGTGCTGTTCTGCTGGTTGACTCCACGGGAAGGCAAGAATCCTTCCTTGGTAGGCTGGGTCCTACATTTGGGTTCTACAAAGGCAAGGACTATTTTTAAGGTGGCTGACTATTGATTAAACTAATTGACGAAAATTGGCATCTCTACTGTTAATAACTTGACTACTCCCAGGATTACTCCCGCTTTCTCCCGGCTTCTAATTAGTATGATACATTTATTAATCATATTTATTCGTACAAAACATTTTATTGTATTTATCTGAATAAAGAAAAAAACAATTACATTTCTTTTGTACACTGGCATCATCACTAGAATGTTTTACAGTTTTTTTCAGTCACTAACAAGCGTTTGTCCAACCAGTTGTCACATTTTCAAAACTCTAAACACAATTAGCACAGCATCGGTCTTTTGTGGCCATACCATTCACACATTTCATGTCGTGTTCACACAATATGCAGTCAGTGAACACACTTCCACAATGCTTACATTTTCTTAACAGACAAGCTATACCTCCCAACAAAATGATGGATTGTTTTTGTATTATTTACGAATGTTAACACACAACATCCCACAATAGCAAAAACAATATTCAAAACCTTAGATACAGTATCAAAACCTCTGCTTCTGCAATGATATCAGTTCAAAAACAATATATATCAGCTGATAATAAACAAACAATTGAATAATTAACACACAGGTGATTTATGTTGGGTAAATTGGGCTGGTTTAGACTCAGTGGCAGGGGTTATTTTTTCTTTTACATTGACACTTATACAGTAAAAGGAGGACTTTGAGGATGTTTTCGGAAACAGAAAAAGATAAACTTTTTATCTGGGCTTTTTGTTGTTTTTTGTTCAGAATGCTCTTGTGTGTTTCATGGATATTTTGTTCAATGTTAGTAATACTGTAAACCTTTTTCTGTTCTATCATACTGTAAACAGTATTTCTACTGTACCTCCTGTAGTAAACAGTAAAGGGGGGAAATGATTTGCTTTTTACTGGAATGCTTTTGAATGTGAACATTACATGTAGACATACAGTTCCCAACCAAGAAATGTAGTGTAAAAACAATGGATTGCATGTTTTACAGTTTTTCTCAATTGTTTACACACAAATACTGGTACTTGAGACACAATGACTACAACATGTAACTCATGCACCAACACCCTGAACTAACTCTGCTAAACTGCAAGCACAATTCCTGCTTTACACTCAAATTGCAGTTTTAAAACACACTTTTTTCAAAACACTACACACAATTCTCTGCATTTGGCACAATTTTCATGAAGAAAATCTCTTGTTTTCACAAGGAACACACTGCCATTCAAAATTCTAAAGTTAATTTCCCTACTATGCACACTGACTCATCACATGGGAAAACACCTGCAACACAGTTTTACAATTTGCAATCAGAGCATTAGCATAAAAGTGCAACAGGTGAGCTCTTCTGTTTTGGAGCAATGGATGCCAACATTGGCAACAGAGGCAGAGCCAGAGGAGTGAGAGTACGAGGAGGAGCCTAGCATGGATTTGCCATGCTAGGCGATATTTCCCCCGCTGCTTGGCCATCGCTTGCATTGCCTGTGATGTGGATGAGGTGCTGTGGCCAGACCGAAACAGAAGAGAGGATGCGGGATAGTTGTTGTTTTTTTGTTTTTTTGTAACTGTATAGTCATTTCTTCTGGTTTTGTATGTAGACCACTGTATATGCAACTTTGTGTTGGTTTGGATGAACACTGTGTACATTACAGTATTCTTGTGGGAAAAATAAAATATATAAAAACAATATTCTAAAATATTTTACAACACATTTATGTATGTACTGTCTGTAGTTAGTGTAACACTGAACAAAAAAAGGCCTAAGTCATTATGGTAAATGGAGAAGAAGTGTTCATCGTGTTTTACATTGAGCACATCAGTGTTCAACTGGTTCTTATAAATGTCTATTCATATGATGGTTTGTGTGTGTCATTTGACAACAAAATACCATTTTGAGAAGAAATAACATTGTTTTGAATGTAAAGTTTCATTTCGCAGGAGAATTGAGGGGTTTTGCGCATTGTGTGTGTGTTTTTTTGATTTGTGTGTAGAGTTTTGAGAGTATGAGGCATGCTTTCAGAAAATGTGTGTAAACGATCGAGAAAAACTGTAATACCTGTAAAACCGAAACATAAAAGTCTATGCAGTTATTGTAATGTCAACAATAGCCTGTATTTTAAAACCTGGTGTACTTTGATTGACTGCATGTACCTTGTTAAGTAAAAAAGTGTTATTCTTTGACAGAATCATTTCATTTTGAGTCAGATTTCCAGTGTTTTGGTAAAGTGTGTGTGTGCAGAGAAAGATGTGTTCTATTTTGAAATGAAGAGTTAGTATATTTAACAAAATGTGTTTTTGAGAAGAAAATGATCCATTTGGCCAATTGTGTTTTGTAGGTGTGAGTCTGTGTTAAGAGTTTAGAAAAAGTATCTGAAGTATGGGTAAGTGCTTGTTAGCGATTGAAAAAAACTGTAATACTACCAGTATTGCTACTACTACTACTACTACTATACCACCAACACCAAATACAATTGAAACCCAAGGGCCTGGTCTGCACGAGATTTCTGCCTAAAAGCCTATTAAGGCAGTTTTTTCTCGCCACTGTTGCTGTAACACTTGACCCTGGGTGATGTTGGGGCTTTGAAAATGTATTAACTCTCACAATCTTTAGTGTATTCTAGTCCTGCTCTGGGGATGAACATCATTCGTAGATGTTACCATGCGCTCTTTGGACGGCATGGGCAGGCTTTGTTCACTTTGCCCTCAGTGTTTGAGGCCCCAGAGTCGGTTACACAAGCACTGCAGAAGTGCCATCAGGCCAGCGGACAACCCCTGCAGCGTGTCACAGGGCAGGTTAAGATTCGGGGTAAGAAGGCATGCCGTATCCCTGGTGGTACAATGAAAATCGTCACAGCAACATGTTCTAAGCAGTACTCGGGTATGAGTGTGTTGTTTGAGCCCCCCCAAGTCTGGCTTGCCTGCTGGACTGCTTGCCTCCTCTGCTTTGGTTCAGGTAGTACAAGGCACTGCATACATCCCGATTGTAAATGTTGGCTCCACTAGTGTTTTGCTGTACCCTCGCACTGTTGCAGGCACCTTGGACGAGGTCCGGGTAGTCAGTATGCCTGCAGGCATTACCGACATGCCAACTAGTGATGCTACAACGGCTTCTCAGACTGCATCTGAAGTCTTGCCCGATTCAATTGGGGCCATTGATTTGTCCACCTTGTCAGTCGGAGATCAAGTAAAGGTGCGATCCCTTCTTCAGCAGTACGCTTCAGTCTTTTTTTCCCATGAGGGAGACTTGGGGTGCACCAACCTGATCAGCCATGATATTACCCTCTTGGATGATGTGCCTGTTAGGCAACGTTATAGGCGCATCCCTCCATCAGAGTACGAGGTTGTTAAGGAGCACATTAACCAGCAGGCTCAGGTCATCAGGGAGAGTAGCAGCCCTTATGGTTCCCCGATTGTATTGGTGAATAAGTATCTGCGTGGACTACCAGCAGCTCAACAACAAAACCAGGAAGGACGCCTTTCCCCTTCCTCGCATCGAGGAATCTTTGGACGCCTTGACTGGTGCCCGCTGGTTCTCTACCCTTGAATTGGCCAGCGGTTACAACCAGGTCCCTGTCACAGAGGCTGACCGGCCGAAGACGGCCTTTTGCACTCCATTCGGCCTCTTCAAGTGGAATCGCATGCCGTTGGGCTTCTGCAATGCCACCAGCACCTTCCAGAGGTTGATGCAGCGGCTGTTCGGTGACCAACAATGTCAGTCGCTGCTCCTTTATCTGGATGACATCGTGGTCTTCTCCACCGTGGAACATCATCTGGAGAGGTTGGAGGTGGTGCTGGGGAGGTTGCAGGGGCAGGGTTTGAAGGCCAAGCTCGAGAAATGTGCGTTTTTCCAGCGGGCGGTGCGGTACTTGGTTTCCGACCAGGGGTCTTCACAGATCCAAGTAAAGTAGATGTGGTCGCTGACTGGCCGACACCCACCACCATCTCTGACCTACGCTCACTTCTCGGTTTCACCAGCTATTACCGCTGCTTTGTGGAAGGTTTTGCCAAGTTTGCAACCCCTCTACATAAGCTGGTGGCTGAACTAGCTGGCAGAAAATCTAAGGGGTCAGAATGAGCAGTGGTGGAAAATTGGTCAGAAGAGTGTCATCGCAACTTTGAAGCCCTGAAGTCTAAACTTACCTCTGCACCAGTGCTCGCTTACGCCGATTTCTCCTTACCTTTCATTTTGGAGGTGGATGCAAGCCATGGTAGCCTTGAAGCCGTGCTTTCTCAGGAACAAAACGGGAAGGTCAGGCCCATAGCTTATGCCTACGGTTGAGGCCTACGGAGCGCAATATGTCAAATTATAGCTCCATGAAATTGAAGTTTGTCGCCCTCAAGTGGACTATGTCGGAAAAATTCAGGGAGTACTTGCTGGGTCACAAATGCATCGTCTTTACCGATAATAATCCGCTCAGTCATTTGTCCTCGGCCAAGCTTGGTGCCACCGAGCAGCGGTGGGCAGCACAACTGGCAGCTTTCGATTTTGAGGTGAGATATAGCTCTGGAAGGAGCAACAAGAATGCCGATGTATTATCTCGAAAGCATCCACCTGGGTCACTAGGGTTGGGCATCGTTTGGATTTTGCCGATTCCGATCCCGATTCCGATCCTCTGTTTCGATTCCTGTTCTAAACGATTCTCGATTCCGATTCTTTGAGGTGCAGGTCAACAGGTCCAGTGTTGCCACAGTTACTTTGAAAAGTAGTACTCTTGACTTCACTTAACTTAAATAATTGTTTGCATATTGTAATGGCAGTAACATCATGAATGAACATTTTTATGAATATTGAACCAGCATTAGAGCAGCAAGGAGTGTTTTTTATGGAACAAAGGATGAACACAGTCCTCAAGTATGAGCGGCGTGATGATGAAGGGAGGGGGCGGGGCCAGCAAGCAGCGAGACATTTCTCCACTAAACACTCAAGACAGACTCCGCTCGCATTTCAGCACAGACTGAGTTAGCAGGAGCTCCGTGAAATTGAGAACTCGTCTTGTTTATTCACACGCTGCGCCTTTTCACCATCACCGGGCGGGACCTGCTCGTTTAATGTGGTTGTGCCATGCTGCGACTCTAAATGTTTTTTCAAGTTTGACGTTGTATTCTTGAAAGTAGACAACACTTTGTTGTTAACACAGAGTGTACAACGAACCTTTATGTTGCCATCTTTTGCTGAGATGAAGTCGAAATAATGCTTGTATTTCCAGCTGGAAAATGCGTATCTCTCCCCCTCCGTTGTTTACGTTTCTGCCGGTATAGCAGACTACACGCGACCGTCCGTGAAGGTGTCGGCTAACATACGTCACCCCCGAGACGCACGAAGAAAGCAGATCTTTTTTTTACTGACAAAAATAGTAACGCGCCGTGTATTTGGATAAGTAACTTTAATCTGACTACTGGTTTGGCAATAGTAGCGCAGACTACTCGTTACTGATCGTTCTATCGCGGAGTCTCCGCACGCCGGGCGGAGTAATACAAACAAACTAGTGCGAGCGGAGTAAAACAAACAAACTAGTGCGGACGTTTAAGAACCAGAACCGGAGGTTAGGAACCGGTTCCTAATGGATCTCGATGCCCAACCCTATGGGTCACAGGACCTAGAAGTTATGGTTCCTGCTGCTTTGCCCCATCATGCATCTTCTGATCTTCAGGCACTGCAAAGAGCCGATCCTGTTCTCCAGGAGGTTCTGGTATTTTGGGGGCAGAAGCAGCATCCCAACCCTCAGGAGCGGAAGCACCTGTCTCCTCCTGCACTGACCATTCTACGCCAATGGGCCCGGCTGGTAGAGCGGGATGGTGTTCTCTTTCGGCGGATCTTCCGTCCTGATGGTGCTGAAGTGTTTCAGCTGCTGTTACCTGCTGCATTAAAGCATGAGGTGATTGCTCAGGTCCATCAAGGGCATGGGCATCAGGGCGTGGAGAGGACATTGGATCTATGCGACAAAGGTGCTACTGGCCCGATGTGTCCTCAGAGGTGGCTCAGTGGTGCAGAGAGTGCAAGAGGTGTCAAGTAGCAAAGTTAACTACTTAGCTACTCGCGCTTTCATGGGGCATTTGTTGGCTTCCCAGCCCAACGAAATAGTGGCCATCGATTTCACTTTGCTGGAACCCAGCCGGAACGGCTTAGAGAATGTCATTGTTATGACTGACGTTATCAGTAAATACACTTTGGCTGTTCCCACCCGGGATCAACTGGCTCCCACTGTGGCCCAGGTCTTGGTTTCTCAGTGGTTCTTCAAGTTCGGTGTTCCGGCACATATACAATCCGATCAGGGCCGCAACTTTGAAAGCGCTCTCATTCGGCAGCTTTGTGTCCTTTATGGCAGTGGTCCCCAACCCCCGGGCTGCGGACCGGTACCGGTCCGTGGATCAATTGGTACCGGGCCGCACAAGAAATAAATGATTATTTCCGTTTTATGTATCTGTGTCTAAACAATCTTTTATTTTGAAATTTTATTTTGAAAAATGACCGGATTCTCTCCGTTACGTCTCCGTCACTTGAGCGCCAAAGTTTAACCCACAAGCTAGCAAAATGAGTAAGAAACAGACGTCTTTGGAAAATTTGTGGTGAGTTAAAATTTTCTTTCACTTTATATTAATTTTTGTGGTGTATGTGTATCAGATTTTGAAACGTTACCATAGCGACCAGAGTCAGCGAGTGTTAGCCCGCCCCCCCCCCCCCCCCCCGGGCCGCGGTAAAATTGTCAAGCGTTGACCGGTCCGTGGTGATAAAAATGTTGGGGACCACTGCTTTATGGCATCGAAAAATCTCTCACTACTCCATATCACCCCACTGGTAACGGACAGTGCGAGCGCTTCAATCGTACTCTCCACAACTTGTTGCGTGCCTTTCCTGTGTCTCGGAAACGAGACTGGCACTCTTGCCTGCCAAAGGTGCTCTACTCCATACAACACAACTCCCCATCAGTCAACTGGCGAGTCTCCACTCTACCTAATGTTCGGGCAGGAACCTAGGTTGCCAGTTGATTTTCTGTTGGGTAGAGTCGAAGACCCCGGTGGTGGTGAGGTCCACGAATGGATCCAGGAACATCAAACCCGCCTCCATTTTGCTTTTGAGGGGGCCCAGGAAAGGTTAAAGGTGGCGGCAGAGCGCCGAAAGAAGAATCATAACTGTCATGTTCAGGATGCACCATTAAAGGTAGGACAGTCGGTGTGGTTGCGGGATCATGGCGCAAGAGGACGCCATAAGATCCGGGATCTGTGGGGCCCTGTGGTGTACAGAGTCATAAGGGCACCCCAAGAAGGAGGATCAGTGTACACCATCGCACCTATGGACAATCAGACCAAAATTCGGCAGGTTCATTGCACCTTGTCGAAAGCTGTGGCCGGAGCCGCCCCTCAGAGTGGTGCATCTGCCCTTGGTTCACCTCCTCTTGACCGGCCCCCATCAGAGGATGAGTTGTCATGCGGTGCCTGGGAGCCAGCGGGTGCCCCACCTTTCCTGCACACCTGGGCGCCTCAGCTAATCGCCTCGCAGCTGGGTCGCTCTGCTTGGGTATGTTGCAGTCGCTGCGCGGCTCGTTGGCGCTTTTCCTGAATTTTAGCAATCCTCTTAAAATTGGCTTTTGTCTCTCATACAGTTTTGTGCCTGTGCCTTTCCTCTCCTTTGTTGGAGTGAGTTGGGGCGTTATTGAGTGTTCCTCCTGTTAACGGCTCCCGTGTGCTGCGCCGGAGAAAGGGGTAATCATCTGTGATAACGATCAGCTGTTTGGCCACGTTGGTAATCGTTCCGCTGTGGCGCCTCTTCTTCCTTGCCTTTTGTGATGTTCATTCAACACCTGACGGTATGTAGATGTGACGCTGTTAAATTTGCCAACGTAGTTATTGTTTAGATGCTAATGTGATTTTGTTTATGACAGGGTTCAAAGGTGCGTGGTCGTCTCTGCCCGCACCGACAATCTCCCCTCTCACGCTGCTGTTGGCTGGCTGCTATTTTGCTTCAGCTGTTTTGCCGTTTGTGCGGTGTTTCATTGCATCAACTCTGCATCCCTATTGCGCATGTCTCCAGATCTTAAAGTATGTATGGACTGATTTCTTAAAGGGAGTTTCTTTTGTTTTATTTTTTATTTTATTTTATTTTATTTTATTTTTTTGCTTTAGCTTTGCTTGGCTTGCCTTTGTTTTGCTTTGCATGTTCATTTGGACTTGACTATTTTGTTTGGGGGGGTTTGTGCATGTTGCTTTGGGCTTGATTAATTTTGCTTAATATTGAGCTACTTTGAATGTTAACCTGAATTCAAATAGTTGTGCTTTCTTTGACGTTTTGCGTTGCTTTGCATGTTTGTTTGGGTTTGATTATTATATATTTTTTTGTTAAATCTTATTAGCGCAATATTTATATATTTATATTAAAGTTCCGTTTGTCGTCGTTTGTTTTTTTCAAGTTATGTGTGTTTAATTGATTTAACCCTCATTTCAAATTAAATTAGTTAATTGTTTTCTTTGGGGATGGATTGTCTAAAGAGTGAAATGTGTTGAAATATCCACCTTGCACATTTGTGATACGTGTGTGTGTGCGTGTGTGTGTGTGCGTGTGTTTGCAGGATAGTTTTATGGAATTATTGTTAAAATAACGTTTAATAATAGCGTTTTTTTACGCTGGATCCAGTCTCAAGCCTTCATTAGTATAACGAACTTGTGCACTTTAACTTCGCAAGGAGTAACATTACTCCCCAGGTGAAATTCCTGGGGTGGCGATGTGACAACTGTTAATTTCTAGTACACTTTTTCACTAGGTATTGATCAAATAGTGATTGTAAATTCTTTAAAGTAATCAACTAAATTATTACACTTTATTAATATCCTCCCTCCTGAGCACGCCACACCCGGTAAGTTAACCAGCGTCATAGGACGGAAAACCCAGTTAACCCTGAAGTTACTTCGCTAAGCCCAAATCCTGCTTCGTACATTAGTACAGGCCTCCGGAATTCAGTCAGGACCAAATTGACACACTCACAAAGGAAAACAAGTCATTATAACACTCTGGGCCCTAGTTTCGTATACCAGGCGTAGTCGGCGCGCAGCGCACCTGCGCCACGCCGACGGGGTGTGTCCGCCTGGACTTTGCAAGTTTCGTGCACCGCGCAGGCTAGCGCAGGCACTCCTCCCGTCACTCCCACCCACGCAAGTGGGAAAGAGGGAGGAGAAGAAGGCGTGAGTGGGAGACGAGGAGGAGACAAGGCGTGGACTGGGATTAACACAGCCGATTCAGATCTTCACCAATCAAATGAGCTCCTCTCCTCACCTTTAATGCGTTAGGGGAGGTTCAGTGCAAGTTTTGTCACTTGACAACCCAATGACAGAAGCAGCGCCGCCACTCCCACCACGCGCTGTGGGTGCGTATAGTCATAATAATTATAATGCCGATATTATATCACTATAGAAATTGTAGGCACATTTTAGGCATGTCTATCACAAAACAGGGTCAGGGCGCACAGCAGTAGACATAATAGTGGAGAACCCGGTGCCTGCACGAGCCGGACGGGCCATTCATCATCATCATCATCATCATCATCATCATCATCACTGTCTTCATCATCTGCGCTCCACAGCTGCACCGGATTCCCCGTCCAACAAATTCACGTGTTGATTCAATTGGTTGCATTAAATAGTGCTTGTTGTGATTATTTATTGCATTTAAATGTGCCTGGAACTGTGGAAACCTGCCTGTGAGGTCTTTGTGACGTGTGTGCACTGTGTGCCTGTCAGCCAAACTGCCAATCCGCCAGCTGTAATTCGCCTTACGCCAAGAGTAGACCAGGTTGGAGTTGGCGAGCTTTAGGCGCAGTCTCGGCGAGGCTTTTTGCCATGAAACTTCCGCTGCGCCAAGCTGAATCTGTGATGCCTCTCCCTGCTGCGCCGCCACACCCATCTTGGCGCAGGCGATCCACCAAACTGCCAAACTGACCATGCGCAAGGTCGAAACTTGCATTACGCCGGCTCCGCCACTCTGCGCTGCGCTACGAAACTAGGGCCCTCTGTCAGAACTATAATCACCCAGCTCGCCTGTTACCATCCACATAATTTAAAAGCATGCAGTATGAGAGACAATGTAGTTTTCCTGAACAAATTACAGCTGACCCCCAAAAAATCCCCCAAAGGAATTCATGTCCAAACACCATAAACTACCTGCAGAAACCATCAACACATTCCACCGTGTACACAGAAGAACAACAATAACCAACCACGGCCGATCATTGCGAAATTCGAGAGCTTCAGACAAACAGAATATATTCAATGACAAGGCAGGCATCTTAAAGGAACAGACTATGTACTAAATTACCATTTCCAATCTAAAAAAAAAAGATTATGAAATAAGACAATAAAGACAAATATACATAGAACAGTTGTACCCTGTTGAAACCCTAGACACTTAATTTAAAAATTCACTCATACCTAGTATTTCAGACTCAAAGATCGACCCCGTTCATTATTAGCGTCCATGCACCAATAACATTTGCATAGAACAAAATCAGTTCATACAAACCCATTACCTGATGGCGCTTAACACATCTCTTCTCAAAGACCCAGAGTTTGCCTCCTGTTTTGCTTTGCCTATTATCTTCTGCTTTGCTTTACTTGGCTTTGCCTTCTGACTAGTGGCTGCCTTGTAAGAATGTTTAGCTGGACGGGTGCTGGACGGGTGGACTCTTAACTTGTTTTTTTTAATGAATGCATGCATAGCTTTGTTTCGCCATCCCACGCAGATGACCAAACTGTTAAAGGATTCATGTATTGTCGTTGTCGTAGGCTATATTTGTGTTTTTTTGCTTTTGGTTCTCTTTTGTGTTAGCATTAGATTTTTCTTTTGTTTAGTTTAAGTGTCTTGGGTTATCTTAATAATTGATTTATCATTTATTGACTTTACTTTACTGGTGACAGTAGGCCTAGATTTGATTGATCTAAGGATTTCTTTTTGTTTTGCTTAGTATTTTACTTTTTTGGTTCTTGAGGTAATCCTTGGTTATTTAGGTTTGGCATCTTATTTCACTAAATGTGTTTTGTATATTCTGTGTTTATTTGGTTTTGACTGATTTTTATTTGTGTGTAACCCCAATAATTATCCCCATCTTTCCCTCTTTAGTTACTGAGAGCTGAAAGGGATAGTTCGGAATTTTGGACATAAGACCTATTTTCCAACTCAGCCAGTGTGTTCGAGACGTCTGGAGACGTTTTCAAGACGTTTTCAAGACATTTCATTCAGTTCTTCTAGTTGCCAAGTTCGCTTGTGCTATGGCTAGCGCAAGACAATGGTTCTAGTTAGCATGGCATTAAAAACAGTCTTGCCCACTCCACAGTGCACCCAACCTCACGCAAACACCGGGCAGCCCACGGCCCAGTCAACCCACAATTACGCACCGTGAACCCGAACCTCTGCTCCGTCCGGAGAACCGTAAACCCTTGGACGCCTTGCGGGGATTCCCTCCGGTAAATAGACACATGGACACCGACGAATAGTTGGGCCTCGTGCCCTCAGTCTCCGCTTGTTCGGCCCCGGTTCTCAGCTCCAGCGGGGGTCTCATCTCGGTCTCCACAGACGCTCGTTCACGTTTTGCCCTTTGAGCATCCCTCTCGCGCAATTCTTCCTCTATATATTCAGGCTCGTACAGGTACGGTTGGGTTTGGGTGGAAAAAAACTCCTCATCAGAGTCTTCAAAAGTTTCAGTATATTCTCCAAAAGTGGCCATTTCTGTGAGATTGAAGAAACTAGCATTGCAGGCTACTCTGCGTCTGTAGCAATGACAGCAGGTAAACAAACTATTATAGAACCGCTGCACTGTGGAGTCGGTATGAGTGTTTTTAATGCCACGCTAACTACAACCATTGACTTGCGCTAGCCATAGCACAAGTGAACTCGGCAACTAGAAGAACTGAATGAAATGTCTTGAAAACGTCTCCAGACATCTTGAACACACAGGTGGTGGTCCATCCAACACTTCCAATCACCGGTAAGCCTCAGCCCCAAATTTCCTGTTTTCATTTGAAATAATATTTTAACAGTTCTAATAAAGTTTAATTGTTCCCCTACAGCATTACTGTTGTCCAGTAATGCTTACTGTTGTTTTGGACAACTGGCAACTATAACAACATAATTTCCCAGGTTGGGATTAATCTATCTATCTATCTTCAACAGGGGGTCCAGGACCCCTAGGGGATTGCAGAGTAGGGGGTCCCCAAAATGATTTGATCCAAAATGTAAAATGTCCAGCACTATACATTAAAATTGGCCTGGCGTATAAGCAACGGCATTTTATACAAGATGTAATAGGGGACCCCCTAAATGAATATAGGTAAAACATGCTGGCACATCCAGACGTTCCTGTCCATCTGGCAACATATTATCATCTACATCACAACGGATATCATCCCTTGCAATGCAGCAAGGAAAGTATCTCCTGGAATGAGTGAAAGCTGAAGTTCCCCTGAGAGCAATTGTTCAATTTCGGAGACATTTCCAGGAAAAAATGATAAAGAAAGGTATAAAATTTTCTTGACAGAATTTGATAACAATTTTTTATGTAATGACTCAAGCAATGAAATGAAGACTATTAGTTGTATTGGGAACGACTATTCAGCATCCATAAGTATAGTTCATTTTGACTGACATGACATAAGCAAATGATAATGTTATAAAACAGCAGATAATTGTCATGATCTGTGTTTTTGTCATGTTCTGTGTTTCCCTGGTTTTGATTTCCTGTTTTATTTAGTAATTTTGTCCTCAGTGTGATTTCCTGTCTCGTACTTCCTGGTCCTTGTTGTTTCTGCTGTCTTGACTCCCCCACCCTCTCGTGTTGATTACCATGCCTGCCCTAATGTGTTTCACCTGTTCCTCGTCAGCTCCCTGCCTCCCTGTGTGTATGTGTGTGTTTCCCCTGTCTCGTTGTCGGTTCATTGTCGCTGTTTTGTCTTCCCCTGCATGCTGCACTACGTCTTGTCTCTGGATATTTTTGTGCCACGTCTTGTCTCTGGATATTTTTGTACCTCGTCCTGCCTCCTGTGTCCCTTCGTGTTTTGGTTCCTTTTTTTGTAAGTGTTTCTTTAATGGTCGTTTTTGCCGTTGTGGTTTTTTGGGTTGATACTTTGTTCTTGTCTTTATTATTTAAATAAATCTTTCTTTTTTAACTGCATTTTGGTCCTCACCTCCCCTTTTTCCGAGTCTCCGTCTTGCCCGAACCTTGACAATAATTGTATGAAAGCAACTGATATATGTCCAAAAGCATTTGCAATTTGTTCAGAGGAAGGAGGAATTGCTACTAAGATGTGCACAAATTACTAAATGTCGTGGAGGTTGAACTAAGTTATGAGAATTTTCATTCTGATCTGAGAAAAGCACCAAAGCGACTGAGAAAAACTGTAATACTGCCACTACTGTTAGTACTACTACTGCTGTTAATACTACTACCAACACCAAATGCAGATGGATTCGAAGAGCCTGGTCTGCTCGAGGTTACACGCTGTAACACTTGCTCCTGGGTGATATTGGCACCTTGAAATTCATTGACTCTGACAATCATGAGCATGTTCTAGTTCTAGTTATATATAGATATAACACTCTAAAGGTAGCCACACCCTAAAGCATACCTTGCTTTCTTGTTTATTTGACCCCAAATGGGAACATAATTTGAGTTGATAACCTTATGTTTGTTTACTGAGATAATAAATCAAGTCAGATGTCATTATCTCATAGACTTCTATACAATCAGACTATGCAACCAGAGGAGTAAAACATAATACAAGTTAAAGGCACTTCAGCTTTGGCTTCACGTTTCAGAACCAGATGTTGCCAGCCTGGTTTAGGCTGAGGTACACCTATCATACAAATGCTTCTTTTACATAAAGAATAAATAGTTTCAGTCGATAAAGATTTGGATCTCAATAGTTGGATTGCTGCTATATCAGCACTACATTACTTGGTTAAAGGGAGGTGTCTCTAATACATGTAGAAGTACTGCATATTGTATTTGTCATGTCACCTGTGTACGATGCCGTGTTTGTGCAGGTGTTCCACTGCAGAGAGGATCTGACGGGTGTAGCGCCGCACCTCCCTCTCCTCCAGCCTCTTCCTCTCACAGATCCGATCCATCAGGTCTCCTCCAGCACACAGCTCCATGGCCATGTAGTAGCTGTTCTCTGTCTCCAGAGTCTGACACACACAGTTGTTCATGTCCATATGAATTGGAACAAGCTTTTTCAAAAGGGGCAGATTTATGATAACCTTTGAGGTATAATGTTGTGAGACTCCATCATTGCTTTCTTTGGACTGTCTCAGCAATGAATACATGACTATGAATATCAGTTTCTATTTTATTTTACCTCCAGCAGGACTACAATGTGAGGATGTCGGACCATCTGATGAATTCGAGGTTCTCTCTTCATGTTCTTCAGCACATATGAGTCCTGTCGTGCTTTCTTCTTGTCAATCACCTTAATGGCCACCTAAACACACATGCACATGTGCACAAGTTACATTTTTTGTTTTTGTAACCTCAATTTATCAAGGGTGACGGTCTTTGCTCCAGGTTCCAAATTGAGTTTACATGTTCAGATGTTAACAGGAACGGAACCTCTTGCCCCTACCATAAGGCCATGGGCTCCGTTTTTCATGTTCATGCATAGCGTAAGGGGATCTGAGTCTGGGTTGTGATCGATGGCTATGGCTCCTATTTAGCAAAACCCTCAATCTGTATTTTAAAGTCCCAGTTGGCAAGTCTGGCAGATCGAGGGCACTCTGTCAGATTTTTAATGTTTACAACTCTCACGCTCCTCCCCCACGACCACCGAGCTCCTTCCCCTCGATTTCGTGCCCTTTGAAATCCCTTAGATCACGCCACCTTTGAAACGTGGGTCCAATGTTGACTCTGGTTTTATCACGGGCACCGTCGCAATCTTTCTTATTCCGGTGTTTTCTTTTCCTTGGTTGTTTTGGACCTCCTCGTTTCAGTTTTTAACCGAGGAATTGGAAGCTTGTTGCTACTTCCCACTGCCTCCCGTGATAGTGGTACGACCCGAGGGGGGAAACACTCTGTGTGTGCACGAACACAGCCCTGTGTGCTGATTGGACAGGATGATCAGGGCGCTGTCGATTTTTTGCAAAACAAACAACAGACTCTACGTGCAAGTAGAGGCGCACTTTTTTTTTCTAAAACCGGATGATTTATGTTGTTCTATCGGAGCATAGTGTCGTCTTCAGTGAATATGATCAAACAAATGTTGCCCACTGGGATTTTAAAGATAAGTAACTGGAAAGAAAAATAAGCTTATAACAAATAAGTGCTGGAAAATAGCAAATCCTCTTTGGATAATGGAGAAAAGAATAACATCTGAATCTCACTGAATTGTCAAATTGTAGGGCTGTAAATTGGCAAGAATCTTTAACACAATACCAACACGTTTTCATCCCAATGTGTAAAAAACTGCAGCCTGATCAGTTTACCTAAACTTCAAACTCATGATGCTTTACGTTCCCCTCTCATGTCAGCGTTGGATGTGTCAGTGATGGTAAGTTAGGTTTAGGCAACAAAGCCTCTTAGGTTGAGGTTAAGTCTAGGAAATGGTTGACTTAGTAATGACACATGAGACTAACTTGAGGCTTAACGAGTCAAGCTACTCACTCATGCCATGTGACAAGAAAAGTAACAAGATCTTAACAGAAGGAAGTGAATGTTGTAACAAAGTAGAACCAAAAGGAAATGATGGATCAGATTTCCAAATTTCAAGTTTAAGCACCTTTTCAGTATTTTTGAAGGGAGAGGGGGAAGTAAGGGATACAAAAATGTTGACAGTTAAAATGTATCTCAAATGTAAGAAATAAGAAACAAATAGCCTAATGCACATTATCAAATGCTGATGTGTTGTTTTTACACACAGTTGGCACACAGTAATATATTTGTCACAGCCAGGCCAGGTTCCCCAGAAGCCACACCCACTCACTCCTCCTCAGCCACACCCTGCAATCAGTCTCCCACAGCTCATATCTCCCGTTCACTCTCCCCTGATTACTGAATCCCCTACACCTGTGTTTCACTGGACTCCAGCCCTACTTCACCTCACTTCCCCAGCATTCCGCGTCTGGTCTCGTCAGCAAATGACACTAAGAACTCGTGCTCTGCACTCTCTGGATTTCCCCTGCCCATGTCCTACGGATTCCTCAGTTAAGACGTTTTATGACTACCTCAGTTGCATTATCTCAACGTTGGACTTTTGTGCTGTTTAAGTTTTCTCAATAAAGCCTAAGAACTGTTTCCAACCACTTTGATGTGTCGTGACAATATTCCTTTTCTCTCTAAGATCCTTGAGAAAGTATTAGCCAATCAGCTGTTCGACTTTCTAAATAACAACAGTCTACTTGAGGACTTTTGTTCCTCAAGGTTCTGTGCTCGGACCAATGCTTTTCAACTTATATATGCTTCCTTTAGGCAATACCATTAGATCACTTTATACACATCCATTGTTATGCAGATGATACTCAATCAAGTCTAAAGAAACCAAACAGTTAGTTAAACTCCAGGCATGTATTAACGATATTAAAACCTGGATGACCTGCAATTTCCTGATGTTAAACTCCGATATGACGGAAATTATTGTTCTTGGGCCTAAACTCCTCCGAAACTTGTTGTCTAAAGATATAGCTACTATTGATGGGATTGCCATCGCCTCAAATGCTACTGTGAGAAACTTCGGATTCCTCAGCACCTGTCCTTTGACTAACATATTAAACAAACTACAAGGACAGCATTTTTTAATAATTTATTAGCTAAAATAAATATAAATATTATACTATAAATATAATTGAATTGACCTTGGGTGTTTGAAAGGAGCCAATAAATAAAATGTATTATTATTATTATTATTATTATTATTAAAATCACTATCTTCATTCATCCTCATAAGCGAAAAATGTCTTTTTTGTATTTACATTGAACGGGTAAGTCCTCGGGAGGCTTCAATGTTGTTCTGCCATTTTGAAGACTATAACCACTGAGGAGGGACATGGCGCCTAAACGCGATTTTGTTCAGAGCCAGCGTGACTGAAAAGAGATCACATCAGCAAGAGGCGCTTCTGGACGTGCAGGGTGGTGCGCAGGACCGGTTTCCATTCCAGGACAACGGTGCGCCCACGTCCCGCTGTCCCCCCTGGAGCTCCCAGAGAGTGACTTTTACCCAGCTTTTTCATCCGGACGTCCCGGACACGACCTCTTGCTTGTCAGTGTTGTAGAGCAATATAAGCACTTTAGTCACATTCGTTTGTGTTGTGTCTAGTTATTAGCTGATGCTATAGGCTATGATATAGTAATGGAAGGCTACCAAAAATAAACCAATATTAACATGGTAACATAAATCAATACCTTGCTCGAAGAGTAAGTACTTTTACATGCTCACACATGTTTGTTTGAAATATCACCCTCATCACCTGAAAGAATACTGGTGAAGTGGTATTGGACATGTTGTCAGAGCTTCTTGGTACATAACGGCTACGGTAGTTACAACAAAGCGATGCGATGAAAGAGCACTATTCATCTGAATGCAAAATACAATTTCACCACTAGATGGGATTAATTCCGGCACACTACTCAAAATTAAAAGGATGTCTGTGTTTACATATTTCCAATCTTCCACAGGTCTGGTACCTGCAGAGGGTCACAGCGGTTAAGAGGAGCAAAACCCCCTGGAGATAAGTTTGGTTATTACTATGGCAACCGGGTCGGGGACCGGAAGAAAGTTACACATACATTAACAAACACACACACGCTCTGCCTCAACTGCACAATAACCGCACATCCATATCTATGTCCGTGTTTAGGGCCACAAAACAAAATCTAAAATATGAACAAACATTCCCAGCATGGTTGTTTTTAGCCTATCAGGAAGACTTTGTTTGCATTGTAGACATATAATAGGAACATAAATCATAACTGTGACCTTGCAATAGTGTTTACATGGCATTTGATTTTCTGCATTTGCTGCATGCATGTGTTGTTTTTCTTTTATGGAAGTCCAGATATATTGAGCAGAAACAGACCTCTTTAAATCTGTTGAAGTTCTGTTCCTGTAAAATACGTTTAACAGTCATGCTTGTGAAATAAAGTAATTACAGATGGGTCTGACCAAGTTTAGGCCACTGTCTTCTTAAAACACAAGTGAGTATAATAATAAGTTACAAGTTATAACTGTGTCATCATAAGGTTGCATGTGTGTGATGCTCCACCACTGTGAGGCACGTCTCTTTATGTCTCAACACCAACCTTTTCCCCCATGCCGATGTGCAGCCCCTCCATCACTTTAGCAAACGATCCCTTGTTGATCATTTTCCCCACCAGATAGGATCCCACTCGTTTGGAGTGGGGGAAGCTCCGCAGCAGCTCTCTTGGGACCTTGAGGAAGGGCAACTGCTCCCGGCCCGGCCCTAAGGCTTCCCACTGGGATGCACCGCACTCACCTTCACCCTCTCCCTCTGCCACCATGTCCTCTGGAGAGGGATTCAATGCTGCATCTGGCATCCCGGACAGGGAAGGAGCCCCATTAGGCCACCTCTATCTCTCTCACACACACACACACACACACACACACACACACACACACACACACACACACACACACACACACACAATCAAATCCAAACACAGGACAGTCTCCATAGAACACACATGCTAACACACACAAACATACTGGCTGATTGAGGAAGGAACAACACTGCTAAAAAAAAGCCCTTGGGTTAGGTAATTGCGTGTCCTGGAATCCTTACACCCTCAGGTAAGTAGATCCTTTACTCCAGCGATGAAGACTCCTCTTTTCTTCTTCTGTTTACAGATGCAGGTGTGTCTATCCCAGTGAGCAGCAGCTATGCTAGCTTCCCTCCCCTTCTCCGACTATGTCTCTCTTTGCTGGCTAGTGGATGATTAACTTTTGTGTTCGTAGGTCAGCTCCAGTGAAGTGGAAGACATTCAACACCCCCCCCCCCCCCCCCTCCCCAGTCACTAAGGTGCACACAGATACTCAGAGTTAAACAGTAACTCTCCAAACTGATACTGATACTTTTCTAATTCAGTTCCTCATCGTCCCAATCCGATCACCTTCTCCACTGTCACGTCAGAAGGGTTGTTATGACCTTGTGTGTAAGAAGTACAAGGTGACATCAGTGAAGTCTGTCTGCTTTTCTGCTACTGTGTTTATTAAAGTGTATGAATGAACACATCAGGGTCAGATTGCAGTGTTGCTGCCCGATTCTTCCTCACTCAGCTGATGAAAGGAGGCATAGAGCCTTATATGAGCCATGTAACCTGATATACTAACCCGCACACCAAACCTCACACAACCTTTAACTGAGTGACTCTGGGAGCCAAGTGCAGCTTCTACAGTTACCTTATTTTGTTTGAAACATGTTGTTACTGTATCATTTGGTTTGGCATTAAGAGCACACGCACAGTTGCAGCAACCATGACTGTCTTCTCCTCTTTTGTGCCCTCGGCGCCTTTAAACTTTATATAATCAAAATCAAAACACTATTTCCACCACTTGTCTCCCTTTAGGTGACCAGGTCAACATAATAAAACACTTTATGACATACAATCAGCAACATTGACCAACTCAGGTCCAACCTGTCTACGCCATAATGAAGAAAATATCAAAAACACACAGACTGCTATTGAAAGTTTATCCAGAATATTCTGAAATGAGCCGCAAAACACAGGAGCAGTCCACCATTAGTGGTTTCACATCAGTAGAATCCAAACTGCTGTAAAAACATTCAACCGAACCCCTGCAAGATAATCACTCATTTTCCTTCACAAATCAAATCTCACATCTTAATCTCTTTCTTTGTCTTTGTATGGTGTGTGTGTGTGTGTGCGTGTGTGTCTGTGTGTGTGTGTGTGTGTGTGTGTGTGTGTGTGTGTGTGTGCGTGCGTTCATACACCAGGAGCCCTACACTTCATAAATGGGTCTTAAGGCCTGGTGTGTGTGTGGAAGGAGGTGTTAATACACCCTCCCTAATGCAGGGGAAGGGTGTCAAGCTGTATCTGGCTCTGAATGGATGGACAAAGAAGAAGAAAGAAAGAAAGAAAGAGAAAGAAAGAAAAAAAGAAGGTGTGCTGTGTTCAATGGCAGGCAAAGTGACAGTTGAGGGACAGGAAGTGAGTGAATGACTATAGACAGACACAGGATGAGTGAGAAGGAGAGAAACTGAACTTCACAACCAAAAAACAAACGTGAATTAATAAGACCTCAAGAGGCTTTTTATATAACCTCAGCATTGCCATGCTTCAGTGTTTTGCAGAGTTTTTCTGTGTGTGTGTGTGTGTGTGTGTGTTTTCATGGTTCAGAAAAGGTCATTCTCACTGCCAGAGAGCACAGTGTGTGTGTGTGTGTGTGTGTGTGTGTGTGTGTGTTTGTGTGTGTGTGTGTGTGTGTGTGTGTGTGTTTGCTTGTATGCATAGAATTTTGTTTCTGAAAGCACAAAGATGATGTGCCTTTGCATCTACAAACGTGCATGTGTGTTGCAGCATAATTATGCATGTATAAATAGTCGCACGCGTGTGTGTGTGTGTGTGTGTGTGTGTGTGTGTGTGTGTGTGTGTGTGTGTGTTATGTTGGCACGGAGGAATGCTGGCTGCTTGTAAGACTTGGCGACCTTCTCAGTGGTCACATTAAATGAGAAGAGAAACCCCCTTCTGCTTCCTGCCTGTAATAAATAGATCCCCAGCAACCATTAAGGCATATTTTAACACCAAATAACTCCCCAAAACCACACTAGAACAGACACAGTCGACCCCCACCCTCTCGCCATCTCTCTCACTCTCTCTGTCTTCTACTCTGTTTCTTTCATTTCTCCATTTTTACCAAAAGACAGCAAGAAGCTAAATTTTAAAATAAGCTTCGGTGTCATAGCTTTAAGTAGTTCACGGTCTTACTGTGTAGCATGTTAGAGGGTTGGATGCTGAAAGGTGCTGATAACACTTAAGAGCCAACATGATTGTTGGGGACATGACCGGGAGTAAAGAGGGTAAGGTTTTGGGTAAAATCTGGCAAAGTAGAATCGGTCATTTCTGATACTTGGTTTGATTCCTTCTAAGCTGGTTCTTTATGAACTCATGTCTTTATAAGTCCACTCAGTGAGAAGCCTGGTTTATATTCTTCTGAGTCAAAGGAGCAATGCATGTCATGCAAAACTACGAGCTAAAGAAAGACCACACGGATTTGAAAATGTGTTTGATTCGCATACTCTCCACTGGCCACCAGGGGGTGACTCTTCTGGTTGGAAGTCAATGAGAAAATGAACTTCTCTCTTGATGTATTATCTCAGTAAACATTGTAAACATGAGTTTTGGTCTCAATCTCTAGTTTCAAGTCTTCTTCAATCCAAACAGTTAGCTACTAAAATGACTTTGACACTTAGCTGTAAAATTACAAGATGGCGACGGCCAAAATGCCGAGCTCCATTGGGTGACGTCACCATGACTACATCCACTTCTTATGCACAGTCTATGAATACAACATCATCTCAATATAGTTCATCACACTGGTCGATGGAACAGAATCATCGTCCAACCTGACGACACATCTCGTGACAGCTTAGCAACATGATGGTGTCAGCCTTCTCTCTGGCTTCCACCTCTGCAGGGAGACCAGCGCTGCTGTCCATGTCTGCCCTCCAGTGGACACAGAGACTCATACAAGGACTGCTCTGAAACCCAAGAATTCCACTAAAAGAAAGAACTGATCAGCAGATGAAGACAAAGGAGGGCAGTCGCTTGTCTAGTTCTCCTCTCTTCACTTTCTCTTTCTTTCTGTGTCTTTGAAGAGCACAAGTTTCTCCATCTCTACAACAAAAACACCAATCAACTCTGATGCAACAGATTGAGCAAAGTTTTGGTATCAGCCCCACGTTTCCAAGGCCTCACACACCTGCACATGTAACCCACAGCTCAGTAACATTCACTGTGTGAGGCATCTTGCTGCAGATCTGGAGGAGATAATGAAGTGAAGTAAACGATGCAGCTTGAGGGAACGTGAGTCAGTCCATCACAACAGAACTCCTGCAGAGGAGGAAATAGCACAGAGTGATGCTATGGAACAGCATGGGAGGATGGACGGGGAGGTCAAAGTCAAACAGCTGATCACAAGAAGGAACACTGACAAAGCACTGAAAAGAGGAAAAATAAGTACTCCGCTCATGTGCTTTGAATTAACTGATATTAAAAAATAAATGTGGTTGAGTTTTATTTCCAGGATTGGACCTTGTTGTGATGATGTCATTGTCTGCTCCTGCATCATCACTCATCTGTTTTTTTTTCATTAGGGAAAGGGGGTAGCTGGCTGTCAATCCCTGATGACTTCATCCATGGTCGCCGTGGCCTCCTCAACGCGTCATCGCGTCAGTGACACCCGCCATCGCTCCGCCGCCGTGTCATCGGCAGTCACTGCAGCCGGCGGGCTCGGCGTGTCATCGGGCAGCGCTACACGCTGCCGCGGTTCCATCATCTTGTGTTCTGTGGTCTCAGCTTCAGTGATGCTGATTGGAAATGGTGCTCCATAGTTTCTAAACAGACAAACAACACACTGCAGTCTGAGACGTTAAACCGCATGTCTTCCACGTCGGAGTGCACCAAACCACCGCGGCCCACGGTTCTGTGAGCTCAAGTTGCAGCAGCGCTGCGGTCCAGCAGACAGATGAAATCACACTGGTTGGATGCTTTGATGTAAAGCTCATGTGTAGGCATAATGTAGAGACATTGAAGTGTTGCTGTATCAGATACATTTACAGCATCAGTCCGTCTTATCCAAGTCTGTTGGTGTTTAGCTTGACAACAAGTCTATTGTTTTACATTTCACAATGCACTTCTGTGCTGCCTGAAAGTTCTCTCTCTCTCTCTCTCTCTCTCACACACACACACACACACGCACACACACATGCATACATATCCATAAAAAATCACACTCTGCTAATCTCACAATCCTGACCAAACTAGAAATGGGAGTTTCTGCAATGCGTGGTTTGGAGGTTTTCTACTGTCAACAAAACAGACAGTGAGAGAGAGAGACAGAGGGAGAGAGAGAGAGAGGGAGAGAGAGACAGACTGACAGTGAGACAAAGACAGAGAAACAGACAGAGAGAGAGAGAGAGGTTGGAGGAAACCCCAGAAAGAAAGGGATGCAGAGGCCCCTCCCCTTTGAGCTGAGAGGCTGAAACCAGAGTGTTGTAACACTGAAGGTTCCTCCCACTGCACTAATGTGGACCTTGTGTGTCTGTGCCTCAGCTCATGTGTACAGCTGTGGGTCCACGTGTGGTTGTGCATGTGCACATGGAGACGTGCGTGTGTGTGCGTGTGTGTGTGTGTGTGTGTGTGTGTGTGTGCTCGAGCAGCCTGCTGCGCCGCTCCCAAATTGAAATGTGAAAGAAATGTGTTGGAAGGTGATGACAAGAGTGAAGTGAACCAGTCGTTTCCTGAAGGCTCAGGCCAGATGTGTCGCACACAGAGCCTCAGAAATCTGCAGCACATTTCTGTTTAATAACCAGGATATATAACCAGGGTCTGGGTGTGTGTGTGTGTGTGTGTGTGTGTGTGTGTGTGTGTGTGTGTGTGTGTGTGTGTGTGTGTGTGTGTCTGTCTGTCTATCTATGTGTCTGCTTACCTGTGTGCACAAATGTGTGTCTTAGATGTTTGTGTTTGCTAGAAAAAATGTGTGTGTCAGTGTGTGTGTGTGTGTGCGTGTGTGTGTGTGTGTGTGTGTGTGTGTGTGTGTGTGTGTGTGTGTGTTGGGGCTGGAGGGGATGTGTGGTTTATTACTTTAATTGGACTTTTTCAGACTGCAGTGCTGCAGAAAGTGAAGGAAGGAGAGGAGGAGCGAGACAGCAGAGAAAGAAGCCTGACAGACTGATGACCACACCTCCGATCACCACTCAGGACACACACACACACTTACACACACACTTACACACACACACATACACACACACACACACACACACACACACACACACACATACACTGGGTCTATCCCATACTGTACTCAGCTACTGACCACAATGCCCACTATTTCCTCCAAGAGAAACCCTGGCGCCTAGAATAACAAAGAAAATATCCAGCTCCATACTGTCTGATGTCTTAATATTTCCAACCTCTCTGTTCTCATATATGCATGATTCATGGATTATAACTTAGAAATACAATCGGATCATTTTCCACCGAACCTTCTGCTAGCTAAGTAGAGCTTTTTTAAAGGAGGAACTAATCCAGGGTGACTGCTGATGCTAAAGCCAGTATACGGTGCATATTACTGCACAGGGTCAAGTCAACTGGGATGAGACACTATGAAAACTGAATGTCTTAAAAGCATCAAGATGATGAACACACATACTTATTAGTTGCTGTTATTGTTTTCATTCCATCCTTTTATAAGTGCACATGCAAACAGCCACATAATGGACAGCTGCTATTGGGCTTGTAAAAAATGCAGATGGGTTTAATGAAACATCATGTGTTGTTACAAGATCATCCTGGTCTGTTGACAACATACACGTGAGCAAATACAACCCTGACGAGTGTTACAAGATGCATGATGGGAACCGTTCAGTCCTTTGGCAGATACGTTATTCACTTTGTAGACGTCAGATCAAAGATCTCTACCTCTCCCATCGCCGTTGTTGAATCCATATACCAACAGAAGTCATGGGTTTAGAAGGAGTAACACATTCAGGGAGCCGTGAGGAGCAGTCACTTGTTGGAGTCTTGTCACTGTTGGGACACCAGGAAAGCAAGCTGATGCGGATGTTTATAATTGAGCTTTAGAGTTGATTTTACAATAACTTTGGAGCCAGACTAGCTGCCTCCAGTCGTTGCCCTAAACTAAGCCGAACCCTCCGTAAGCTCGACCAGACACACACAAACAGTGTGGTATCGGCTAAGCAAGCATTTACAATGAAACCTTTAAAACAGCACATTGGTGGGACATGGTGTTAAGTCACCATGAGACAATGAATGACAATCCAGGAAGTAAGAGATAAATGTGTTGAAGGGCTTATGAGATGCCAGAACACTGTGCCGTTTACAACTCGGAAAGTTAGCACTCGTATTTGACGGGCCGACGTGGTGAATTCCCGTGCAACATGGAGCCCGGCTCTCCGGTTTGGCCAGACACTGAAGCCTCCGCCATGGCTCTATTCCAGCCGCTCCCAAAGGGTTTTATTAAAGTCGCCAAATACATCAGCAGAATATCTTCCATCATCTTTTATTTAACATATATCTGCAGTTCATCTTTGAGCCACACGAGAACGTTCGTATTGTTGTTAATTCTTATAATAATAAACTTTAAACATATGACATTAAATGTAATATGAAAGGCTTCTTTTTGTTTTACTAATGGAAGCCGGCCTGAATGTATCTATTGGGGCGACTGTGGCTCAGTTGGTAGAGCAGGTTGGCCAATGTTCGGAGGGTCGGCGGTTCGATCCCCGCCCTTGTCACTGTGTCATGGTCGTTGTGTCCTTGGGCAAGACACTTCACCCAGCTTGCCTCGTGTGAATGTGTATGACTGCTGTATGTTTGAGGTGGTGGTCGGAGGGGCCGTAGGCGCTGAATGGCAGCCACGCTTCCGTCAGTCTGCCCCAGGGCAGCTGTGGCTACTATTGTAGTTTACCACCACCGGTATGACTGTGTGTGAATGAATGGAAGCCGGAACCCTGTCAGAGCGCTTTGAGTGTCTTGAAAAGTGCCATATAAATCCAATCCATTATTATTTGGTCTCATTTATTTATAATAATATTAGTATTATATTTAAGATGTATTCATTAACACATGCATGAAACAAAGTTGTGATTTATCAAATGTATATCTCTTTAAAATGGTTGCTATATAACTGAATATTCTATAAGGTGATGTGGAAATGGCAGTAATGGTCAGAAATGTTTGTTTATGCACACATTTGCTCGTTTCACAATTTCTGAGGCCTATTGTGAATTGTATCACAATGGTTTGTCATTCTTGAAAAGTGGGTCTGCAGACATGAAGGAAACACTCAAATGAGTATTTTTATGCAGGGCTACTCTCTGTCTAAATGCAGAAAGAAAGCAAATAAAATTCTGTATTTCCCAAAATGTTGAACCTGTTTTAATTAATTTAAAACTGAATAATTATGTCATTAAATGTACTCATGATTTCCCAAGCATCCAACATGTCTTGGCCTAAAACTGCTAAAACTCTTAATAAAAAAAATAAAAAAATAAAAAATAAAAAAGCACACTGGTCCAGAGTCAGTTTGACTGCTACTGACTGGGGCAAAAAAGCAGATCACAGTTCCAAACCCTCGTGGACCCAGGCAACAACTGGGACAGTGTGTGTGTTTGATCAGCTGTTGAATGTATATATCTAGAAATGGTTGGACTTTCATCAGCAGCAGGAGTGTGAGTGTCGAGTGAATGGCCACATTGTGTGTGTTGGAGGAGGAGGTGCAGCTTGTTTGTGCAGGAGGAAGCTGCTATTTACACAAAAGGTGTTGGACCAGCACACATTTCATTGCCTTGGCTGGTGCATGTCTGTTTTTGAGTGTGTAATGGGAGTGTTTAGCTGTGTAAGCCTGTGTGTGTGAACATAATCGCCCATGATATACAACATTATGGCCATTTCTTAATAGCAGTGTTTTAAGAACAGCCATTAATGCAGCTTGTAAAATATTCCCTACACCACGCCAAACACTCACTTCGGCTTCATCTCCCTCTCTCTCCACCTCGCCTGCCCCTCTCTCTTTCCCTCACCTCATTTGTGTGAGAATTTATTTAACTTGTTAAAAACAATTCTCTGAATATTCCCAGCTGAGTGACCAGGCTTCCGTTTGTTTCCTTCCTTCATTCTTTCTTCCCGTTCCCTCTCTGGCTCCATGTTTTTCCTCTCTTCTCTTAAACCAACCTGTATGATGTTGTCAGAGCGGCTTGAGAATGAAGTGCTAAGTGTTGCTTTTTATGGGGAGGAAACAGACTGGAACAGCGGGCGTGTTTTCTGATGCCTACTCCACACACACACACACACACACACACACACACGTGTGTGTGTGTGAATCACAACCTGTTCACTGATGAGATAGCCCCAATGCTTCCAGCTCGTGATGATGAGTGTGTGTGAGTGTGTTGCATGTTGTGTGTGAACATGTGTTGTTGCTGTTGTTAAGGTTGACGGTATCATTATGGCACCTTGGTGAAAATCTGTTCTCAATTGTTGTGGTGATTTCTGCTGTTTTAATTTGGACAGTAAAGGCACTGCCAGCTCTACCCGCCGTGATGTTGTGACCACTTAGCAATGTTAACTCCATTCCCATGCACACAAGTCCAGCACTCACACACTCACACACGTTTCATTTCATGTATTGTGTCCATAAAAGCTCGACACATAATTTGTTTTCCAAAATGGTGGTGTGTCATGAGTGAGGAGTCTTTGTTTAAAGGGTGTGAATAATGTGCAGAACATTACTTTCAAAGCATTGTAAAGCAAAACCTGATGCCCTGCTTCTTCTCTGAATAGAGCTTTTCACATCCAAACATCCAACAATCATCTCCAACATGGAAGTGCAGCAGAACCAGCACGGATCAGCAAATCTGCAGTGATCTCTAAATATTTGCTTATTTGAATTGTAAATCAAAATAATATAATAATAACCTTTATTTGTATAGATAATACAAATAAGTTGGTTCCATTATCAATTCTGACATTGATAATTAGATAGATCAAATACTTAATAATAAAATCAACCAAAAGATTCAAAACAAAGACACAGAATTGCATATTCATAAAAAATTTTTTTTGTGTAGATATAAAAGAATTCAACAAGATGAGCAAAACCAGAACAACAGGAACACCAAGAACAATAAGAACAGGAACAACGGGAACACTGAGAACAACAAGAACAACAAGAACGATGTAAACAACAGGAAGAAAGGAATGATAGGAAAAATGACAAGAAGAATGGCAAGAAGATGGGAACAACAGGAACACAGAGAACAACAGGAACAATGGGAACACCGGAAACAACAGGAACAACAGGAAAAAAAGAACAGCAAGAAGACAGCAACAACAAGAACAACAGGAATGACAGGAGCAACAAGAACAATAGGAATGACAAGAACAAAATGAACGATAACAATAACAGGAACAAGAAGAATGACACAAAGACAGGAACAACAGGAAAAACAGGAAAAACAGGAACAACGGGAACAACAAGAACAACAGGAACAACTGGAATGACAGGAATGAAAGGAACATCAACAATGATGCACAACAAGACAACAACAACAACAACCATAGGAACAACAAGAACAACAGGAACAACGGGAACAACAGGAACAACAGGAACAACAGGAACAACGGGAACAACAGGAACAATGGGAACAACTGGAACAACAAGAACAACAGGGACAACAGGAACAACGGGAACAACAGGAACGCTGCTGCAGACTTGGGGGACAACAGCAGCCCATCTCTGTTTATTGAAGAGACCTGGTGCCCCTTGAAAGCATGTTCAGGGTTGTTCCTGCTTCACTCCCAATACGTCCTTGAGTCCTCAGCAACACACCACTCCCGACACAGAGCCTGCAGTTAAAACAACCATGGCTCAGGGTCATTTACAATATAAAAACATATTTGTAATATTCCTTTTAACACTGAAGCAAGGCCTCAGGACTTACTGTGAAACATTTACTTTTTATTTACATTCCTTTTTTAGTTCTTTTTCTGCCACAACCACTACCAACATTAGAGAAATGCCCATGAAGGCTGTGTGTGACTGAGTTGGATGAGATCACACTGTATGAACGAGTGAGAGGGTCGACTGAAAGTAAAGCGTCTTGAGTACTTGAAAAAAGACGGCTAGAAAAATCTCTAGAGTAGTTTATGGCTTGAGACTTAGATTTGAGGTGGATGACTTGAAATTACTTTAAAAAAAAATTAATAATGACACATTGTTCTTGATATTGATTTCATTGTAGAATATTGTAATTCTATAATCAGGATTATGTGTATATTCTGATGATATTTTTTCCATTTAAACCTCAAGATTTTCTTAAACTAAACTAAAAGTATAAGAGTATATAAGAGTAAATCATCAGAATTTTATCATTTAAATTTGTGTGGCTCTGTCTCTGCTGATGGCTGTTCATTTGTTTCTTCAAAAGTTATTACAAGTAATATTGAATGGCTACCAAATTCAACAAAGCACTCACCATAGAGTTCATTTAAACAGGTCTGAACTACATTGATGATCATCAAAAGAAAGATTAGATTCAAAGATGACAACTCCATGTCTGTAGGCTTATTGTGTCAGGTTATCATATTTATTATCAAAGTCTGATTTCAGATCCTGAGTTGTCAACCTGAAAATTCTGCATTCATGTGTTTTGATCATTTGAGTTATTTGGATTTGTCATAAAATGACCTCTAATCTGTGAGGGCTTGAATTAGATGAGAGTTTATTTGTTCTTCCTCCTCCAACTCCACGAGCAGCTCTCACATAAACTCAGACGTGATTGGAGGAGCTGAAGGGAATCTGTGCAGTTACATCAGAAAAATAAATGAATACCAGTTAGAATTGAAGCCATGGAGATTAGTTCAATCCATTTATTACATGAATTGTGTTTGCACCAGATTCCTTTTAGTTGTGATTTTACTGCAGCAGCGGCCCCATCAGTGCTGGTTCCCTTGTCACCCTTGCCTTTAGCTCCAGCATGGTGGTGTTGTTGGCTCCACCGGGGGCCGGTACTAGCGAGGTGAATCTCTGCTCCAGGCTGGAGGAGGAGCTGCTGCTGCCGGCCACAGAGAGCTCCACCACCCGGCAGGCCCCGACTGCAGGCCCAAGCCTGCTGCAATGAGCTGCTGCTGGAGTACGAGCTGAAGGAGGGTCTGACTTTTGTGTGGAATCAGACCTGGTGGCACAGATGACAAGCATTAACAATAACTATATTAATGATCTTCTCACTGATGACCTTTTTGATTTAGAAAGATCGTAGAAGCATCCAAATGAAAACGAGTGTTTCATAATATAAGTTCATCACAGTAACTTTGATTGATTTGGTCCAAGAATGCTGCTCAGTCTGCATCATAATGGAAAGTGAGTGGGTGTAATGGTAGTAATGGTGGTGCTGGTCAAGCTGTGAGGGATTCAAAAGGAAACCAGATGGATTTTTGGAGGGCACCGAATTCCTTCACCTCCACCAACAGGAAATGGAATTACGGTCGATTATTCACGCTGCTCCCAGCCTGCATGTCTATGATATCTTTGTTTTGACTCGGTCAGGGAACCACGCATGTGTTTCCGTGTGTCTCTGTGAGCGTGATCAGGTATGTGGGGTGTTGGCCATTAAAAGGAGCTAATAAAGTCTGGTCCCTTTCATTAGTGTCGGTTCATATGGCCCGGCAAAATTATTCTGCGTGTGTTTAGGTGTAACTGAGTTTGACTGCGTTTACGGGGTAATATTTTCTATGTTGAGGCAGCATGCCGTTTCTGTGAGTGTGTGTTCATTAAGCATGTGTTATGTTGTTAATAGCACACCTCGTTGGCCAGGCATAATGAGCTCGTTAAACACACGTACAAGTATGCTTGTGTACTCCGACTTAACAAGGAGATCGGTCTATTTGTGAACGTGCAAGTAGTGTGTGTGTGTGTGTGTGTGTGTGTGTGTGTATGTGTGTGTGGGTGTGTGTGTGTGTGTGTGTGTGTGTGTGTGTGTGTGTGTGTGTGTGTGTGTGTGTTTCTGAGTGAGTATTGCTTCACCTTCACACAGCTGTGTTGCAGCATGTGAGACGTTAGTATGATACACTGGCAGCTCACTTTAAGACTTTTACTTCATTGATTATAGTTTGAGGTGAAAGAAGTACTCGGAAGTTTTATGTAAGTTAAAGTAGTAATACCACAGTGCATAAATACACTGTTACAAGTAAAAATCCTTGATATAATCCATGATATTATATTATTTCATATTATACTATATCATATTATATTATTAGATTAGTGATTACTTTATATACTGCTGGGTATTTTCATCTATAATTATATACAATCATTCCATTATATTTGGCAAAGTAAAATGTAAAAAAAAATTGAATTTTAGAATAAAAGGTAAATTTCCTTCTGAAATGTAATGGAGTAGAATTATAAAGTAGAATGAAATGGAAATACTCAAATGAAGTATAAGTTCCGCCTTCATGTTAAATTCATGGGCCATTTTCTGATGGATCAACAGGTAAAGAATGTTTTCATGCATATTGATCACATGAGCTCAACCTGCCTGGATGTAATTCCCACTGGCCACTTGGGGTCAGTGTAACACGTTGTAAACATCACCTGTTTACATATCCAGCAGACATGCAGCACGTTCATTTACACGCTTAATATTCACTTCTTTGAGCTCCGTCTTGGTGACATCTTAGCTGCTGATTGGACCAGCTGGTCCTGTGGTGGTGCTGGGCAGCAGCTACAGCTGACTCCTGCAGATGAGAGTGGACCCAAAGACTGAAGCTGGTGAACCAGAAGCAACATTCTGACTGCCACCTCGTCAAAAGCTGCTGCTTGCTCAGCGGTCCTACGCTTCACACTGGTGCTCCAGTGTCAGGTTTGGATGCACGCGCCTCTGCTTGTTACATGCTAACTGGGTCTTTTCAAAATAAACTTCTAAGCAGGTTCTTTGTGATGAAATGACCTGGTCAGGCTTATGAGAAGATTGTGGTTGGGGTTAAAATAAGTATGCTTGTCAGGTAAAAAGGTGTGATGTTAGTTTCATATGTGGTGTTAAAGTAAATCCTCCTCACTCTATACTATGTCAGTTGCATTGACAGTCTAACTCAACTGAGGAGTTGGTTGAAGCCTGCAGCTCTCATATAGACTTGTGTGTTTTGAACACATCATGAGGTGCATCAGACTGCTTTGAGGCTCTGAACATGTTTCCATTTTCAGGGACAGAGACCAAGCCTGGTTTTCCTGCAACCCCTGAGCTAAAAGCAATATTTGTTTTTACCAGAAGACGATATTTCATTTATGAAGTCATTTAGTTATTATTGATAACAACACTACTGTCACTTCACTGGTTAAAAGGACCAACTTCGCTGTAGCTACGGCACACAAGCTGTCTCTACTTAACATAAATTGTGTTTGTAACTTGATGGTTTGCTCTCTGCAGGACGCTGTCCGTCATCCAAAGCCTGTTTATGAGTGTTTCTGTCCCAACAACACCATACGTCTTCCAACGAAAAGATCGTCTGATGCCAATTTCACATTCAACTTTCATTCATATCATATCAATCATTTCAAAGATAACCTGTTAAGAGGTATCGGTAATTTACAAAAACCTTTTTTCTAAAATTCTGCTGGTTCTGTGGTCATGGCTTTTCAAATCTGATGCCTGCAGAGCATCAATGATGTGCATTGTTTATTGCGTTACGTGCATTGAGGCTTTAAAGGGGCCTCGGTGTGTCAGTATGAGATTGTCATTTATGAGATGGGAGAGAGAACGTGTTGGCGAAAGTGCTGAAAGATATTCAAGCACTACTAATCTGTGGATTCATCACTGCCAGCAGCCCTGTACGTAGCCATTCCACCCATTGTGAACATCCAAACTGTGATCAGCTTGGGCTAACCTGACGTGTCCTCGTGTCCTGTCAGAAACATGGCCGTGGAGGGCGGGACTACTTCCTCCAATCCTGCCTATCACAGGAGCACAGATGATGATGATGTGTTCACACAGCTGCGATCTCAGATGTGGCTGTTTTAGCAGCTCCTAACTCCGCACCTCGCAACGGGATGCACTTCATTACAACACACACACACACACACACACACACACACACACACACACACTAATGTGCATGCAACACCACTCCCAGTCGGGCCTGGCAACTTTGTAGTTTCTCACAGTTCAGTTCCCTGGAATCGTAAAAAACAAGGCCAAAAAAAAAAGAATCCAACCTGGATACCTGTGACATGCTTCAATCATTCTCCTTTAAACAGACACAGAGGTGGTTTCAGTTTCAACAACTCTAGCAGCTCATTAGGCTAATTAAGACACAGAAAAAAGTTAGAAAAGGAGATCTCTGAATGACTCATCCTCATGAATCTCACTATTATGTCCAGTGCCTGTAACGTACCAACATGCGTCGGGGTACAGGGGGTTGGCTGATGGATTACACTATGAAACTAGTCTAATAGTAGATCATCACTTGAACCTCGGCCTTTCCAAATCTTAACCAATACCGTCACCCAGTGACCTTGTTAGGTCTGTTTTAGGGGGCTGGAGCTAAATTGTTCCCAAGACCCCCCAAATGTTATTTATTTGATTTTATTTATTTATTTTCAGAATTATATCATACCGATGAAAGGGTACACATAGAGTTTTAGGATATAGAAATAATATACTTTAGAAAGAAGCATTTCTGTAAACCTATTTGTCTTTTTGTTTTGTTTTTACTGACAATGTATCCTCATTTTGCTGGAATAAATAAATACAGTTATCTGGGTAAAGGTCATATTTATGTTATAAAATCAGCCATATGGTATCACTTTAAGGCACATTTACATCATCAGGTTCTAAGCATGCAGCTTTAATGTGTCGTTAACATGACAGTAACTCTTATTCAACAGAAGAGATGGAAGAAGACAATGTCTGTTGCTGTTAACTGGTTACTAGCTGGACTTCTTCACCAATCGTGTCGTCCTAATAAAGAAAAAGTATGCTTCTCCTGGGGCCTAAGCCCCCCCCCCTTTAAATCCTAGTGACATCCCTGCTGTTACCCACACTCTATTTGCCATAAAACACAAATACACTACTTTACTGTACTGTATTTGTCATACACAGAGGAAAAGAAACATAAGAGAAAAACATAATTCACGGTTGGTTGTTTTTCTCAAAACAATTCAATTTCAATGAAATTGTATTCATAGTTTATAGTGTCCTATGATAACAGAGGTTATCATAGGACACTACACATAGAGCAGAACAGCCTCATGATTTTCAGAGTTGATACATTTTAACATCTAAAAAATTGCCAAAGCAGAACCTCTCATGTTTTGACTTTTGCGAATTTCCTGCAAGCCAAATGTGGACGGTCGTACGTACGCTCTGTATCTGCCCAACTCGATGATGCATTAAAAAAAAACATGAAAGTGGGTGCAGGTCATCTTACTGCATTAAAAAAAAAGCAACCTTTTTAGATGTGTGCTGTATTAAGACGCTTGTGTGCCAAGTTTAAAAGCTGCAATCATGAGTCAAACTTTTACCATCTGTTAATGAAGGCGGATGGAGTTTGCCTTTAATTTAGTGCAACTTTTATGTCTGCTTTTAATGAGTCGTACACCATGTGCGCCAGTGTCATGTGCTAGCTCGGGTCTTTCCTGTGCTGCCTGCCTGCCCGTCTTCCAGTGCTAATGTGCTAATCTGCTGTTTAGTCCAACCAGATGGGCTTCTCCCCCCACACTGGGGGAAGATTGGGGAAAGGGGAGAAGAGGAAGTTACCTGCAGTGATCTCCCCTCATTAAAAATCTCTCTGCCAAAATTACACACCCCACACTCAGCCCCTCCCTCCCCCGTCTCCCCTTCTTCCATCCCCCCTTTCCCAGGATAACCAAGCAAACTTTTATGAGGCAATGACAGGCTCCGGCACCCAAAATCTCCCAAAAAAATCTCCCCTCTGTTTCCATTTCACTCTTTCTCTGCGCAGCTATTTACTCCGTTCCAATTATTCGCTGAAATCCATCTAGAGCTCACACTTTGACAGTTAACCCGAATTGATTTGTCATACTTTGGCATCCACATCACAGGCCTGCTGGCATGTGTGCTGACTTCACATAAAACGTACACATTCCTCACCGTAGATGAGAATAAAATGCAAGTGATGGATGAAAGCCAGGGAGATCTGAGAGCTAGATTGATGTGATTGATATATATGTTAAAAAAGGAGATTAAAACAATGAAGAGGACCACACATACTCTGTCCGTCGCTCACACACACATGCACATACTAACAGCTCTCCTGCCGATGCCCTCTGAACATCTATCAAGTTCAGACCATCACACATGAGCGCATTCAACAAGCAATGGAAGGTGTATAACCGAGGCAGGAGGGGGGGCAAGAGGAGAGAGTAGCAAAGGTCGATGGGGGGCATAGAAAAACATCCTTAGAAGGCAAAAAAGAGATGACTGAAAGCCTGATTGTAATTCTTGTGCATTATTACTCTGCTCTTTAAGTGGGCTGTTGACCAAAAAAAAGGAGAAAACAGGAAAGGAAGAAAGAAAGAGTGCAGGAGAGCAGAGGAGTGCAACGCTGTGAGGTAAGGTTGATTGTGAACAGACTATTAACAACTGAAACTCCACTTACAAAGAAATCTCCTCATGAGATGAGGGGAAAGGACAGAGAGGAACTTTAGAATAGCTCATATCAAATGTTGAACTGAGAGAAAGTGACTGAGGTTAACAGTGGCCAACGTGCGCTCTCTCTCTCTGTCTCTCTCTCTCTCTCTCTCAAACACACACACACGCACGCACACACACACACACACACACACACACACACTCAATCTTTCATCACAAGACAATGACCTCTTTTCCTGGACTGTCTACAGGCTCAACACCAAACCGCACAACTAAAAATGGTCCTTGTCATAGTCAATTAGGAGTACATTGCTGTGTGTACAGAGTTCCTTCTCTCTCCCAGTTCAGTCACTTCCACCCTGATGTTACTGAGTTAGTATTTAAGAGGATTCAGCTGCTGCAGTTTGTCACAGGATCAACACATAACAACAGAATTGTTTTTCAGAGTATAGTTGTAACCCTTACACCTCATCTGTGTTAAAGCTGTACAATTTCCTCATATTGGAATTTCATTCCATATTTTTTTCAATACTAAAATTATATTCTAATATGTAATGCCCATTTCAGCCCATTATTATTATTATTATTATTATTATTATTATTATTATTATTATTATTATTATTATTATTATTAATAACTACACTACACAGGCTTATATGTTGCCAATGCCATTATCAGCAATGTGGTTGTCTTACTTCCTGTCCACTAGAGGGCGTTCCAAAAACATCACCAATAAATCTTTTGAATTACCAACAGCTGACAGCTTTCTAGATAAGTAATAATTAATAAAGTAAAACAACCACGTTGCCGTTCTTCTGGGGACGCTGTGTCCCCGTTGCCATGGCTACGCCCTCCTCTCACCGTCAGCTCCACTTTCACTTTCTCACGTACATCCTGCTGTTGGTCTCGTTGCAGATGAATAAGCCGATGGAGACACCCGTAGATCTAGCTAGCAGTTAGCAGCATGAATGCATCTTTGTGCTGCCGCACCATTATCTCCGTGTGCGCTGCTGTCTGCTGTTTCTGAGAGTGAGATTGTGATTCAGAAATATTTTTGTTCATTTTTTTAAAGCGGGTAGGCCAAGGCGAGGAGGGCGAGAGTCGCTAACGTTAGAAAACATGCTTCTAAAAAAAAATTGAATACTAATTTCAGCATTCGAGTTCTGTTTTTTTTTTACTATTCAAATTATATTTGATTCCCAAAGTTAATTCCAACAGCTCTAATCTGCGTCGTGCTGACATAAGTACAACTTCTAATTCTGTCTTGCTTCTTCCTCTAAATCTACCACCACATAAATGTATATTAAATATGTGAAATTTGGCAAAAAGGTTCAATCAAATGGCAATTAACAGAGATCTTCATCAACATGGCAAAAGCTACTTTTGATATGGAAAAAAAACATCTCCAATATTAGAGTTTTCCAGTTTCAGTGATGGGTAGACACATGCAACCCAATTGCCAGACTCATTGTTGATATTGGACAATTCTGCAAAACCTTGAGTACGAAAACAGTTATATGTCCAACAGCAACATTTTAAGGGAATTATTCAAAATGTTGAAAGTCAAAGTCAGATGAGAGGTGTAATACCACTCTCATATCAGTACAGTAAATATTAAACCACTGCCGATAGAGCAGTTATCTTAGCTTAGCACAATGGCTGGAGGCAGGGGAAAACAGGCTCTGTCCAAATGTTACGTAAAAACATCCACTTTTCAGGAGGCTTGTCATCAATGTGAGGTTTCCAGCAAAGAGTTCAGCTCATGGAAAACACCAAGACATCATGAAAACTTGGATACTGCATTCAGAGATTGTGTACACTGTAAAAAAAAATCCTAATTTTACAGTATATGACTCTAATTTTTTACTGTAGTTTTTCTGTTCTTTGAAAATAGTGTACAAAACTGTAAAATTACAGACTTTATCAGTAAATGAGCAATCTGCCTGTTATTTTAAGTATTATGACAATAATGACAAACTACATTTATTTCTCATTTTTTTACAGAAAAATACTATATTAATTATACATTATCTTTCCGTTTTCTTAAATTAAATACAAATTATTGTAAAATGACAGTAATTCTCTATAATTAAATATGTAACTTGTTATAAAAATGTTTATGTCCATAAAAACAATCTTAACACTTTTCTCTGTAATTTTACAGTAAATCTTATTATTTTCACATTTGCATGTAATTATACATTCAAACTCTGTAATTAAATATGTAGCTCATTATATTAAGATTTATGTCCATACTAACGTTTTTCTCTGTAAGGTTAAGGTAAATCTTATTAGTTCACTAGTTGTGACAGTGGGCTCTGTCACGGAGTACGGCAGCCTTTCCCCATAACACACCCCACATTTTTCCCTCTGTTTGTTTTAGCTGCGGCAGTGAGTGCACGCACCGTTTAGCGGCTAACCGTTCCCGATCCTAAAACACACACACATAACCCACGTAAGTTCTTCCCTCGGTAAAATAAAACGAAGAGAGTGTGAGTTCATTTATAAGTGGTTTTATTGTTAGACAATATAATACAGTGGTATGTGGATACTTAGCTAAGTAGACCGGCAGATGCTTGTATGGTCTGCGGTGTTTGTCCGTGTGGCCGTGCTTCCGCTTCCGGGTATGGATGCCGCGGTGGGTCAAACCAGACGAGCGCTACACTGACGCGTTTTAAGCGAAGTTGTCCCGGGAAAAGAGGAATTCAGGTGAGCTCAGGTGAGCTCAGGGGGAGGGGGGAATGTCCAGTATAATAAGCTGGCACAGAGTATATGTACAATGTGGAGATTTGAACTATATGTCTGTTTCATGCATTTTTGACTGAGATATTATTAGTTCCTATTGTGTGACTACTGTTGTACTGTCATATGCTTATTTTACCCTGTAACATGTTGGGCTATGATATTGTGCCATCCCTGCATGTGTTGGTTCGGGCCATGGGGGGGTGCGGTTACAGGTTTAAAAAGAGGCTAAGGAGGCCTCTGGCGAAAGTGGAGGTTGAGACCTTAGAGGAGTAGGTCAAGTTGAGCCGTGCTTGTAATGTTTGTTTTGTTGGTTTGTGATTGTTTTTTTTGAAGATTATTCTGCACCTGTGGATCCATCGTGGACCATATTCACTTTCGGTGGCCTTGTTTGGCATGACGAAATTAAAAACATCTTTGCACTAAAGTGCTATTGTGGTTAGACCATCATTTTTTCCTTAAAGAGAATTGGACCTTAAAGCGGCCTTTCTGACAATTGGTGGCAGTGGTGGGATGGTCAACCGCAAAACCCGTGCAAACAAGGCCAAGAGAAGCATCAGATCACAGACGGATCCAGAACCAGAGAAAACCATGGACACCACGGACGAAGAAGAGGATAAAGAAAAAGGGGCCAGACCTAAGACCCGATCCGCCCGAGGGGCAACAACTGATCAAAATGCAGAATTCCTGGGGCTAATGAGGAGCTTCATGGATGAACAGCAGAGACGAGAGGAGGGATTCCTGCGGGAGCTACTGGAGACTCTACGACCAGCCAGAGGACCAGATGTCACACCCAAACTCCAGCAGCAGGAGTCAGCCATCCAGAGCACGGCTGCCGCGAGTGGCAGGGTACCAACGCCAGCGCCACGACGATCAGCTGAAGCCGTGGGAGGATATGACGATCCCTTTCTGCCATATCAGCCAGCAGCGCCGTCTGCTGGAGGAGCCAGCCCTCCTAGAGCACATATGGAGAGGGGGTATATGCAGGGCCCGAAGATGCCAGTATATCAGCAGGGCGAAGATATTGAAAATTACCTCCTCCGCTTTGAACGCATAGCGCGCACGTGGCAGTGGCCAACAGAGGAGTGGGCCTGTCGCCTGGTGCCCTTGCTTGCCTTGGCAGCTTACTCAGCGATGGATGAGGACCAAGTGGATTGCTACGATGACCTGAGGGAGGCGCTGTTGCAGAAATTCGACATCTCTACTGAGACCTACCGCCAGCGGTTCCGGGGGACCGCCGTACCGCCGGGAGAGACACCGACGGAGACTTACCATCGCCTCAAGGGACTCTACAGACGGTGGATACGTCCAGAGCAGCACAGCAAAGAGGACATCAGAGAAACCGTCATCCTGGAACAGCTTCTGCAGGTATTTCCTGTAGACATTCGGATGTGGGTGAAGGAGCATGAGCCATCGGATGGCCAGACAGCAGCTAAGCTAGCCCAGCAGTACCTCAATGCACGCAGAGGGGTACCGCCACGTCACTACTCATCTCTGCCTCGAGGTACCCGGGAGGTCAGAGACAAACACAACACTGGAGGTAACCCAGGGATCTGGGAGAATAGAAGGAGTGAGACTGGCCGTGACCGAGACACGCCTGGAACTGGTAAGGGACTTGTTTGTTTTTATTGCCAGCAGCCGGGCCACAAAGCCTCTGTGTGTCCAGCAAGAAAACCAAAGTTCAGTAGCTACTGTTATGTGCCTAGGAAAGAGGACAAACATCGGAGAGACAATGATGCTACTGTGTGTTGTAATGTAAAGGTGCAAGGTCAAGTTTTACAGGCACTGTTGGACACTGGTAGTGCAATGTCACTAATCAAGGCATGCTATGTCCCAGAGGGCAGTATTAGCTATAGCCACACCACAGCACTTCAATGCGTACATGGGGATCAAAAGTGTTATCCTATGGCAGAGGTTACTGTGACGGTGAATGATCAAATGTATCTGCTGAATGTTGGTGTGGTTGCTGATTTGCCAGTAGACATGGTCTTGGGAAGAGACATGCCTGTGCTACACGATTTGTTCTCACGGCCAAGTGAGGTGACTGAACCTGTTGCAAATAATGTTGTTGGGGCGGTGCTGACCCGTGCCCAAGCGAAAGCTGGTTTGCAGCCACTCCCAGACTTCTGCGATAGTCTGTTGGAGGGCGGAACCAATGGTCCAAGAAAACAACGCCGCCAGCGGCGGGTTGAGAAATACATGGGGAGACCACTGGTAGAGCCAGAGGCACCTGACCTCAAGGCACCAAAGTGGGAGATACCTGACAACATAGCGCATCTCCAAGCACAGGATAAAACCTTACAGCCATTGTTTGCTAAACGCAGTGGGACAGGAGAGGTCAATGCGGTTAATCATTGTGGGGAGGAGTTGTGTGTGGAGGATGGGGTGCTGTATCTTAGAGATGGGGATACACAGCGACTAGTCGTGCCCAAAAGTTGTAGACAGATAGTGTTAGAGCTGGCACACACCATTCCTTGGGCAGGGCACTTAGCTCATCAGAAAACATATCAGCGAATCAGCTCACGTTTTTTTTGGCCTTCCATGTACACTGACGTCATGACCTTCTGCAAAACATGTCCCACATGCCAATACACGAGTACTGTCCGTAAATCTGACAGAGCCCCGATGTATCCGTTGCCCGTGATCTCTACTCCATTCAAGCGCATTGGCATGGATATAGTCGGTCCATTGGAGAAGAGTCAGTCAGGATACCAGTATATACTGGTTATCTGTGACTATGCCACGAGGTATCCAGAGGCATTCCCCTTGCGTTCTATTACTACACCAAAGGTTATTAGCGCTCTGGTACAGCTCTTTTCAAGGGTGGGCTTCCCAGAGGAAATCCTCACGGACCAGGGGACAAACTTCACCTCTCGACTCATGAAACAGCTTCACTGCCAGCTGGGCATCACTGCCATTCGCACCACACCATATCACCCACAAACGGATGGTTTGGTGGAACGCTTTAATCAAACACTGAAACGCATGCTACGAAAATTTGTCAGTGATACAGGAAAAGATTGGGATAAGTGGTTGCCATTCCTACTCTTTGCCTATCGTGAGGTGCCACAGGCATCAACTGGCTTCTCCCCATTCGAGCTGCTGTATGGGTGGTCCGTGCAGGGGCCATTGGACCTCCTGAAGAAAAGCTGGGAGACGCCTGTCAGCAGTCCAGGTAACATGGGGGTGGTGCAGTATGTTTTGCAGATGCGGGACCAGCTGGAGCGGTACCGTGAGGAGGCCCAGGACAATTTGAAGAAGGCTCAGTACAACCAGAAGCGCTGGTATGATGCACACGCTCGACAGCGGGAATACCAGCCGAATCAAAAAGTCCTGTTATTCCTGCCCACGTCCACAAGCAAACTACTGGCGAAATGGCAGGGGCCATACATCATCACTCGGAAGATGGGACCGGTCACCTATGAAATCCACCACCCAGACCGTGGCAAGCAGAAGCAGACTTATCACGTCAATTTGATAAAGGAATGGAAGGAGCGGGAAGAGAGCACAGCCAAAGCGTTGATGGTGAGGAAGCTGGAGGAAGATGAAGGCACCTGTGACCTTAGAGACTGGCAAGAACAGAGCCCTGTGGATCTAAGTCACCTGAGCGAGGACCAACGAGTGGACCTGCAGCAGGTGTTCAGGAAGTACCCGGGCCTGTTCCAGGAGAGGCCAGGCAAGACATCAGTGCTGCATCATGCTGTCCACCTGAAAGATTCGACCCCTATCCGGCAAAGACCCTACCGCATTCCCGAGAGACTTCAAGAGCCCTTGAGAGAGGAGATCAAGACCATGAAAGAGCTGGGAGTAATTGAGGCCTCATGCAGTGAGTGGTGCAGCCCAGTGGTCATCGTGCCCAAAAAGGATGGGACACTCCGGGTGTGCATGGATTTTCGGAAGCTCAACGCTGTGTCAAGGTTTGACGCGTACCCAATGCCCAGGATTGACGACTTGATTGAGAGGATTGGCCGTGCGAGATATATCACCACTTTAGACCTCTGTAAGGGGTATTGGCAAGTACCACTGGAGGAGAAGTCACGTGAATATACTGCGTTCCAGACACAAATGGGCCTTTACCAGTTTACTGTGATGCCCTTTGGATTACATGGTGCTCCTGCCACTTTCCAGCGGCTGATGGATCGTGTCCTGCAGGATTGTGAGGACTACTGTGCCGCGTACCTAGATGATGTGGTCATCTACAGCGACACCTGGGCCAATCACATCTGTCATCTGCAAAGGGTCCTCAGCCGAATCCACGATGCCGGCTTGAGGTTGAATCAGCGGAAGTGCGACTGGGCAGGAAGTGAGGCCCAGTATCTGGGATACCATCTGGGTGGAGGTCAGATCCGACCTCAGGTGGACAAGCTGGAGGCTATCCGTAACAGTTCTCGGCCTCACACCAAGAAGCAGGTCAGATCTTTCCTAGGCCTGGTGGGCTGGTACCGGCGATTTATTCCGGATTTTTCGACCATTGCAGCCCCCCTTACAGATCTCACCACTAAGGTAGCGAGAAATCCGGTGGAATGGACTAAGGCCTGTGATCAAGCGTTTGCCACACTGAAGACGCGCTTGTGCTCTTCACCTGTCCTGCAGAGTCCTGACTTCACTAAGCGCTTCCTGGTCCAGGTGGATGCCTCTGCTGTCGGCCTCGGGGCAGTATTGACACAAGGAGAGCCTGGTAAAGAACAACCTGTACTGTACCTGAGTCGGAAGTTGCTGCCCCGGGAAACCCGGTATTCGACAGTTGAGAAAGAATGCCTTTCCATGAAATGGGCCCTGGATAGTCTGCGTTATTATCTGCTCGGAAGGGAGTTTGATCTTGACACCGATACTTTATCAGTAAATTAACAATCTGCCTGTTATTTTAAGTATTATGACAGTAATGACAAACTACATTTATTTCTCATTTTTTTACAGAAAAATACTATATTAATTATACCTTATCTTTCCGTTTTCTTAAATTAAATACAAATTATTGTAAAATGACAGTAATTCTCTATAATTAAATATGTAACTTGTTATAAAAATGTTTATGTCCATAAAAACAATCTTAACACTTTTCTCTGTAATTTTACAGTAAATCTTATTATTTTCACATTTGCATGTAATTATACATTCAAACTCTGTAATTAAATATGTAGCTCATTATATTAAGATTTATGTCCATACTAACGTTTTTCTCTGTAAGGTTAAGGTAAATCTTATTAGTTCACTAGTTGTGACAGTGGGCTCTGTCACGGAGTACGGCAGCCTTTCCCCATAACACACCCCACATTTTTCCCTCTGTTTGTTTTAGCTGCGGCAGTGAGTGCACGCACCGTTTAGCGGCTAAATGTGCCGTAGGCCTTGTTCAGGGAATGGCTGGCAAATCCCCGACTGCCCACCTCCACTGGCATGCATTTGGTCCTCCAACCGTTCCGCCGACATTCCTCCACCAGCTCCTGGTACTTCTCCCTCTTTCTTTCCTGTGCCTCCTCCATCCTATCCTCCCATGGAACAGTCAGCTCCAGAAAGACCAGCTGTTTTGTAGCCTCAGAGACCAGGAGGATATCTCAGCTTGGACTGGGCGATGTGTGGTGGAGTTTTTAGTTGCCTCTGCAGATCAACTGTCATCGCCCAGTCTCGGGCCGTGGAGAGCAAACCGGCAGAGCAGTTCTTTGATTGCCTCTCTGGCTTCTGTCCTTCCTTGATGAACTGGATGGCCTTGGCTGTACCTTGGGTGTATCGACAGGCCTTTATCCCATTGTTGATTGCCTCAGCAATGGATTTGAGGACTTGGTCGTGCCTCCAACGATACCGGCCCTCACTCAGTGCCTTGGAACAGCTGCTCAGGATGTGCTCTAGTGTCCCTGTCTTGGAACGCAGGGGGCACGCAGGTGTTTCTATCTTTCCCCAGATGCACAGGTTAGATGGGCTTGGGAGGACATCGTAGACCCCTTGGACTAAGAACTTAATCCTCTGGGGGTTCCACTGCCAGATGTCCTTCCAGGTGATACGCCGCTCCACCGCCTGTTCCCACTTCATCTAAGCCCCTTGCTGCTTCATGGCCACTGCTCTGCTGGTTCGCTCTTCCTCAACTGAAGCTCGCACCTCCTCCTGCACCAGCCTCTGCCTCTCCCTTCCCTTGGCACCTGGTTGATGTTCGGCTGCCAAGTCCAGCTCTGGCTTGCGCCACTGAACCGAGGATGGTCTTGTGCTTCAGACGAGCTTCAGCTTGCTGGACTGCCTCCACTGCCCTCCACTTTCTCCCTGTCCTCACCACAATTCCTGCCCCAGACACCTTGGCCTCTCTGGATTCTGAGTACTGCAGGTGTTCCCGTGCCCGTGCCACGATAAACTCCTCCCTGACAGAGCTGAAAGGGAGCCTGAGCTTGTTGGTGTTCCCATACAGCCCAATGCTGCTTAAGCTGCGTGGCAGACCTAGCCATCTGCGAAGATAGCTGCTCACTCTTTGCTCGAACCCTTCCACCACCGTCATAGGAACCTCGTAGATGAGCAAAGGCCAGAGGATTCTTGGCAGGATTTCATGCTGGTATATCCAGGCCTTGAATCTTCCGGGGAGCCCAGACTTGTCCACTGTCCTCAGCCAGCCCTCTAGATGAAGATCTGAATCGGCTGTATTAATCCCAGTCCATGCCTCGTCTCCTCCTCGTCTCCCACTCACGCCTTCTTCTCCTCCCTCTTTCCCACTTGCGCGGGTGGGCGAGACGGGAGGTGTGCCTGCGCGAGCCTGCGCGGTGCCCGAAACTTGCAAAGTCCAGGCGGACACACCCCGTCAGCGTGGCGCACTGACTACGCCTAGTCTACGAAACTAGGGCCCATAGAGAAATATAATTTTTAGTTTTTCAATTCTTCCTTGGGGGTCTCTGAAGAACTGTTTGTGAATAATTGGTTGATATTGTAAATTTACAACTCAATACATTAAATAAAGGGGTTTTAGAATCAATATTGGTGTGTATTTTATTTATAATTAAGTTTCGCAACCTACTTTAATTGAAACAGTGAAAATCTTTAGATGTATCGATTTTGAATTTCCTAAGTATGTTTTGAGTTGAGGATATTTCACAATAATCTTTTACATGATATTTTCAGTCAGTACAGTAGTTAAAATATTCAATGTATTACATTAAAACTGTAATATTACAAAAACTGAATCATTAAATATTTAGCATGTAACACACTTATTGAAGGTGTTTGATTGTAAAAATATAGGAAAAATATGTAGAATAGTGGTATTTTTATGCAGAACCATGCAGAATGAAAATGTTATTTTATCTGAATTAGATGTATTATTATAGATATTTTACTTAAATTTTAGGGTTTTTGTTTGGCAGCCGTAGCTGCCAGTCATTTGACTGTTTTTAAGGTGTTTTTTAACTGTAATTAAAGGTGTTTGATTGTAATAATTTAGGAAAAATCTGTAGAATAATGTTATTTTTCTACAGAACCTTTAGCACTGTCACTTTATTAAAGGTGTTTGATTGTAAAAAGATTAAGAAATATTTGTAGAATAACTGTATTTTTCTGCAGAACTTTTAGCATTGTCACTTTATTAAAGGTATTTGATTGTAGTAATTTAGGAAAATTCTGTAAAATAACAGTATTTTTCTGCAGAACTTTTAGCATTTTCACTTTATTAAAGGTGTTTGATCATAAAAAATTGAAGGGAAAAATCTGTAAAATAACGGTATTTTTCTGCTGAACATTTAATGAAATTTCCTGTAATAGTTATGTTTTTGCACTTTATTTGAATTAGGATATTTTACTTTAATTTTACGGTTTTTGGTTGGCAGCCGTAGCTGCCAGTCATTGACCGTTTTTTTACGTTTTGTTTTCTTTCAGTGTAGCATTCACTTCTATGAAAGCTCTTTGGGCAATTGTGCCCCAAAAAAGCCTCTGTGGGCCTCCTTGTAATTTTATTTAAATAGCCCCATATCACAAATTTGCCTCTGAGGGTTTTACATTCTGTACAGAATATGACATCTTCTGTCCCAGGACATCCATTCTGAAGGCCAGCTGACTTCCTGTTGGCTCTCCCAACTGAATGAGATAAAATACTTGAATCTCTTCTAGACTTTGCAAAGGGCAGCTGGTCTTTTTCCAATGTTTGTATATCTGGAAAAATGTTTTTGGGCCAGTGTGCATCACATGGAAATTGCAATATCAAATGCCAAAATCGCTTCACAGCAAAGCTCCATTCCTGCAGACCCAGTGCAGCCAGGAAGTAGTACGGCTGCTGGCCGTCCAGCTTCATCCAGTATTTACAGACGTTAGCGCGGTGTCAAGCGTTTCCCTCAACATGTCAAAGTCTTCCTTTAAACGTTTTCTTTCTTTCTGCAGCCAACGTTAGGAACGTTTGTGGTTATGGTTAGAAAAAGTTAACATTAAATCCTGGATGATGATGAAACGCATCATAACAAAGTCTTTGCTTTGCTACATAAAAGGCTCACACTTCATTGGCACTGGACAGGCAGAGAATTTTCCAATTGAATTCCAAGGGCCACTGCACAGTAGAAACATGTCCTCTGCCGGCATTTGAACCTTATTGTGGGCAACAGCTTGGCTCCATGTTTACTGCAACGGGAAATAAGCTGGGACACATTTGGAATGTTTACATTTACGACTGGTTTACAGTCTTTTGTTACAACTACCAAACATTTCTAATGAAATCATTTAAGAGGAGTTACAGATAGTCCAACAAAACAAAAATGATTGCTATTCTCACTCATTACCAACTTATATAATAAGAGTGGTTTTGCAGACGGACGGCTCTCTAGTGCTTCTCTTGGCGCTGGGTGCTTCATGAAATTAAGGTTTCCAAAATGTTTTCAAATCAGGGCCCATGTAAAACAAATTGTATATCATGCTGCAGGGTTCAGGCTGATAAAAACACCAGAAACTCAGCATCATAGGAGCATGACCCATTTAAGGTTGTAAACTGCAGTTAATAATCTGAGCTATAAATCCTAGGTCTGACTATGGCACAGCTTCAAAATAAAGGTCAATATCATCTATGACATCAAGACAAAGACACATATATGTGCCTGGGTATCTGTGTGCTGGTCTCTTGTATGTATCTGCATGTGGAAAGAAAACATGACTACTCCTCCAGAGTGTTTACAGGACGACTCAACAATCCTGCACGCTGGATTTACTAAATAATTACATTAACTTGTTCCCTTACTGCAGCTTTGTCCAGACCAATATTTGTGAGGGTGTGTATGTATATATACTGTATATATATATGAGAAAGATATGGGGAGAGAAATAGAAGGAGAGAGATGGAGATAGGGAGGGACCTAACAGATTGAGAGAAAGACTTTTTTCAAAGTTGGCGTGTATCACCACAGATATTCTGAGGCTCCAACACTTATTTCCCAGGCTGGTAAACATCCATCCCTGTATCTGTTGGAATGACCTGTTTTGCTCAGAGCCCAACTGTCACAGACACCATTAACTATTCCTATAATCTAGTAATAGCTGGTGTTTAAAAAAAAACCCCATAAATGTTGTGTACATAGGCATAGAGTCAAAGCACACGGACACTGATACTCCCTGACAGTAGAGTCTGCTGCTAATCTGTGTGTCCAACCAATGGACTTCTCTCTTACTTCAGTGGTGCGTGGAGTCTCTGAAAGGAGGTTTTCACACCACAGTCAAGACAGATTTGGAGAGAACGTCTGACTCTGAGCCTCAATGATGTGTGTGTGTGTGTGTGTGTGTGTGTGTGTGTGTTTAATTTCTTTATTCTATCAGTCTGGTCGGTCTCATACACCTTATTTTGATCCATGCAGTTACGAATGAATACACCTTCATCACTGTATACTGTATATATATAATGAATTTAATATATTTGAAATTTATTTTGTACTAATTTATTGCAAAATGGCAAATTCATTGAAAAGCATTTAATGTTGTGTGTGAGTATTTTAAAATATGAAATATTGAAACATTTTAAAATATGAAATATTTTAAAATGTGCAAGTAGTGTCTTGTATTTGCATTACATACAATATCCATCCATCCATCCATCCATCCATTGTCTACCGCTTATCCTGTATTCAGGGTCGCGGGGGGCCTGGAGCCGATCCCAGCTATCAATGGGCGAAGGCAGGGTACACCTGGACAGGACGCCAGTCCATCGCAGGGCCAACATGTAGAGGCAGACAACCATTCACGCTCACATTCACACCTACGGGCAATTTAGAGTCATCAATTAACCTATCCCCATCCTGCATGTCTTTGGACTGTGGGAGGAAGCCGGAGAACCCAGAGAGAACCCACACTTACACAGGGAGAACATGCAAACTCCACACAGAAGGAAACACGAACCCAAGACCCTCTTGCTGTGAGGCGACAGTGCTACCCACTACACCACCGTGCAGCTACATACAATATGTGTATACAAAAAGATGTATGATTGATTGTGAACATACCATTATCTCCAACATAGTTCAAAGGTACTTGAAACTAACATGAAGCTTTTTGTTCCATTCACTGAGTCGGTGCAATCAGTTATCGTCGGTCCCAGCAGCCGCAAATAACTAACCAACGCTGTTGTCTGCCGGTCCACTAGCGCCTCTACTGGCAGCTCTCCATAGCTGCTGTCATAATGAGTCAAAACACTTGCACAAAACCGTGACTGTGAGAACTACTAAAGCTGTCCACGAGAACGAGGCCACAGCGATACAGCGACTCTTGGTCTCCACTCATAGCTCACTTGTCAAAACGAAGTCTGGTACCAGCCGGTTGTGACCCAATCCCAGTCCGTAGGCCGGCTCTCTGGCCGATGGAGTGTTGCAGCTGTGACTCAGACCATAATATCTGATCTATAACTGTAGTCCTTGTCCAGTGTGTAGAACCTCCACGTCGTGGACTTCTTGGTGTACAACTTGCTGTACCTGGCAGGAGAGAAAGGAGGTCAACCTTAGTGAAATGTTCGTATTATCTTACATTGCACAGCCCTTGTATTACCATATGACATGCCATCAACACACTAAATCTCCACCATGCTTTCTATTCTCATTACAAAAACAAAACAATGCAACTGTAATTCCCAGAAGTTTATGAACTAAAATGAGGAGGACTTGTCACACAACGAACTGAACAGAGCCTTCATCTTTTCTCTTGGCTGATATTTGATGTGGTGACTGTAGTCCAGGGCAACAACATGAGCTACCCGCGAAAGAAGGACTAAATATAAATAAGATAACAGAGGTCTGAATCCAGCTGTAGTCCGGTCAGTCTCCGGTCAGAGGGAGACTGGCAAAATACTAGAAATAATCTGACAATCCGTGTTTGTGTGGACCTGGATACATTCTCTCATAACTTCAACAACACACAAGTAAGCTACATCACATCATTTGTAAAACGTCTGTTTAAAGACGAGATAAGTCAGATAACAACCATCAAACTACATATCGCACAACGACAATGCACACAGGTTAGGTAGCTACGTCCCTTTCAAAGCTAAGATAGATCACGTAAATACCACACAGGTAGTTTTAGCTATAGATTACATACAAGCTAACATAATGTTAGCTAATTTACATAGTGTTCTACAGCGTAGCTAACTAACAAAACAAAGCAGATAAATGACCTGAAAAAGAAATAGGGCGACAGCGGTGTCAGTTTTCAGCCCCTTCACTTAATTTAGCTGTCGCCATCATTAAAAGGCCACAACGATGTTTCCTCCGATGTTAACTCCAGTGTTTACTCTGGTTTTACCCCTTTTTGTTCGTAGGCGTCTCTAATCCTGTCTTTCTTTGGCGACCGAAAGCTGTTGAAGGCATTTTCTCTTCCATTATGTAACTCTTCATCTGTATGCTTGCTTGCTGTAGCTATTGCCTTGTAGTAGAAGATCGGTTAGGCACTCCAATGAGTGCTCGGCATCGGCAGAGTGCATGTAAGCAGGAGGTAGGCAGGTTGGTCGTCACCAGACAGACTTGTTTTTTTTTGACAATTGTTTTTTAAGGTCTGAAATTTTGACAGAACAGGCTTTTTACAGCCCTGCCACTGCCACAGTATGTTACAGACAGAATGTTACAGTATGTTACAGTAGCCTATGTTACGAGAATGTCAAGTAATATAACAGAAAGTGCTTCTGAAAAGAATCAACTACTTAACCTCTTTAGCTGCTAAGATGTTCTGCAGCATGTCGCTGCTGCGGATGGAAATGGGGTTCATGACAGTTTGCAGGCTGAAAACCAAAATAATATGCTGAAAGATGCTAAAACACTTGTTAGAACTGCAGGGGTGTGTGTTTTATGGTATCATCATTACAAGCCACTTGTTCAAACAGAAATTTGCTCCGTAGGGAGGTCAGAGGTCAGTATCAGGTACAGGTCAGTGCTCCTGGAGCTGGGAGTAGTTCATACAAGAAGAACAGTCTGTCTGATAACTCTGCTTCAACGTGGTCATTCCAAAACTTTTATCTCATCTCACCAATTAGACAACAGTGAAATAAACATGACCTTAGTGTGCTGGTGGTGATGAGTCAGTAGGTGTGGTCAGTGCCATCCAGCTGCATCCTCACTGCCTCATTAACAAATCATAAAATCCTCCCATGTGCATTGGTGTGGGTGTGAAACAATGTTCAGATGGCCAATTCATGTGAAAGATAAAAGAGTGAAGCCTTGGCCAGCTGATGAGTATACACACACATAAACACATGCACGCACGCATGCACACACACACACACACACACACACACACACACATACACAAACACACTCAACTCAACTGTGTCAAAATGTGGAGTTTTCTGGTGTAATTAGAGGCTTTAAGTGAAGGACTGCCAGTGTCTCAGCTGGTGTGCAGGCAAAATAAAGTCAACAACTCTTAATTTTCAAAAAACATGTGAATGATGAATGAACAGATGGGCCAATAAACAAAGAAGTGATGGAGGGATGGATCGATAAATCATGAAAGGATGAATAAGGAGAATGGTAAAAAAAAAACCTAAGTCTTCTTCTCTGCTTTATTGTATACCAGCATACAGAATATAATAGGAATGTAATCATAATAATAAGATTGCACTCTATAAACAGTGCAAACCATATTCCTAGTAAATTCTTAAGCTTTTATATCACTTTTCTGTCTGTATATGTGAACCATTTATTTGCCGCCTTCTTCCGCCATCTGTTAGAAGCAGTCAACATCTTTGGAGTTTACTTGGAGCCACAATGACACGTGGCAGTTTTGCAGGGATGAAAAATATCCCCCAGCCCTTAATATATGGTGAAACCCTATAGTTGTGTATATTCAGAAATGCATACATCCATGCTTCATGTGCGTGTGTGACTGGGCTATAATATGTTTGGACAGAGCAGGATGCCAGGCAGTGCCCGTTAAAGGCTCTAATGTGGCGGTGGTTTTCATGGTGGTTGGCACAGATCAGCAGGAAGAGGGCAAAGAGAGGAATATAAAAAAGAGACGGAGTGATGGGGAGGGGGGGCAAGCTAAAGAAAGACGGCTATAGTTACAGAGGCACACCACAGGCATCAAACAGTGGTGGATATATGAATTCTCTTTCTCTCTCTGTGTGTCCTCACTTCATCCCTGTTTTCTCCCTCCCTCTCTCTCTGGCCCGTCACAGTGTGGTCCTGGGGTGATCACAGTGGACCCTGGCCTCACTTGCTCCACTTTCATTCTCCCCGTCTTTCATCCCGCCTTTTTTCTTTCTTTTTTTGCCATGGCCAGAGTGGGAATCAAAACAGTCATACATCCCCTAAACTCATCTTTTATTAATCAGACCTCAGCGGCGTGTCAGGGGAGTGACGCATGCTGCCTTGTGAGTTTAAATGTGCCTATAGCGAACACATTCACATACACAAGTAAAGAGCATGAACATGCAATGGGCCGCTGACAAAGGCCTCGGGGTGTTTCATATTTCCTCTGCTGCAAAACAGGCCATCACAAAAAAAAAAAAAAAAAAAAACCCAGAGTGCTCAGTTTGTGCCTGAGTATGTGTCAAAGAGAGAGACAGAGAGAAAAAGAATCATAACCACACAACCTCCTTCTCCTCTCTGCCATTCATAAAGCCTCACTCTTAGTTTCCCCATCTCCCTCACACACACACACACACCAGCGTGGAGCGGATATTCTGGGTGGTGTTATTCCAGGTGTGGAGTCGGTGAGGTCTCCATGCTGTGACCCTGTTATCCTGGGAAGAGGGAGAGTATTAGAGGCATGCCGGGAGAGGAAGAGACTCTTTATCAAAAACACATTTCACCCCGAGGCTGTATCACTGCAGCTATATGACTACAAATAAAGAGATGTGCACATATATACATACACATACAGGCATGCACGTGTTAAAACATGTCAGTGTGATTGTTTGTATGTACAAAATCTACTAACGAACTTTATCAAAGGGTTAAAGGTTGACCTTTGGTTTCTAAGTAAACAGTACGTCACTGCTCAAAGAGAAACGTTTTTTTTTTTTTTTTGTTATGTTGGTGCAACATAGGTTGTTTAAATTGATCATAATTACTTAAATTTACATTTAAGTCCTTGGGGCACCACCCTCTGTACAGAGAGAAAAACAATATTTATTGATTCAGTCTCATTTTATGTTTAACTTAAATTATGAACACCTTAATTAATAATTAAGATGATCAAAATAGAAGAAAACAAATTATAATTATTAGCATATAGATATAATGGTGACCTATATATATATATATATATATATATATATATAAATGAGGACCATTTACCTGATGACAATTAAATGTTGCAGTAATTGGAAGGTAAATTTGGAGTTCTTGGCCACCACTTCTTCTTCCAGACAGCTCTCAGGCAAAAACATCCAGACACCCTTCTTGTTATAATAAAGTTTATACAAAGTTTATTATTAATTTAAGTATTAAAATGACAACACAACAGCATATACCGATATATGGGTTTGGTTTAGGTCATCATCAGCATCACTTAGAATCAAAACATTTACATCAGCAAAAGCAATCAAACATTGGCATTTAATGTCTGAATCCTTAATATGTTGATGGATTCACTTTGTGCCACTACCCAAACTCAGCTCAGCCAAAGAGACTGCTGGCCTGATCCTCTTCCACGTCTTCCGCCTCCATGGTCTCCCAATGGATGTGGTCTCGGACCAAGAGCCCCAATGCACTTCTGTCTTCTGGAAGGAGTTCAGCAGCCAATTTGGGATCGGAGGGTCTTTCAGGTTCCACCCGCAATCTAATGGCCAGACTGAGCATACAATCCTCAGATGGAAACCCTGGTTGCACAAAATCCCTCATCCTGGTCCCAACAACTGTCTTTACATGATTGTGAATACGATGTGTGTAACACTGTTAAGTATGCCTATTTGACAGAAATGCAGATAACTCATTGAACAATGAACATTTATTACAGCTGTCTCCAAAAACACATTCTTGTACAATAAAACTGCATTATGAACTATGTTTAGAGGGAAACACCTTTTGTCATGGATTATGTTTGCTTCTGACATATCAAAAATACAAACAAATGAGTTTGTGAAAGTGTGTTCAGCAGGGTGTTGTATGGTGGATTAATATAAGTGTAAACCAGATAGTTTTGTTTCCTAAACAGGTGCTTCCATTTTTTTTATTTGGTTTTGTTTCAATTTTGTCTTTATTTTAAGACAAAAAATAACAAACAAAACCTAAGGAATTCCTTCTGTCATGTTATTTTTTCAATTTCTCAACGTTAACCTCATGTTTCAAACTGTAGTGAATATACGTTTCTCTAACAACTTGACTGAGACTTGACTGTGCAGTTTAAGTGTATGGGAACGGGTTGCTTATTCAAGTCCATTTGACAGATGACCTGTGGCGTTTCACAATGTGCTTCACGGATGTGATGTATGATGAGAGAGCTTTGAACATGTCATTCAGTGTGCAGAATGCTTCCTGAGAGTCTTGATGTTGTGATTCTCATTCAGAGTTTCTTCATGCTCAACAGTTGGAAGTGTGTCATTACGACTAATTAGATCCTCCAAAAGGCTTAAAAATAGTAACTGGAACTAAAAACATTGAAAAGCTTTTTTTTTGTACCACGGTAATAAAATGTAGTTTATACATATGCATGTTTTGTACAGGCTTTAAAGAAGACATTTCTTAAATACAGTAATAAAACAGCATTCCTTAAACTGCGCTAAATGCTAGTTAGCTTGGCTGGACACTGAATGCAGGCAGGGAGGAGAGGCAGGCTTACTGGACGCCTTTCCTGCCAATTCTCAATTTTAATGACTTTGGTCTTTGATTAAAAAATGCCTAAACGGTTCCAGTTGAGCCAGAGAAAGAAAAGAAATAAAAAGTCCAACATCTAAGAGATTAAAATAACCGTTGTTCTCCGGTTTTAAGAGGCACGTGTGCTGGGGTTGGCCTGAGAGGTCCGTTACGAGCTGCAGATGTTTGTATGGTTTTTATGATTGTTGTTTTGTTTCAAATTACAGCGTTTCCGTGATGAGCTTTGCCCTTGTTAGCGTGTGTGTGTGTGCGTGTGTGTGTGTGTGTGTGTGTGCATGTGCATGTGTGTGTGCGTGTGTGTGAGACTGGTGAATGAAAGGTACATCCAAAGAAAAAACCTGGCGTAGTAGCTTGAGCTTAATTAACCAGAGCTTTAATCTATATTTTTTAGCAGCTCATTATGCAGCCTAATCACAGGAAACTATAGAGGCGACGACACACAATGATAGACTACCCACACATGCACACACACACACACACACACACACACACACACACACACACTCACACAAACACACACACACACACACACACTCACACACTGCTCAGATCAAATGCTGATGTGGTTTCACAGATTTTGAGAAGAGAAAATGTTTTCACCTCTTCTTCTGAAAGTCATAAAAACAACACCTGTTGGTTTGCCCCCCCCCCCCCCCCCCCCCTTCTGTCTGCAGGCAGTCCGCTAATGAGATTCGATGTTGTTCATTGTTGTTGCTGTGTAACAGCATAAAGCAAATTACAGCCCACTCTCATCCAAGGGCAGCTAAAGGGTCACAGGACACAGGCTGGGGTCAAACCTGTAACCAGTGAGCCCTCCCAAGTGTGTTTTACGGCAGAAAATCATAGCAAATGCTGATTCAGCTTGGAATTAAAAGAGTGAGATGATCCAGTCCTGCAGAACCACGGACTCTGACCTGAGTTTCAGCAAAGCTAAAGAACTGTTCTACAGAGACCATGAAGAAAAACGTCAACCCACCTCATTTAAGTGCTACACACAGTTTTGAAAGCATCCTTGAAAATGTTGCAGCACTACTGGGACGTCCTTCTAGCAACCCCATCCCAACCTGGCAACAAGCATTCGTTTGCTCGATATCTATGTAAATGGTAAATGGACCTGAATTTATATAGTAGCTAACTAGCTACTCAAGGTGCTTTACACTATATTCAGTCACTTTCACCCGTTCACACACACATTCATAATTCACTGATGGCAGAGGAGCCCCCTGCACATCGGGATCTAATGTTATCTCACTCATTCACACACATTCTACTACACATTCAGTCTGCATCCCGCTACTTCCGGATGCAGACTGGAGGAGCCGGGATTTGAACCACCGATCTTCAGGACAACTCGCTCTACATCTGAGCTACAGCCGCCATAAATATGTCTAACTAGGGCACAACACCAACAGAAGCACATTTATTGTTTGTACTGAGATAGTGATTCCTGATAGAGCCAAAGGCACTGTGTATTTATACCACACTAACACCAAGCAACCTCTAGCTACCTCTAAAACCACATTTGCTTTCTTAATAGCTCTACAGTCCATAACAAAGAAAATGTAAAATGTGGAACCTTTAAAGCAACACCAGACTGTATGTATGATGAGCCAACAAATAATATGATAAGCTTCAACCCATAACTCTCCATCTCCAATGAAATGGAGATGGTAAAAATTACAATCATTTCTGAATTGGTGAGAAGAACAATATGTTTAATTATCTTTAAATGTTATGTTTATTCCTAATATGACACAACCATACCAATGACTACTGTTTTCTGTGTAAACAGTTCTAATTAGCACATTTGTGCTTTTAAAGGATAAAGTCACAGCACCTTAAGATGTGGAGGATTTAAAATGTTCAGGCACGTGTTGCATACAGAAACTTTTTCTTTACTTCCACCAATGTTAACTCAGTGCTCTTCTCTACAAGTTCTAAAAATTCCTTTTTGCTTAATGGATGTCAGATATTTTGTAAAAATCTTACAAAAGCATACTTTTGGCATTGATAGAACAAATTTATGGACAGTGAAGGAATTGCCCTAATGTTGTATTTCAGTTTGATCTTGTTAAAATAATGATGTGATAGGCTGTGTAGTGACAGATCTGGCTTATCTCAGCAAAGCAGTTTTTGATCTGTGAATAAATCAACGTGAGTCCAGCAGCTTCAGGCTGTAACTCAGTTTCGGAGAGTTTCAGGCATCTGTCTATCTGTCTCTGTGTGTCTGTCTATCTGTCTCTGTCTCTGTATGTCTGTCTATCTGTCTCTGTGTCTGTCTGTATGTCTCTGTCTCTGTGTGTCTGTCTATGTCTTTGTGTCTGTCTATCTGTCTGTGTGTCTGTCTATCTATCTCTGTGTCTGTCTATCTGTCTGTGTGTCTGTGTGTCTGTCTATCTGTCTCTGTCTATCTGTCTCTGTGTGTCTGTCTATATGTCTCTGTCTGTCTATACAGCTCTGTCTGTCTATCTGTCTCTGTGTGTCTGTCTATCTGTCTCTGTGTCTGTCTACCTGTCTATGTGTCTGTCTCTGTGTGTCTGTGTGTCACTCACACTAGGCAATATGTACCGTGCCTAAGCACGTTTGAGCCCAAAGTCCCGTTTGTTTGACTAGTGTGAGTGCTCTGTACCATGCTCAAGCACAGCCCACTTCCAGTGCAGTGGCTCATGCACGAGAACATCATATAATCCATAGGCAGTTCCACACTGTTGATGATTGTGCAAGACACAGGTGGATTCTGGGTCATGTTAGGGCATGCTTCAGTCTCGTGGCGTGAGCGGTGCTAGGGTGAAATTGGAGCGGGACATATAATAAAAATGCCAATCTGCGCTCCATCCAGAGAAGGCCAAGATTGATGACGTTAGCTGCCTAGCTCCGCCATTAACGTTATCGCTTATTAATAGACCCTCTGCTAGCTGCTAGTTTAATGATAATTTAATGGACTTAAAAATTCAATGACGTTGAAACAAGATTTACTGACCTTAGAAATTCACCATAAAGACCGGGGTGTCGGTCTTTAAGAAGCTTGCCAACTTTGTCGCCACCACTTTGCATTGTTAGGATAACGGCTTGTTTACATCCTTAGCCTTTTCCACGTAGTTAGCGTTGTATGCTAAATACTTCCAAACAGCACTTTTGCTTTGATAATGTTCTACTAAAACTGGTATCGAAGGCCTCCAGCAGCAACGCTAGCTGTGTTCAGTCAGCTTGGTGTTGTTAACGCTAACTAGAGTTCATGTGTTCAGCTGCCAGTGAGCAACGGAGCAGTGTAGCTGCTTGCTGCAGCGCTGGGTGGTGGAGATGAGCGTCAACTGGAGGAAATGGAGACGGCACTGTTAAACCGCAGCTTTTGCCATTGCATAATTGCAGTGGTCTAAATGTTGTTGTTTTTCCTGCTCTAATGTAATTTTCACCAATTCCACCTGCAGCTACTGCTCCCTTACTTTAGCTGCACACTCTCTCTCCCTTTTCTGTTGCAGTCTGGCAAGCGTAAAGCTTCGATAATGACAGTGACAATGTCATTCTTTTCCCGCTCTGGATAACTTCACAGAACTGGGCTACAGAGTTCACCTACTTGAAACGTGGCTATTGTATCAGCTGGCGTTCAACTACCACAGAAGTCAACACAGTAACGAGCAGCTGCAACAAAACCATACACTACCCGAAATCATCATCAAGTCACAAGCAATTTAAAAAACAGACCAAAATCATCACTTTTGTGCCGACTAAACCAACTGTTTTAACCCGTTCTCTCATAAAAGATGCCCCAAAAGTCAAAACACCCCCACAATATGCACACACAACAGCATCAATGCTAGCATCGCAACCCAAAAACGTACAACTAATACGCATCACTAGCTAGTGACCACAGCAACAGACTAAGCTAAATACTTGCAAAACTGTTATATTATATATATATTATATGTTACACTATAAATTATAAGGATACTGGAGATAAGTTTCTGACACACAGACATCTGCTTTTGCTACAGTCTATACAGTGCGGCTAGCCCACCCTCTGAATAAACGCCCGTCTCCCAGTACTGCTGTTGGCCTAAGGAAGGCCTGTATGTCACTAACTAGTGTGTCAATGCTACACGAACAAAATATCCAAGTTAGAGCAATTGGCTAGTCTGAGCATAACGGGAAACAGATCCCGGACAAGCTCCCAATAATGTTACCAGGATGACTAATTTGGCTATCTATATGTCGAGGAAGAAATCCTCTAACAGCGTGTTCACAACAAATGTGAGTTGGGTTGCACGATCAGTTGTATTTATAAGTGATCATTTGTGTTTATTCACGTCACCCAGGCTGGATGTGCTGGAGAGGACAATGTTTCATCAGTCATGGCTGAAGTCACCACTATTGCTGCTTTGTACATGATGTAGAGGTCCCAGATACGCCGCGTAATCAAACGGCATCCTGTCTGAGTTCATAACATCTTCCAGAGGTGCTCGTGGATTTCACCAAGCTGGAGTCCGTGTGAATAGCAACAGACATCACCTGGTTTACTACAGCGATAAACGGATGACAATTATTCCAAAGTAACATCATAATGACGATGATTGGTAAATATCTGAAGCAGTCAGTAAGTAAGTTAGTCTGTCTGCAAGAAGATGTTGCAAATAACTTTTAAAGTGCTTGTTTTCTGAATGGCTTTCAGGTCCACCAGAGCTATAAGCCATAGCTGCTCAGTAAACACTGAAAATAACGCCGTCTCTGCATAAATACGGCAGCGACCTTGCTGTTGTACCACAGTCTCTGGTTTTTACTCAGAGTTTGGTTCAGTCTCTGTATGAAATGTCAGATACTTTCGTAGAGCTCCGGGCAATCTGCTTTATCTGCTTTGGATCTGCACGTTGAGCTTGTTAAATTCACTGGCGGGGTGTAACTGGTTACTGGTTACACGTCTTCACTACGTCACGTCTTTTCCGCCTCGGGTGCTCGGAGCGTTTAGAAAGAACACCGTATCGACTTGTCTCACCTCGACTCTGTGACGACCTCCATTGGCGTCTCAGAGGCGTAATATTCTGCTACGCCTTTTTGCCTCGGTAGCTTTTACACTGACGATGAGGCGGAAAAAAGCTGTACTCCTCCTGCAACGAAAAGGCAGCTTTAAAGTGTGTGAATGTAGCAGTTAGCCCCGACATTAGCAACAGAGACGCCAGATGGCGTTACAGCTGTGAGTCACGTGACGGCTGACGTTGCTCCTTCTCCCCCTACCTGATGTTGCTGCCGTAAATTATCGGCGTGGTAGTATCGCAGCATCTTTGTTACAAGTACACACGCACAGTATCGGGCCTATACATCCCTAGTCTTTGCCTCTCTTTGTGTGTGTGTGTGTGTCTGTGTGTACGTGTGTGTCTGTGTGTGTGTGTGTGTGCGTGTCTGGGTGTGTGTGTCTCTGTGTGTGTGTGTCTCTGTGTGTTTGTGTCTGTGTGTCTCTGTGTGTGTGTGTTTGTCTGTCTGTGTATGTGTGCGTCTCTGTGTGTGTCTGTGTATGTGTGTCTCTGTGTGTGTCTGAGTGTGTCTCTGTGTGTGTCTGTGTGTGTGTGTCTCTCTGTGTGTGTGTGTGTGTGTGAGTGTGTCTCTGTGTTTGTGTCTCTGTGTGTGTGTGTGTGTGTGTGTGTGTGTGTGTGTGTGTGTGTCTCTTGTGTGTGTGTGTGTGTGTGTGTGTGTGTGTGTGTGTGTGTGTGTGTGTGTGTGTGTGCGTGCATGTGTGTGTGTGAGACAGGCCTTTGCAGCCAGAGCAGGAGTTCAACTTGAATAACATCCGAGGAGCACAGAGGCCTGAATAAACGATTTCATGACCAGAACCTGCTCGTAAAATATTCAATAAATGTCATAGATCCATCAATTCCTATCTAGCGTGTCAGTAAATACCACGTTTTCAATGGAAGGTTAACTTTATGAACGAGTGAATGGGTCACTTCACTTGGATGACGAGTGACTGGGCCAGCACAAGCAGGATGTGCTCACCGGGGCCTGGCTGCCGAGGCTTCAGTGCTGGCACCACTACATAGACACGGAGTTCACTCCCACCACTCCCGCTGGAGACATACGGGATCTGGCACTTCTCGTCTGGTATGTGGCCCCCCAGGACGGCTTTAAGGTGCCGGGGGAGCCCTGAATCTGGAGGGAGAGGCTGGCTGAAGCTGGTTGCTGCATATATCACCATGTCTGTCACCCTGGATCAGTTCAAACTAAATTAGCTGTCCTCAAGAAAGAGCAAAATGACACATGAGTAAACTGTGGAGATGTTAAAGCACTAAAGCACTAGTCCACACACACACACACACACACACACACACACACACACACACACACACACACACACACCTTCCCCACCACCTATGCCACTTCCGCCATAAAAGCCCTGGCAGTGATCCACGTGCCCATTAGCACGCGCTAAATAACTGTTAACAATGTATTACCCAGACTCCCCAGTTACGGCACTTCTCCCTCCCAGCATCCCTTCAAAGCGCACATGTAATTATGTCAAAGGTTGTTTTAATAAACAGCCTATTGAGCGCGCAGTGGGTTACTCCTACCTTCACAGTGACAAAATGGATTTTCAAAATGACACTTGGATAAATGGGCCAGGCTGTGATTGGCTGAACGTCACCCCAGAGCCGTTAAAAAGCACCAGGTACTGGCGCACCTGCACATAATGGTTTCATTTAGGCTAATGAGAGAATGCAAAGAAATAGTTCCCGTTCAGGATTGTGTCGCACAGATACATGGGCCTTTAATTCTCAATTACTCAATACATATTACTATTATATAATTGGAATTCATTAGTTTCGGCCCTCATTCATCCATACTTAATTGTTCATTACCGCACTAAATGCTGCTTTAATACCGAAACAAATAAATGACAGCAAGAGCACGAGGCGTTTCAAATATGCAATTTATTCCAGGTGCTGACAAACTGGGACGTAGTAAGCTATATCTACACACAGGCTGGAATAAATACATGCAATCTATCGATTATTATCTTATTCCACAATTGCTCAAAATGCTTCCCGGTCATCTTTGCCTTATAAAGGCAAGTGTGTGTGGATTAATAACTGCTGAACAATGCCGCTTCATTCCTGAACGGTGCTGTTTTATTTCATACCCTCTAAGGATGCTATGAAATGCAGCATCAGAGGACAGCGGCTTCGATAAGAGCAGTGCACCTGCTAACGAAAACACGAGTTAAAGATGAACATAACGAGTTAGAAAAACAAAGTGATTTCATGACACCGACGTGTGTGAACGCTGCAACTCACTACAGAAACGTGTTTCTGATTCACACCAGCAGCTCATAACGGGACTGCGAATCAGAGCCAGAGTTGTTTTCAACCAACCGTTTATCCCAATGTTCAAAGCAGCCACATATTAATACTTGTGAAATAAATAATAGGCTCTCATTTCTAAGACGGTAAAATGTACTGAAAATATACGTTTAGGGGGATTTCCCTGCTACCAAGTTTTAAGTTTTTCCTCAGAATAACATTTAATTTAATTTTATCTTTTCTTTTTTTTAAAGGTCAATACAATAATTGCCCTTTCCCCCCAAAAAGTAACAATTAATGTAACACAAGTAACAAATACGTACACTTCATCTTTTGTCAGATTCCATAAATGAGCTAAAATATTATTAAAAGTATGTTAAGAGTTTGGATTAGGGACAATTAGAATTATAATTTTAAGTTGTAACTTAATTAACAGGGAAGTGATGATGATGATAATAATAATAATAATAATAATAATAATAATAATAATAATAATAATAATAATAATAATAACAATAATAATAATAATAATAATAATAATAACAATAATAATATCGTATGACTAAAATTATTTTGTATTATATATGTCAAACATTTTAGTTCTAAGTTAATTTTAGCTCTAAGGTTGATTTGTACTATATTTATATTTGATGATCATTTTGCTCGTGTTTAATCGAAACGCTTTTTCAAACATATCGTACGTAATAGACATTCTTGAAGGCTCGCGGGAGCGCAACACGAGGCTTTTGATCTGATAACTCGCGCGGATGTGTGCGCGGGCCTTCCCCGTGACGTCCAATCATTCACACTGAATTCATGCAACAATCGACGGCGACGTGTTGTTTATTGTATCACTGCGCCACCAGAGGCCTCGAGCTCTGCGGTGATTTTAGGAGGAAACATCACTGCTATAACAGGCTAATGAATCCCTGATGTAATTTCATGTAATCAAACTTGATTGACGACTTTGATTATATATATATATATATGCATCATATTCATATTCTAAATGTGCGTGTTGGATATTAAAGTTGTGTTTTTGGGGGATTTGGCTACGAGTTCTTTTGGAAGCCGCACACGCGCGCGCACACACGCGCACATAGGTAAGGCCTCACTGCCTGTTTATTTATAGCCAGGTTCGGTCCATTATAGCCCCTCCCCCTCTCTTTCCCCGCGAGACCACACGCTCATTTAGCCTTGAAGGTGAGAGAGATGATCTCCAAACAGGACCGAGCCAGCTTCAGATGCTCGTGTATTAAATCACGCCCTTGATCACGTGATCATTATCTTCATTACGACTGAAGCCTAGAATCAGTTGACTGAATTTACTGACTCAAGCAAACGTTGAAATGTTTTTATTTACATTCTCAAACCAACATCCTAAACAGCTCTGGTGGTTGTCATGATGGACGGCCGTGCTTCCTGTGTGTTTCAGAGGACGTGTGTGTTGCAGGAGAGGACGTGTGTGTGTTTTTAGGAGAGGACGTGTGTGTGTTGCAGGAGAGGACGTGTGTGTGTTTTTAGGAGAGGACGTGTGTGTGTGTTGCAGGGAACGAGGACTGGGTTTGCTTGCACATTGAAGTCAAGGATATACGGTTCCTAATATTTCACTATGCCAAGCTGCATCATCTCTTTGTTTGTTTATTCCAGCCTATAATATTTTCATGTTTGTGCTGGTTGTTCAGTGAGATGTTGGATGACAACGTTAGGAGAACTCACAGAATAAACCCGGACCCGGACCCGAACCATGGTAGACCTCTTACGGGCACAAAAAGAAAACAAATGAACAAAATGTCGAACAGATACTTTCCTTCTGGGCCAGTGATCATATGTAATTTGTAATGATAATCAAATGCACAAACCAGTTTGAGATCGTAAACACGTATGTTTATTGTAGGTCCATATGCTTTATTTTAACTGTAAAGTAAAAGCGTTCTATAAATACGATTTATTATTATTATTATTATTATTATTATTATTATTATTATTATTATTATTAATAACATTAGTATGTATCTTTTCCAGGATGAGGGCCACACTTGGCCCAGTGCAGGAGGTAGCTGCTAATGGTCAGATATGCAAAGCATGTCGGGCCGGTGTGTGAAAATGCGCACATTGCTCCAGAGAGCCGCTCCTCGCGCTCCTCCGCCTGCAGACATTCAGCAGATCTACTTTTACCACATAAGGCGGCACGAGCGGCCCCCACAGCGGGCGGGACCACGACGAAGTTCCGAGGGGCTGCGAGTCCTTCTGATTGGCTGCTCCGTGTGGTGATTGACAGCCCTCCTTCTCCGTGTCTCCTCTAAGCTCTGGTTGTTGACACGCTCCACAAGTCCACACGGCTCTCCCGATTAAAGTTGACATTAGCGCAGCTCATCCCCCGTTTCCTCCGGTGCCCGGCTCGAGGACGGACTATAGCCTACCAGTCTCACCAGACTGTCACCGTGGATCCCCTGCCGAAGCGCCCTGTCAGTGTTGTGAACTTTCCTTGCTGCCTGTGCGCTCGCGACGCCGTCTCCTTCCTCTTGTGCCTCCGTCCGGACGTCCAGAGACATGGCAGAGAAGCGGCGGTCCCCGTGCGCTCTGAGCGTCAAGGCGCACGCGTTCTCGGTAGAGGCGCTGATCGGAGCGGAGAAGAGACGCAGGACGGCCGAAGAGGACGCGTCCCCCGGCTACGAGGACGGGACTGACGTCTCTGATCTAAGCGGGCGTCCGGGGCCGCGAGCCGACCGAGCGTGCACCAGCGACCGGGGCAGCGAGGCGGAATGTACCAGCGACGGATCCCGTAAGTAAAGAACAACAAAGGAAGTGGGTCTTAATAAGGATAATAATGATTTCATAACAAATAAGAATGACTTACAAAAACAGGTCACGTAAAGGGCAACATTATTATTATTACACTATTATTATTATAGCCTCATAATATAGGCTAAACTAGTGTTGCATTAAACCATCACGTTTTCATTCGTGCAATTGTTTTGAACGTTTTTTTAAACGTACTAATAATTTAATTAGCCATGCGTATTTGAAAGCCTATACCCATTAGGCCTACAATTTAATAACTACAGAATTTAAATCTGTTTTACCACCTTTTTGAAATGAGAGACGGCCGTTTTTGTTCATCAGCCTCGTGGCCAGTGTCTTCTGTTTGTTGTTGATAATTCAATAATAAATCCAGATTAAGCAAAAGAATGATAGGATTTTTTTCAGTCTCATAATGGAAATGTGATATCATATCGTGCTCCGCTCTAGTAAATATGAGTGGTGCGAGTGTGACTAATGTGAGACGCTTTATGAGTTGTGTTCAATCATAAACACGCCAATTAGCAGCGTGTAAAGGCGGCGGACCGACCACGGGAAGGATGCTTAGAGGGCTGCGAGCACCGGCTGGCCCTGACAGACCCGGTCTTCGGTCCGCTGCACGGCTGAGGATTTCTGCGTGTTCGTCGGGCTTGTTAGGCCGCGTCTATGTCCATACATTTCAACGAGGCCTTTGTTGAATAGCGCAAAGGACGGTGAGACATAAACACGCTGTCTGGGTGCCCTCTACATCCTCAATATTAAATCAGAATTAGGCTACATTCAAGTACTCCGACATGAAAATTTAAAAAAAAAACTACCAGGAAATACATTAGTACGAGTGTAGTAGGCCTACGTTTGCCATTCTCTACTGTCAAATACTATAATACATGGAGTAGCCTACTGTTTCTATTCCGGAATGAGTTTAGAGACATGTAAATGAACCACAATATCTAGAGATGAATAATAGGACAAGAATAAACATCGAAAGGCGTCTTAGAAGCATTAATCGCCTTGTAATAAATAACTTGTTTTAACGTTGTTTTGTGTTATTGCTACAGTCACTGTTATGAGGCGATTTAAATGATGCAGTCTATATGTAAAATAGCAATATCATAATGTTCCGATAGCATATGTTTATTGCTTTTATGCTTTATAATTGATCTTCTCTGCGATGAGAACGTGTAGAACAGTGTGGAGGCTGCGGCGTGTTGCTGGAGCACCGCGGTGATCGCGCCTCTTTCTTGTGCAGCAGAGAGCGAGGACGCGCTGCTGGAGAGCCCGCAGCCCGCACCTCTGTCCGCGGCGTCGGTCCCCGGCGGCGGGGAGGAGACCCGCGTGGACCTGCAGGGATCGGACTTGTGGAAACGGTTCCACGAGATTGGAACGGAAATGATCATTACTAAGGCTGGACGGTGAGACTCGATATGACGGACATTTGGAAAACAATTTAGGGAAAACCAGATTTTAAATTCGATAAGAGTCATAATAATGCACATTATCAGTTAAAACGCGGTATGATTGATTACAGTAGATAGGCTATTTTTAACCCTTTGTTGTTGTTGTTATTATTATTATTTGTATTATATTTATTATTACGCAGTGATGCCTGTGTAGATGATGTTTATTTGCTTTTCCCAGGAGGATGTTTCCCGCTATGCGTGTGAAGATTACCGGCTTGGACCCACATCAGCAGTATTACATCGCCATGGATATAATCCCCGTGGACAATAAACGATATAGGTAACGCACAAGGCGCGCGCTGACACCAGCACAATGCATGCCGGTAGTACAAGAGGCTCAATCGCGATCCTTTTATGCATTTGAAAAATTACAGTTGAAAAAATGTCCCGTATAAAATAAAAACTATAGTGATACAGAAACGTTAAATATAACAGGCCATCATACTGGCCCCGACTGACTCATACTGGCCCCCCAACAACCCGCTCGGTCACAAATGGCTCCGGACGGGTCTGGGCCCGTTTGGAGGCTGACCTCTGGTCACCCTGGGAGGTCAACCCATGTCGTTATGGCGCAAAAGGAAACATCGCGTTGCTGCCGCGGCCTCCGCACGCGACAGGTCAACTATGTAGTGATGAGTGACGTCTACAGAGGGACACGTCGTTGTCCACGGTGTGCTCTCGTGCACGCGCATTACAGCGCGACGGCTTTATACTGCACCCAAACGCGTAACAGCAGGTGCTGAGGCCCTTCAACCAGATGAGGAACTAATTAGTTGAGTTTGCTTCACTGCGTTTAGCAGAAAGTAGAGCGGCTTTAGTCTAAACACGCTCACATCGACACGTTCATTTCCTTCATGTAGGGGACACGTAGCTCACATTTGAATTCAATTAAGTCCCATTTTATTTAGTGTCGTATGATTAACACGTTATCTCAGGACCCGTTTCTATTGGAGCAGGAAGAGAACACTGATGCTGTCAGAGACATCCCAGCAGAGAATACTCGGCTCTACACACTCAATGTGGCAGAACTCTGGAGCAGAGCAGAGTCCTGGTCCATCTGCTTTTAGTAGCCTAGTAGTATTAACAGTATAGAAACAGTCGTAGTGATATTTACAGTAGTGATAATATTCACAGTAGTAGTAGTAATATTAACAGTAGCCTAGTCATACTATTACCAGTAATAGTAACAGTAGTAGTAATATTAACAGATTAACAGTAATATTAACAGTAGTTGTATTAACATAGTATTAATATTAACAGTAGTAGTATTAACAGTAATATTAACAGATTACAGCAATATTAACAATAGAAGTATTAGCAGTAGCCTAGTATTAATATTAACAGTAATATTAACAGTAGTAGTATTAGCAGTAGTAGTAAAATTAGCAGTAGTAGTATTAACAGTAATAGTAACAGTAATAGAAATATTAACAGTAGTAGTAATATTAACAGTCATAGTAATATTACCAGTAATAGTAACAGATTACAATAATATTAACAGTACTATAAACAATAATAGTACTATTAACAGTAGTAGTCATATAAACAGTAATAGTACTATTAACAGTAGTATAAACAGTAGGCCGCATAGTAACGTCGCCGTAGTCACGTTGCGCAGCGTCACATCTACAGTTCTTGAAATCCAACCAATCAGATGAACGGATTTGGTTCCGTTCAGTAAACGCCTTCTATTGCTGATTGCTGTGTGTTTTTTGCGGCGTGTTCCCGTCGTGCACGTGAAAGCGATGCTGTCGGGCTGGAAGGACACTAACGTCCCGGTGTGTGTGCCTGTGCAGGTACGTTTACCACAGCTCCAAGTGGATGGTCGCGGGGAACGCGGACTCTCCGGTGCCGCCCCGAGTGTACATCCACCCGGACTCCCCGGCCTCCGGAGAGACGTGGATGCGGCAGGTGGTCAGCTTCGACAAGCTCAAACTGACCAACAACGAGCTGGACGACCAGGGCCATGTACGTCATATGTCTGTGAGAGCCCCTTATGTTGGTCTCGTATTGTATTTATCTCCGTTATGGTGGAACGAATATAATTCGATTATTGAATTAATGACCATTTTTGATGTCACTTTTGGTTGTTTGATGATTGTCTTAGACTTCTAGTAGGCTCTCCTTTAAAACTGTAAATGTTATCATTTAAAAGTCAAACTTTGCAAGAAAACAAAATCAACTGAAAGAAGAAAAAAAATACAATTCTGACATTAATGGAAGCTTACTTCCCTTTAATCATTGTTTCCGTGTATCTATGGATCTCTGGCCAGATGTGCATCAAATATGAAATCTAACATGAATTTGCTGTAATGAAAAGCTGGAATAATCCCTTTCTCTCCCCGTTTAGATCATCCTGCACTCCATGCACAAGTACCAGCCGCGGGTCCACGTCATACGGAAGGAGTGTGGAGAGGAGCTATCCCCAGTGAGGGCCGTCCCAGCCGGGGACGGCACCCACACCTTCGCCTTCCCCGAGACGGTGTTCACCACCGTCACAGCATATCAGAATCAACAGGTAGCACCGCTGGACCGCACAGCCGCACTCCCTCTCAAACCGAAGCCATGAACGAACCAACGCGGCCCAGAAAGCCACGACTCAGCAAACAAACACATATGGTTTGTTTGGTAGTTCCTAACTAGTGGTGCCTGATGTGGTTACACTGGTGCATTATCTCTTAATGATGAGATCTATCATCACGATGTTTGCACCTTGGTCTGGTCTGAGTGTAAGTGTGTGTGTGTGTGTGTGATTTGCAAAGAGAGAAAGGTCCTGCAGTTTTCGAGTGCTTTAAGGCAACACGATTTGAATGATTGTTCAAAAGTGACGGTGCTATTGTTGAAAGTACTTTTCTAAATTGCTTGAACATGTGATATTTAAAATAATTTGCCCCCAAATATCCATGCAGCACGGTTGGCAAGCGATGCATACTCTTTTTATCACGGCATTTATTTATAGACCTGATTCAAACATTACAGACACTTATTTTGGTTTCCATGACACAGTATTTGTTATCACAGACTTTGTAATGAGATAATTTATTCTTATTTTACTTTTCAGATTACAAGGTTGAAAATTGACAGAAACCCATTTGCCAAAGGCTTTAGAGACTCTGGGAGAAACCGGTAAGTTCAATTCAACCGCAGAGATTTTCACATTATCTATTGCATTAGGGGTAATTTGAGATGCATGACTGCATTATATTCTGGCTTGGTTGTGGTTTTTGTCACAGCTATTTCAGACAAATTTTATGGGGAGATTTGCATTTATTTATTTATTTATTTATTTTTATGGAAAAATGTGCAACAGCCTCCAGACGTGGCACTGTTATGATTTCACCTTATTAAATGGTGATGCGTTTTCATTTATATGTGCTAACTTTAAAGGCACATTAATTCCCACAACTGCATAGTTCCAGGCTCATGCTGAGGGAAAAACCTAACCTCCGTTGCAAACCTAAATGGAGCGTCAGATTCCAGTCGGCCTTGAGAACATAAACATCAACAGCAAAATAATAAAAGTCAAGATGGTCCTGAAGAAAATCTGTATAAACACATATCTAAACATATATAAACACAGCATTAAAACAACACAGCAGTAAAACTCCAACAGTCTCCAACCAGCCACTCCCCTGAGGCCTCACAGAAATCATTAGAGGGGAGGGGGGGGGGGGGGGAGCAGGAGAAGGAGAAGGAACGTGTGAGACAGAGAATTTGAGAGGGAGGAAGGTAGAGAACAGCTGACCCTATAAAAGTTAAACTCAGGAAGGCTGAAAAAAACCTCCCCTTAAATATTACAGGAAGAGTTAAGCAGTTTGCTAAATAAACTTGTGCTCTCATAGGCTGCTCTGGAGCACACAGGACCGCTCCGGGCAGCTTGTCTAAATTATCACAGTGGCTACAACCCCGCGGGGGGAGGACTTTTATCCTCACGCTAACGAGGGGTAACAGAGCACTTGCATTACCCCGCCACAGCAAACCCTATGCCCCACCTAGAGGAGGAGGTAGACGCAGAATGGGGGGAAGGGGGAGTCCCACCTCATAAATCCTTGCTGTGGCTTCCTGCTCCTTCGTCCTGATTCGCCCGTAAAAGCCGTGTGAAAGCAATTACCTCCGAGAACCCGGCTGGCAGCAGCCAATCACAACGTGCCATTTATGCCCCTCATTACCTGTGGTCTCCATGGAAACGCCAAGAGAGGCCTTACAGATGACTAAGATGGCCGCCAGGTGGTTGGAGTAGTGCTGGCATGCTGGGAGAGAGTGGCTGCAGCTGCATCAGTGACTAATGTGCGGTACACAAGAATGGAGCTAGTTGGAGGCCCGGTTCCCCCCTCGGACAAAGCTCCACCAAGCCTCCATTTTCTGATGTTACACATCACCTACGTTCAGGGCTCTCCAACTCAAACTGGCTTAGGGACACTGATGGTCTAGTCATCTGATAGGAGTGTTAACATTCTCCTCTCCCTTCTACTTCTCATCCTGCTCTCCGTGTTCAGACCAGTGATGATGTTTGATGTTGTATTCCTTTAGAACCGCCTCTTTTTTTATCAGGCACGTAGCATTTCCACTGAACTCCACAACAAAACACTGCAACGTCCATCTTTGTTGAAACAGTGTGTGTTCCCAGTCCACCTTTCTTTCTGCTGGGAAAGACACATCTTTGCTGTTTGTGGTGAAACAAAGGAAGCGACGCCAAGGCTGGATATGCAGCACCACGACCTCTGACCTTTGCAATTGTATTGCACAAACAAAACATGAACATGTGTTTATTGAACTTTTTAAGAAATATATAGTTGTTTTTTTATTACAAGGGGTAGTTTAACTTGATATGAAACAAGTATACAATAACAAAATAATTGAATGTAAAAAATGTTATATTTTTGACATCCATAGTGGGCCGGATGGAGAGGGGGGATGGGCCGGATGGAGAGGGGGGGATGGGCCAGATGGAGAGGGGGGGATGGGCCAGATGGAGTGGGAGGAAGGGCCGGATGTGGCCCGCGGGTTGCCAGTTTGAGGCCCCTGGTTTAGATGCTTTTCATCCAACCATCTACTCTGAAGTACATCCTGGATGAACTAATTTCAAAATGCAAATATGAAACATTTAATGTTTGTGATCCCGTATTGTGTTGTGAGGGAGGAACCCGCAAGGCCAGCCGAGGAGGCTCCACACACAATAGGGACAATACTGTTATTCCTCATTACATGCTGTTATGTCTCTCACATGTTCAACATTTGTTAAGATTTGAAATGTAATGTTACTTTATACGTGTTAACGTGTGTTTTACAGGATGGGTCTGGAGGCTTTGGTTGAGTCTTATGCATTCTGGCGTCCATCTCTGCGAACGCTCACATTCGAGGACATCCCTGGCATTACCAAACACGGTAGAGTTAACGAACAGGAGTTTTCTGGAAACTAACAACAAGTCAGATCATCTAGTAAATGCCTCAGTCTTTGAAAGCCCAGCCTCCAACCTCAACCTCCTTCTGGAGATGTTTTGCTGAAACTTTTTTTTTTTGGCATCTGACAGAAACACATTGACATTATTGGCCTGCCACAGCATGTTCTTCTCTGAAAACATAATGATATGTAAGGTAACAGGAAACCAGGGCTTCAGTAGGTGAATGAATGAATGTAGAAACAGTATTCCATGTGGATCAGGGCGTTTTGCTCAGAACAAACAAAGTGGATTTAAAAGTTGAACTCCATTTGTCTTGCTCTGCTTTTGTAGGAATCCCAGGATCTCATGGTGCGCTCGGACCATCCTCTCACCTGCTCTCAACGTCCCCATGCTCCTCACCTTTCCAGGTTTGCCCTCTCAGCCCACCTGACTACACCTGCAGCCGACCCACACACCCTCTTCACCGCTATGGCAACCCCCCGGACCCATTCCCCAGCCCCAGAGGTCCATCGGCATATGAAAGCGAAGGATTCTGTTCTCTGCCTCTCCCTGCTTCTCAACTGGGCTATCTATCCAACTCCGGCCCACAGGGCTACGCTGGGCTGCGCCTCCATACACCGCCCTACAGCCTTTATGGGTACACATTCCCCCCCTCACCACGCCTCGCTGCCAGCCCTGATAAAATTGCAGCCGCTGCCACTGCCAATCACCAGAGTGCCTTCCTTGGCTCCTCTCCTAGCGGGACTCTAACGGACAGTCTGGGCGTACTCAGTGGAGGACAGCAGGGCTTCTTGTTTGACTCCCGGACTTTAGGACTTGCAGGTAGCCAGCCGGGAGGAGGTGCCTCACAGGTCACTGCCCACATGGGCTGAGTTTGACTCCAGACATCTAGGGTTGTCACGAGAATGACAAATGACACCCGGGAATGGGTGTAAGTGGCTTTTGGTTCACAAGGTTCTATGAGTTAATCATCCATGTGCTGAACAAGCATCACGGACAAAGAAGGAGGAGTGAGATATCAAGCTACTGCCTCTGTGAGCACAACAAGCTTGTCAACACTCCCTTCACTGAAGGGAATATTTTACCAAGTTCTTCACTTTCTATGCATGTACAGCTGCATCGGCCACTCAAGAGAGAAATGTACTGCAGCTTTGCAGAAAGAGTCCCAATGATGTAACTGTGACTGAACTGGAAGTGAATATGGATTGGGTAAAAACTGGGCTGGCCCAGGCTCCCAAAGGCAGGAGGCCCTGAAGCAGCAGCTATTATTCTCACCCTGCCATCTACATGGCCCCCACAGATGGTGCCTACTTTGGATGGAGTTACTAAACACCATCTTTAAACTTAGGGACACATTGACTAAATTCCTTTTTGTCAAGTAAATTCTCTGTCACTACATGACTGGTGGTCACTGGAATACCAGATGTGTCGTCCATGTAGTGATATGTCTGACAGACGGGCTCTTTTCACCACTCAGACTCAAACTTTTACACACAACACCAGGAGCTTGTGCCATATTACATGATGCCATCGTGGCCATAATGGAGATATCCCGATGACAGTTATGGACTGACCAGGTTAAAGCTGTTGGAGGATGATGGACGATGGACTGTGCGTCTGGTTTGACAGATGTTCCCATGATGCAGCTGTTTGGATGTCTTCACTTGTGTGACACAGATGTAACTTCAGATGATGACTCTGTATATAACGAGGGAAGATACGTGTTTCTAAAGGGCAGTGTGACCCTTTGCACTTAGAGCCGCCGTACACCTCCTTCTACTTTCGACTGGGTCAGTTAGGCAAGAGCAACCCTGAACTGCATCCAAAGGCTTTTTTCTTTGCAAATGCATTATACCAGCACACCCTTTGGCTGAGGACATTACCCTGTTCTGTGACCCTTTTGAGCCAAATAAAATATATCTATTCATGTCATAATGTTAATATGTAATCAATATCGTACTAATTTAACTGATTTTGTATGGTTAATTAAGGCAATTAAGAAAAAAATGTGTTTTCTTTCCACATTTTTAAAAGTAAAGCAATTATAATGCTTGCAATCTAATATTTCTTTTTGAAAACAAAGAATGAAGGACTGTGTTGCTCTCAGTCATGTGCTTGTGGTGTTCAGAATATGTGTGTGTGTGTGTGTGTGTGTGTGTGTGTGTGTGTGTGTGTGTGTGTGTGTGTGTGTGTGTGTGTGTGTTGTGTGTGTTGTGTGTGTTGTGTGTGCGTGTGGTGAAGCAGACACACACTGGTACAGGCTTTGATTCCAGAGAAATAAAAACATAAGAAGACAGAAAGAAAGGACAGCTCACACACACACACACACACACACACACACACAAACACACCAGCAAATAATACACCAGCTTCACTAAGCAACAGCTATGCAGACTCATAGCTATAAGACTAGTCACAAGAGGCTGTGTCTGTGTGTGTGTGTGTGTGTGTGTGTGTGTGTGTGTGTGTGTGTGTGTGTGTGTGTGTAGAAAGATAAGGAAAAAGGACAACTGGGATTGTGAGGAGATCTGGGAGCTCGTGAAGACCGTCTCCCTGCCTTTGGAGAGGAACTCTCACGGCGGCCATGTTGAACTCACACCAGACTGGTTACAGCAGATCCAGACTTATTATCACTTATATGAGACCATCGTATGGTGTGTCCTTGTATACTTTGGGTTATTGAGATGCAGATGAATTAAAGAGGGAACTCTGAATTTGAAACGTGATAGGTCACATCTGTGTGACATCATGATGATCGTAGTGCTGCTCTTAAATCTCCATTCTGTGAAGGTTGATCTGGTGAGTCCATGCAGTGGGTAACTGATTGATTCAACCTGCTTTTAGTCTTTCCTAAGGATTCACCCCAAACGTTGCTAACTGTGTCTTGCTGTCAGCCGTTCCCTCCTCAGACCGCCCCCCTCCCCCCCTCAGTTGTCTCCTGTCACTCTGAAGTTGAGAGGTGGAGCACAGGAGAGAGGAGAGGAGGGGGAGGAGAGCTTAATTTAGAACCAAGGAATGATTGGCTTGTTGTGTCTGAGTGACAGGGGACGGACCCCCTGCCTGGTGCATCCATACCACACACACACACAAATATGCACACACATACGTTAGCTATATGTTAGCTTCTTATCCCTGTCACTTACTTTAAAATTGAGCTTTCAGAAGGACAGGTGACATGAGTATAGGTCTTCACACACTCGTAGATTGACACATGGCGTGTGTGCATGGCGTTGGTGGTCCGGAGATTGTGGCTGAGGACATTAACACTTGTATTAGACCAGGTGCCAACGTGAGAGATCTGTCATTCTACCTGCCTGAAGAGGACAGAGGGGAGGGCAGGAACAGCATGTGTGGTTTGAAACATTTCTATACATTTAAAGCCCATGTCCATGTCTATGGAGTGGGTCGCTTGATTAAAACATGGCTAATATTGTATGGCCTTGTAAGCCTTGATGCCTGCCGTCCCGGGGGAAGCTACTGCTCAGAAAATAGAGATATGTGATTCCTTTACTGCATCACATCATGACACCCAATATCCCCAAAGCTCCTCAGCATCAAATCAAAGCTCAGAGACATCACTCGGTATTTTAGAGCATTTGTACGGGCGGGTACATATTCATGCCAGCTCAGTCACTATAGAAGTGAAACAGTAATGAGAGGGGGAGAAAGAAAAGAGAATATTCTTCCATTTCCCACACGACGAGCGACTACAAACACAAACAGTTATAACTCAACCAACCAACACCAACTTCGGTGCAGCCGAAGGACATAGGATACTTGATCGGTCAGTGGGAATAGATAATATTTGTTTTCATCTGAGACATACATTTAATTAATTATAAATGAATGTGATTATGATTAAATGTGTCTGTATTATATTAAATATGGTCAATAGACAATCCATGAAAGCTGCTGCTTGGAAACTCTTGGGGAAACTTTCCTTCTCCTTCCTTTCCTCCTGAAGGAAAGTTTCCTTCAAATGTTCCCACATACACAATGATGGTCTCTGGTGTGAGTCTCGGTGAAAATGATATTCAACCAATTTACCATATCAGAATCAGAATCAGAAAGGAGTTGATTGCCAAGTACGTTTTCACCTACAAGGAATTAGCCTTGGTTTTCACAATACTGACAAAGAGTGAAACTATGGCGCTGGCCGTCTCCCCGGGCTCAACACAGAAGTTGGCATTTACATAGAGGCCGGTTGTGTGGTTTTAGCGTCCTGTGTGATTTCATTGAACATTAACATACAGGCGGACCCAGTGACCACTTGGGGGTGCGTGCTCAGACATGAGGGACCAGAAGGTTCCCTGGACCACAGAATAAGGTTTGGCACCTAAAGGCAACCGTTAGAGGCAAAGAGAGAAGTCTGCATCTGAGGAGCAGCACTAAGAATTACCACTCTCACTTACTATGAAATACACCAAAAAGCTCACGTTTCTTGGAGACAAAAGGACACTCAAAGGTTTGTAAAACGTGTCAACACTACGAGTCGTGTCAGCAGGTTTTCATGAAATGATGTCTGTTAAGAACTCAGCTTTAATATCAGGTTTGCATGTTACTCGGGTTCTTCATTTAAGGAGCCAGCGATGTATGGACGAGAGAGGACTGAGCACTAAGGCTCTTGTGTGAAAGTGCACCTGTGTGGTGGGGCTTCAGCTGGTGACAGGAGGAGGGCGGGGCTGCTGATGATGTTGCAGGCTCAGCTCAGTGTGACCTGTTAATGGCCTAGTGGGTATTTGATGACAGTTGCAAGAATCTGAGGCTCAGAGTGTCCTTTACAGCTGTTAAATCTTTGTCATCAAATCCCCCCTGCTAAGCTGATTTATGGCCAGCTGCGCGGGACACGGTTCTCATTACCCCCCTATTAGACACGACCGTGAACTCTGATCTATGAGGGGAGGGTTGCGAAATAATAATGACACAATATTTTCATGTAATCTCATGTCAACAACAAGAACATGAACACCACCAACAACGTTTTCATGTTCTACAGACACACAGAAATACACATGTATGCAAATACACACAGTTTTACATTATTTGCATATTCTGTAAATGTTTCATATTCACTTCATAATTTCCATTGACGGTCTGTGGTACAAACAATAACATCGCTGACATATTGATGGTTAGATGATGTTATTTTGGAGCAGCTACAATGTTAGCATAGCCTAGCATCCATCAACCCAGACTCCATTCAGAAATCAAGCTTTTTAAAAGGTTTCTTCTTGTCCTCTTGCAGACAGACCAAACAAAGCACGACTTCTCGCTTTTGACTGATCATCATCATTATGGAGTTATTTCAGCATCCTTTTCATCTGGTTATTGATATTAAATCACAGCTAAATATATTTTCTTCACTTTTTGTTAGTTATTCCTTAAAGAAAGGAACAACAAGGTCTCTAAAATATTTTAGATTCAACTCAAATTACTACCTCACATGTCATGTCATGTGGCAGTTTTGGGGTTTTGTGAGGTCACACAGACCTTTGACCACCAGAAGTGAATCAGGTTACCTTGAGTTCAGGTGGATGTTTGTGCCAAATTTGGATAGATTCCCTCCAGACATTCCTGCAATAGTATTTCCACAACAAAAGGATGGATGGATGAACAGACAACACGAAAACATGACGCCTCCCATCATGGCTGTTAGAAATACATCATTGCTGCATTAGCGCTAAACAGTTTAAAAGGATTAGTAGCCAGGCGTTCCATGTTGCTGATGAAACATCAATAGAGCAGTGGTCCTTTCAATGTTAACACATGTATTGTTCCTTGATTTTGTTAAAAGTGAAAATGAAATATGTCAATCAATCCATGAACCCACAAAATTAAATAAACCCATCTGCATGTGTGTACAAGAGTCACATGACAGTCATCAATTCAATCTTGACTTAGAGATGTTCCCTTTAAAGCTAGTGCCAAGCAGTACTTCTATGTCATTATGGGATTACATCATTTGGCATACAGTTGGGATTAACTTTGTGTTTTCCCTCCTGATCACAAACAGCAGATCTTCTCTCTCCAATTAAGTAGACATACAGCCTGATGTTGAAAATATAAGTTTCTGAGGTGTTATCTTTGATCTGAGCACCAAATATAAGATTGGACCTTCTGGTCAGCATTGTGCTGGTTACTGATCCACAGCAGATGCTGCCGGGGGCGACAGACAGCTCCGTGCCTGTGTGTGTGTGTGTGTGTGTGTGTGTGTCATGTGTGTGTGGCTGTGTGTGTGTGTGTGTGTGTGTGTGTGTGTGTCGTGTGTGTGGGTCGTGTGTCGTGTGTGTGGCTGTGTATATTGTCTCTATGTAGCTACAATAGTGCCTCTTCCTGGGCCTCAGCTCTGACATGCTGCTGCTGAGAGGAAGGTGCGTGTGAGTGTCCATTTGCATGTAGCCTGGTGTAGCCTGTCCAAGTCTTAGCATGGTCATTTATAGCCAAACAGCCCATCAATCTTAATAGAGGAGTGAAGTGCAAAGAGCCGATGAAATGCCAGACATGATCGCTATTCACTCAATGGGGGCAAGGAGAGAGAGAGAGAGAGAGAGAGAGAGAGAGAGAGAGAGAGAGAGAGAGAGAGGAACAAGAGGAAAGATGAGTGCAGGGGAGACGGAGTAGGAAGGTTGAGTGAGCACAGAGGGAATGAAAGTGAGGAGGGAGGGAGGGAGGGAGGGAGTGGGGAAGAAGGATGGGGTGAGACAGAGAGAGGTCACAAGTTGTTTATCCATGTAGGTGATAATACTGATGTGATTCTCTCTCTTCTGTCTGTTTGAGTGATGGCTCAGTCCACATGAAAACTGTGCGTGTGTGTGTGTCTTTTCCACACTTGGAGGATCACTGCTGGCTCAGATGTGGTGTGTGGCATTCAAACCCATATCTCCCGTATGTAACGCTTGTGTGTTGATTCATGTTTACACGTGGCTGTTCTCTGCAGTGATTTCCTTCTACTTACCGTGCTTCATTGAATAACTTGCAGCCTGAACACAGTAAGAGAAATGTCTTCATTACCTTTTATCTCTATTGGTCTAAAATGAACCCCTTCTTAATTATATTAAACCTCCCTTTAAATAGTATTCACATGCATCCATTAGTACAGTCATTCTGTCTCCAGTACACCTTTATGTTGAGCTCATTTCATGTTTTTCCCTCTGGGTTCTTCTGCCTGATCACTTACTAACTCTCTGTAATCCACCCCCCCCCCCCCCCCCCCCCCCACACACACACACACACACACACACACACACACACTAGCTATTGTTTGTTTATTTTGTCCATATTCAATACAAGTTGCAGAATGTTTCTGAAAATGTTTGCCACGGTTCATTAAAACTCACCGCGTCTTAAAGACACTACAGGAAAAGTGAAATGTTCACTTCTGACAACTGACTTTTGAATTTCCTTTCCCTCCTTACTTCATCTCAACCCATTGAAAATATTACTTCTCAGTTTTGTGGTGTTTTTTATTTATTTTTATTTTATTTTATTTTTATTACTCTCTCTTAATTGTCTATGTACTTTTATATTTGCATGTCTGTTTACGGTAAGAAGGAAGGATGTGTGTTATTACTGATCTGTAACAAAATTCTGTAGGATTGGGGAGGGTTGGGAAAGGGAGGGAATAAGTGGTTGTTGTTTTTGGAAAAAAAGAAAACAACCTTATTTCTCATTGTATGTACTTTTACCTGTCAAATGAATAAAAACATTAATCAAAAAAAACTCACCGCGTCGTTGACATCCTCCTTCAAGCACAAATTCCAGTTTGAAACTCAGTTCTTGTAAGGAACTATTTTTTCAGGCATAATAACATTCAGCCCAATGGCTGTCTTGGCCCTGCTGTGATTGACAGTTTAGAGGGCGGAACCAAAGTATAAAGGAGGTCAATGATTGGATGAAAGTTACACCTCAGAATTTCAGGCTTGCATTTGCTTATCAGTCGCACTTTAAAATCTATTATTTAAAACTTCACCAGTATGTAAGTTGATGTTAGCAGCTAGCTCCACCCGGGCCACTCATGTAAACTGGAAGCAGTCAACATTAATCCAATCCAATTTATTTATATAGTTTTAACAAACACAAGTGCTGCACAACAAGATAAAATGCAATAAATAGATAACACAATAGAAAGACAATAAAAAAGATGAAGCACACAATAAAAAGTTCAAATTACTAAAATAAAATAAATAAATAGAATGCACTGCCAACACCAAATAAAAACGAATGCATTAACAACAAGTGAACCCAGAACCTGCTTCTAGCTTCGGACGCAGACGTGATTTGATATCAATGTGTGAATTTGAATGTATTTTATTAGAGTAATACAGTAATTTCAGATCAAATAAAGAATGCAGTGATTTCTCCAAGTTTGAGTTACCTAAACCCAGAGACTTAAGAGTCTCTAGAGTGTTTGTACACCGTTTCAACATGAACAGAGTTTAAAACAGGTAGCTGAGCTCTACTAAAGTAACACTGATACACTGATGCTCACAAGATGTGTTGAAGACAAGAGGAACATCTACTGATGCAAACTTGTGAGAATTAGACTGGTATCATTCTTTAAGACTGATTTAAGATTTGACCGACACAATTACTTAATACAACTGAAACCAGAATCTCTGATTCACGCATCTCGCAGTGGACAAGTTAATTTACATATTTCTTATTATACCGTAAGCTAATATTGAATTATAAAAATGTGGAAACCCACATGAATCAAATTATACATGTTTTGATTGCTTCTTAAAACAAGCACACAAAACTTTTTAAACCCTATTGGTGTTTTTTGTACTTTGCCTGCAGGTCTGAAAGCCAGGACCACAGAGGGCTATGGGGTGAGGTGAACCCTGGGAAAGCCTGCAGCAGCTGTGAGAAACCATCAGATCTGCCATTCTTCACACTTCAACAGCCAACAAGAAAGCAATTTACGACGAGAGAGAAGGAGAAAGACGGAGAGCGAGGACAGAGAGAAACTAACAGAAAAGAGGAGAATGAGGCATAAACAGAGAGAAAGAGAGAATAATGAAATAAACAGAGATGAGTCAAGACACAAGACCTGAAAATTGATAGTGATATGAAAGAGGTAAGAAAGATAAACAGTGAAAAGGAGAGAACAAGATGGCTGACTGTGATAGAGTAGAGGAAAGGGGTGGAAGTGTTTGAAACTTTAGAGCAAGAAAACAAACATACAGAGACATAATGTGTGGTGTGTATTATACATGTTTATGATCTTACGTCCTGATTCTCCCTGGTCAGCAACAAACACTCACATCAGCTCTGAGGCCATTCCTTTTACAGAGACAGCCGAGCGAATGGCCTCGCAGGACGTTTATGACAACAGCATCTTTTACGAAAGAGATTATTGTGGTAAACTACTGACCCTGAAGAAGGAGCTTAAAAGGTCAGGTGGACAGTAGAATGATGCTCCATGACTTCACCAGTGCAGGTGTGTTTAACCTTGTGTCCTCTACACCAGGAACAGTCTCCCTACACACTGATCCAACCTGCTGCTTCAAAAAATGAAAGGTATTTCCTTCTACACCTCCACACATACCCACACTTCCTCCTGTCGCCATTTCTGTCTGCTTGTCTTGTCTGCGGTGGGTTGGTGGTGTGGACAGCTTTGTTTATTTGGTCTTTTAATATAAGCTGACCCCTGTCCCCTGGTGTGTGCGTGTGTGTGTGTGTGTGTGTGTGTGTGTGTGTGTGTGTGTGTGTGTGCACATGTGCATGCATGTATATGTGTGTGCTTGAGTCCAAGGAGCACTCTCCCATGACAACTACGTCAAAGACCCAGAGACAGTGTCGACAGAAGACCACACCACACAGAGAACACACACATGCATACAAATACACTTTAACACATATAAACTCATCAACAAACATTATATCGCACATTGGATAATACATATGTATATATATGTGTGTGTGTGTGTGTGTGTGTGTGTGTGTATGTGTGTGTGTGTGTGCATGTGTGTGAGTGTGTTTTGGTCTTGAGGAAATCAGCATATGTTAGATGAATCCCCAGGGCTCTCACTCAATTCTAATAGGCTCTCCGGCCTGCCGTGTTTGTTTCCACAGCCACAGAGCTGTCACTGCCTCCTACCACCCAGGTAGACCTGTCAATCATACGCAGGCCTCGCTGCAACCAAGCAATAAGCAAATATCGTCAGAGATGTAGTTCTGCTTCACACAGGTTCCATCTCCACTGGAGTCCTATACTCGACTCAAATAATTAATAATCTTCTCAAATCATGCACATGCGTTCACCCACAGAAATTTGCATTAGCCGAACACGACATTCCTCTTCAGAACCATACCACAGTATATAAGGTAGCACACACTGGTAAGAGAATTCCTTTCTTCCTCCAGCATGTTGGGCTGCAGCTGCCTTCCCACTTCCACCCAGGAAAATGGGACATCTACTCCACTGTATTCACAGCCTGACTCACCCAACCAGGGCAGCTTTTTGTTTCACCCACACTGCCAGAGTCAAGTCATCTTGGCAGCAGCCACTAAAGACGAGAGACCCAGTCACATGTTTGGTAGATTTCTTTAGAGTGCAGGGTCGCACGGAGACATCTTGTCCAGACATGCCCCCCTTCCCCCTCCTGCTGTCAGCTAGTTGGTTGGCTTTTCCCTTGTGTCTCCCCCAGCCTGATACCGTAGCATTGGCTAAGTGAACAATCCGATTCAGGAATTTGCCACAGCAGTATGCCGTGTGATGTCTCTGGCCACCATGCGGTTTCGCCATATGTGGTTGAGAGTCACGGCTCTCCCAATGAAGGACCTGGATGTTCTCCTGGGAGTCTCCGTCATCACGGATTGGCAGAGTGAAGGTGTTATCCCTTGTCTTGTGAAGGAGAGAGTGCCGCCAGGGTACAGTATAGGTTGTGCTTGAAGCATGCACTATAGGGGCAACTCTGTTCAAACGGCCCTACTGAAACTTGATGCCGTTGTTTGTCATGCAGGCACTGGGGTTTATGGCAACCATGCACCCAGTGGTGCCAATGGTGTTGCTACACATGCAGCAGGTGGTTTGCCCGCCGACGCTTGGATGCCAGCACACACAACTGAGGCTTGGTTACCATTACTCCCTTGGTAGAGAATAATTTACACTATTGCACTACAACATCTGAGGGAAGAGTAACTTCCCATGTCACAGTGTTCACAGATGAGTCCTCGATGGGGTGGGGGTAACCTGTCTCGGGAGAGTGGTAGGGGGGTAGGGCTGAACGATATGGACAAAATTTCATATCTCGATATTCATGCCAGATATCTCGATATCGATATGATATGAATATGACTACGGTTTGGTGAAAACAAATATTTTTCAGAAAAATACAAAAGAATGTGGAAACGGCAGTTTTATTGATGATAACTTACTGCCAGTCATCAACATTAACACAAAGTCACCAATCAATAAATAAAAAATCAAACATATTAGACTGTGTACACGGGTACTATGTCTTTTGCAATGTGGTATGTTATAGCGTCTGTAATGTCTTTATGTCTGGTGGACGCCGACTCATACGGTGTAACGCTACTGAACGCATTGCAATACACTCGGTGCAATTTTCGCTCTGGTTGACATCATCCTTATTAAATCCAAAATACCTCCAAATAGTGGAGGATGATTTATGTTTTGGCACCAAATCAGATTCGGCACCGCCACCGGCCGCATTATCTTCCACACTCGTCTCACTTTTCTTTCTTTCTTTCTTTTTGATTTCCCCGCTGCGTATGTCGTGTCTGCGTCACGTCTTCCTCCCGCGGCGGGAGTCCCGTCCTCGTATGTTCGTCATTGGTTGGCTTCAGCTGTCGATCCACAGCAAGCATGAAATAAGGTTTGTGGTTGGCTGGCCATAGCGGTGCATTCAAGGGCAATCGTAAAAATGAAGTTTATAGTGACTGCCAGAGCTGTACATGCAGGGCGAGCGCGGGGGAAATCTATATCGTTTATATCGTTGCTTTTTCGATATTAATATCTTGAATGTTCATATCTAGATATAGATACGATAACGATATATCGTTCAGCCCTATAGGGGGGTATGATCTCCAGTAGAGAGCCACCTTGAGCTATAGACAGTGTGTTTGCCAACCTAATGTGGAGTGCCAGGCCCCTTCCAAAGAAGTGCCTAAGCCCAATATGGTGAAGCAAATTTGGACCCTGTTTGGGCAAGCAGAAGTGGATCAGTTCACCAGTCGTCACAACTCCCTACTGTCTGCAGTGGTTCTCCCTGACAGTGCACATATACCATGGCCAAGAAAGTTGCTTTATGCAGCCCCACATGATCCCTTTCTTGTTGCACAGGGTGAGACAGAAGCAGTGGTCAGACAGGCTGAGGGGGTTAGATTGTCTGCACATTTCTCAGACTATTCAGTGGGCTAGAGCGAGTTCCACCATTATCATTTTGTACTTATCATTGCCCCTTTTATTTATGACATAAATACTACAGAGTGTTTGTTCAGTGTGTTATTAATTCATATTTGAAAGCTGACACATTCTTCAAATATTTGGGTTGTTGATGTTTAGATCTGAAATACGTTTTGGATTGATAGCAAGTATGACGGCTTATTAGGGCCACTGCAGTTATTATTTTTTTAAATGGAGCCGAGAGAGGGGGGCAATATTTGGAGAAAAAAAAGTCACAAATTTGTGACTTTATAAAGTTGCAAATTTGCTACTTTATGACGATGCTAACAATGGCATCTATGCTAGCTAACTTCCCATGAATGTCACATTTATTTTCTGATTAATACATCACAAGTGTGACAATGCCTTGTTAAGGTCCTTAGGGAGATGGCTGTTGATGGTTATTGTTGTTTTTTTAATATGGGCTAAACTAGCTAATGTTAGCAGCATAGACTGTAGATTTGAAGCTAGAGCAAACTAGTGTAACCGAGTGTCTGGGTTTCGCCTGAATGAGTGTATGTAACAGAATAATAAACCACTTAGACGCGGGATGCAGTGAACCGCAACAACTCCACTCTGTCTCTCTCTCATCTGTAACCCAAAACAAAATGCGATCAAAACACTTCACGGCAGCCCTACGGCAAGTCTACAGGGACACAAGACAGAACAGTCTGCTAGACTAGCAGTAGGAAGCTAGTTTGGATCTCATTCTTCTCCCATTTACAATTCAGACCAAGGTTCCTCTGACATCGCCAGCAGTGGAGCTCATTCCAGGACTGCGTTTACCATGGCAGAGAATAGTAGTGGACTGGTACTGACAGGTTAATTCCTCAGTTTGCCATCGTGACCAACCTTACCTGCTAGTTGGCCTGTAATCCTGTGGGATAGAGTGAGGAGGGTGAAAGTGCTTGCCATGGTCTGAAGAAGAATTTATGCTCTGATTCTGTGCTGCAGATTACGGATTGGAACGTTATTTTCTGGTGCATGCGGATGCCTCGGGAGTGGGCATTGGACAGCCTCAGGCACCTTCTTGGGAGAGAATTTGACCTCCAGACCAACTTCCTGCAGAGTCAATCGCTACAGACCTCCAAACTTCATGTGACCTTCAGATTAGCTCAAGAACAGCGTAGAGAGCTTCATGGAATGGGTTTCCATGGCGATCAGCTGCATCCAAGCCATACATCAGCAAGTGTAATGCAAAGCGTCGGATACAGTGGTGTAAAACACGCCGCCACTGGACACTAGAGACTGAGGGCCAGGCCTTCCCGTCCAACATCAGTGTGTGACCTCACTAATACACTTCTGGAAGAATGGTCAAAAAGTCCCATAAACACACTAAACCTTGTGGAAAGCCAGAAGAGTTGAAGTTGTTATGGCTGCAAAGGGTGGACCGACGTCATATTAAACCCTATGGATTAAGAATGGGATGATACTTAAATTCATATGCGAGTCAAGGCAGGTCAGCCAATACTTTTGGCAATATGTACATGAGTATGTCTTTGTGTCTGGGTCACAAAACTAACCATCAGTTCCACGAAAAGAGAGAATTAACTAGTGAACAAATGTCCTTAATGTACGTCACTTTGGATAATGGAGTCTGCTAACTGCCCTGAATCTACATGTAAATGTAACCAAATTGCGACTGTTCCCTACCCAGATGGCCGATGGGCTGCCATTTTGACTTTGATGCAACTTGGTGCCTGAGGTCATACCACCAACCCTGGAAATGTTACCCCCGCTCTATTTACCCCTGTGTGTGTGTGTGTGTGTGTGTGTGTGTGTGTGTGTGTGTGTGTGTGTGTGTGTGTGTGTGTGTGTGTGAACACATGTTAATCCCTGTCCTTGCTCAGCAGTCACACACACTGCTGTACACACACGGAGCAGTTTGTCCCCTGTGGGCTACAGTAACTCCCTTAGTGTGTTTGTGCCTCTCCTCAGCGGAATATGGTAAAGTGTTTTCACTGTAATAACTGTAATGATCAATAATAGTGATCAGAGGTCCATCATCAATAATGTGCCATCTGTTTCCATTTGGCCTGAGCAAATAAGCACACACACTTCAGCCTGGGACACACAACACGCTGCTCTGTAGATTCAATTACTATTTTCAAATACAATACAGATATGAACACAATTATTTCGAACATAAATGTACGTCATGAAAACATAACATATGCTAACAAAAGACCGACATAAACCCCCTCCCTCCAAGCCACACCCACATGCCGGTCTACAGTATGAAGCCATCATTAATGCGTCGAGCCGGATGTTGCTGTGACCTTTCTCTTTTTAGGCCTGACCCCAGCAGATGACCCTGGAGAGGGATTAGTATCTGATATGCCTAATTAACCCCACAGCACACTGCTTAGACTGGAGCACTTCTTCAAACACACTACAACTCAGACTAAGAATGTGTTGCTGGTTTTCGGAGTGACATGTGCAAAATTCAACATCATCCAAGAGCACATCACCTGGAGTTTTTGTGACACCTTGATCCCTCTCTACTCCTCTGGCCCAAGCCAACTCTGTGTAATCCCTGTGACTCCTAAACACGTGGAGGAAACAGATTAGATTTCCACAGGAGTTTAAAATGGACAAAAACATCCACACTGACCCCTGCAGAAATGAGTCTGTTAACATAACACATATGCAGACAGACACTGAGGTTAAGACTCAAGCAATTTAACACTTAAACAATTTGGTACAGATTTGGCTACAAAATCAACATTTAAATTGAAATTATAGATGCTTTTCAATGTGTTCATGCTGAGCATTAAGTCGTGGCATTATGGTATGCTTAAGATGAAGTTGGATGGACAGCATCTGAAACCCCAAAACCTTTCCAACAACAATGTTTTGAATGTTATAAATCCATGAGAGAATGTCACTGTTCACGTGTATAAACAAGAGCAAAGCTAGAATATGCCCAGTAAGCTTATCAACGGTATCCCCATGTCAATGGTTATTGTGTGTATGACTGCTGGTGAACACATAGAACATGTCATAGTTCTTTCTAGTTTGGAATGAGAACGATGACTTACACAACATTGAATACATTAGAAATGAATATAGCTCATAATGATCCATGATTGTATTATTGATTGTCCCACCATCACTGAAGACAAACACACACATGCAAAGACACACACAGCTGCTTTCATAATCACAATGCAGTGATTGACAGACACAGTACAGTATGTAAAGTATCCTGGGTTGAGTTGGGACATCGCAACTCGACACCCAACTAAACAGTTGCACACAACCGGACACTCTATTTATAGAGTCACCAAGCAACACCTGTCCATGCTTTGATTTTTAATTGGCTGTCGTTAATAGCGCCAATACTCTTAAATGACTATGTTTATCTATAGAACCTATGTGACATATGCTAACTCCCATCCTGTTCACACATTCTTGCTCCGTCATGTGTGTGTAAACATGGGTGTGTTTTGGAACTGGATTTGTTTTTTAATCTGTGACAGCCACTTTTGGAATTAAGATACTTTATAATATAATGCACCTTAAGACAGTTAATCATCAACACATAAAGAGAACAAGTGTCTACAGTAACACACGGAAACCAGCCGCTGTCCATTAGCTTGCAAGCACAGTGTGTGTGTGTGTGAGTGTGTGCGCGCGTGTGTGTGTTCTATATCTCGTCACAGAGAGTTATGGGAACCTCCCTACAGCTGCAGCGTTTCCCGGCTGTGTCATTTTGATAACTCGGTGCTTGTGAATGCATGTCTTTGTTTCCATCATGTGCAGAAGCATATGTTTGTGTAAAGCATCAACAAAGGCCAGTGTCTGCCACGCAGGTGTGAAGGTGTGAAGGAAAGCCTCCAAACACCTAAGCGTGTGTGTGTGTGTGTGTGTGTGTGTGTGTGTGTGTGTGTGTGTGTGTGTGTGTGGTGGGGTTCGGAGGCTGGTGGGGGGTGGGTACGTGTGACCCTGTGTTCCTGTGAAAGTGGGTGTGTTTGTGAAAATTGCCCACACTTACTGTCCGGTATTGGACATGACACATTCCATCTAATTTTAGTCCCACACTTCTATTGTTTGTTTGTGAATGCTTATTTTTAATTTCTGTGACATCTGTACTTACATCTTCCTTTTTTCTTTGTTTTTTTTTTTTTTGGGGGGGGGGGGGGGGGTCATTCATGTGAGGACAGGGGAGAAGGTCTGAGGTGGGGGAAGGGCCAAGAGGACAGAGAGGGGGTAACTGGTTATTATAGGCATCCAGAGAGCAGGACAGATGGTTAGACACTGGTCAAAGTTACAGAGCAAAAGGCTGTAAAAGGCTGGATGGGAAAACCATGTGTGTCACTGAGCAACACACACAGTCATGTACATATGTTCCAGGGCTGAGGAGAGGAGAAACAGATATCCAGAAGAAGAAAGGTTCACATACAGAAGTCATCCAATCGGAAGATCGGTGGTTCGATTTCTCGGCTCTGCCTAAGTGGTCTTGGGCAAATTACTGAACCCCAAAAATGTGCCTGATGCTCCCGATGGTCGGCTCCCTAACATCCTCTAACAAAAACTAGACAAGCTCTATAGAACCTTACCTTATCTGCTTAATGCCCGAAATGTAAACGTTCAGGCAGCTTAAATGCTATCACATTCTAGAGCAGAACGAACAGCAGACAGCTGATACAAATTGGGAAAAAAAGAATCAAATAAAAAACTAAAACCAGCTAGCTAAAGCAGTGAAGGGTAGTGTTGCACTTTCTTCCTTCCTCTTCATGTAAGAACAAAACACAGACACAACTTCCCAGATCCTAAAAAGCTAAATATCTCTAAGTAGCATCAACAACCTCTTTTCCCAGCTCTGCTGTCAGCACCCTCAGGATCCGGGTGACACATCACTTCACTGGAACCACAGACAGGCGCCAAGGGCCAGTCTATCTGCGCACACATCTCTCTCTCTCTCTCTCTCTCTCTCTCTCTCTCTGCTTTGGTTCACTGTCGTCTCTCACTCACATCACTGTACACATGCACTTGCATCGAGGCAAGACTATCCATCCAGGATCTGTACGGAGGCGGGGAGACAGTCGTGACGAGCTGGAAGAGAAACGCTCGTCTCATCTGGAACCACGTTCTGTGTGACGCTCACTGTTGCTTTGTGCTGCTGCTGTTTAGACACGTATGTGTTCAGTGTTTCTTTACAGATGCGATGGTGTGTTTGATGCCAGATTCATTCACATCAGGGCACACGGTGCTGCACGGAGCTGCTAACAGCTGGGTACCTCTCCCACACATTTTGGTTGTGACCGTAGAAAGCATCCCTATGAAGCACATTTCTACTGGATGTTGAATACTGGCTAACTGAATCTTGAGTCGTATTAATTACAATTCCCCTCAAATGCATTATAATAATTATAATCATAATAATATGTTTAATTTATATAGCGCTTTTCCGAACACAACGTGGCTTTACAGAAAAATCGAATAAAAAAAATTAAATAAGACAAAACAGAGCAACAATCAGTTGAAATGAATGAGGGGGCGTGGGGCTAGGGGTAGGCAGAGGAGAAGAGATGGGTCATGAGGCCGGACTGGAATACGGTGAGGGACTCAGAGTCACGGATGGGTTGGGGTGGGGAGTCCCAGAGCCTGGGAGCTGCCCTGGAGAAGGCTCTGTCCCCGAAACTCTGGAGGTTGGATTTATGGATGGAGAGGAGACTGGCTGATCTGAGGGACCGAGAGGGTTGGGGGGGATGAGGTCGGTGAATTATAACTAATGTAGAGAGCCTGTGTTGAAAATATAAGGAGTAGAAAGTACAGGTATTTGTTTTAAAATGTAGGGCATAAAAGTCAAAAGTTGCCAGAAAAGTAAATACTGAAATAAAGTACAGATACCTTAAAATTCTACTTCAGTAAAGTAACTACGTATTTGTACTCCTTTACTCCCTACCTCTGGAGGTGACTGCCGGGTCAGGAGGACGACACAAGAGAAAAAACCTAAACAGTTAAGTAGCTCTGTATTGAGTGTGCTGTGTTTCAGCTGCCTGCGTTCCCATGACCAACCCACTGCAGGAGACACTGCTGGGAAGGACACGGCATCCGAACGCCAATGTAGCATGAGCTCCTGACCCTGTCAGATCACACTGCTGATGCTCACACATGCATGTGTGTGTCCGTGGCTCCATGTTCAGGATAGGGTCTCCCAGTGCTGCTATTACACACACCTTTCCATCCGGTTTAGACCCACGACCAAATAAACACCATTCAATCTTTATCTCAGTCCAGACATGCACGCACGCACACACACACACACACACACACACACACACACACACACACACACACACACACACGGGTTACAAGTCCTTGTGTGTATAATTGAAATAAAACGCAGGGTGAGCAGAAGTTATGACCTTGTGTTTCTGATGATGGACTATTAACCAGAAGAGTTACAGTCTCCCTCATTCACTATCTTTCATACATCACTCCACATGAATTCACATGTCTGACTTGTCATTAATGTATATTTAGCATCAAATGAAAATATGTCTCTTTCTGTTTCTGGATTGTAGCTGAATTTCTTAGGAACCCTAAAATGCACCCACTGCGCTGCAGGGTGACACAGTTTGATATCAGCATGCAGAGTTCAAAATAATAAAAAGGCTTTCATTTCTCTGGCTGCTGTACAGAGCTGATGTTATCATTAGGATTTCTTTGACAACTGTACAATGTGCACACTTATCATCGTTTGAGGCTACACTTAAACGATATCTGGAGGTAAAGCAGACAGATAACATTTCTATGTTTTGGGCACATGCAAGATTTCAAGCAATTTTTCTAAGCACAAATAAAGAGAGTAAATAAACATGGAAACATCAATACTGGTAAAGCCTACATGTGCATATGCTCAACAGGGACAACTGCACTAAAAGTAGAGCGCACACATCCGTTTCAGTACTATGAGGGCATAAACTGAAAGTCTAGCTTATTTACTAAAACAGAGGTAAGATCACATTGGCAAACACAACCATCCGCTGCTCAGTTCTAGCCCTGGTTGAAAGGTTCCTCAACGGTAGTTTCGGGAACAAACTCATGTTTCCAAGTTGCCCTACACTCCCCCTTTCTCAACTCTCATTTGTTTTCTCTCAGTGCTTCCATCACACGCCTGATGATCCGTGCACAGCAACCTCCCCGACTAGACCGTTTCATCTGTCCTCCAACAAGCACAACACTAGATTGTTCCTGGCCTTCACCTTTGACTTCATCTCCCATAATTCTAATGTGTTTTGATCCCACATACACTGCCCTCTGAGCACCAACAGATAAATCCAGTGGACGTTCACGAACGCAAACAAGAGAGGCACACACACATACTCATGCAAACTGTTTAGACATGTGAGTATGTCTTTGTGCTTCACGATACTTCCTATAGCTTTCGCTCTCCGCACATGACTGTGTGTTGGTCTACAGTATATAGTACATGAACAATTGATACATTTGTCAGATGAGGGTAGAAGCGATTTCAGCACTCTGTCAGTGTGTGTGGCCGACAGCATTCCCCCCTCTGAGAGTTGTATTTCATTCCGGAGCTCGGCTACGACTCCCTTGACAGCTGTAGGCGTCTCGCTCTGTGGCGCTGCGAGGCCAAAGAGCCAGAGGAGTGAGACGGAGCTGGTACTGTAACAGGCCCATGTAATGAAGAAGTAACATGTTCGGAAAAGTAAATGGCCTCATTTACTAAAAGTCCAGGTTCCACGCTTCCTTAAATTTGAGGTCCCATTTCCAGACTCACTAAAGCTCGGAGGTAAATAAATCTATCATGTCTTGTTTAAATGGAGAAGAACAACGTAGTAGGTAGCACGTTTTTCACCTGTGTTTTTCTTTACTTTGTCTGAATGATAATATAAAATAATTATCTTCACCTCAGCTACGGTAGCTTGTTCACAAGTGGTGGTCAATATAATATCTATGAATATTACTAATTTGCTAATTTTGAGAACCAGAAAGATATGGAAACCATTACCACCACTCTATTGTGAATTCAAAGCAAGAATGTGATGTTGTACATTCTGCCCGTAAGCAATTCAACATATAATGTGACAGATACACAAAATATCAACATAGCATTGTCTGGTTACAGATTTTAAATGAATGTTTGAAATTTGAGCAAGTTATAAATTGTTGCTCAATGTTGAACACTAAACTTATCAGGGAATTCAAAGGATTCAGATTTGATTCAATAATGCATTCTGGTTGAATGAGATGTTCTAAAACACGGTCTCTTGGTCCACATGTTCCAACCTTTAAACTCTCTTTTGTCTTCTCCTTATGTGAACTGAAGAGGAGAAGAACCAAACAAACTCCTTTTATCCTGATCACAACTTGTCAAGATCCACTTATGCTCTTTGTACTACTGCAACACACATTATCCAAGCTTAAGTTATATGGTCAAAAATCTAAAATTACACTTCAATTTATTCCAAATGGTTAGTGCCCAGCCACAGATGTGTGTGTTAACCTCATGCTGCACTGCTTTACCTCAAATCCAATTCCAACAACAGAGACCAGCGGTTAGTGTGGATGGATACATACACTACAAGAAGTGTGCGTGTGTCTGTGTGTTTGTGTGTGTGTGTGTGTGTTTCTGTGTGTCTGTGTGTATTTGCATCGGTTGTATCTCTTCCTATATGGGCACAGCATGTCTAAAGATAGTTGAGTGTGACCAGCATGCTGCTGTACTGCTTGTGATTGGACGGTTAAAGCAGAGTCATCAGAGAGAGCAAGGCAAGAGGAAACCAGAGAATGTGTTTTATGTGGACCTTATTTTAGCATATATTTCCAGATTTAGCTCCACCATGGCAGGACTACTTTCAAATGTAGGGATATAAATTATAAATATAACATAGCAAACATCAGACGGATGCAAAGAGACTAATAAAATGCCAACGCTCCTTTGCCAAGTCAGCATATAAACGTGCATTGCTGTGGAGCACATACATGTCCACCCAAAAGGCACACACTGTGAGCAGATGCTGTGTGGGCAGCATAGCTGTGCTATATGCGTTGCCCATAAACTTTTCCTTGAAAAGAACACTCTAGAATGATTAAGATCATAAACACAAACAATGTGTCCGAAATGCAAGCATGTGTGGAAAATGTGGACACTTTCTATTTGTGTCTGTGGAAAAATCGGAGGCTAAAAATGCATTTAGACCAAAAGTCTAAGGTGTCTCATTATCAAGTTCAGAGAGTTGATGTCTTTGAATATATAACACTTCCTAGCATACAGAGGTGCTAACTGAGGTGGCGTCTGGGGATCAAAAGAGGTCTAATCCAAGCAGCCCATTACAGCCATAAACAACCACAGACACTCAAGTCCCCCCGTACCCTGGTCCGCCCTCTTTGTGCTCGTGTTGCCTGTTGTTCATGTCTGTCAGCAGCTTCCCCTACACACATACACCACCACCACTGGCACAGGACACATAAGCAGTCAAAATAAAGTTATCTCCAAGTAAACATCCACATAGTATTATTACAAAGACGGGGCTGAGCAGGAGGGGGGTGGAAGATGAAAACAATGGGCCGAGACAGAGGGAGACACTATCTGTGGCCATCAGCTAGACAGAGAAGGTGTTGAAAGGAGAAAGCCCCAAATTGTAGACATCTTAATCTGATAGAGCAGGAAATGCACATTGAAACAAGTGAAAACTAACACCCTGTAACCAACCTACCACCATCAAGCGTGCACTCGGAAACACTCTCCAGGTAATCACAAGTTGGGGCAGATGTGAGTGTGTTGCCGCAGAAGTCAGTGAGGTGGAGAGACGATGCTGAACAATCGGAATCACTCAGCAAACACGTAAGCATGCAGTCCTGCAAGGCAACCAGATCTTACTCAGAGTTGTTATTAGGAAAGTGTTTAGTGGGTGCGTGTGCGCACACGTGTGTGCGTACGTGTGCGTGAGAATGAATTACACCGGGTGCAGCTGTCTTGTATAAAACAATCAGAGGTTGTGGCGGGAAAGGCCAAAACACTATTTCAAAGACAGCGAGGAAAAGAAAAAAACGAGAGGAAATGAGTTGAAGGGTCTAACAAGAGCTGTGTGTTGGTCTGTGAGTGTGTTGGAGGGGTGACAGCATGTTGGCAACACCTACAGAATTAACACCTTATTATTCACACAACTGTGTGTACTGTGTGTGTGTGTGTGTGTGTGTGTGTGTGTGTGTGTGTGTGTGTGTGTGTGTGTGTGTGTGTGTGTGTGTGTGCAAGCAAGAAAGCATACCCTGTGTCTGCTTTATAGACGGGTTATGAGACAGACAGGAGGAGGTGTGGATGTATGTGAGACAGGTTGGGTAAAATTATTTTTTGTAAACAAAGATTTCAGCGTAGGAAGCTGGGTGTGACGCTCAACGACCAACTCTCCCTTATCGCCAACATTGCTGCAGCAACCTGATCGTGTAGCTACATGTTGCACAACATCAGGAGGGTACGTCCTCTTCTAACCCAGAAGGCGGCACAGGTTCTGGTCCAAGCTCACTCCTAGACTACTGCAACTCCCTGGCTGGTCTGCCTTCACTTGTCATCCGACCTCAGCAGCTCATCCAGAATACAGCAGCTCGACTGCTCCTCAACCTACCTAAGTTCTCTCACACTACCACTCCTCCGATCCCTTCACTGGTTACCAGTAGCCACCCGCATCTGCTTCAAGACACTAGTACTTATTAATTAGTTATTAATTGTGCTGCTAACAGATCAGGCCCAGCTTACATCATAGGACATAGTTAAACCTTACACCCAAGCACGTCCACTCTGCTCTGGATTTGGCAATAGGCTTGCTTCACCCTCACTCAGGGACAGCAAATCACTCGACGCAATCTCGACTGTTTGCTGTCCTGGCTCCCAGATGGTGGAAGGAGCTCCACGTTGACATCCGGACAGCAGAAAGTCTACACATCTTCTGCCATTGGCTAGAAATACATCTCTTCAGACTGCACCTTGGCTAAGAAGATGGTTTCGGGTTTCCATAATGCCACAGAAGCATTACTCATCATCAGCCTGTCTCCTAGACCTGATACCAACTAGGCTACTCAAAGAAGTCTTACTCTTAGTTAGCGCGTCCTTACTAGATATGATCAATGTGTCTTTATTGACAGGCTATGTGCCACAGTCATTTAAAGTAGCTGTAATTAAACCTCTTCTTAAGAAACCCACTCTAGATCCAGGGGTTTTAGCAAACTACAGACCAATATCAAATCTTCCTTGTTTTAAGTCCTATTTATCCAATCGATCTCAGTTTGTGCATATCAATGAAAAATCCTCCAGGCACACTGAAGTTAAATACGGTGTACCTCAAGGTTCTGTGCTCGGACCAATTCTTTTCAACTTATGCTTCCTTTAGGCAATATCATTAGAAGACACTCTATAAACTTCCATTGTTATGCAGATGATACTAAATTATATCTATCATTCAAGCCTGAAGAAACCAATCAGCTAGTTAAACTCCAGGCATGTGTTGATGACATAAAATCTGGATGACCTGCAATTTCCTGATGTTCAACGCCAATAAAACTGAAGTTATTGTACTTGGGCCCACATAAATAGCTACTATTGACGGGATTGCCATTGCCTCAAATACTACCGTAAGAAACCTTGGAGTTATCTTTGATCAGGACCTGTCCTTTAAGTCACACATTAAACAAACTACAAGACAGCCTTTTTTCACCTGTGTAACACTACTAAAATTAGGCCCATGCTGTCTCAAACATCCATCCATCCATCCATCCATTTTCTTCCGCTTATCCGGGACCGGGTCGCGGGGGCAGCTGCCTGAGCAGGGACGCCCAGACTTCCCTCTCCCCAGACACTTCCCCCAGCTCCTCCGGGAGGACCCCAAGGCGTTCCCAGGCCAGCCGGGTGACAGAGTCACTCCAGCGTGTCCTGGGTCTTCCTCGGGGTCTCCTCCCGGTGGGGCATGCCTGGAACACCTCCCAAGGGAGGCGTCCAGGGGGCATCCGATGCAGATGCCCGAGCCACCTCAACTGGCTCCTCTCGATGTGGAGGAGCAGCGGCTCTACTCCTAGCTCCCCCCGTGTGACGGAGCTCCTCACCCTATCTCTAAGGGAGCGCCCCGCCACCCTGCGGAGGAAGCTCATTTCGGCCGCTTGTATCCGGGATCTTATTCTTTCGGTCATGACCCAAAGTTGTCTCAAACAGATGCAGAAAAACTAGTCCATTGGCAATCTCAGTGTGAAAAACAGTGGACACTCCCAATTTTTTTTATATTGCAGTATGAAAGAAACATCTTGGTATACTCACTGAATGACGAATGATGAAAGACAGTGAGATTACTGTATGTAAGAATCATGAGACCTTGCCAGCAGAGGTCAGATTAATTTCTGGGACTCCTGTTAACTACTATTGAGGCTCTGTAAAAAGCTATTATTAATAAATACCTCATGATGGACTACATTTTTTTTCTGAAGAAGAAATTAATTGTCTTTGTATGTTTAGCTAACATATAAGATTCAACCGTATGCAATGCTTTGTTGCATTAATACCATTCCACATGACAGTCTGTTTTATGATGCATAGGAACAAAAACACAGGAATCATCCATAATTTAATAGAACCTTTCTTTCATGGCATGTGGGGACTTATCCATGCTTTATGAATCACAGTGATTCTCTGCATGGCTACTGACCACACCAGGAAGCAGGAGATGGACCGTGGAATCACCCTCTGCCCCAAAAACCTCCTCTCTGAGTGGGCCTCATCATCACCCAGCCTTTATTTAGATCTTCCACCCACCGCAGCCAAATACACCCACACATGACTGTGTTGTGTGCAGTGCTCCCTATCTAATAAAAACAACAGGAGAGTTTGGTCTGGTAAATGGACAGATAACTAACTTGTAACTAACAAACTGAGTTTATGGTTTCATTAGTCACACTGATGCCTGTAGAGTAGGATGATAAGTTATGTTACTGACCTCCTGCAACTTCTTGTCACCTTGAAAGTCATTCATAACAGCAACTCAACAGTTCCCTCACTCTCCCAGACTTCCTCCCTCTATCTCTCCCCCTCCATCATATCACCCTTCTCTTCTTTACCCCCACACCTCCCACCTCCTTTGTGTGTTTCACTTCAGCCTTCATACACACACAGAGAAAAGATAAGTATATATGTGTGTGTGTGTGTGTGTTTGTGTGTGTGTGTGTGTGTGTGTGTGTGTGTGTGTGTGTGTGTGTGTGTGTGTGTGTGTGTGTGTGTGTAATTAATGAGGTTTAGGAGGGTGAGGACATTTCATCAGACAACTGTCTCCATGCACAATCATTACCAGTCGTTACCATAGTAACACACAGTAAACAGACAGATTTTCATTTTTCAAGAAAACATGCAAATGAATGAAGGCAGGTATGTTGGCACCGTCCTTATTCCAACTTTCATCTTATTTCCAACCTTTTAGTTAGAGTTTAGATTCTCTGCCCAAGCTCTGACCCCAACCAGGCCAATATTTCTTGCCACTATCCTTGGGCCGGGCCAGGCCCTTCATCATGCATGTTCGTATTTTTTTATAATTATTATTTTATTAGCCTAATTGGGTGGGGAGAAAGCTATAGATATATCATAGCAAAGTAACAAATGTGTACAAAGTTACAAAATGCAACACATGTGGCATGCAGCACACCGGCCTGCTGTGCTGGATGTGTAGCTTAAGTGCAACATGGAGCTTGAAGATGTAAAGTCAACACAAATAAAAACAAGAGAATTAACATTGAGCAGAGTCGGTGGTATGGAACCATTTTAAATGGGTCGTGGGCAGAGACAACATATGTGCCAGCTTTGTCGAGTGCATTCAGTACGCGCTGCTCTCCTATGACAGCAAAAAACATTCTATTCTGACTCAACAAACACGCAGTTTCTTACATGCTTCGTCCTTGTTGCACTATTCATTAAGATCATTCTGAACAGATTTCTGTCATTCAAACAACTCGGAATTGTTGTTGAAAACGTCAGTTATAACGGCCCACTTATTAAAATATTTTTGGGTTTAAATCGGGCTCATAATTACAGTTAATAGGTCGGGCTGGGCTCGGACAGAAGGTGCATGGGCTGGGGAAGGTGGGACTGGATTTTTTTGGGCCTGATCTAAGCTTGACCTTTAGTTATACACAGTTATCTTCTTTTGCGGCTCTCTTCTGTCTGATATCTCAGTCCATCCTGAGTCCTTGCTATCCACAGATATTACCTCTAAATTCTGGGATTGCTCTCTTTCTTTGTCGTCAGTAGGCTCTGCCCTGTCACTGTGCAGTTGGTGGGGCCGTGGTTATTTATCACCCAGCAGTGAAATAGAGGGGGCTCTCTGGGGGACGGGCCTTATTAGTAAGATTTACAGTGTGTAGGACAGCGTCTTTCTCCTTCAGAAGATAACACCCACATGAATGAAGCAGTACCAGGTCCATGCTTGAGACACACACTCAACACACGCACACACACACACACACACACACACACACACACACACGCACACACAAATGCACGCACACTATGAAGGTAAATCGATGTCAAAACACTTAGAAAGACGCGCAGCAGCGTGTGTGTGAACGCATGGTTATTTGTTATGCGTGCGTGCGTGCGTGCGTTGTCGTGCGCAGGTTGTATGTCACGCGTAACAAGAAGCTGCGTACATATGAAGCAGCGTGCGCACGTCTGTCTGTCACTGTTTGACAAATGTTGTTACGCGTTCACACGCACGTGCGGTCGCAGATTCTGATGCTGCGCGGCCGGAATTGATCTGCTGTGCGCACCTACTCCGCGTAACTTGAACGCGTAATGTAGTTGGCCTGTTCATTTCAGTCAACCAGGGGAGGCAACTACATTACGCGCTTCCGCGTACATGTGAGCGCCTGACAAAAATGTTCAATTATCTTCATGCGAGCGTTAATGCGTGCGTTCGCTAAAAAACGCATGAATGTTACGCGTAGTTACTCCGCGTAATGTGATCACAGGCGTGCAGCAGCCATCACCATTATAAGTCAATGAGGAAACTACATTACACGTCAGGCGCTGTGTGCTGCACAGGCGTCAAAGCACGCGGGTGTGACGCGTTCAGTTGATAGTTGCGCAAGTAATATGAAACGATTCTGACGCCATACGCACACACACACGCATACAGACGCACACGCACACACACACACAGACACACATGCAAACACGCACTCACACACACGCATGCACACACATGCACACACACACACACACACACACACAGACACACATGCAAACACGCACTCACACACACGCGCACACACATGCACACACACACACACACACACACACACACAAACAAAGACAAAACAGAAACATGCCATTTTCCCACTGGGTTTAAACCCGGACTGGAGGGACCAGACTATAGTGCTATTTGTTGAGAGTGGGAATTTTTCCTTTTTGCCATTTGTCTACAGTTACCCTGAAATATTTGTTATCTTATCTAAGAAATAGAAAATATTTGAGTGTGAACAAATGAGTTTGGGGATTTCAGAATGAGACTCACCCCCGCAGAGAGGCACCTGCATTCTTGGGAACTCCTTCCCAAGCTCAAGGACATTTCAGACTTGGACGAAAATTCGCCTGTGTCACTCATCGCAATAGCCCTGTTTCCTTACTAGTTTCAGGTAAAGACTATGGGCCCTAGTTTCGTACACCAGGCGCAGTCGGTGCTCAGCGCACTTGCGCCACGCCGACGGGGTGTGTCCGCCTGGACTATGCAAGTTTCGTGCACGGCGCAGTCGGAAAAAGGGAGGAGAGAAGGCGTGAGTGGGAGACGAGGAGGAGAGAAGGCGTGGAGTGGGATTAACACAGCTGATTCGGATCTTCACCAATCAAATGAGCTCCTCTCCTCACCTTTAATGCGCCGAGGCGAGGTGCAGTGCAAGTTTCATCACTTGACAACCCAATGACAGATGACAGCAGCAGCAGCAGCAGCGCCAGACGGCCAAACTTTTCCCAGGATGAAACTGATGTTTTGGTGTGATGTTTTCCGAGGGGTCCAAGTTTCAGCTGTGTTAATTCAGTCAGGCTGAGTCTCCGTTACGCGTGCCATCCGCCTTTGATCTGACGTCAGATGTGACGGGAAAATCTATATAGATATATGATATATTGCATTAAATAGTGTTTGTTGTGATTATTTATTGCATTTAAATGTGCCTGGAACTGTGGAAACCTGCCTGTGAGGTCTTGGTGACGTGTACGCACTGCGCGCCGGTGAGCCAAACTACCACTCCGCCAGCTGTGAATCGCCTTGCGCCGCTAGTAGACCAGGTTGGAGCTGGCAGGCTTTCGGCACAGGCTTTCGGCACAGGCTTTCGGCACAGGCTTTCGGCACAGGCTTTCGGCGCAGTGTCGGTGCGGCTTTTTGGCACGAAACTTCCACTGCGCCAAGCTGAATCTGTGACGCCTCCCCCTGCTGCGTCACCCATCTCAGCGCAGGCGATCCACCAACCTGCCAAACTGACCGTGTGTAAGGTTGCGCTGGTCGAAACTTGCATTGCACCGGCTCCGCCACACTGCGCCACCTGCGCTGCGACATGAAACTAGGGCCCTCTATCTCTATACATAATTCCCTCATCCCCTTCACAGCTAGTATTAGGTCTCCCCTGGTTAAGACTCTACAACCCACACATTGACTGGTCTTTGAGTACCTAGTCATGGCATTTGGTCTGACTTACACCCCTGCTGTTTTTCAGGCCCTCATTAATGACGTTCTGAGTGACATGTTGAACCGTTTTGTTTTCGTTTGCCTTGATGACATTCTTATTTTTCACAAACCATACTAGAACACATGCAACATGTCAGGCTCCAACACCGACAAGGTCCAGGCTGTGGACGAGAAAGTAACAGAAGATGATGCTGTTGAACACTTTTTGATTACCTTTGAGAGGGTTGCAGCGGCATATTGGTGGTCAACATCTTATGGGGTCTTTCTCCTTGTTCCACTGCTGACTGGTAAGGCCAGAGGCGCCTATTTTCACATGGGTATGGAAGTTTATTTTTACCTACAAGGTAAACTCTGCCATTCTGAGATTCTGCTCCCTAGACACTGGGCCTGGTGAGCTGTATGGGAAGTGGAACCAACTAAGATGTAAAGCAGTCGCAGAAATTTGTGAAATTATTATGAACCAATACCTGGCCAACCACCCTGGCATATGGCACGTTTGTTGCCGCCCGCAGAAAGAACCATCAGTGGAGCAATACTGCCTGGAAGGCTGCTAAGGACACCTAGTAAAGTAATATCTGATAGTAACTGTGCAAAAGTGAAACTGAGCAGTTTTACAGATGTTTTAACACAGGTATGTCCAGGGGGGAAATTCACGTTCACATTTTGCCATTTGACCTTTCTCAAGTACCAGATTGGAAAACAAGTTACATTTGACTGATATATTACTATGGTTATTGATTCCATCCAAATCTACTCATTTTGATGGGCCCTGGTCAACAGTGTGTGTGTCTTGTGTGTGAAAGTGAAATAAGGCTGAAACTCGAGTTGTAGCAGGTACATATCTCGGCAACCCATTGGTCAATTTTGATGATTGACACCTCTATCGACCAGTTTCAGTCAGGAGAATTATTATGGTGATCCATAAGGAAGTAAATCCTAAGATAGTATATCGTAGCAAGAGTGCACAAGAGTGTAACATTTTTTGGGGGGAGTTCTCCCAATGGACTGCGTCCAATAGGAGCTCAGAGTTTAAGTTCAGACCGAAACTTTGGAATCTGGCGGGATGTTGGGTTTGTCCTGTTGTCCAGGCTTTCTTAGTTAAGGCCTCCCATTTAGGCTTCAACCTGACATACAGGCCGCTCCATTTGTTCTCCCACATGGTGAGGACCCAACACTGCATCTGGCACCATCTGGATTCTGGTGTGAAGCTGGTAAAGTGAGCTCCCATAATTCAAGGTCAGCTTGACAGCTAAGTCATCTTAATAGCTAACTGCATTTGTAGCGTGGTAGCGATGGTCGCGAGGCCCGCGTAGCGACCTGTCAATAACAAGATAAACGCATCAATTTGACTCTGAATGGAACATAATTTACTAAATAAAAATCATTCTGTGCTGAAGAAGACTTGAAAGTAGCAATTGATGTGATTCAGTATTTACTGAGATAAAAAATCAAGTGAGAAGTCGGATAATTTTTTTAAATGTCCTTTTATTCGTATGTTTGTCTCTTCTCTTCACAAGCCTGTTTCTCACCTCCAGACACACAAACACCCTTACACTAATGTGCTGGCATTCGCAACATTAGCCACCACCATCACTCCTGATGAAGCCTCTCTTAACCACTGTCCTCAGTGAGAGTGTTCAATTTAAATATGTGCTTGTTATATCTCATGTCACCAAGTGGTAGGCCTGCATGCTTTTGTCAGGGCTCTCAGTGCTGGAGAGGTTGAGGAAGAGCAAGCATGTCATGTGTCTCTGTCACAGCCTCAGGGTTCAGGATCTGCTCTGATAGCAGCCAAAGCATAATTTCTCACTCCGTACAAGTGCAGTTTGACACACAGACACTACAGATAGTCGCACATTTCTGAGCTGGTGTTCACACACTCACAGCTGCCTCCAACATTGCAGTAGCCTAACACCTCTATTTATTTCACAAATATTTGACTTATGTAAATCATTAAACTGCATGAACAATGACAACAATGACCCGAAAAAGCAATGATTTTTTTTATTTTTGATTGACTTTTAATGATACACAAAATCGATTGGCAACATGTATTTGCTTGACAAAATTAATTTATTGAAATACTGAAAAGCAGCCAATGTGGTTTCACTGGCATCCCAATGGTGAACTGACCAGGCACAAGGCTGATCCAGGTCCTAAAGTTTTAACATTCATTCAGGCGTTTAGCTGCATGTTATATGTGTATGTGGAACACTCAACAGAGCTTGTGGAGCACTTTCAATATCATCCATATGCAGAAGCTTCTTCCTTCCTTGTGGGCTGGATGCTCCCGACGACCAACTCCCTTCCTCAGAAGCCAAAGAGATTGAAGTGATATCTTAAGTTGTTTTCATTGCCTCTGTTTCAATGTGTCAGTGGGTGCTTATGTCTTTGTATTTGCATGTGTATTTGTTGAGTTCATGTGTGTGTGAATATGATTATGAGGATAGTTATTCAAGAATCAGTTCCTCTGCTCCTCTGAGGCCGTCAAGGAAAAATAGAAGCAGGATGAAAGACTACCGAGAGAAAACCACAGACGAAGAATGGGGTCTGTGTGTGTGTGTGCGTGAATACAAGCAGGGGTATTTACATGGCATGAGTTCATTTCTGCTCTTTGAAGTGGGGAGTATCAGTGTCTTAAGAAAACACACTGAGGAAAGGGCAGTTGAGTGTGTGTGTGTGTGTCGGGGGGGGGGGGGGGGGTCTGTGTGTGTGAGAGCAGAGAAAGAGATGAAACCGTGAATAACTTCTTTATCACAGAGGTCCCTCTTTCCCTTCATCTCCTTCTCATCCTCCCTTCATCCTTCTCCCTCCTCTCCCTCTCTCAGTCCATCCTGCCAGGTTTGCGTTCTATACTTGTCTCGTAGCAGCAGACTGATGAGCCTCAGTGGCTCCAGCGCTCATACATTTGTTAATCAGTCTCTTCATTAATGTGATACTTACTCCTCCCATCTCCTGGAGCATGCATGTGTGTGATTCCCATGTCTTATCTCCTATAGAGATATAACAGTTGGAGGGAAAAAAGAGCAGATGATAAAATAGGAAATGATGAAACACAAGAATATGACAGATGGATGAAGGGAAGTCTCCCGACAACCATCGGAGCATGCTTAATCTAAGCTAATGTGGCAGGTCGAGGGTTGCTCTGCTCCACGCCCACTCAATCAGCACCACCGGTGCTTGATTGCGCATTGGTGCCACCTGTTGAATTACTGCACTCCCTCGGGGCGCACTCTCTCTCTGGCGTTCACCTGGAAGGGCTCTGTTTGGCGTGCTCCGTTGGTTTGCCGTGCTCCGGTTTGCTTGGCGTGCTCCGGTTTGCTTGGTGTGTTTGGCGTGTTTCCTATGTGGTCATTCTCAAGTGTCGTTGGCCGTGCTGGTTGGGTTGCAGCATTGTGAGGAGTGGCGTCTGCTCTCTGTTGTCACTGCAGACTGACTGGTTCTGGGGTGCTCAAGCTCTCTTCGTTCGGCTGTTGAAGCCACAGCGGTTCCTCTGTTTCTCCTCCTGCACTCTGTGTGAGGCTGCACTGCACTGCCAGTGACGTGCACCACAGCGGCTATCCAAACGTAAACCATTCACGGCCTCCAGCCCTGGTGCAGTCGCTCCGTCTTCTGCTCCGTCTTCTGCTCCGTCTTCGACGACGTCCTTTTCTCACAGTCCACTGTGAGCTCCCGTTGCGGCTGTTGTCCAGGCAGCGCCGGATTCTCATCCTCACCACAACTTTTGTTTTGATTAATTTAGTTTGTTTATTTGTCTGGGTTAATTATTTAATTTGCTACTTATTTGGGTTTGTTTATGGTTTGAATTATTTTGTTTTTTTGATTAGTTTCTTTGTGGGTTCGGTTCTTTGTGGGCCAGCTGTTTAAAACATTTTTTTTGTTTCTTGATAAATTTATTTCCTTTTTGAGTTAACAGTCTATCTTTAATTTGATTATTTAGTTACTTAGCTGTGGGGTTGTCAGTATAGACGGGCCTATCACTACGCCTGGTCCCACCCACAGCTGAATTGTTGTTTCTTTTCAAGTACATTTTTGATTATTTGTATTTAGGTTAAAATATTTATCTTTTCTGTTGGTGTGCGTGGGTGTGAGTGTTGTGTGTGTGGTTTAGTATAGGCCTTCTGTTTTAATCTTTGCTGCCTGTACAGTCGAACCTTTGAGTGTCCCTCCGCATAATTTTGCTTTCTTTTCTTTTCAGGACAGGAGTTGGTGCAGTGTGCGGCAGACTTCCCTGGTGGTGGTCCCATCTCACATCCCTTAATTTGTTTTGCTGTGGCACGTGGTGATTTGGTTTGTAGTATTTCTTTTTGTGGTTTGATTTGCTTTAGTCTGCCCGCCCCACTAACGTTAATCCTGTTCCTGTTTTGTTTAGTTTGTTTACTGCGATATAGCCGACACTCAGGTTGTAAAAGACACATGTGCTCATTTTTACCCTAGTAAATTATTGTTAAATAAAAACAATTGTATTTTTGGAAGTCCGTCTCTTGTCCTCTCTATAAATTGGTGTAACGAATCTGTGTGACCTACTGTAGTAGCCCCAGTACAGGGTTTGAGTGTATTTCCTGGGGCGCATTTCCTGGGGCACTTTCCCAGGTGGCGTTGTTGGACAACTTCCCCCTTCTCCCACGTTCCGCCACAAATTGGCGTCGTTGACAGGATGCACTGTTAGAGGACAGAGACGTGACTTCCATTTTTTTGTTACTAGTGTGGGTTTGTTTTGTTTGGTTCTTTTCTTTCTTTCTTTCTCTTTTGTTTTTGTTAGGTTACGTTTTGTGGTGGTGTGTTGAGGCAGCAGTGAAGACGGAGCGGCAGCACCTTTCTCTTTTCTCTCTTTTTCTGCCAGTGGTAACACCAGGTCTCCATTTTGAAGGCAGTGAGTGTGGCCTCTGCGGTTTGCCATGGAGGAGGAACTGCAGCAGCTCAGAGAGCAAGTGGCACAGCTTAAAGCAGACAACGAGCAGCTGTCTCGAGCGAGGGATGCTTCCCAGGCCAGTTCCAGCAGAGCGGATCCCCCCTCTGTCACTTCAGGTAATCCTCCAGCTGCAGGTACTAGTGCCCTGGTCACTGAACGGTTAGTTGTTATACCTAGAGATCGTAGATGTCCCATGTTTAACGGCAGAACGGGTATAGGCATAGTTGAGTGGAAAGAGGAATTACAGGCATGTATGCAAGCACGCCACCTGTCTGTTCGCGATCGGGCCTTTTTCATTTTTGACCATCTGGAAGGGGAGGCTAGAGAGGAGATCAAATATCGCCCCCGTGTGGAGAGAGAAGACCCAGCCAAGGTTTTGGCTATTTTGACTGAACTTTATGGCTGTGTTCAGTCATATGTAACACTGCAGCAATCTTTCTTCTCCCGAAAGCAGCAGGAAGGTGAGACGCTGTTAGAATTTTCCTTGGCTTTGATGGCCCTGATGGAGCGTGTTAAACAGTCTGCACCGGATGCCTTGCCAAATGCTGAAGTTCTTCTTCGCGATCAGTTTGTAGAGCATGTGTTTGATGGTGCCCTTCGCAGGGAATTGAAACAGTTCGTTCGCCACCACCCCACTTTTTCTTTGCTTGAAACACGTGGAGAGGCCATTAGATGGGAGAGGGAGGGGTCCCCAAGGGGTGCAAGGGAACGTAGCCACTCTCTTCCTTCGGCCTATGGTCTGCAGTATGGGGTACAGGGTAGCTCTCGCCCCGCCACACTTGTCTCACCCCATGATTCAGAGTTGAGTGAAGTGAAGATACTCTTGAAGCGTCAACAGGAACAGCTTCACCAGTTGGCCCAGACCATGGCTTCTTTGCAGGCTCGCCCCTTTCCACCGCGGCCTCCTCGCAACGGTCCTGTGATTTGCCGAAGGTGTCAACAGCCGGGTCACTATGCCAGTGAGTGTGACGGGGAGCGGGTCCCCCCTCGTCCCCGTGTTGGTTCTGCCACTGGTCGGTCTTCTAATGTGGCTGGGTTTTCGCGCCCCGCACCCCAGCCGGAAAACTGAAGCCCACTGAGCTGAGGAGCCAAAGCTCAGATGGGGAGGTTGGAGGCTCGCAACAAGACCTCATCGGTCGGATAATGGCGCCCTGTCCACATATTAATGTCCTGATGGGTGGGATCACTGTCTCGTGCTTGTTGGACAGCGGATCCATGGTGTCCACGATCCCTGAAAGTTTCTTTGTAGAACATTTCGCGCCATGGGGCCAAGAGCGCCTCCGGTCTTGTAATTGGCTGCAACTGCGGGCAGCCAACGGTCTTTGTATTCCTTACATCGGCTATTTGGAGCTGGATGTCACATTATGTGGGAAGGTGGTCCCTGGTTGTGGGATCTTAGTGGTAAGAGACCCTCCCGGTGTTGCATCTGTTGCCCCTGGGATCTTGGGGAGCAACATCATCCGTCGATGTTATCGGGAACTCTTTGCGGTGTACGGTCCCGCTCTTTTCGATGCTCCCTCAGTGGTTCAAGCTACAGTACCTGTCCTTGAAGCTTTGCAACGGTGCCATCGGGCCACCACAGAACACCAGAGGAACATCACTGGTTTCGCCAGGGTTCGTGGCAGATGGGCGGTACGCATACCTGGTGGAGTAATGAAGCTTGTGGCAACCACTTGTCCGGAACAGCTGGCTGATCAGGCCGTGCTGTTTGAACCAGCAGAGTCCAGCCTGCCCGCAGGGCTACTAGTGTCTCCTTGTCTTGTCCAGGTTACCTGTGGTACAGCTTATGTCCCAGTGGTCAATGTGGGGACGACCGATGTCCTCCTTTACCCACGCACTGGTCTTGGTGTTTTAAGTAGGGCCCAGGTTGTCAGCTTACCTGCTGGTGTAACTGAGGTGAAGCCCACTACAGCCTCGGTCTCATCTCAGGCAGCTTCTGGTGTGGCACCGGGCGGGGTCCAAGCCATGGACCTGTCTGCTTTAACAGAACAAGAACAGATGGAGGTGCATGCTTTGTTGCAGAGATATCAGACAGTTTTCTCAACCCATGAAGGTGACTTGGGTTGTACCAACCTCATTTCTCATGAAATCCCGTTGCTTGACGAGGCTCCAGTGAGACAGCGGTACCGAAGGATCCCCCCCTCTGAGTATGAGGAGGTGAAGGCTCACATTGATCAGTTGCTTGAAGCCAAAGTGATCCGGGAAAGCAATAGTCCCTTTGCCTCCCCCATTGTCCTCGTCCGTAAAAAGGATCGTAGTCTCCGGATGTGCGTTGACTACCGCCTACTTAATAGCAAGACACGGAAGGACGCATTCCCTCTTCCTCGCATTGAGGAAAGCCTTGATTCCCTTGCCGGAGCTCGCTGGTTCACCACTCTTGACTTGGCGAGTGGATATAATCAGGTTCCTGTTGTAGAGCAGGACAAGCCGAAGACAGCCTTTTGTACGCCCTTTGGGCTCTTTGAATGGAACAGGATGCCATTCGGCTTGTGCAATGCGCCAAGCACTTTTCAAAGACTCATGCAAAGGATGTTCGGAGATCAACAGTGCCAATCCCTACTCTTGTACTTGGATGATATCGTTGTATTTTCCTCTTCTGTCTCACAACAGTTGCAGAGACTGGAGGTGGTCCTCAGTCGGCTGCAGAGAGAAGGTTTGAAGGTGAAACTTGAAAAGTGTGCCTTTTTCCAAAAGGAGGTCCGTTATCTTGGGCACATCATCTCCAGTCAAGGAGTTTCCACAGACCCTGCCAAGATCGAGGCAGTGGCAAAATGGCAGCGGCCCCGCCATGTGTCAGAGCTGCGCTCGTTCTTGGGGTTCGCCAGCTATTACAGGCGGTTCGTGGAGGGGTTCGCTAAGCTGGCGGGCCCTCTGCATCAGTTGGTGGCAACACTCGCAGGTACCAGGTCCAAGCGAGGATCTGGGCAGGATCTGAGCTCTGCATGGACACCCCAGTGCGAACAAAGCTTTGAAGCCTTAAAGGCGAAGTTGGTCTCGGCCCCAGTGTTGGCCTACGCAGATTTTTCACGCCCATTTATCTTGGAAATTGATGCAAGTTTCAGTGGCCTGGGTGCTGTCCTTTCACAAGAGACTGATCATGGGGTCCGACCGGTAGCATATGCCAGCAGAGGCCTTCGACCCACTGAGCGCAACATGGATAACTATAGTTCGATGAAGCTTGAGTTTCTTGCGCTTAAGTGGGCAATGGGGGAAAAGTTCCGGGAGTATTTGTTGGGGCACAAATGTGTGGTTTTCACAGACAACAACCCGTTGAGCTACCTCAATTCAGCTAAGTTGGGAGCCACAGAGCAGCGGTGGGCCTCTCAACTAGCTGTCTTTGATTTTGAGATCAAGTATCGCTCCGGACGCATCAATAGGAATGCTGATGCTCTCTCCCGACAGTATCTGTCAGGGTCCAGCCTGGCTGAACATGTCTTACCTGGCACTTCGGTCCCATCACTCTCCCAGCCAGCTTCAGCCTCTGCCCCAGTGGTACATGCAGCCCAGGCGATGGTGTCTGTCTTCCGGGGCCATTCTCCATCGGACCTTTGTTCTTTGCAAGAGGTGGATCCTCTTTTGCGTGATCATTTTCTGCCCTTTTGGAAGAGGCGGGCTAAGCCTACTGTTGAGGAAAGGCAGCAACTTCCCACATCTGCTTTGACACTCCTGAAACAGTGGGACCGCTTGGTCGAACAGGAGGGCGTGCTGTACCGCCGGACTTTTCGTTCGGATGGGGGGGAAGAGTGCTTCCAGCTTGTCCTACCTGCTGTTCTTAAGGAGGAGATCCTGACCCAGTTGCACCAGGACCATGGCCATCAGGGTATCGAGCGCACCACGGAATTGGTGCGGCTGCGCTGTTACTGGCCAGGGATGTCCGCCGACATCAAACGGTGGGTTCAGACATGTGAACGTTGCCAAGTTGCCAAAGATTCAGGGTCGGTTCCCCATAGTTTTATGGGCCACGTGCTGGCGTCTCGGCCGAACGAGATTGTCGCCATTGACTTCACGTTGTTGGAACCCTCACGGAACGGGTTGGAAAACGTCTTGGTAATGACCGATGTGTTCACTAAATACACGGTGGCAGTCCCAACCCGAGATCAGCAGGCAGCGACTGTGGCTCAGGTCTTACTGACCGAATGGTTTTTCCGGTTTGGTGTTCCAAATCGTATTCATTCCGACCAGGGTCGGAGCTTTGAGAGTTCCCTGATCCAACAACTCTGCTGCTTGTACGAGGTAGCCAAATCACGAACCACTCCTTACCATCCGGCCGGCAACGGGCAGTGTGAACGCTTTAACAGAACTCTTCATGACCTATTGCGGACATTGCCAGTCTCCCGGAAGCGGGATTGGGTTTCTTGTCTCCCGCAGGTGTTGTTTTGTTACAACACTACGCCACATCAAAGTACAGGAGAGTCTCCTTTCCTTTTAATGTTCGGTCGGGAACCTAGGCTCCCCGTGGACTTTCTTTTGGGCCGGGTCCGGGACGCTGAGCCAGGGGGAGTACAGGACTGGATGACTGAGCATCAGGCGAGGCTCAAGGTGGCATTTGAGAATGCTCGTGGTAGGATGTTGGCTGCTGCAGGTCGACGGAAAGAGCGACACGACCAGCATGTTCGGGAGGTTCCTTTGCAGGTGGGCCAGCACGTCTACCTCCGAGACCTTGGTGTTAGGGGTCGACACAAACTTCATGACAAATGGAGCTCAGTGCGCTATCAGGTGCTGAAAGCCCCATCCGGAGATGGAGCGGTTTACATCATTGCCCCTGTAGAAGAGTTGCATAGGGCTCGGCAGGTACACCGAGACATGCTGAAGGCCCAGGTCATGTTCAGTTGTCACCCTCCTAGGGCGCCGCTTCCACCAGATTCGGCAGCGCTTGCAGGCTCCCCGGATTCACCTGAAGGTGGTGAGCTATGGTTGTTGGTCCGTGACACTTCTGCACCCTCTGCCACCGAGGCACCAGCCCAGCCCTGCTCTACAGGGCCTGCTGTGATGACACCAGCAAGTGTTGAGCCTACTTCAGGCTCAAGGGCGGAACTAGAACACCCTCACTCGGTGTCCCCTTCCTCTAGTGGTCAGTCCAGTCCTTCTCAGTCGGCCTTGCGTCGAACTGGCCGTTCCACCGCCGGTCAACATTCCAATGTTCATCGTCTTCCCCAGCCTGTTGGCATCACGGGTAATGCGGTACTTGAACCTGCACAGCCAGTGGTAAATTCGCAGTCTGTCCTGTTTAGGCCTTGGTCCTAGTTAAGTGTACTTTTCAAGTGTAGTTCGTCGTCGGGGCGACGACGCAGAAAGCGGGGATGGAATGTGGCAGGTCGAGGGTTGCTCTGCTCCACGCCCACTCAATCAGCACCACCGGTGCTTGATTGCGCATTGGTGCCACCTGTTGAATTACTGCACTCCCTCGGGGCGCACTCTCTCTCTGGCGTTCACCTGGAAGGGCTCTGTTTGGCGTGCTCCGTTGGTTTGCCGTGCTCCGGTTTGCTTGGCGTGCTCCGGTTTGCTTGGTGTGTTTGGCGTGTTTCCTATGTGGTCATTCTCAAGTGTCGTTGGCCGTGCTGGTTGGGTTGCAGCATTGTGAGGAGTGGCGTCTGCTCTCTGTTGTCACTGCAGACTGACTGGTTCTGGGGTGCTCAAGCTCTCTTCGTTCGGCTGTTGAAGCCACAGCGGTTCCTCTGTTTCTCCTCCTGCACTCTGTGTGAGGCTGCACTGCACTGCCAGTGACGTGCACCACAGCGGCTATCCAAACGTAAACCATTCACGGCCTCCAGCCCTGGTGCAGTCGCTCCGTCTTCTGCTCCGTCTTCTGCTCCGTCTTCTGTTCCGTCTTCTGCTCCGTCTTCTGCTCCGTCTTCGACGACGTCCTTTTCTCACAGTCCACTGTGAGCTCCCGTTGCGGCTGTTGTCCAGGCAGCGCCGGATTCTCATCCTCACCACAACTTTTGTTTTGATTAATTTAGTTTGTTTATTTGTCTGGGTTAATTATTTAATTTGCTACTTATTTGGGTTTGTTTATGGTTTGAATTATTTTGTTTTTTTTATTAGTTTCTTTGTGTGTTCGGTTCTTTGTGGGCCAGCTGTTTAAAACATTTTTTTTGTTTCTTGATAAATTTATTTCCTTTTTGAGTTAACAGTCTATCTTTAATTTGATTATTTAGTTACTTAGCTGTGGGGTTGTCAGTATAGACGGGCCTATCACTACGCCTGGTCCCACCCACAGCTGAATTGTTGTTTCTTTTCAAGTAAATTTGATTATTTGTATTTAGGTTAAAATATTTATCTTTTCTGTTGGTGTGCGTGGGTGTGAGTGTTGTGTGTGTGTGTGTGTGTGTGTGTGTGTGTGTGTGGTTTAGTATAGGCCTTCTGTTTTAATCTTTGCTGCCTGTACAGTCGAACCTTTGAGTGTCCCTCCGCATAATTTTGTTTTCTTTTCTTTTCAGGACAGGAGTTGGTGTAGTGTGTGGCAGACTTCCCTGGTGGTGGTCCCATCTCACATCCCTTAATTTGTTTTGCTGTGGCACGTGGTGATTTGGTTTGTAGTATTTCTTTTTGTGGTTTGATTTGCTTTAGTCTGCCCGCCCCACTTACGTTAATCCTGTTCCTGTTTTGTTTAGTTTGTTTACTGCGATATAGCCGACACTCAGGTTGTAAAAGACATATGTGCTCATTTTTACCCTAGTAAATTATTGTTAAATAAAAACAATTGTATTTTTGGAAGTCCGTCTCTTGTCCTCTCTATAAATTGGTGTAACGAATCTGTGTGACCTACTGTAGTAGCCCCAGTACAGGGTTTGAGTGTATTTCCTGGGGCGCAATTCCCCAGGTGGCGTTGTTGGACAATTTCTCCCTTCCCCCACGTTCCGCCACACTAAGCTAAACAGTTAGTAGAACCATCACTAACGTTGGGTATATTTTACCCATTATAATATACCTGATAAAAAAATACTTAATAATATCTATCTATCTATCTATCTATCTATCTATCTATCTATCTATCTATCTATCTATCTATCTATCTATCTATCTATCTATCTATCTATCTGTCTATCTATCTATCTATCTGTCTATATATATATATATATTTATATATATATATATATATATATATATATTTATATATATATATATACATATATATATATATATATATTATATGTATATATATATATTAGAAAAATATATTAAAGAATAACAAAACATTGCAAATTGAAGTACTCTTCTTTGCCCCTATACAATCTCTCATAAAACGAAAAAAAAAAAAAAAAGTATCATAGAGGGACCCTATAAAAAGTCTCTAAAGTCAGAGAAAAATCAGGGAATTGTTCCCGAAATGTTCTTAAAAAAAGTAATGGAGCTATGGACTTTCTTTGGCCACCCATTCCTGGGACATGTGAGCCTTGTCCCATTGAAGAAATTTGCATTTTTACCTGCCCCTGCCATGTTAAGGCTACCCAAAACCTATTTTACTCTCAATCACTGACAGGAAACATGCATACCTTCACTGACATCAGGGAGCATCCTGAAGAACCCACACAACTCAAACAGCAGCAACACAATGAAGGTCACCCGACGGTAGTGTTCTAGGGTTCAAACTCTTCAAATGACACAAAAATATACAGGTTTTGTTTATTTGCATGTTTTCTTGATTTGCAGTGTGCTGAGCTCTCGGGGCCACCGTACAAAAATCCAATAATCTGTTACACTCTCAACCCTTCACCCCACGACCTTTATGTCATCCAAAAAGATTGCCCATAAAAACATTGGCAGGTAGCATGTGAACACTCAGAGCATGATACCACGAAATCTAAAGATCTTACATTTGCCTATTAAAAGACACACAGACACTAATGTGCAACTACACACAACACATGCTCACTTTACTAACTTTAACATGACTCATAATCATTTTTACTGAAGTGAGAGAGTGAGACAAAGTCAGAGAGAGTGAGACAGATGGAGACAGAGAAGTGGGGAGCTCGCTCCATCGTCACCATGTCTAAAGGAGCTGGTATCTCCAGTTAAATAATCTGGTTATTCTCAGCAACACCGGGAGGAGACATGCCTTTTACATGGCGTGGCCTGTGAGTGTGTGATTGCATGTATGAGTGTTAATTACATCCACAGGGAGAAGATAGAGAAGATTATGACACATTAACATCACTACTCCTAATGGAAAAAGATATGAAAGAAAACATGAGATTGATGACGTACAGAGGACGTGATACATGACCTCCCTCACATAAACACACAGCTATAACGCTCACGTACCACTGTATGACACCCTTAAGGTTTGTCTGAACTAACACGTACTGGCTTAAACCCAACAGGGGTTTTGTGTAAAACACATTTAGGTCATTTTACATTTACAAAACACCACATGATTTATGATATCATCAAATACAATATATTTGATCCTTTCTAAAATCCTCTGTATGCCATAATCTAGAGACAAAATCCCTCTGATTCATATTATTTTGTACTGGGGCTGTGGTTACCCTCCTGTGGGCCTGGGCAGAGACCTCTGTGACTGAAATGGATGAAAAAACAGCACAAATCAGAAAAAATGATACTGACTCGATTCTTTTTATTCAATTGGGTTTGTCATGTTGATCATATATCTTGGGGGGGTTTGGGGACTATAAAGTGTTCACCAAACCAAGTGTTGCACAGGGTCATTGAGTTTTTTCAGTCTTCTGCTGTACTTTGTACTGCCATCAGTAATAAGACCTCTATCAAGCCTGATGATGTAGGAACAAATTGCTGTGTCTCTCTACTCTGTATACTTAAGATGAAACTCATAGCAGCTTCTGTATCTGTTGATTTCACAAAAATAACTGTATTTACATTTTTACTATTAACTTACTATTTCTGTGTCTGTGCTAAATTGCTTTCAACCACTACTGTCATTAATATTCTAATGATATGGGTCAGAAGAGGAGACATGTTTTCTATATCTGCATTCCAAAGCCCTCTGGTGTGATTTTGGATTAATTAAGCAAAGATAAAATAAAACACAAGTCTTGGATAGCTCTGTCATGTGTAAGAATGCACTGCAGGACACACAGTAATTCACATATTTAGTAACATGCATATTTAAAGTTACTGTGAATAACTTTTACCTTTTACCTGTTTATGAAAGAGTCTCAGTTTAATACTGATGCCTCTATATGACCTTCATCAGTAAATGAGACCATCAGTGAAAAGATCGACTATTTATATATAGTTATTCCTAATGCTTGTCATCAATGGCACCAGGTTGGATTCCAGGTGAAATCAGATCAAATCATGCAGGTTCACCAATGTAGAGAGCCACCACTGACACCACGTTGCTGGAGGAGGACCAGAGCTGGGAGGGGCAGAAAGGTAAATTGAAAGGTTTTCTAAAGGGCTTCCAGTGCTCACGAAACACTACTGTGTTCTTCCACGTGAACTGCTAAAATCAAATCACCAAAATCAAGTTCTTTGTAGTAGCTTTAAAGACATCCTAATCCTAGTTAGCTGTGTCATTATTGACCTACAGCACGTAGAGTTTCCCCTTTATTCCTTAAAAATGTCCAGGTTTATATTAATCAAAATGATGGGGAAAAAAACTAACAATGACCTAAATATTACTATATTAACTTTCTTATTCTTGCAATTAAACGTAAAATGAAAATAATTGCTTATTCAAAGACATAAGCAGAGTTTTTAGATTTGATAATGGCTTAAATCCGTATTATCTTATTCATTATGCATTGCACCGTTTTCAATGTTGTTGTTTTTTCGTCATTAAACCTTTGTTCTAACGTTTTTTTGCCTGAGCCTGTTTTTGGGTTCCATATCTGTTCAACACAAAACCAGCCAACTGTTGGACACGATGGACCAACCAACACACTAAAAACCCATGAAACCAGCTACCCATCAACTACCGAACCCAGGGGCTTCTATTTAGCACCTTGACAAGATGTATGTCATCTTGTCCTCGTCCTCTTCTTGGACACTGCTGGTTTTTCCTTCTGCTTCAACCTCAACCTGGTTGTTTTTAACACATGTGGTTGGCACTGGAGTGTACTCTCTGTCGGATCCAACAAAGCTCTTGGTAACTTGTGAGTCCCCATGTGATGTCATAGCCCATCAATCTGTATCTGGCAAATCACAACTCACTTATAACCATCACCATCATCATCTTTCTGCAGCTTTGCAACCAGGTCAGGGAATACAGGGGAGGATGAATTACAGAGAGGATTCTGCAGCTTTAGATTTGCAGACACGAAAAAGCTAAAATATGCTCAACGGCACAGAAGGGAGTGTTTTCAAACCCCAGTGCTGCAGAGAGAGGAGGCCAGCCAGTCCGTTCAAATACAGCAGAAGCATCATTTCAAGAGACAGGGCTGCTTAGTAGCTGGATAACAGAGCATTATCATTACATTTCTTTTTTTTTTTTTCAAACTTTATTTTGCAGTTTTCCATTAACAAACATACAACCTCCAAACATAGACCCCCTCCCTCCCCCAAGGCTCTTAAACAAAAATTTAAAATACAAAAAAAAAAAAAAAATACATACAAAAATAGTCAGACAGTGACCTCTTATCTTAACTTCAATCAATTAATGTTTTGAGCATGTTATAAAGTGGTTCTAACTATCCAATACAACTTGTATCATTGAAAGGAAAAACCTTCTACAAATTCTATAAAGGGACTCCAGGTAAGAGTGAAGTTTCTGTGGGCTTTACTTATTTTGTATCTCAGTTTCTCTAAAGGTAGAAAAGATAGAACATCCCTCAACCATTGTAGAAATGAAGGGGGTAAGTTTGATTTCCAATTAAAAAGTATGATTCTGCGTGCAAGTAGGGAAGCAAATGCCAAAGCATTTGCCTGCAAATTCGAGACTTTGCAGCCTGGAGGTGTTACACCGAAAATGGCTGTGTGATAGTCAGGTGTTATAGTCTGACCACAAATTTTGGAAAATACATCGAATTTCTGTCTCCAATAGTCATTGAGGGATGTGCAAGACCAGAACATGTGTCCTATCGTGGCATGTACATGGCTGCACCTCGGACAACTAGGATCTGCAGTGGGAAAAAGTTTCAACAATTTATCTCTTGAATAGTGCAGGCGATGGAGTACTTTAAATTGAATTAAACCATGTCGTATACACAATGATGAGGTATGAATACGCTTTAGACTGGGCTGCCACATATCTTCAGAAAGCTCAACCCCCAAATCTTTCTCCCATGCCATTTTAGTTTTATCCCATAGTATTGGCTTCAAGTCTCCTATCATATTGTAAATCACAGATACACGTTTCTTCTCATAAGGATCCAGTCCTAGAATTGCATCTAAATTATTCTTAGGTGGTGGGAAAGGAAATGAGGGAAACCGTTCTCTGGTGAAGCTACGAATCTGAAGAAATCTAAAATAATGCGATCTGGGTATATTGTGGTCATTTTCAAGTGTTTCAAATGAAATAAACACATCATCAGGGTACAAATCACAGAAGAACATCAGCCCATTTCTATGCCAATATTGAAATGCATTATCGAAACCAGATGGCAGAAAGAGGTAGTTATCTGCTACTGGGAAATACCTGCTATACTGCTTTAAATCAAAATGCCTCCTAAATTGTAACCATATCCTAAGTGAGGCTTTCACAACCGGGTTCGTGAACTTTTTACTACAGTTGTGTGGTAACAATGATGTAAGTGTTGGTAAAGGGTTGGATAATAATTCCATATGAACCCAGTCTGGACCCTGCTTATTCTCATATGTATCAATCCAATGAATTAATTTTACTATGTTAGCAGCCCAGTAATACCAAAGAAAATTGGGTAATCCCAGCCCACCAGCATCTTTAGGAACCTCCAGATAGTTTTTTTTCATCCTAGGGTTAGAGTTGTCCCATATAAATGAAGAGATTAGTCTATCTAGCTGTTTAAATGTTTTCATAGGGATATATATGGGGACCATCTGAAACACATAAAGAAATCTAGGTAGGACCGTCATTTTAACTATGTTAATGCGACCTGCCAACGAAATTGGCAAAGCTGACCATTTCCTAAGATCTTGCTTTGTTTGTTCTAATAATGAGTTAAAGTTGTGTTTTTCCAAATTCTCCACCTTGCGTGTAACTTTAATTCCTAGATATGTGAACATGTTGCGTTCTATTTTGAATGGAAATCTTGAATAATCTTCGTCTGTGCCATCAATTGGAAAAAGCAGGCTCTTGGAGTAGTTCAATTTATAGCCTGAGAGATGTCTGAAGTTTTCTAGTATCGACAGTAGTTTTGGTACCGATACTGCCGGGTTGGATATATACAAAAGCAGGTCATCCGCGTATAGCGCCACCTTATGGACCTTGCCGCCAAGGGAGATACCGGTGATACCCTCTTCTGTTCTAAGGGCTATAGCAAGGGGTTCGACCGCCAGATCGAACAGATATGGGGAGAGGCCGCAGCCCTGTCTGCAAGACCTATGAAGGGGGAAATAGTCAGAGATAATGTTATTGGTCCGTACAGCCGCAGTAGGTGCGTCATATATTATCTTAATCCATGTTAAAAATGCTGATCCAAAGCCAAACTTTTCCAAGACCGCAAACAGGTACTGCCATTCAACACGATCAAATGCTTTTTCGGCGTCCAAGGAGATCACCACTTCTGTGGTCTCCTCGGACGCCGAGTGGGGGGTGTACAGGATGTTGAATAATCTACGCATATTGTAAAACGACTGTCTACCTGGAATGAAACCCGTTTGATCTGAATCAATGACTGTTGGAATTACACTGTCTATACGGGTGGCTAATATTTTCGTGAGAATTTTATAGTCACAGTTCAGAAGGCTTATAGGGCGGTATGAGCCTCATAGTAGAGGGTCTTTGTCTTTTTTGAGCAGTACTGAAATTATGGCCTGAGTCATGGTTTGTGGCAATTTCTGTTGCTCAAAAATATCCTGAAATAACTGGCTAAGTATAGGTGCTAGCTTGTCGGCAAATTCCTTGTATATCTCAATTGAGAACCCATCAGGCCCCCCGGCCTTGCCGCTCTGCATTGATTTAATTGCCTGTATTACTTCGTTCGTCGTAATCAGTCTATCTATCTGTAAACTGTCCTCTAGGGTGATAGTTGGAATGGTCAGCCCCTCCAAGAATGTAGTAATAACTGATGGGTCATCTGGTGGCTCTGACCTGTAGAGATTCATATAAAACTGTTTAAACTCATCGTTTATTGTATTAGGGTTAGTGGTTTTCTCTCCCGGCTCCGTTTGGATTTCAGGAATAGTGCTTACAGCTGCGGACTGCCTAATTTGATGGGCTAAAAGCTTTCCAGCCTTCTCCCCGTGTTCATAAAATTTTTGTTTTGATTTAAAAAATAACTGTTCGGTTTGTTTAATGGAGAGGTTATCGAATTCAGTTTTCAATAATAATTTTTCTCTGTATAGCTCGGGCGATGGGGCATCAGCATATTTACGGTCCACCTCTGCTATGCTGTGAGACAGGTCGCTCAAGCGTTGTTTGCGGTTCTTTCTCTCGTAAGCTGTATAAGATATTATTTGGCCCCTGAGGTAGGCCTTAAGAGCCTCCCACACGGTGGTTAATGGCATACCCAGTGTGCGATTAAATTCCAAAAAACTATCAATTTGTTGGGAGATTAATTTCTTAAAAGAGTCCCTAGACAATAACAGAGGATCAAACCGCCATGTGCGGCGTGGTCTGATGCACTCTGGAAAACATATATCCAGCTGTACTGGACCATGGTCAGAAATAACAATGCTATTATACTGGCAATCCTTGACCATAGGGAGAGTTCTGTTATCTACAAGAAAGAAGTCGATCCTGGAAAAAGAGTGGTGAACAGGGGAGAAGAAAGAGTATTGCCTAGTAGTTGGGTTATGTCTCCGCCAAGGGTCAAAAAGTGTGTATGTGTCTATGAATGATTGGATAACCGCACCAGCGTTTGAGATCTTACTATTTGGTCTAGGGTTTGATCTATCTAGTCCTGGGTGTAAAACACAGTTAAAATCCCCCCCCAGTATCAATTGGTTGTTATTAAGATCTGGTAACATTGCTATAAAGTTAGTAAAAAAAAGTGGGTCCATTGGTACATTAGCTAATGTTACTTGGGTTATCATTACATTTCTTCAATAAATCCCACGTGTAACTAATTCTGAGTCAGTCCTAGACACTTGCTCACTCCCTGTAAGGCCCGTGGATAAAATATTGTACTGAATGCTTGCTTGCAGTGTAATTTGAAAGATGATGCCAATCATCAGTAATTAAGAATAAATAGTCAGTGACATGGCAGCAGCATAGAAAGGGAGCTCCCCGGCATTACGTTTAAAAAGCCCTGCATTGACAAGAGTTTAAACTGTGTGAGACAGTGTGAAGTTCTATTCAATGGGGCATTTGATTATGACTATAGCGATGGCACGATACTGCTTTTTCATGTTCAATACCGATACCTGATTGTGGAGGTGGGCGTGGTGCAGCATCTGGCTGCAGCTGTAGGTGATCTGGGTGAGTGGCCTAACAAGGTGCTACATGCTCCACGTAGGCGGCAGGAGGGGAGGAGAGTGCAGCATGCTGGAGGCCGGAATCATGGCAACAGTCATATGTTGACCTCCAGTATCTACCGATACCGACCCTACCAACAACATGAATCATTTCCGGACCATCTCCAATCTCCCCTTTCTGTCAAAAGAACTAGAACGTGTTGTCGCCTCTCAGCTCAAAGCCTCCTCATCTCTAACGATCTATTTGAACCATTAACCATTGGTTCATCATCTAAAGTCCTCAATAAACTTCAGTACATCCAGAACTCTGCTGCCCAACTGTTCATCCAGTCCCACTCCCGTGACCATATCACCCCTGTCCTCCAGAAACTCCACTGGCTCCCTGTCCCACTGTTTTTGTTGCCCCCACCTACCTCACGACCTGCTCCACCACCACACTCCTTCCTGCAGCCTTCATTCCTGATGCATACCTCCTGTCTCCGCTTTCTCCATCGCGGCCCTCTCTCTCTGGAACTCCGTCCCCAAACAGATCCCTGACTGCACCAACCTCACAACGTTCAAATCACTTCCATAAACCCACCTCTTCACAACTGCTTTTAATTGTAATAATTTTAACCTGTGATTATTACTGTGATTTTTGATGGTTTGTGTTGTTTATTTTTACTTATTTATATGGAAAGTGTCTTTGAGTACCTTTTAAAAGCAATATAAATACAAATAAATTGTATTATTATTATTGTTAGTCCAATACCGTCTTTTTGTCTGGATGCACTTTGCTTAATACAACATCTACAAAACGGCAAACTGGTTCTACCTTTTATTCAAACCTTTTCACAGATTGAATTGAGCTTTTAGCAGCATTTCTTGACTTTCTAGACTCACATTCTAGCAACTCACTCTAGCAACATCTCATATGCTGCTCCAGGGCTGCCAACTTTTTGGAGTGAGATTAGGTGGGGCCAACCAAAGTGTTGCTGGATAAACGGCAATTTTTTGTTTGGACGATTCAGCATCATTACCATAAAGCAAAAAACCTTTTTTAATACTGTTTTTCAGTGGTTCTCAAGCAGCTGAACTCAGAGTGTAGAAATAGAACCTATTGAACAAACAGTAAGATACAAGACACAGCATGGCTCATTTTGTATGTTTTGTCATGTTTACTTTGGGATTCTGTATAAAAAAAATAAAGTAATCAAAAACTAAACAGATATGCAACATGTTGCAAGAAACATTTAAATAAAAATGAAAAACCCCAAAAGCTAGGTAATGTTATTTTAAAGCCCCCCAGTTTAAAACATTTCTTGTTTCTCACTTCCCTTCCAAGAGGCTCGTGATGATTTCTCTTTCACTCTGACCATAGACAGTAGGCTCCCACCAAAGAGTAGACTATACGGCACGAGATCCGAGCTCCACCTCCTCGCTGGCTCTGAAATCTTATCTAATCCATCACAGTGGCGTTTGTCATGCTAAGCTCAACAGGTTTGACTATGAACTACACTGACTTACCTTCTGCTCACTCCCTGTTCATGTGTCAGCCTGTACAGAGTACTTGAACTGTTACTACTGGACTACGCTCCTCTCACAAAAAATTTGGTACACTAGGGCCCTCATTTATCAATCTTGCGTGAAAACGGGCGCAGATCTGAGCGTAGATTTGGTCGTACGACAGGACACACGTGTGATTTATGAAACGTTCGTATCTGACCAATCTCAGCGTAGGAATGAGCGGGTCTTGATAAATGCGGCGGCTGAATTCAATCGTCATTAACATGTTATGCCCTTAAATATTCCTGGTTCGGAGGCCTCGCCCACTGAGGTCAAACATGGAGAGACGAAATACTGGTAAGAAAAAACACTTTTCCGACACAGAGATCGGCATCCTAACATCTGAAGTGGAGCGAAAAAAAGATGTGCTTTTCGGCAGTTTGAAGAGTGGAGTGAAAGGGGCCCATAAAAACGTTGTCTGGAAGAAGATCACGGAGGCAGTCAACAGCGTTGCCGTAGAGGAACGGACTCCGGCTGAGGTTTGAATATAATTATCAATAACTTAACCTATGCCTCACAACTTAAATTAATCTTTTCATCCGCAGCCTGAAGCTTATGCCTGCTAATTAATCAAGACTATTCTTTACATTTAGGTCAAGAAAAAGTGGTCCGATTTAAAGCTGGCCACCAAAAAGCACGTTGCTGCACTGAAGCGCAGCATCAGGCAGACTGGAGGAGGCCAACCAGACTCCAGCCTGATCCTGACGGGGACAGAGGAGAAAATTGCCTCATTGATAGGGTCAGAGTCCATCTCTGGCATAAGTGGTGGAGGAGACACGGACGCACTCGCGTCAGAGCCAGAACAGAATGGTAACCAACAACCCCCTTTTGCTTTGTTGGGACCTAACCGTTAGGACTACACAATGCGGCCTACAGAAGCCTACACATGCGGCCAGGACAAAGGGACAAAGGGGGTTCAAAACTACACCGCCATTTTAGTTTCACATCTCACCCAGGTGAGAGATGCGACACCACACAACCAGTGCCCTATTGGCTGACATCTTCAGGGAACCCCGGGGGGTCCCCTGGAGCGGCCTGAGCTTTATAAACCGAAGCCTCCCGGAGAACGCTCTCTTATTTCACTCTTACACTCTGGATCCCACTCCTACCCGGGCGCTTCCATCGCAACACCACGTTGCCACGGGAGGCGACCCCTCCACCAACAGGAGGTGGACACGGCCCCGCAGCGCACCTTTGCAACAAGAGGAACCAAGCCGGTTCCTGCCTTCCAGCTACCAGACGCTGTCTGAAGTAAGCTGACTAAATCGCCAAGCCGCGATTATATCGCCGCTCGTGGAAGGAGGAAACACCAACTGTTTTCTTTATTTGAGTTTGATCAACGAGAGGAAACCCGCTCCGCTCTCGTCTGGACGAAGCCGACTCATCACGTCCCCCGCTGACGCCGGGGACTCACGAACCACCGCCGTTACGGAACGCCGTCATCGTCTTACGCAACGATACCAGTAAGAGGCTATCAGTCTGGGCAGAGACACAAGTGATAGTGTAGGATATGCTTGTAATTCTTGTTAATGTGTTTTAAGTTCTGATCGCGGACCGCCGAGTCCGTGAATTCATGTGCTGCTGTATTTGAATACTGATTGTGTACCACGCAGCTGAGTTGATTTCTGTAACAGTGTTTCCGACTAACCTCCGCCATATTCGCGAGCTCAGAAAGCCTCTACTATCAGTTAAAAGACCGGTCTCGCGGAATAAACGCCAGTTCATTCACGCGAGCCCGTGTGATAACGGCACGCTTTCTGTCCCTCCGAATATCGCTCGCGCATCCTCTCTCTCTTTGTTTGTGTCCCGCTAACACACACACACATACACGCCGCACACACGTGTCCTAAGCCAGCTGTTCCCGGCGGCCGCTAGGGACATAGCTACATCTGGTGGCTACATACGGCTATCTCTCTCTCTCTCTCTCTCGCTACTCCATCAGACCTCAGTGGCTCCGCCCCTGAACGCTGCGAGAAATAGCTCCACCTCTCTCTCTCTCTCGCTACCCCATCGAACCTCAGTGGCTCCGCCCCTGAACGCTGCAAGGAATAGCTCCATCCGGTGGCCGCCCATAGCCATCTCTCCCTCTCTCTCTCTCTCTCTCGCGACACGCACGCACGCACACACACGCACGCACATACATACACACACACACACTCCACGTGTGTCTCTCCCTTTGTTTAAGCTTAGCTTTGTGTGTTAGGTAGTTAGGTAATAAGGCTTTGTTAATTGCAGTGTTATTGATTGTGATCATTATTACTGATTTTAATAAATCTTATTATATTATAACTAGCGGTCTCTTGTGCTTGTTGTGTATATGTCACTGGATAACAGCAGGTTGTGAAGGCTAGTGCTTGAATTTCACGCCTTTTTAATTGTTCGATTGGTTTTGTACTCCTATGCCAATGATCACGATGATTGGCATGTGAGTATAAAACCTTTATATTGAGACTGAATACAGTTTTAGGTTATCTTTTCCCTGATCCCAGGGTGGTGCCCCGTTTATTCATGATTATATCATGATAATATATTAAATATAATTATTAATACCGATAATCATATTGATATTGATAGTTAACTGTTGATAACCAAATCTGCTCCTGCTACAACCCCAACAGCTTGCATTGTAAAAATCAAACTGACTTTCTTCTTCTTTCAAAATTTCTTACAAATAATTAGGCTTACACATGTTACACGGGTGACATTTTTATTGTATTAAATGTTTCAGCGCCAGGCACCAGCATGATGTCGGCCAGGTTTCCTCCCCAGAGCGGTCCCACTGCTGCCCCCCGTGCTGCGCCCAGACCAAACATCATCACTGCAGAGGTTATGGAGAGACAGGCGGAGAGTTGTCGGCGCACTTGGGGCAATAAATGACACCCTAAAAGAAATTAATGAAACTCTAAAAAAGCCAAAATAAAATGTTCAAATGACTATACGTTGTCCGTTTAGTATGCCTTTTTCACCAACAATATTTCACATTACTGATTAAATACTGCAGAGCATTTGCACGAGTTAAGGTATAACTGCTAACGTCATTTAGCGTACGCCTAGCTTGAGGCGTGTGCCTGTGGTATTGAAGCATGCGTGAGGGGGGAGGTGGGATCTGTGGCGTGTGCACGAACTGTGCTGAGTGGACAGGACGCGGACAGGAAGTGGTGGATTTTTGCAAAACAAACAGGCTGTAGGTGCACGTACAGGCGTGTTTTTTTTTTTCTAAAACCGGATGATTTATGTTGGTTTCAGTGAATATGATCAAACAAATGTTGCCGACTGCGACTTTAATATGACTTACGCATTCACACTCAGGGAGTTTTTGCCAGCTGTCCTTCCAGCATTTGGCAGATGAAACTGTTGCTTTTTACCTGTATTATATGTTTAACTTCTTCGTATTTCTGTAAGATAATGGTTCGCTCCTCGTACATGAAATATGCCGGTCCGCTGCCTGTAGACTGATCCATGTTTGTGATTGGTCAAATGCTGCAAACGCCGGGAAACCCTGGGTTGACTTACCGAGTTGATAACCAGCGTTGTGTGGCCATCTCTGATTGCCTTTGTTAGGGTTACTTAAGCTGGATAACTGGAAGATACCTGGTATGTTGAACTCGCTGAGGAGTATAGGCCTCTGGTGGTTTCAAAGCCTACAGCCGTTTAACTTCCCTGTCACAGGCAAGGACAGCACCATGGAAACGCTGATGCCCTTTACCGTCGTGAGGCTTCCTGGTCCTCGTTCAAGCTGCCAAGGGCGTCAGGACTGGGGAGAGAGATATGTGGCATCACAAGGGGACAGGTAGTGGATGGGGTCTACAAGAGCTGCCTTCTCCTAAAACGGCCGCCAGAGGACTGCCTACATCTCCCAGAGGGCAACACCGCTCTGAGAGATGCAGGTGTTTAAGCCACCTGATTGAAGTGGGGGAGAGGCCTGAAACAAAGACAGAGGAGAGACACGGGAAAGACAGACACAGGAGGAAGCTATAATGGACTGGCAACGGATCGACAGGACACTTTTTAGACTTTAAGTCGCAAAGATTTTTCTTCTCTGGGACGCTTTCGGTTACCATTGTGGACTTTGATTTGAAAAATACATTTTCCCTTGAAACTGATCTTTTTTGTCCAGTTTCCAGTGACATTGCTCTGCCTTACCCTAACCAGCTCGGTTAAACCTCTCATGACATTACAGTTTACATTAGTTCATATTCAATAAATGTTTCCACATGAACATGAAAATATTTGTCAATGCTCATTAATACTCACCTTGTCGTTAAAATCCTCCTTCTAGCTCAATGTTAAGGCCTCCAAACAATTAAATAAATTAATCAGTGGCTCAAATTGGTGACCTCAACATAAAAGGACATCAGAAAATAAGACATTTTAACGGGTTTTATTAACCAACCTTTCAGGGTGGATTATCTCAGCAAAGCAGAAGTGCTCACTATCACACATTTAGACTGATTTGTGAACAATGTTTGAGAGAAATGGTAATATTGTGTATCTGGAATGAATTTTAGATCTTTAAGTCCATCTCATGAAAAATGGGAGCAAAAACAAAAGTGTTGCGTTTATATTTTTGTTGAGTGTAGTAATAAAGGCATGTACAAGTTTTTCTAAGTCTTGAGCTGACATGAGCCCTCTAAGTCTTGCTACATTTTTGAGGTGATAGTAGGCTGATTTTGTTACTGATTTAATGTGACTGTCGAAATGTAAATCAGAATCCATAATAACCCCAAGATTTCTGGCTTTGTTTGAGGTTTTCAGGGACAGAGAGTGAAGGTGTTGAATTACTTTAAACCTTTCTTTTTTAGCACCAAAAACAATTATCTCAGTTTTGTCCTCATTTAGTTGTAGGAAGTTTTGGCACATCCAGTCTTTGACTTGCTCAATGCACTGGCACAGGAGATCTATGGGGCGATAGTCGTTTGGTGATAGTGCTACATAGATTCGGGTGTCATCGGCATAGCAATGGTGGTCAATGTTATTATTTTGCATGATTTGTCCTAGTGGGAGCATGTAGATGTTGAATAAAGTCGGCCCCAAGATTGAACCTTGAGGGACTCCACACGTTACATTGGTAGGTTCTGATACAAAGTCGCCAATGGAAACAAAATAGTTCCTATCTTGTAGATATGACTTGAACCAGCTTAAGACTGTGCCTGAGAGCCCCACCCACTCCACTCTAATCCGTCTTAGAGTGGATTGTTCGTAAATGTTTTGAAGAGAAACATGATCTTTGATGCCTGTTAAAAGAATTTTCCCGTAAACGATTAATTCACCCAAGGAGGAGATCGGAGACATAAGTAAAGTCGACGTCTGACTTTAATCTTGTACAAGAGGAGCAGTTACAATGCAACAACGTGTGAGGATGCTACAGAGGAAGTGCTCAAATCACTGTTGTGATTTGAGTCTTTTAAAGGCACAGGAGATAACGTATCACTGACAGTTAACCTTCATGTAGAACAAGACATCATGACTACCAGGCCTCTGATAACATTTAGGTTAGCCATGGGGATACTAAAGTAATAAACAGTTCAACACATAAAGCTGTAACCTGAACAAATAAAACTTTAAGACATGAGGTAAGACAAAATTCTTATAACAATGCCCATAATTTTTATTGAAGGGATAGTTCAGAATTTTGGACATAAGACCTATTTTCCAAGTGAGCCGGTGTGTTCGAGACGTAAGGAGACGTTTTCAAGAAATTTCATTCAGTTCTTCTAGTTGCAGAGTTCGCTTATGCTATGGCTAGCGCAAGTCAATCGTTCTTAGCTAACATGGCATGAAAAACAGTCTTGCCCACTCCACAGTGCACCCGAGGCAAATCAATTGTAACGGCAGACTATCGATGTACATATGTGTTGATAGAATGTTTGGAATAAAACCAACCTTGCATTTTTAAGGATTTATGTCTCAGCAGCAGCAGCAGCGTGTCATACTTCCTAGTAGGCTATGGCAGCGGCGGAGTGATCTCACCTAGCACTTATAAGTTACCGGTTCTATAATAGTTTGTTTACCTGCTGTCATTGCTACAGACGCAGAGTAGCCCGCAGTGCTAGTTTCTTCAATCTCACAGAAATGGACACTTTTGGAGAATATACTGAAACTTTTGAAGACTCTGAGGAGGAGTTTTTTTCCACCCAAACCCAACCGTACCTGTACAAGCCTGAATATACAGAGGAAGAATTGCGCGAGAGGGATGCTCAAAGGGCAGAACGTGAACGATCGTCTTTGGAGACCGAGATAGCCCCCGCTGGAGCTGAGAACCGGGACCGAACAAACAGAGACTGGTGGTGCCAGGAGGGAATCCCCCGCAACGCGTCCGAGGGTTTACGGGTCTATGGACGGAGCAGAGGTCTGGGTTCACGGTGCGTAATTGTGGCTTCGCGTGGCCATGGGCTGCCCGGTGTTTGAGTGAGGTCCAAGCGCTTTTCACCCAGGTCTGGGAGCATAGTCTGGGGGCATAAGGGCCGAGAGTTCGGCGGTGTTTTTGTGTCTATTTACCGGAGGGATTCTCCGCAACTCGTCCGAGGGTTTACGGGTCTATGGACAGAGCAGAGGTCCGGCTTCGCGGTGCGTAATTGTGGCTTCGCGCGGCCGTGAGCTGCCCGGTGTTTGAGTGAGTTCCAAGGGCTTTTCAAACAGCCTTGGGGGCACAAGTCCCGAGTGCTTGTCCAGCTAAGAACCATTGACTCGCACTAGCTATAGCATAAGCAAACTCGGCAACTAGAAGAACTGAATGAAATTTCTTGAAAACGTCTCCTCACGTCTCGAACACACCGGCTCACTTGGAAAATAGGTCTTATGTCCAAAATTCTGAACTATCCCTTTAACAACATTTAACATGTTAATAATAACACTCAAACGCTCTGTGATGGCCGCAGCCCCACACTGAACACCCAAAGGCTGGTAACCCATTTCGTTTATTTACTTGTTAAGTTTCCGTACATATTCATAAAGAACATTAACTGGAATTAGGTTTTTAGTTTCATACAACACTTTATTAGTAGTTTTGACAAAATGGTTTCCTTTATGTAGTGCAAACATTTAGGCAACTTCTCTTTAGTCAATTTTGCTATTTGTTTCAATAGTTTAATTTATTGCATGAAAGTTAACATGATATTCTTTGAGTTACCAGTTCCTGGGAGTTGCAGTGGAGTTCCTTGCTGGCCAGCAAAAGGAGGCCAATTGGAATCAGCTGGGCTTAAATAGTGCTGGCTGCTAATTGGACTATACCATGGGCCTCCTGCATCATGGGGAAGTCCCCTGCTTCATGCCTCTATTGTTGCACTGTATTTCAGTGAATATTATTGGTATTATGTTAATGATTATTACTTTTTTTCCCTTGAAGACCAGGTAGACTAATTAGTTGTGATTTATTTGTTACGTTGTAGTCTTGCTTAATTGGTACGTTTGTCTATCCCCCAGTGTGTCCAAAATGGCCTGATCAGCCACTATATATGTGAAGCCGTAAGTCTCAGTTGTTGTTGTTTTTTTTGTTAGTCTGCCCTGAGCTAGAGTTTATCTGGTTGACGTTAAGTTCTGTTTAGTTAACCTATTTTAGAGGCCCAGAACTTTATTCAATGTTTTGTTAATTAAGTATTTTTCATTTTTTGTTAATAAAACTCACTTTTTTGAAAATTACACTGGGCCTTCTCATGCCTGCTAGCTCGGTCCCTGATATATGGTGGCAGTGGTGGGATCAGCCAGTAGAGAGCACAGGTTTTTTTTTCTCCATCACCCTCGACCCCAGTATATGAACAATGCAGCGTGGCGCTCGAGGGGGTGTCAGAGGTGGAAAACCACATTTTGTCTGGAGCAAGGAAGGAAGCTGCTTTGTCTGTTGTTGGTAAGTCAGAAACTAATTGTAGATTTGGGTTCAGGCATTGTGTGAGTAAAGCTAGTTGCAACATTTAGTCTTGTGCTGATAGCTTGTTGTTGAAATCGTCATGAAACTGCCTATGCTAAGTGAGTAATCAACTAAGTTTGAGCCACCTCAGGTGTAGTGAATAGACTTGATTAGAGGGAGGGGTCACACACAGTGCTTAAAGGGCTGCCAGTAAGCCTCCTTCAAACCACATTTTGTCCGGAGCAAGGAAGGAAGCTGCTTTGTCTGTTGTTGGTAAGTCAGAAACTAATTGTAGATTTGGGTTCAGGCATTGTGTGAGTAAAGCTAGTTGCAACATTTAGTCTTGTGCTGATAGCTTGTTGTTGAAATCGTCGTGAAACTGCCTATGCTAAGTGAGTAATCAACTAAGTTTGAGCCACCTCAGGTGTAGTGAATAGACTTGATTAGAGGGAGGGGTCACACACAGTACTTACGGTAAACTGCACACTAAAAAGGCTGTCACTACAGCGTCAGCTGCAGCGTCTGGCCATCTGAACGAAGACAGCTGAACAAAGACAAGGGAGTCTATCTGCGGGAGTCAAGACAGCTGAACAAAGACAAGGGAGTCTATCTGCGGGAGTCAAGATAGCTGAACAAAGACAAGGGAGTCTATCTGCGGGAGTCAAGACAGCTGAACAAAGACAAGGGAGTCTATCTGCGGGAGTCAAGACAGCTGAACAAAGACAAGGGAGTCTATCTGCGGGAGTCAAGACAGCTGAACAAAGACAAGGGAGTCTATCTGCGGGAGTCAAGACAGCTGAACAAAGACAAGGGAGTCTATCTGCGGGAGTCCATCGAGGAAGTCCACCGAGGTAGGCATAACATCTTACCCCCCCTCGCAGCCATGTGTCTTATCCCAGTCAGGACATCACACTGGAGAAGATTTCACCGGAGACCCTTCACTCGAGGCTGTAACCCATCCAATCTCTGCTACCCACCATTCTCCACCTGTAAGGACCTTGAAGTACTAGGGGGGCTGTGGAACTGCCAGTCTGCAGTCAAGAAGGCGGACACCATTTCAGCCTATGCGTCCCTGCAGTCTCTCCACTTCCTGGCCCTCACAGAGACCTGGATCACCCCAGAAAACACTGCCACTCCAGCTGCCCTTTCAACTGCCTACTCGTTTTCACACTCCCCAAGACGAACAGGGCGAGGAGGAGGAACTGGGCTCCTCATCTCACCCAGATGATCCTACCAGATCCTTCCTCTGGACCACCTACCCCGATCTACACTTGAATTCCACGCCGTCTCTGTCACCCTTCCTTTCAAACTCAACATCATAGTGATCTATCGCCCACCCGGTCCTCTCTGTGACTTTTTGGATGAGATGGATGCCCTCCTGAGCTGCTCCCCTGATGATGGCACACCACTCGTCGTCCTCAGTGACTTCAACATCCACTCGGGAAAGCTGCACTCATCTGAATTCATCGACTTCTTTTCCGCATTTGACCTTACACTCTCCCCCTCTCCACCAACTCACCGCGCCGGGAACCAACTTGACCTTGTCTTCACAAGATCCTGTGGCATCTCGGCACTCTGTGTTACCCCGCTCACCGTGTCCGACCACCACTTTGTGACTTTCTCCCTCCCCATGGAGCCCACCACATCCCTCCCCTCTACGCCTCGAATGGTCACTAGCCGCCGCAACCTGAAATCCCTCACTCCCTCCGCTCTCTCCTCAACTGTTATCTCCTCGCTACCATCCTCAGAACAGTTCTCCTTAATACCTACTGAGGAAGCCTCCTCCATCCTGATGTCCTCACTCTCCTCTTCTTTGGACACTCTCTGTCCCCCTATCTCACGACCTGCGTGATCATCTCCCCCCCCTCCCTGGCTGTCTGAACCTCTGCAAACCAACAGATCATTGTTGCGAGCGTCAGAGAGAAAATGGAAGAAATCGGGCCAGCACGAGGACCTTACTCACTACCACCGCCTCCTCTCTGACTTCACCTCAACTGTTTCGGCAGCTAAATCTGCCTTCTACCTGGCAAAGATCAACTCTTCTGCCTCCAACCCCAGGAAACTCTTCTCCGTGTTCTCCTCACCCCTCCTACCCCTCCCCCCCCTTCCTTCCTTACTGCCGATGACTTTGCTACTTACTTTACCAAGAAAATAAATGACATCAGCTCCTCATTTACGCCTATTCCCTCCCAGAAGACATCTCCCCCAACCCTCAACTCGGATGGTCTTACCAGCTTTACCCCCCTCACCTCTGAAGATGTTCACGCACTTGTTACATCTAACCGTGCCACCACCTGCTCCCTCGACCCGATCCCCCTCCTCTCTTCTCCAAGACATCTCACACGACATCTTGCCATTCCTCACCACCCTGATCAACTCCTCCCTCACCTCAGGTGTCATTCCAGCGGATTTTAAGACAGCTACCGTGAAGCCTGATATCCAAAGCTACAGACCTGTATCTCTTCTTTCATTCCTCTCTAAAACCTTGGAACGTGCCGCCTACAACCAACTGTCATCCTATCTCTCGCTGAACAACCTCCTAGACCCTAATCAATCAGGATTCAGGACTGCTCACTCCACTGAGACGGCCCTCCTCACAGTGACCGAGTCCCTGCGAGACGCCAGAGCCTCGTCCCACTCCTCCGTTCTCGTTCGCCTCGACCTATCTGCTGCGTTTGACACAGTCAATCACCAAATCCTCCTCTCCACTCTGGCTGAACTTGGCATAACTCTCTGCTCTCGCCTGGTTTACATCATACCTGACAAATCGCACCTTTCAGGTCACATGGAATGGCTCTATGTCCAAACCCTGTTCTCTGGACACGGGTGTCCCTCAAGGCTCAGTATTAGGACCGCTTCTGTTCTCACTATACACCAGATCACTAGGTTCTGTTATCACATCGCATGGATTCTCCTACCATTGCTACGCAGATGACACCCAGCTGTTCCTCTCTTTTCCCCCGTCCTCTGACACTCACATTGCAACTCGCATCTCGGACTGTCTGGCTGACATCTCTGTCTGGACAAATGCACATCACCTCAAGCTTAACCTGAATAAAACCGAACTCCTCTTCATCCCAGGGAAAGACTGCCCTCGCATGGACCTGTTGGTCACTGTCGAGGGCATCACAGTATTGCCGTCGTCAACTGCGAGGAACCTGGGTGTAATCCTTGATGACCAACTATCCTGCACCCCCAACATCACTGCTGTGGCCCGATCCTGCAGATTTGCCCTCTACAACATCCGCAGGATTCGGACCTTCCTCACAAAGGATGCAACGCAACTCTTGGTCCAAGCACTGGTCATCTCCCGCCTTGACTACTGCAACTCTCTCCTGGCCGGACTCCCGGCCTCTGCGATTAAACCATTGCAGCGTATCCAGAACGCTGCAGCACGCCTTATCTTCAATCTACCCAAATTCTCCCATGTGACCCCCCTCCTCCGTGACCTCCACTGGCTCCCTGTTGCAGCACGCATCCAATTCAAGACGATGACACTGGCCTTCAGGGCCATCAATGGAACGGCACCCATCTACCTTCAAACACTGGTCAAACCTCATGCCCCGAAGCGAGCACTTCGCTCCTCTACTTCAGCTGGCCGGCTGGTACCACCATCGCTGAAATCAAACAAATGTCGCTCAGCAAAGTCCAGACTCTTCTCTGTTCTGGCGCCTCAGTGGTGGAACGAACTCCCGACTAATGTCAGGACAGCGGAGTCATTTGCCATTTTCCGAAAAAAAGGCTCAAGACTCACCTGTTTAGACTTCACCTCGACTAGCATGACCCACTAACACCCCCCCCCCCCCCCCCCCCCCCAAAAAAAAAAAACCCTTACCTATAGCACTCTGATCGTAGCACTGTTGCTCTTGAACTACTAGTTTACTCAGATGAGGACCTAACACTTGTTCTTTTTTTGGCTCTTACTTTATCGGCAATGATTCGTTGTGGTTTCCTTGTTTCCTTCTTTTGACAAATGTACTTATTGTAAGTCGCTTTGGACAAAAGCGTCTGCTAAATGACCTAAATGTAAATGTAAATATTGAACGACCTGGGTCTCCAATGTCTCCCACTCGGCCTGCGGAGATTCCGCTCCGTCGGCGGCCACGGCCGCGGCTGTGGCGTTTGCATAAGAGCGATGTTTTGTCTTCAAGCCAGTAATTATCACATCATCCACGCGTGAGTATTGATCCAGATCATCAATTCTCCCTTTCAGAGTCTCTATTTCGCGATCCTTCTCTTTGTTCTTACGACTGAGGTCGGCCACTTGTGTTTGGAGGCCGTCCACCTGTTCAATCAACTTGAGTATCTGAGTTTGTTGCGCAGCGATTTTGCCAATCTCCTGATGGATAATGCTCAGAGATTGCTTAATTTCATCCATTTTTGCCTTTCTTGACATTTTTTTTATTTATTTTTTATTTTTTAGTCCGTTAACGTTCTGCTTGTGCGCTGGTCTTGCGCCTCGGCAGCCTGTTGTCCGTGTCCGTGGAGAAACACGCAACTTTGCCTCGAGCTGGAACCGGAGTTGGGGCTGCAGCTGGTCTGACGCCCAATTTCCACTGCATACGTCTCCGCTGCGGTGCATCTCCGATCCGGCTTCGGTCCACTGTCCGCCAATCCCCACAGGATGCGTTTGAGTCCGCCACGGCGCAGTCCGGTAGAACGACTGTGACGTCGCGAGACCGGGGAGTTCGCACAAGACTGCAGTTAAGGTATGTGTAAAACCTCTGACCTGTTGACTCCGTACCTGGCCCTGCCCATTCTGACGTTTTTGTGACGTAGTTAACTGAAATATGATCCGTCGTCAAGAGGTTTTATTAACACAAGTGTTTTATTTTGAAAAGTAACCGGATGTTTTATTGTTGAGTATGTACCGAACTTCCTGTTTCGCTATATTTGCTCTGTGCTGAATTGCTGCGCCGTGGTCCGGCATCTGCCAGAAATAGAAGTCCTCCGTATTTATTGCGGAGAGCAGCGGACTGCCGGAGCTGAGACGCAGCGGACACGCAGAGCAGCGGACCTGGTGGGGATTGACCCATAGACTAAAGTGAAACGTATCTGCTCCGCTGGCGTGGCGGAGACGCAACGCAGCGGAGACGTATGCAGTGGAAATTGGGGGTGATGGTACAGACACACCAACTCCGGCAACAGACGTCAAGTCATCGGATCCCATTCATTGTCTATGTAGAGCAGGAGCTCCGCATGATGGATAAAGCACGTCGAGTTGGCGGCCCTGTCGTTGTATGTGAATTTGCATAAAGTTTGATAGATTGAACTTTATGCAAATGATGTCCGTCCAACGCAATGCCGCCGGCCGCCATGTTGGAAACGGCAGAGCGAAACTCAAGTCCTGCCCACTTCGCAGGACGTCTATCCAATTGATCCAACTTGAACACAGAACCGCCCACTCGCCGGTTCGTTCGGCGGTCTGTTGAGTCCATATCCGTCGCTGCCGGAGTTGGTGTGTCTGTACCATGAGCGATGTGCGAGGTCCCGGTGTCCCGCCGTTCTGGTGTTGGACGGGGAATCCGGTGCAGCTGTGGAGCGCAGATGATGAAGACGGTGATGATGATGAATAGCCCGGCCGGCTCGTGCAGGCACCGGGTTCTCACCACCATTATGTCTACTGCTGTGCGCCCTGACCCTGTTTTGTGATATACATGCCTAAAATGTGCCTACAATTTCTATAGTGATATAATATCGGCATTATAATTATTATGACTATGATGATTTTTCATAATATTTTGGTGCCCCCTCAGCACTTGGTGCCCTACGCACAGGGCATGATGCGCGTGTTGGGAGCGGCGGCGCTGCTTCTGTCATGGGGTTGTCAAGTGACGAAACTTGCACTGAACCTCGCCTTGGCGCATTAAAGGTGAGGAGAGGAGCTCATTTGATTGGTGAAGATCTGAATCAACTGTGTTAATCCCACTCACGCCTTCTCTCCTCCCTCTTTTCCACTTGCGGGGGTAGGAGTGACGGGAGAAGTGCCTGTGCCCGACTTCGCCGTGCACGAAACTTGCAAAGTCCAGGCGGAAACACCCCGTCGGTGTGGCGCAGGTACGCTGAGCCCCGACTACGCCTGGTCTACGAAACTAGGGCCCAAGATGTGATGTCATGGAGTAGTCTGTAACTTCAGAAAGGGTGACATCATCTGTAATGTCATGGAGTAGGCTGTAACTTTACAAACGGTGACATAAGATGTGATGTCATGGAGTAGGCTGTAACTTCAGAAACAGTGACATAGATGTGATGTCATGGAGTAGGCTGTAACTTCAGAAATGGTGACATGGTAACTTATTCTGCTATGGCTTTGGTGGCACATGTATGCTGCTGTGTTTGTCACTAAAATGTACAGTATTAATACTTTGAGAACAATGGCATTTTGAGTGCACATAAAATTAAATTTTAATATACATTTTTTAAGACCTGTTTTTTTTTCAGTTTTTCCATTATGAAACTGATCAGAAGTGGCACACGCACATGTGTCAAACATTTCTCTTGTTCACTGTCGTACACACACAAACCACAGGCTCTCATCATTCAAACACTCTGAGACCCATGGGACAGACGGAGGGAGAAGAAGATTGGTCAGGTCAGATCCAAAAGAAAATAAAAGGCTGGACATGACGCCCAAAAATATTAAAGGGGTCACATCTAAGAATGCAACATTCCACTGCTGCCTCGGATCATCCCTGCTGAGACACCGGTTCCATCTGCTAATGATTATAATGACATCTCATAGACGTCCGTACATCAGCTTCCCACAGGAATTCACCTGGAATCTAGGCATGACCACTGCGGTCGGCATGTTGCGATATCATTCTCTGCTATGGCAACCTAGGTTAGTGGGAATCTGACAATCTGCTGATTCCCTCCAAGTATGTCATTGGTGATTCTGGCACATTATTTAAGTTGGTTTACCCTACCTACCTCTGCTGTGTCGCCTGCAAGCTGCTTCACAACCCTCCTTCATCCCCAGCTCCTCCTTTTCCTCTTGTCTTTGGTGACCAGGTTGGTCCAGAGTGCTGGTTGGTTGGTGCTGTATCACTCTTTTACTCTAACCCTGAGAAAGAAAGCAATACGTCCATTTCTTTGTATTTTCTGTTCTTCTGTGCCTTTAACTTCAATGAGTGACAGCATAATAAATCTGTGCTCGAGGTGGTGATGCATGCAGAGGAATGCACACTGAAATGTTGTTTAATTCAGAGTCCACAAAAGAAAAAAGTAGAAATCATGGCATTGGCTGAACCACATGAAACAATGACCATTAACTAATTCTCCTGCTCTCTTAAAATCCATAATATGTTCAGTCTCTAAATCCTTTCCTCACTGGGTAGGGACATGCTGAATGTGCTGACAATCAAAATGGCATTTGGTTTATTTTCTCTCCTCTTGGTTACCCTGTATACATGAACATAAAACATGAACCCGTGGCTCTGGCCTCAGTACCCTGCCAAGCAATGACTGTCTGTGTGTTTGTGCCTTTAGCCTGTTGGGTTTCAGATTTGTCTTGATGTGTTTCCTTCCACATCTCTTCAAAACGTTTTCAAGTTTCTCAAGGGTGAAACTTTATTTCTACTGTGGTCTCTGGGTTTGGTTATTTTTGAAAGCAAAAGCAGAGGAAATATCCCAAAAATTTTAACGGCCTTTCTTCAAAGGAAGTTGACTCTCTGTTGAATTTAATTAACAGACAGAATTGAGATTGGCCTTAAATAGCACAGCTTTTTACTGTGCTTTTCGGAACTAAAACATAAAACCACATTTAGCAGTCATCAAGTCTACGAATAACCACCCCAGTTTATTTAAGTACAAAATTAGGCTAAAATGGGAGACATCTTTATAACAGAGTGGGACATTTCTGGGACAAGCTTGACTTGACTGCAGGCATTAACACCCAAGGTGCTGCTTATAGTTTTCAACAGCTTATATTACAAATATATGAAAACATATTCTACTCAAAAGTAAACTCCATACATATTAACATTGTTTAAAGAAACATAAAAAAAAAAAGAATTCATATGTTGTCACTGTCCTGTGAAAACCTTGACATCAAAAACATTTATGAACAGGAGAAACAGCCCAGTTTTTTGCCAATTATACTTTCCCCTGATATAATAGATCAAATAATGTATATAAAAGTTTGACCAAGCTTTTGCAGCCTCCTCTTTTCCCAACATGAGAACTAGACTCCCCCTTGAGGACAGTCCCAGTACTGCAAAGCTTAATCCCAGGAGGAGACTATAGTATCAGGCAGGGAGAAGTTGTCCAGATGTGGAAGAGTTGGGTGCCTCAGTAAGGAAGGGGTGTAAGGGCAAGGCCAAGTAAAGTGACAGCACTTGTATATGTGTCTGACGTCTTCATTGGTCCATTGCAGCAAAGAGCAAGGTTTGTGTGTGTGTGTGTGTGTGTGTGTGTGCGCGTGGGTGATGTCTTCATGCTGGCCCCAGTCCGCTGTGGATTTTAACAGAGCATGGATCACAATTACTGTTCCTCAGAGGAAAAAACAGCAGAAGGAGAACTGAAAGCTCTCTCTCTCACACTTTCTCTCTCTCTCTCTCTCTCTCTCACACACACACACACACAAACACACACACACACACACACACACATCTGCTTTGGTCTTTTAGTCCAGCAGCTGAAATTCCCATCAGAACTTTATATCGTAAAGCCTCATCATCATCATCATCATCATCCTCATCATCATCATCATCATCATCATTGCTGCCTCTCTTTGGTGTTCTCCTTTGTTCTTCTGTCTTGCTCCCCATTCTTCCATCTATAGGTCACACACTATTCTCTCTCAATATGAATGGATCAAAATAGAAATGTGTTTACTTTCATTTAAAAAACTTCCCACTGTGTGTGCATGCGGTGTGTGTGTGTGTGTGTGTGTGTGTGTGTGTGTGTGTGAGTGCATGCGTGTGTGTGTGATGACTAAAGCCAAAACTAAAGGCAATCTTAATTATAGGATATTCTGATCAGCAACATTAAGCATGACATCTTCTGGAGAATCATGGATATTTAAGACCAAATGAAAGACTGAATGTTCAGAACTTTATCAGTAATATAATGTAGACAAAACAATTAGTTTAAAGAAATGCTTTTATGTTTTTCCCACAATGGCTGCTGCCAAAATCAGTTTAAATCATATACATTTATAAAAAGTGACTAAAGATTTATTATGTAAATATAAATATTTATGAATAATATATACATAATTATCTACTATTATACACCACATTTAATAGCAAAAAGTAAATAAAAAAACACTCTTTAAACAAAAACAAAATATAAAAAACAAGACCGCTATAGAAGACTAAAAACAGGACAAAAGACAGACCTAACGATGACACTTTCATCACTCAACCTGAAACGACACATCAACATCCAGCTCTCCATGTAAAAGATATTAAATCAATAATTAATTTTATCACCTGTCAAAATAGTAGGTAGGTAGCTACTGACGTTGTCACCTTCTCTATTTAAGGAGTGTGTGTTTGTGTGTCAGTGTGTGCATTACTTTTATATAGAGGCAGTGAAGGGAAATTCCCACCCGTACCTTTTCACTCTCGTCTCGTTTAATCAACTGACTTTTATGGACGTTTCCCGTTTTCATCCAGTTTTTGGCTCAATACATGAATAATTCTCTCTCTCTCTCTCTCTCTCTCTCTCTCTCTCTCTCTCTCTCTCACACACACACACACACACACACACACACACACACACACACACTCACAAAACACAGCCACGTCCCCTCCACTGCTTTAAAGCGTTGCCTATGCAAACAGAAAATTGGCCTCTGCCCCGGCAGCAGTTGAGGGCACAGTGGTGGAGATTTCATTAGTCACAGCTAACAGGCTAATTATCCGCTTCAGCGCACCTGTAAAACTTAACTGTGTGTCATTCTCACACGATCACAGCCGCTGCATAGAGATGTGTGAGTGGGTGGGTTTGTGGATATGTGGGTCTGTGGGCGGCTGAGAAGGGATGGGTGTGTGAGAAACCGCTCTGTTTCTGTGTTAATATACCAACTGTGTGTCCATCGGGCAATCGGGACAAGAGAGCAAGTATGTGCAACTATTGCTGTTGCACATACATTCAGAATGGGTGTTATGTGGCACTGCTTGCAGCTTTCTAGAGAACCGCTCTAACACATAACTTGACACTTCCTTGTGTTGTCAGCAATTCACCTGCCATGACATCGTTTTGTCACACACCCAAACCAGGAAAAACACCAGGAACAGACTTTGGTAATATTGTGTATCTGGAATGAATTTTAGATCTTTAAGTCCATCTCATGAAATATGGGAGCAAAAACAAAAGTGTTGCGTTTATATTTTTGTTGAGTGTAGTTAAATAGTATGACTGGGAAGCAAAGCTACAGATTATTTACAGGAAACTCAAAATCAAGACTGCTCCAAATGTCACCAATACTTTTATAAACTTTCATGTTGTTGTCATTTTTATTTTAGCAGCTTTATCTTGTGGTATGAAACTTGGTCTACAACATTTATTTGATTTGCATCATAAGTGACGATCAGCTGTTTTGTTCCTTTTTCTAGGGAAACTTAAAAGGTTTTGATTTTAGAGGGAACTGGTCTTCACTCCAGCAAAACCTTACAATTGGGGAGCAGCGCTCCACATCGACCATCTTGTGTTTCCCTCATCTCAACACATTGCTTGTTTTAACCCAAACCATGATCTTTTCTTCTTGTTGGGATGTTTTTCACTAACCTAATGATACTGGACAGAGATTAATGCAAACTCCTTTCAATGTTGGACTCAGCAATGCTACTTTTTAAACACATCTTGACTTATTTATTTTATTTTATTTTTTTACAATCACAGCATATAAATTATTGTGTTCTGGCACAGTTGTGTTCTTTTCTTATGATACCCTTTATCTGAGAAGAGTTGAAAGGGATGGGGAAACAATCAAATGCCCATTTTCACAGTTTGAGGAGGAATGACGGGTTTCGGATGTCTGTACAGGAGAGAGGGAATTTCTCCCCATTTTACTCAAAGCTCCAAAAACCTGCAGCCCATGAATAAAGATACACACACATACACACACACATACACACACACACACACACACACACACACACACACACACACCCACACACACACACTCAGACTCCGGTACCCCCTGCCTGATAGCCTCTTTGTAGCCATGTTGTGATTGTATCAGATATGGAGCGATAGAGGAGTGTGGGGGTGTTGGTAGGGGGATGTGTGAATTTGTAATATGCTTATGCTGGAACAAGACAGGAGATAGGGACACCAAAGCTGTGTTATACTCCCACAAACTCACTCAAACACACACTCACACACACACACACACACACACACACACTGTAGGGAGTGGAACTTTAGCTCCCTAAACTCCTTTCATCCTACTCAAGGTGGAAGTGAGTTCAGGGTTTCCTGGAGTCACAGTGAGATTCAACACTCTATATCCTCTGCAAAATACTGCCCGCTGACAGCATGTGTGTGTGTGTGTCTATGTTTGCACACGGTTCAAAGGCTCAGAGTGTTGAGGTGAGCTATCAATGTATGATCTGAGGTATAACACATCACAGTTTGAATTATTCCATAAGCCCATGTAGCACCGTTCCTATACTCTACATACGTTGCTGATTTTGGGTCAAGATTTTACTTCTTCTGGATATTGTTGTTCCTCTGAAGTTCAAGACTACAACTAAGATTGCATCCTTGAGCCTCCATGCATGGTGGTCCTAGAAGGTCGCCAGAAGCAAATGGTTTTACTTCCCATATTGCCAGGCTAGTGGTAAAAGGTGAGCCACATTGGCCTGCACTAAGACAACATATCTAAAGCACAAGGCACAGAGCACACAGAACACACACTAATTGTAATTGCTTTTCCTTTTTATGAATCCATTGTGGATTTTATGAGGAGATGCCACATTAATAAAGAAACTAACATGCATTGTAAGGCTCACATAACGTTCATAAACTCATGTTATATACATTAACTTTGGAACTACATCAATGTAACATAGGCAGGTCTCCTGAGCTTCAGTTAAGATGAATCAAATCCGATTGGTGCCTATTCAAGTCAGATGAATAAATGAAGCTCAGCAGAAGTTTAGTCAGAGAGACTCCTTTCACTCTCATTCATTCAGAAATCTCCTAAGCCAATCATATCACGCTGTCAAAGTTTAAAAACTGTTCTCTCTGCTGTTGTCAGTTATCATTGTAGTGGAAAAAACAGTCCTTACATTTCACAGCACCTTATGCACTTACGGTGTGGCGGCTCCCCCTCAGAGGAGTTACAAGCCTTTGTGTCTCTTTCCAGCTCCAGGCCTTCCTCTCTCCTTGCTCCGCAAGCTAGTTGGCAGGGGTGTCAGCAGCATTTGATATGTGTGTGTGTTGAGGGGGGGGGGGGATCCTCCCCTAGAAAATTTCTAATTAAGTAGATGCAATTTCCCGCATTCTGGTGCATTCTAACATGTTTTTAGAACATGTCTCTTCTGTATCTAATGTTTCTTGTTCCTAGAAATGAAAATGATAATTAAATAGGCCTATCATTGTTATACTGACTTTTTTATAATGCCTTTGCAATAGTAGTTATACAACTGACTACAGAATCAAAACAAGCTTTTGCACATTGAACCAGCAGGGTATCTACGGCAGGACACCACGAAGGAAGCCACTGCTTACTAAAAAGAACATCGACACTTCAAGCGGTATTGGCAAATGTTTTGTGGACTGATGAAACTAAGATTGAAGTATTTGGAAAAAACACACAGAACTACATATGGCGTAGAAAGGGCACGGTATATCATCATGAAAACATCATCCCAACTGTAAAGTATGGTGGAGGAAACATCATGATTTTGGCCTGCTTTGCTGCATCAGGGCCTGGCCAGCTTGGACTCATTGGGGGGAAGATGAATTCCCAAGTAAATCAGACAATTCTTCAGGATAATGTGAGAATGTCTGTACGTCAGCTGAAACTGTATAGAAGGTGGGTGATGCAACAGGACAATGACCAAAAACGCCGGAGTCCACAACAGAATGGCCTTTTGGAGTGGCCAAGTCAGAGCCCAGACCTCAACCCAATAGAGATGCTAGGATTGACTTGAAGAGGGCCAAACACATGAGACGTCCAAAGAATATGACAGAGCTAATGCAGTTCTGCCAGGAGGAATGGGCTAAAATTCTTCCAACGATGTGCAGGTCTGATCCACAGCTACAGGAAGCGCCTGCTTGAGGTTATTGCTGCCATGAGGCAGTCAATCAGTTATTAATTCTAAGAGTTCACTTACTTTTTCCACTACCATATTGAATGTTGATTGTGTGTGTTCAATAAAGACATAAATGCTCACTTTTGTGTTATTATTTTAGACACATATTTGTCAATACCCTTGACTTAGATGAAGATCAGGAAGATCACAAATTTATTCTGAAAATAAAGAAATTCCAAAAGGTTCACATACTTTTTCTTGCCACTGTATATACTGTATGTATACTATATCAGGTTTTACAGATAGGATTTCCATAATCTGGGGGGCACTGACTCAAGTGGCTCAAGTCACCCAGATCAGTTTGGTTATTGACCCAGAGATCCATGAGTCAGCACACTGACTCGGAATAACCACCTCTAATTATACGTGACTATCACAGCCACCCAGGTCTCCATGCAACAGCCAGCCCTCCACATCCACTTTGATCAAAGCCACTAAAAATCCCCAGGCTTCTGCCGTCCCAGCTCCTAAATTAGGCAGGGGCATCCATCCCAACATATCCACACGCCTAAATTCAAATCTCTCTCCAAGGTCTCATCCTGCCATTCCCTGAGGGTCAGAAATCTATCACCAACTATCAGTGTTTATATCTTCAGATTCCCAGCTCAACAGAGATCTATCAATCGGAGAGTTCCGGGTAGTCTTCTGCATTGATATTGTTGGAACTCAAGGTTTCCGTCTCTGAAATAATTAATCAAAGATGATTGAACTGTGTTCACAACATCAAGATATAAGATTCTGTAAAAACACATTCCTTGGTCTGGAATGGGTCTTCCTCTCTCCCATTTCTCTTTTTGGGGTGAAGGAGAAACCTTACCTCTTGACAACCATCTATGAACTTGACACTTCAATTGTGATTTGTCCAACTGCATTTGAACTCAGTATTTCCGATTGGCTGAGCCACATCTGTCTCTCCCAGCAAAAGGCAAAACAACCTCTGAACTCGTTCTCTCTCTGACCAACTCGGCCGGTGAAAATCTCTTTCTCCTGAGATGTTAGAAAGCCCATGCTGTTAATGTTTGTTAACTTGTTATTGAACTGTGTTCCATTCAGTAATGACTTGTTTATCGGTTAGTTTGCATATGTCCCATGCTCTTGAACGCACCATAGCCGTTCTGACGCTATTGAACACACCGTCCCTGCGTGTGAACTGCTGTGCGGCGAATGTTAGCTTTCTCTCGATACAGCAGTGGATAGATGCAATTGCCTTTGCCTTCCCCATCATTCACCTGTACCTCTCTGCTTAATTGCTGTGTGTAAATGCCAAAAGGTGAGCGTAATAATGTTATGCTGTTGGATGCTAATATTGTTAATGTGCATTGTTTAGTTCTGAATAAGCTATCTTATTATGCTGGTGTGTTGTTGAAGCTAATAAGCTAAGTCATGCTGTCCGTGTGCCTCGTGTGAGGTGATTGGTTTAGGTTATATGATCCATATGATATACTTGAGTACTAAATACAGTCCTTTGTAACCTTAGTCATCTCATTATGTTTGTGTATCATGTATAGTGTACTAATTGTTACTTTGTATTGTTATTACAGACCACAGCTAAATAAACCAACGTAAACCAGGACATCTGTATCTGTGTTCTTTAACGGGAACACCAACCCTACACCTTGCCGCTCTAAACCAGTTAAATTCCGGGAGACAATCACTTCTCTCCATTTCATGAGACCTCCCGCCAAGGTAGGGCTCTAAGATTTCCGCGATGCGGAAAACGCAGACTGAATCGCGGAATCTGACGGTGGAAATGGAATCAACTGTAAATGCTGAATTTTGGGAATTTGTCAAACTCTGGATACATTTTAGAAAAATCTGTGTTTTCTTTAACATTATAAGTGTCTGTCACCGCACCTAAGCTGAAAAAGGAAAAAAACACGTTGTTGAGAGTCTCTACTGTGTTTTAGTGTAATTAACGAGCACACCGCTTCATCCAGCATCTCTCCTCTCAGTCTGTTTCACCAAGGGGCGGGGCTTAGACACACACACCGATAGTCATGTCGAAGACGTTTATTCTAACTTTTCAACAAGAATGACTCGACCTGCAAGAATCCGTTTGATGAGCAGCTACAACCAGAATCCCACATCAGAAACGTTCAGCAGTGAACTGATTCAAAACTGAAACTTAAAATGTATGACTCCTCCATAAATGATTGCACATACACTTGCATATTTATGTATGGTCCCTGAATGACAAGGATTTAGAATTAGAACCACTAGAATGTTTCTTCAGTAAATTTCTTAATTTTTATTTTATCAACCACATGATTAGACACCATTTGATGGGAAAAATTTTAAATGGAAAACACGGAATTTCGGAAAGATTATATAACTGAATCTGGAAAAAAAAACGGATTTCATAGGGCCCTACCTGTAACGGGTATAGGTTTGGACCCAATTGCAGCACAGAGTCAGGCAGGTTCAGTTGGTAATGACTTTTATTTGTCAAAGAGGGACAGGCAAAAGGAGAGTCAAAGCCAGGCAGGGAGTCGAGGAGCCGATGCAGGGATTCACCAAGCAGCTCAGGAGTGAGGCAGACGGAAACCAGGAAGGGCAGGACAAAGGCGGTGGTCGGGGACAGAAGGCTGAGGTGGTCAGGGGCAGGCAGGGGCAGGCAGGGGCAGGCAGGGTCGAATCCGTGTAGGCAGTCCGGTAAACGATGGAGAGTCTGGCGTGTGAGCTGAGAACAATCTGGCAGAGAGTGAACAGTTAGCAGAGTTTATATACAGGGTTGATATTCCCCGAGGCATCCATGTCCGAATCCAACTCCCTAGCCTCAGAAGGAAGTTTAGCCTCTTCATCTAACGAGGGTTCCCCCTCCGTCTCGTCTTCGCTGGGTGCCTCAGACGGAAGAGGGGACAGAGTCTCAGGGGCGGCGACCCCTCCGGGAGTGGCGGACTTGGACGGCTGGTCGGGATGACGCCGGTGAAACTCCCTGATGAGTGATGAGGGGGGCGTCCAGGACGTGCCGAGCAGGGACCCAGGACCTATACTCCGGACCATAACCCTCCCAATCGACCAGGTATTGAAGACCCCCTCCCACGACGGCGGGAGCGCAGGAGGCGGTGCACCGTAAAGGCAGGGCCTCCGTCGATGAGACGAGGAGGTGGAGGAGGGTGGACTGCGGGGACCAGGGAACTTTCCCGGAACGGCTTGATCTTGGACACGTGGAATGTAGGATGGACCCGCATGGAACGAGGCAACTTGAGCCTTACAGCTGCTGGGTTGATGACCTTCTGGATTTCAAAGGGACCAATGAACTTAGGTGCCAACTTCTTCGACCCGGGTCGAGAGCCACACCTTCTGGCCCGCGAGGTAGGTGGGGGCCTGGGTGCGGTGACGGTTGGCAGTCGTGGCGTAGCGGTCCACCGAGCGTAAAAGTCGCCCTGGCTTCAGTCCACGTCCTGCGACAGCGACGAATGAAGGCCTGGACAGACGGGCAGGGAACCTCTTTCTCCAGCGCCGGGAACAGAGGAGGCTGGAATCCGTAGGCACACTGGAAAGGGGAGAGCCCCGTGGCCGAGCTTGTCAGGGTGTTGTGGGCATACTCCACCCACAACAGCTGCTGGGACCAGGAGGAGGGGTGTTTGGACACCATACACCGCAACGCTGTCTCCATCTCCTGATTCTTCCTTTCTGTTTGGCCATTGGACTGGGGATGGAATCCGGACGACAGACTCGCGGTGGCCCCCACAAGCATACAGAACTCTCTCCAGAACACAGAGGCAAACTGGGGTCCCCTGTCAGAGACCACATCGGCGGGGAGCCCATGGAGTCTGAAGACGTGGAGAAGCACAAGCTCAGCAGTTTCCTTGGCTGACGGAAGCTTGGGCAGGGGCACGAAGTGGGCCATCTTGCTGAATCTATCAACCACTGTTAGGATGGCAGTGTGACCACTGGATGGGGGCAGGCCCGTAACGAAGTCCAGGGAGATGTGGGACCATGGTCGATGGGGCACAGGCAGAGGAAGCAGATAACCCACAGGAGCTTGGTGTGAGACCTTGTGCTGGTTGCAAACGGGACAGGCGTTGACAAACTCCCCAGTGTCTTCCTCCAGCGATGCCCACCAGAATCTCCGTAGCACCATCTCCTTGGTTCGCTGGATGCCGGGATGACAGGTGAGTCGAGAGCTGTGGGCCCACTGAAGGACGTCGGACCACCACAAACTGTCTCTCTAAGTCTGGGACTTGAAGGATGGGGGCCGATGTAAACCGTGTCTTGAGTGTCAGAAAAGGTTTGTCGGACATTGCAGACCACTGGAACGGAACCTTGGAGGAGGTGAGTGCCGTGAGGGGTGCGGCCACCGTGCTGTAGCCACGCATGAATCGTCGATAAAAGTTGGCGAACCCCAGGAACCTTTGGAGCTGCTTGCGGGAGTTAGGGACAGGCCAGGTGGTGACAGCAGAGACCTTGGAGGGGTCCATCTTGATGTTCCCTTGGCCAATGATGTATCCTAGGAAGGAGACTGACGGGGAGTGAAACTCGCACTTCTCAGCTTTGATGAAGAGCGAGTTCTCCAGGAGCCGATGCAGAACTGCCTGGACGTGGTGTACGTGTTCCTCCTTGGTCCGTGAAAAGATGAGGATGTCATCTAGGTAGATGAACACGTGCTTGTTCAACATGTCTCTGAGCACGTCATTGACCAGAGCCTGGAAGACGGCCGGAGCATTGGTGAGGCCGAAGGGCATCACCAGGTATTCATAGTGTCCTGTGGGGGTGTTGAAGGCGGTCTTCCACTCATCTCCCTCTCTGATGCGGACCAAGTGGTAGGCGTTGTGTAGATCCAACTTCGAAAAGATGGTGGCCCCCTCCAGGAGCTCGAACGCAGAGGATATGAGTGGGAGGGGGTAGCGATTCTTCACCGTGATGTCGTTGAGCCCCTTGTAATCTATGCAGGGACGCAGAGATTTGTCCTTCTTCTCCACGAAGAAGAACCCTGCCCCAGCAGGAGATGAGGAGGGATGGATGAGACCAGCAGCCAAGGAATCATTTATGTATTGATCCATGGCGCCTCTCTCAGGGGCGGACAGGGAGTAAAGACGACCCCTAGGAGGAGCGGAACCAGGCAGGAGGTCTATGGCACAGTCATAGGGCCGATGAGGAGGAAGGGAGGTTGCCTTAGACTTGATGAAAACCTCCCCAGGGTCATGGTACTCGGCCGGGACCCCCGTCAGATCTGGAGCCGAACTGGATCAGGTGAGTGATTGAGGAACTGAGGCTTGCTTCAGGCACACCTGGTGGCAGGAAGGGCTCCAACCCATGATGACCCCCGTTTCCCAGTCGATGTTGGGGTTGTGTCGCCGAAGCCAGGGGTACCCCAGGATGAAGGGAAGACGGGGAGACCGCAGGATGTGGAATTGGATAGTCTCATGGTGATTGCCCGACAGGAGCATGCGCACTGGGACCGTTGGACTAATGAGGGGAGAGTGGCAGGCAGTGGAAAAGTACTGGGAGATGAGGTGTGTGAGCAGACTGTGACACTACCAAGGCTGCTAATGGAGCCGGCATCGGCCTGTGAACAACTGCTACTGAGGTTCTCCCTCCACCTTAACTATGAGATGTCCCAGTTGTGTAGCATGCTTTGTATGGGGCCAGCACTGGAAACGCAAACGTATCACGGCCCTGTGTGACAACCTGGCAGTTATCGGTATCATCAACAGAAGGTGCACCTCTTCCAAAGACATAATGCCTTTATTGAGATGTATTACATGTAAAGCCCCTTAGACCACATTTCTCCTGACTGTTTGCAGTTTAATAACATTTGTTGCTTTTGGTTACTGGAGATTATTCACTTTTGATCACAGATTTCCATACCAAACTATGATTGTTTTTCACCTAACTAGTGCTCCACACTGAATTTCAAGTTTTATCATTATTAGGTTCCTCTCATAGATTCTGCTGTGCTATTTCAAGATTTATGCACTCCACTTATACTAATTGGTGAACTATTTAATTGTAATTCCCCCTCTCCTCTATTTGGCACATAACCCCTTGTCTTGTGGGATCTGTCAGGGACCGAGCTGGCAAGCATGAGAAGGCACAGTGGAATTTCCAAAAAAGTGAGTTTTATTAACAAAAAATGAAAAATACCTAATTAACAAAACATTTAATAAAGTTCTGGGCCTCTAAAATAGGTTAACTAAACAGAACTTAATGCCAACCAGCTAAACCGTAGCTCAGGGCAGACTAACAAACAACCAACCAAAACTGAGACATACGGGTTTCACATATATAGTGGCTGATCAGGCCATGTTTGACACACTGGGGGATAGACAAAGACATACCACTTAAACAAGACTACAAAAGAAACACAAATCAAAACTATTTAGTCTACCTGGTCTTTAAGGGGAAAAGTAATCATCATTAATATTATTAACAATAATATTGACCAAAATGCAGTGCAACAATCTAAGGCATGAAGCAGGGGACTCCCCCATGATGCAGGAGGCCCATGGTATGGTCCAATTAGCAGACAGCACTATTTAAGCCCAGCTGATCCAGCTTGGCCTCCTTTTGCTGGCCAGCCAGGAACTCCACTCCAACTCCCAGGAACTGGTAACTCAAAGAATACAATGTTAGCTTCTCATGAACTATTGAAACGAATAGCAAAATTGACTAAAGAAAAGTTACCTAAATGTGTGCACTACAAAAGGAAACCATTCTGTCAAACCTACTAATAAAAAGTGTTGTATGAAACTAAAAACCTGTGTACAGTTAATTATCTTGATAAATGTGTACAGAAACTTTAACAAGTAAATAAACTAAATGAGTTACCAGCCTTTGCGCATTACTCAGTGTGGGGTTGCTACTGCGGCCCTCACAGATCCCTCACATATATTGTTCAAGATAAGCCCTATATCCCCACCCATTGCATTTATGAGCTTCACAATTTGCAGCCTCGGTTTTAGACACACTGTGATTTGGGTCTTATCCACTGTGTTATCCACAGTGTAGCGAGGCACACATCCAGATAGCACACTCTTTATAAACTTGGCTGATGTAGCACTGGTAGCTTCAATGATGAAGGAGCATGAGGCAAGTCATCAACATGCACTTGTATGTCCATTAATTGAAGAACGAGCACTTTCATGAAGTTGTTGTGTGAAACTGTAAATAACACAAATAGTAATTTGTGAAATAATTTCTAAAAACATAGATGAACTAATCTTCTCACAGGCAGATGGAGCAAGATGTATAAGCTGTTGAACCATGCTGTTTATCTGACAGATAGAAAATGGCTGCTCTGGTCACGTGACTAACAAACAATGTGACTCTAAACAGCCAATGAGAATGCACACATCCGAAATAACAGGAATAGGTGGCATTTACTTAATGTCCTATAGGAGGTGCTATGAACACTTGAACAGGATAAATGCATGTAACATTACACACGGCCTTAACTTTACCCTCAGGTTAAGGGCTACTTGTAGTATTTCAGTCTCAGACGTCTACTTTAAACTCATGTGCATCCTGGAACCAGACTTCTCTGAAGTCTGTTTAACCTGCGCTCATGAATTTTATCAAACAGTTACAAGAGAATTCTTATATAACTATGTGGGTAACAGGAGTAGATTTGTATTAATATCAATACAATTATTGATATTAATAGGATTATTAATACAATCAATAATAATATTGCACCACCCTGGAATCAGGGAAAAGTGAGTTTCAATATAAAGGGGTTTGTACTCAAATTCTAAGTATAAATAACTATGAGCATATTACCAAACCGTTGAAGGAATCTGGACTTCTTTGTAGAGCAGAGCTCATTAAACCCTACTGTCCTACCAGACCACTATACTGTCAGAATGCAGGGTTCTGAAACAAGCTAAAGATTGTTATTTTATTGTTATTTCTCTGGTCTTTTATAAAAGTAATATTAATAATAATTATAATACTTATTTAATGTATATAGGATGCTTTACACAAAATGAGACAGAAAACCTAGAGGCCATAGGTTGTTATGAACAGGTGGGTTTTGAGGAGTCTCAGCTGGTAGAGTGTTCCAAAGTGTGGGGCTGTTTCTGATGTACACACACCATTTCTGGCAAAACACCTGGAATAGCACCCCAAACACATAAACACACGCACAGCACTGCACCACTGCTGCTGGGAGACATGACTGTTGAATCAATCAAAAAGATACCTGCAACCCTGTATGTCTGTCAACCAAAGTTCTTCCTCATGCTATCACCAAATAACATCCCATCTTGTTACCTTCACAGCCTGTCGGCTCCGAACCGTGGTAAGGAACACACTGATACAAGTTTGGCTCATTTCACTGGAAACTCGCATTTCTAGTGTGAGGCGATCTTTTACCATAAATCAGAGGCTTTAATTGAGTCTAACAGAGGATATAACATGAGGCCGTCTCATGAGGTTGAGCTGATCTAACACATGTTTGCTGACTCACACCACTCATTTGCCATATAGGTACTACACCTCCCATCACCCTCTACATCACACACACACAGGTTACCCATAAGGTTGCGACCTTAAAGGGGAACGTGAGCTGGAGACACATAGCTGTGGATTTTTATGCCACTAACTAAGTCCCAGTCGTCAACATTTTTTTGATCATATTCACTGAAGCTGACACTATGCTCCAATAGAACAACATAAATCATATGGTTTTAGAAAAAAAAGCGTGCCTCTACGTGCGCGTAGAGCCTGTTTGTTTTGCAAAAAATCAACAGCGCCCGGATCATCCTGTCCAATCAGCAAGCAGGGCTGTGTTCATTCCTTGGGTTGTACCACTATCACAGGGGGGAGGTGGAGGGAAGTAGCAACAAGCTTCCAATTCCTCGGTTAAAAACCGAAACGAGGAGTTCCAAAACAACCAAGGAAAAGAAAACACTGGTGGAAAAGAAGGAAAAAAAGAAAGATTGCGACGGTGCCCTTAATAAAACCAGAGTCAACATCGGACCCGCGTTTCAAAGGTGGCGTGATCTAAGGGATTTCAAAGGGCACGAGGTCGAGGGGAAGGAGCTCGGTGGTCGTGGGGGAGGAGCGTGAGAGTTGGAAACATTCAAAATCTGACAAATCCGGACTTGCCGACTGGGACTTTAATTGTTTTCATTGCGGTTATTTGAACTTAATCTTTATCAAGACTGGTCACGACTGGTCTCCTCAAACACAAATCTTCAGAGGGTAAGACCAAGCTGGGGGACAAAGCTGAACAAATGGCTTCAACCAGGCCAATAAAGCGAAGACGAGGTAAGAGAGAGAGGGGAGAAAGAGAGAGACAACCTATCAATGATAATAAAGTACATATATGTCCACTGCCTGGTCATGAGGAGAAGTAAGGGGAGCTTTAGAATTAAAAAGAAAAAAGAAAAACAGTAGAGCCATTCATAGAGCCATGTTCCTTCGGGAATGTGGTAGCAGAGGAGCAGGGTGTGTGTGTGTGTGTGTGTGTGTGTGTGTGTGTGTGTGTGTGTGTGTGTGTTTGTGAAAGTAACAGTTTGAGGAGTAAAAGGAACTTCAGGATCAACCCAATGTCATGGAATAGGTAGAAGAATCAAATCTATTAAAAACAGAAGCCTGTTTGAACTACTGTATATGTACACTGAAAAAACAAACTTGTATGAATTACTTGATAAAATCACACCTTTTAAATACATTTTACTGCTGTAATATTTCAATGACTTTGAAAATGATGAGCGTGTTCTGGAACTGCTCAGTGTGAAAAGTGTCCTGAGGTAACTTTTGTTCAAATTGAATTAATGGAAAAAACAATTATTATAGTAAACTAAAGTTGATTGAAGACAAGATCATCACTTTCATCAAAGTAAATCTTACATATCAGTAATATATTTTGGCATTTTAAGGTACTTAGCTAGATGAAGTTAATTAACTCACTATAATTATGTAAATGTTGCACATTTTCTTTTGCTAAAAGCTACCAAAAAAAAGTAATTTCCCCTGTGCATCAACATCAAACATGGAGGTTTATGTGCAGTGACTATAAAACATTTAAATACTATGAGTAATTCTATGATAAAAAGTACTATTCCCACAGTTCACTTATTACATAAATAATATGTGTATGTGTAGTAATCTCTGAATTATAATATTACAATGTAGAAATAATGAGAGTTAATTTAAGATATTTTAGGAAACAACAAAGCTAGTTTTGTTAGTGTAAATAGACAGAATTCAGGGTTCTCATGTGTGTGGTCTCGTCTTCTCATCCTGTTTCCTTTGGCTCTGAACCCTCTGTTGTGACTACATTACACCCCCCATCCCCCCCCCCCCCCCCTCCATATGTCTCCATACTAAACACTCCACAGGCCCATCCCTATTAACAGGTTACAGGTAATATTGAATTAAAATCATTACAGTGTGTGTGTGTGTGTGTGTGTGTGTGTGTGTCAATCAGACTGATCAGGTGACTATGCAAATGTCTATAGTCAGGAAAGCAGACAGTTTCTACTGATTCCACAAATGTGCTTTTTTGTTTTGCTTTCCCTATTTCTCTTGCAGGCAGATTCGATTCAAACCTATTCAGTTTTTATGCCAAGCTAATCAACTCAGGATCTATACTCTAGCATGGATGCTATCGACCTTCTCATCAAACTCTTGGAAAGTTATTTCACAAAAATACATCTTTGTCTTACATGACCATGTAAAACATATAAATACAGTCAGTAAGAGAAAGAGAGAAAACCTGGACTGAATTTCTTCATGTTTATCAAAAATATACAGAGCCCAATTCCCTTCATCCCAGCTGAGCGCTGACAAATCCTCCAACTGCTTCTCAAAATAAAAGCCCATTAGCAGCATAAACAAAGAGGCTCACACACTCGCACAAACAAACCATTAGCAACACAAACATTCTAGCGCCACCTTTCCTGCTCGGTGTATCAGACTCTGGCTCCACACCAGGTGAACTGGTCTGTATGTCCCAAACTGCCCCATACTATGAGTGCACGTGACCTGAGCTGTCAGCTGTCAGCACCTATCACACTGCTATCCCAAAGCATGCACACATTTAGCCCCATAACATTGCAACTGATGAGACATGGCACCCTGCATGGAGTCCAGTCTCATTCTTTGTTACATGTAGGATTTTCTTTCACAATCGACAGAGTGTGTAGGTCATGAAACTTTGCTCCGTCTGGCAGCTGCAAGAAAGATTTACCTCATAATGTAGTAAAGTAAACCCCAAATATAAGAAATGACTGTAAAAAGGACAATTTCATCTGTCTTCCTTCCTCTGTGGCCCCGGGAGATGGCTGGCCCGTAGTGGAGGGTGAGACTGGGGAAGCAGAGAGTAGATGGAAGACTTGATATGCACTCCGTCAGCATAAACCAATCATCAGGTGATTTTCAGGTATACAGCAGTTTTCGGAATTACATAGTCTGGCTTTGCCAGCCCCGTCTCCACAGTGGAAGGGTCTGTCTACAGGATATAACAATGCTCTGGCTCGTTTGTGTTTCTTTCAACCAATCACAATGGTCGTGGGTGGTGCTAAGCTTGGGAAGCTGCTGTGGTGCGGCAGAGAAATAGTGTCAGGAGGAAACTTGTTTGGATGGGACGTCGAGCCCCATCATTAATATTAAAACACACCTTAAAACACGTATGTGGACTGAGACGTTTATTAAAACAAAAGAAACATCTTATTTGATGGTCGGTGACTCAGCGGTAATGCTGGGAATATATGTATATATATATGGACTTGCTTATATATATATATATATATATATATATATATATATAACCAAGTTCAATGCTCAATGACACTAACATGGAATGGTTCATGGCTCATCAGGAGTATCTCTTTGCATATGTCCTCTTGTTAAATGGATACAAGCAAAGAGGGCCATGTTTCAAAGTCTTTGTAAATGTATTAACAGTTTGCCAGAACTTCTTTCACGCGTCATCAGCAGTATGGACTTACTATTGTTGTGGAAAAATGAATCTGCCCAATAAAGATCAACAACCAGGATCAGCTTTTTCTCCGAGGTTTTATTCCACTAAGTATTCTCATCTGCAGAGGAGGTTCACCCCTGCCTTCTGATGCAAAGGTTCAGGCTCAGCAGGAACGACCCTGAGTCCAACAACAGTCTCCCTTTTAAGGAGGAGGAACCAAAGGACGGATCATGTCCTATCTTACAAAGACAAGATGTACAGGCAAGGTCAAGATTTACAGAACACAGGCGTCATAGTCCTGAAATGATCTTATGTCAATGTGGCACTCATGTTCATATCATCTACAAACAGGCATTCATTTTCGTCATAGCATAACAGTCAGATGAGGAGATGCGGATCGACGTCTGGCCTGACAAATATTCTGATTATAAAGTACAAACATCCAAAATTCCCATTACACTATGAACAGAGGTATGAAACTGCTTCACTGCTAAGTATTTGGTCTTGTTTTTCAATCATTTATGGTGGATTGTTGAAACGTGCTTAACTGAGACATTACTTAACATAGTCTCAGGAGACTTGCCATGCTTACCACAGTTCACCACAAGCATCCAGTCACCTTTATTGAAGTAGATATGCTAGCTCACAAGTTGATAAAAAGCTATTTTCATTGTTTGCTGTGGCTCTTAAATGTTTCCCCTGAAATAAATCTGTTCCGTCTTCCTGGGTTTCTACTTTAGAATGCCTGGTTAGCGTGAAGAACAAACGGACACATTGTTTTCCTGAAGCTTCAATTGAATGCGTGAGCTACATACATGCCATTGTATCCTGAGAGGTACAGCGCCAACTAGTGGTGCGGCGGCTACGAAATAGTAAAGACATCACAGAATCCACACAGAAATGTGTAGCTCTGCCTCCTTCTTTCCTCCTCCTGCTTCTTCCTCTTCATCCTCCTCTCTGTAATTCTACTCTCTCTCTCTTTCTAATAAAGCTGAAGGGGCCTTTTCCACTTTTACAGGAACAGCAACTCATTAAATGGTTGATTTCAGATGGCAGAGTGTGAATGTTTTGAGTTAACTTTATTGATCTGTGAGTGGGTCAAGCCAGAGAGGGACTGACGTCCCCTCCAGCACATGGGAACCTCCACCGTTTAAAGACACCTCCAATCCAGATGGCCATTGGCCCGCGCTCTCCTGCGCCGCTGGCACAGACACAGTGGTTGTCTTTCCTGCACACATGTTCACATAAACACAGCAATATGCCATGGAAAAGGGTTATTTGATTTACGTACCGGCGTGGATAAACGTCTCTGTAGTGATGCATAACAGCCTGTTAGTGCATGGCTCTTTGCTTTGTCCTTAGAGCCATAAAGAGGTTAAGTGGCAGTTGCACAGAACAAATTCATAAATAAATACATGATTGTATTATTAACTTTATTTGGGGGTTATATTTAGGCGTTCTGTTTTATTAGACACTATAAGTTAAGGTAGATGGAAACGTTTCAGAGTCCAGGGTAGCTTGAAGACGGGGAGTGTTGATTGGCCCAAATTTAGCCCATAAATACAAAATGAATGACAGTCGTCTCACTGCACAAGAATTAATCCAAAATGTTTTCTTTTTTTCTGACATGTTTTTGAAAGAAGGCAGTGACTTGGCTGTGGCCTGTGAGCATGAACCAACAATGAGAACTCAGGGGAACACAAAGACGTCACAGCCCAGCTCAATCAAGGAGTCTTTGGTATTTCAGATCCTGAACTCGTATCTGCCCTCCCTTCGGCGTATCAGCCAGGGAGAGCTTGCTCTGTCTCCTATGTGTGACATCAATTTGTGAGTATGAGTCATTTCCCATGGTCCTCTGGGTTTCCAAACTCACAAGATTGGGGAATAGGCAGGGTGATTATGAAGAAGCAAGGAGTAAGATAAATGATCTTGTCCATTTGTGTTTATCCAACAGGTCCCTTTGAGATCCAAACATGAATGTCATTCATATCGCAACTGTATTCTGCTAATTTCTTTATTCAAACCGCATCTCTTAATACTCAGTGAATATGTTGAACATTCTCTCTTCCTTCTTTCTCCCTCTCTCTCTCTGTCTCTCTCTCCCTGTCTCTCTCCCTCTCTCTCTGTCTCTCCGCCTCAGGGCTCAAAGCTGTGAAGCTGTAAGATCCCTATTTTCCCACAACTGCTCTCAATCCCCCTTCTGACTGCTTGACTGTCAATCACTTTCACATCAGACCCAAACTGAGCAGATCCACGCTACTTGCACACACACACACACACACACACACACACACACACACACACAAGCAGGGTTTGTAGGGGAGAGGAGAAATGAAGGGGGTCCTGTCAGCAGCTGCTAGGCTTCACCGGAGACACAGATACCCCCACATACACCGCAGGGCACTATTGTAAAGGTACCACTTGAGGTTGCTCATATTTACTCAGCCTCCTCCAAAGCTGCCTCCAACCACTGTCCCACAGTGTCGGTATGAGACTCTGCCCTTTAACCGGGAAGGCAAGAAGCACCATTCCAAACACACATGTACAGAAATAACAAAGAGACACACGGGAGCATGCATATGCAACAGCTCATACCATTTGTCATACACACATGTACAAGTGCAGGCAAATTCATATTTCAACACACACCTAAAGTCACATATTTCCTATGAGCAAGGTAATCTTACAGACTCAATTCTCCAGGTCCCTTGTTATAAACGCAAACCTTCTGAAGTCATTTCAGCTGTTTCTTTCCAAAACTACACACACACGCACACACACACACACACACACACACACACACACACACACACACACACACGCACAGTAATGCATGCAGACAAAACGCATGTACACAAACATACACACAGGGTCCATTAGGCTCATGTGAAGGGCCCAAACCACGACCCAGAGTGTTCTTTCATGGTTGCATCATTACATCAATAAGTCTTCACATTAATCTCAACACAGCAGAGCACACAGGCTATTACCAGACCAGCCCTGCACCACAGAGGCTGACATGGGAAAAATAGTAGTTAAATACATTCTGGATACATGCGAAATACACAAGGCATGCTAGGTTTGTCTAGTTTTGAGAGGGATCTGTCCAGTTTTGAGGTGGTTAAACAGCAGAAAATAAATTATGTATACCTCAAGTACTGTAAATGCATGAAACCATATCTAGATATATTTGGCCGTATGTGTTCTGAAAAGCCCTAAAAAAGGACTTATTTCCGAGGTTTCTTTTCTATGTAGACTGTTGATATATTATAGAGCCAAAATCATTTTTGAGGAGCTGGTTTCAATTGTGACTAACAAGAATCTTTCGCCAAAGACTTTTCAAATCTGTGGAACATAAGATCATGACCCTTTAATGAAGCTCTTGAGAGCAGTTGAAAAAAGCTTAGGTTACTCCATCATTTATTATGAAATCAGCCTTTGGTCTACAGTTAAGAGCGTTATTGTCACTAGGATGAGCTAAGGCAACTAGCTGAGGCTGCCATCACAAATCCAGCATCAATCACACTCAACACACAAAAAAACCTACACCATTATGCAGTCCAATGAATACCAAGGTCAGACAGAGAGAAAAGGCATGAGAGAGGGGGGGAATGATAAGGGAAGGGAGACATTGGGTGAGAGGAGCCGTGTTTAGCCTCGTCTGTCTGGACAAGTAGGGTTCTTTAACCCAGATCCACGATACGGCTGTGAGTAGGTGTGTGTGTTTATCCTCTTGCATATTAGAACAGTTTCTTTCAGGTTTCCAGGACATATGGTTTTCGATGTCATGGCAGCCAGTGCAGGTGCGTATTTGTGGTGGTGGGGAGTTTATTATCCACAGTGCTAATGGGCAGCAGAATACCATAGCTCCCAAGAGGGAAGAGGGATGATGGAGATGGAAAAGAGATGGAGAACGAGGGAAAGTAGAATGAATGGAGAAAGGGAGGAGAGAGATAGAGGAGTGTTGTTGGATGAAAAAAGTCTCGTCTCTCATTTTCTACCATAAGAAGATTATTAAAGCCTCAGACACCAACTCTAATCACCACAGATATTTATTACAATGGCTCCATACATACAGGTACATCATGACATTTGACCTTTGTATTTGGTCCACCCCAAGCATCAGGAGCTGTGGGGTGGGTTAAATGCAGTGAAGCAGGAAGCAACCTGGGGTTCAGTATGTTGCTCAATGACACTTACACATGCTGTGGTGTCAAGGTCACGGCTGGAGATTCTGCCCTGAAGGCAAGTGCACTGCGAATGGGGTAATAATAAATGCTTGGCGTTTTAAGTTTCTGAACTCCACCACCCTGCCGTCCATCCACCAGCTCCTGTTTCAAACGCACACTTGTGCCCATCAAAGCTGCTACCTGTAACTATACCAACATACCTGAATGTTTGTAGTATCTGTCTTTGTTTAGCAGTGTGGTTTGGACTGCGAATGAATAATTGTCAGATTTATTTGGGTAAATGACTGGGCCAATATTGACTTATTAGACCCCTTAACTTTCACAGGAGGAGTCAGGAGTCTGTTTGGTGTTCACAATGTTCAATTCAAAACCACTTAGAAATGAATGGCTCTGTGGAATGTAGTCCATTTTATTTTCGCAACAATTGCAACTTTAAACTAGCTATCGGTATGCTGAAAATAAAATTGATTGTTTTTTATTATGCAAAATTGATTTGCAACATGCAACATCTGCTTCAAGTATTTAGAATGTGATACTTTCTAAGATTAAAAAAAAAATCAAACCAATAAAAGTAGAAAATTAAATCATTAAACATCATTTTACTTTTTACAGCATAAGTCCAACTTAATAAGAAAAGAGGAAGAAATCAAACAGTGCTGAAACACAGACAGAGATATGTCACATTTTATTGCAAACTCTATTTTGCATAGTGGAAATATGTCCAGACTACCCATCTAATCCCAGGCTTCATGTCTGGGATGTTTGTTTTTTAGTTTACTCTTGAATGTCAGACATCCAAGGACGCAGCAGAGAGGAAGGTCAAAACCGCAGAGCTCAATTCAAACACTCAACAAACATTAAGTTCTAATTCGTCATAAAAGTTTTGTGGAATGTTGTGTCTTCAAACCATAAACGATTTCTCTACGTTCATTCTCTTAAAAGGCCTTTATGCACTGTGGTTGCATGTCCACTTAAACATACATCTGACAACTATGAGACGAACACAAAAAACAGAAGATATGCATATCATGGAGGATTTCAAGCATTCAAACTCATAGGAGTGATACAGTGGAACACAAAGCTGAACATGAAAATCCTCTCTAGTCTCTGGCTATTTGATTTGCATAAATCCCACTTGCCAGTTCATCAGTCAAAAAAACAGCCTGATCTATTGTTTGGAGAGAGTAGAGTGGGGAAGGGAAATGCGGGGAACAACAGGGACATCGTGCTGAAAGGGTTGTTAAGTCTGTAATAGATCTTTGGCTTTAAAAAATATATGATTCCTGGAGTAACAAGGAACTGAGTAATATTGCTGATGTCTTCATGAGGGAAACATGTGTTGCTGTGTGGGTATTTGTGTGACTGGCTGCCTTTCTGTGTGTGTGTGTGTGTGTGTGTGTGTGTGTGTGTGTGTGTGTGTGTGTGTGTGTGTGCTGTGCACTCATTAGTGAAAAGCCTCAGTGCAAACTAGCTCCAGTTTCAGTAGTAAACGCTGCCTTTGAACTTTTAATAGAGCCCTGAAACCCAACCAGGCCTTTAAATACACAGATATACAGGAAAGGGAAAAGAATGAAGAGAAAGAGGAGGAATGTATGTGAATATGACGATGAAAACCTGCATTCAAAACAAATTAATGTAGGTCATGTAATCATCAGCCCTAACAACTGTAATAGTTTATTAAATACATGAAGCACGCATGACATGTAGGAGCACATATATGACCTGCCCCCCTACATGACGCACGCATGACATGAAGGAGCACATATATGACCTGCCCCCCCCCCCCCCCCCATTAAACATGAAATACATACATTTCCATAATTTGGAGCAGTGCTTAGTCCAGACACCTGTGTGTGTGTGTGTGTGTGTGTGTGTGTGTGTGTGTGTGTGTGTGTGTGTGTGTGTGTGTGTGTGTGTGTGTGTGTGTGTGTGTTTAAGTGGGTGGGTATTTATCTGGGTGGGTCTCTGTGGTTGCAGAATATTTTAGCATGCATTGCAATAAACAGATGTAGAGTCTTTATGAGGTCTTTACAACAGGTTCAGCAGGGGCCCAATGTGTTTGTGTGTGTGTGTGTGTGTGTGACTAAGTATACATAGGCCTAACAAGGAAAGCTCTCATCACTGAACCATAAAGGAGACTACAAATGGAAATTAAGAGGGGAGGCCTGCCTTTCCCAAGATGAGAGAATTTGAATTATTTCATAATGACTTATGGAGGTGGGCGTGGTGCAGCATCTGGCTGCAGGAGAGAGAGGTGTGTGGAGGTGGCTAAAGGGAGCGGCGTCAGCTGATCAACGCAGCTGCAGGTTATATGGTTGATTGACGAGTTATTTCATTCTCCCCAGTAGAGGTGGGTTGGAGACCCAGAGGACACTGAGGAAAATTGTGGTTTTGGTCTTTTACTTTGAATTGATTGTTTATTTGTGCATGTGTGAAGTAATAAAGGAACGAGCAATATCCGTGTCGACATCCACTGATCTGAGCCAGACACTCTGATTGTCCACTGATGGAGTTCGGCGAGGTGATCTGGGTCGCAGGCCCATTGACACTCCCCAGGCCAGGAGGAACATACATCGACCCAGGTAGGATTCAAGAGGGTCTACATCAGGCGATGGTGGATTCAGCCTATAATCCAGGGTTTTGGTCGAAGCTTATTGGGTTGAAATTAGGTGTGTGCGGATGTCTCCTACATGTCATATATCTTTTGATATCACCATGCACCAAGATATAGGTGGCGGAGCCGGCACAATGCAAGTTTCGACCAGCGCAGCCTTGCGCGCGGTCAGTTTGGAAGTTTGGTGGATCGCCTGCACCAAGATGGGTGTGGCAGCGCAGCAGGGGGAGGCGTCACAGATTCAGCTTGGCGCAGTGGGAGTTTCGTGCCAAAAAGCCGGCGCAAGGCGAATTACAGCTGGGGGTGTGGCAGTTTGGCTCACCGGCACGCAGTGCGCACACGTCGGCAAGACCTCACAGGCAGGTTTCCACAGTTCCAGGCATATTTAAATGCAATAAATGATCACAACAAACACTATTTAATGCAACTAATTGAATCAACACGTGAATTTATATCTATATAGATTGTCCCGTCATATCTGACGTCAGATCAAAGGCGATGGCACGCGTAACGGAAACTCAGCCTGACTGAATTAACACAGCTGAAACTTGGACCTCTCGGACCAAAACATCAGTTTCTTCCTGGGAAAAGTCTGGCCGTCTGGAACTGCTGCTGTCTTCTGTCCAGCGCCACCGCTAGCCATTTTGGTGCCCTAAGCAGAATTCCTTTATGATGCCCCCCCAACCCGAAAAACAGTGATTTAGGGGCGCGCAGGTGGCGGAGTGGTTAGAGTGCATGCCATGTATGTATACACATACGCATACGCCGCGGACCCCAGTTCTTATCCCATCCGAAGGTCTTTTGCTGCATGTCACACCTCCCTCTCTCTCTCCTGTTTTTCATATCTATCCACTGCTAATAAAATGCGTCTATGCCTGAAAAAATCTTTTAAAAAAAATACAGCACTTTTGGGAATCGTGGTCTGCCCTCGTGCCTCGGCAGCCTGTTGTCCGTGTCCGTGGAGAAACGCGCAACTTTGCCGCAAGCTGGAACCGGAGTTGGGGCTGCAGCTGGTCTGAGCGGCACGCGAGGTCCCGGTGTCCCGCCGTTCTGGTGTTGGACGGGGAATCCGGTGCAGCTGTGGAGCGCAGATGATGAAGACGGTGATGATGATGATGAATGGCCCAGCGGCTCGTGCAGGCACCGGGTTCTCGCCATCATTATGTCTATTGCTTTGCGCCCTGACCCTGTTTTGTGATAGACATGCCTAAAATGTGCCTACAATTTCTATAGTGATATAATATCGGCATTATAATTCTTATGACTATGATGATTTTTCATAATATTTTTGGTGCCCGCTCAGCACTTGGTGCCCTACGCACAGCGCGTGATGCGCGTGGTGGGAGTGGCGGCGCTGCTTCTGTCATTGGGTGTCAAGTGACGAAACTTGCACTGCACCTTGCTTCGGCGCATTAAAGGTGAGGAGAGGAGCTCATTTGATTGGTGAAGATCTGAATCGGCTGTGTTAATCCCACTCCACGCCTTCTCTCCTCCCCGTCTCCCACTCACACCTTCTCTCCTCCCTCTTTCCCACTTGCGGGGGTAGGAGTGACGGGAGGAGTGCCTGCGCCAGACTGCGCAAGTGCGCTGAGCCCCGACTGCGCCTGGTGTACGAAACTATGGCCCCTGGTGATGCAGGTGTAAATTTCATTGGAGGGGTAAAGAGTAATGCAATTAGCTTCCACCTCATGCATAAGATTTATAATGTCCTATCCAACAACTAATCTTTTTCAGTATCATTATTGGGTACCTGGGTGTCACATAGAAAATATAGTGTTGGCCCATAATGACCACAAATGGTGAAAATGTTGAAAAATTCTTGAAAGACTCTGAGTTGGCGTTAGGTTAATGTGCCAGGATAAATGACATTGCATAAAGTATTTTTTCTGTTATTTATAGGTAAGCAAGCAGGGTAAATCAAAGCATGAGAGTATGTTCTTGTACAGCTCCCTATGAAAGCTGTCAGATTTTCCCTTTGCTCTTCTCTATTGTCTCTGTTGGTGGGCATGGGTTTTCCCTCTTCTTCTCCTTGGTGCTGAAGTGAAAACACCTGCATCTCGTCATTACTGCCAGTACTTATACCAGGGTTCCTGCACTCAGTCTTGTCCATAATACATAGCTTGCAATATGTCAATAAGTATTTTCTGATGTCATTCCATTATTTCTTTGTGGAAGATGCTGACAACAGAACTGCAGAGCCTCAAGGTTTCCGGTCTTGCAAATTAACAGGGATCTAATAAGATTTTTGGCGGTGAGGCTCCACGTTCCAACTTCCACATACACTCATTAATAGTATTGCATGCACAGTTTACAATTCAGCATGGATGGATTGATCAGGGGTGGCTGTGGCTCAGAAGTAGAGCGAGTCATCCTCCAATCAGATGATTGGCAGTACAATTCCCGGCTCCTCCAATCTACATTTACATTTAGGGCATTTAGCAGACGCTTTTGTCCAAAGCGACTTACATAAAGTACATTGTGTACACGAAGTGTTAGGTCCTAGCAAGGATACCTTAAGTACAAGTCTACATGCCAAAGTATCCTTGGGCAAGATACTGAACCCCCGTTGCCCCTGATGCTGCACCCTCGGTGTATGAATGAGTTAGATCCTGACGTGCAGACGCTCCTCTGCCATCAGTGAATCATGAATGTGCGTGTGAAAGGGTAAAAGTGACTGAATGTTGTGTAAAGTGCTTGCCGACAACAGGAAGCCACAATCCTAGGAAAAGAGCAGTACGCAAGCGCAGGCGGACACACAAACTCTCACTAACCCTGATGGGTCCTTATATCTCTGCTCTGGCAGTGGCCAGTATTAACCAAATGATTGATTAGGTGGAGCTAAACAAAGACGGTGATAAGGGTATGAAGAGGGGAGGGGTAACTACTTTGCTGCATTTACAAAGACAAGCAGCAGATTGTGAGAGGAATGTCATGCTTTTGCTATTGATGACAAGGACGTTGGCTGCATCCCCACCTTGGAGATGCACATTACACTGCATGACACCACACCTGTTTAAAAGACTTACTGATCAGTGCCAAAACCACTGTTCCAAGAGATGAAGGCATACCGCCACAATTTGCTGAATTGTGGGTGGATTTCAGAGTCAAGGTCACCATACTTTTACCCAATTGTCTGTGTTCGCAAAAAGTCAGGTGAATTGAGATTGCGCTGTGACTAGAGAACCAGTTAGGCAGGATCCAGGATATGCTCAACTGCATGGCAGCTCATGGTTTTTAGTCCTTGATCAGGGCAAAGCATATCACCAAGAGTTCCTGGCCCCTGAAAGATTCTCCCTAAACTGGCGCTTGTACCAATGGAAACATACAACATCATAAGGCCTTAGCTTAGCTCCAGCAACGTTCCTTCTTCTGGTCCCCAGCTAAGCTCCTCCCTCCTATTCCAGAGCCAGCCAGAGGCTCTCTCTGCGGCTTCCCCCAACCTACGGGCAGCTGTCTTCCTCTCCCTTCCTCTTATTCCCAGCACTGTCAATGTGTTCCACACAGACTGCGCTAGGAAGCCCCTGCATCTGACCTCAACTGGGAATAGCCAGGCCTGCCATCCCTTGTCCCTGCACTGTTGAACCAGGTCGTGGTACTTGGTGGCTCTCCTCTCGTGGGCTTTGCTGCATCCATCTTCCCATGGTACGGTTAGTTCGATCAGGATGATCTTTTTGGCCTCTTCTGACCAAATCACTATGTCAGGCCTCAGGGAAGTTTGGACTACCTGGGGGAAGTGTAATTTCCTTCCCAGGTCTACCTTCATCTCCCATGCTGCTGCTGTCTGCAGGAGGCTCTTCTTGGTCTTCTTGGAGGATGATGGTTTCCCCCCACCCTGATGAACTGGATGGATGGCGTTGGCATTGGTTGAGGTTGGTGCTTCTTCCGTCTCTCCTGCTCCAAGATGTCGGCCAGTACACTGAGGACCTTGTCATGGCACCAGCGATATCTGCCCTGGCTAAGAGCAGTCTGGCATCCTGCCAGTATGTGCGCCAATGTTCCTCTCCCCCCACATAACCTGCATTATGGGTCCTCCCTCATTCCCCACCTGTACATGTTGGTTGTTGTTGGAAGGGTGTCATACACTGAACGGAGCAGGAATGAGATGCGGAAAGGTTCCAACCTCCAGAGTTCTTGTTAGGTGATCCTGTGCTTTGGTAGGTCCCACTTTGTCCAAGCTCCTTGGACTCCAAGCTCCACAGCCCTGGACCGTCTCCCCTCCTCCTCTAGCTGATGGACCTCGGCCATGTCTCTCCTCTGCCTTGGGTTTCGTCCACTGCTGGAAATGGGTGGACCCTAGTCCCTGTCGCCCCACGCATGGGTTTCCGATGACATCCTTCAACTTCAGCATACTTTCTGCCCGTTGTACTTGACTGTCTGCTGCCCATTTGCGCCTGGATCTTGTGATGATGCCTGCACCTCTTACCATCTTGTCTGTGGAATCTTTGAGCATCATGACAGCCCTGCACTTTGCCACCTTGAACTTTTCAACTACCGATAACCAAGGTAGCTCAGTGTTTCCCCTACCATTGTACAGGCCTGGCAGGAGACCTGCCGCCAGGCCAAAAAAAAAAAATCAATATACCAAAAATAAGCCACCTATCAATTCATTCATAAATCAATAATCATTGACATTAGGAGCGCCTCCGCGCAGCACAGCAGACTTGCTCCGCAAGACGCGCGGCCGCAACAATCCTCGCCGCACGCTCCCGCTACTTTTTTCTTCGTGTCCATTACGCGCTTGATGTTGTTCTGATGCCGTTCCGCCTCGTTAAAACACCATGATGTCGCTTTCTACTTTGAAAACACGGAACGTTGACACTGTATTTTGATAAGCTGTTGCACTCTTCAGACTCGTGGTGTGAGCGGAACCGGTCCATAGGGTCCATAATATTTATTTTATTACATTACATTATTATTTATTTTTACATAATAAAAATGCCGCTGTGTGTCTCCGTCCAAAACCCGCTGCGCTCGCGCTGTCTGCTCGCACAGATCCGCTCGTGCGCACATGCGCTGATGCAGGTCGAGTGTGAAATATAAGCAGAGACGGCGCTCCTTAAAAACAACATCACGCCATGTGTGTGTAGTATTAGGACGTGATGACGTATGTACAACCGGCCAAAGCCCGAGGATTGTTTTTGATAAGATGTGGAACTTTGAGTTAACTGCTGTTGAGTAAACCTATAACTTATATTTTACTTGATAAAATAAGACAATATATGCACTCATATGTCGTTGTAGTGTTTTACAGTATCTGTAGCTATTAATGTGATGCTCATCATTTTCCAGCCATATTTTTCTGGACCCTGATCATTTCCATCAACCAGCACCTTAATAAGTCACTCTCCCCTTGAATCCTTGAAAACCTTGAATACACTCTGGTTGAACAAAAATGTTGAATGCAAATATAATAATTGTAGAATTGCAGACTGCTTGCTGTGCCACCTGACTTAACCTTCCTCTGGTGTTCGGGTCGGCACCGACCCGTTTTCAAGTTTTAAATGCATTAAAAAACACGTAAATTAGTTTATTGCGTCAAGGCTTTTTGACTTTGTCAAGAACCTCTATTTCAACAAAATAAAACAAAAAAAAATTTTTTCACTAAATTAGAAAATGCTCTGGTTGAAATTATGACCTTTGTGTTGTTCGGGTCGGTTTCGACCCAGTTATAAAAGTAAGGTTATAAAGCAATAATTAGAACCAAAACTTAAATCATAAGTGCACTGTCAGCCAAAACACTGACAGCCAGCTCCTCTCCCAATCATGTGAGCTTTAGGGGATTCTCATTTTGCCTTGTTTTCCAGTATACCTGCACAAAAACAAAACAAACAAAGACGGGCATGTGCAGACATGTTACGTCAATTCACTCATTTGAGTGGTCATTTGACTTGCAGAGTGCACATCTCCAATTTGCAGCACGCAAAAATGAGAAGAAGACTTACAGTGACCCAAGTTCTGGATAGTCTTTTTGGTGAAAATGAGGGAGAGGACACAGAGCAGCATAGCGATACGGATGAGCAGGTTTCTGAGGAGGAAGACAATGTGGAGTATCATCCAGAAGACATAGACACATCTGATGAGTCTGATGAGGAGGTCACCGGTGGGGAAGCTGCTCCCGCTGAAAGATTCAAGTCCAAAAATGGTAAGATCTTTTGGAGCTCAGTACCTCATGATGAACATGGCAGGGCAGCTGCTGCAAATGTCATCAAAATGACCCCTGGAATCACAAGGTTTGCTGTGACAAGAGTCAGTGACATCAAGACATGTTTTGAGCTATTTATGCCATTGTCACTAAAAAGAGTCATCATTGCTATGACAAACCTGGAAGGAAAAAAAGTCCATGGCGACATGTGGAAAGACATTGATGAGGAATACCTGGATGCCTATATTGGTGTTCTTCTTCTTGCTGGAGTGTACAGATCCTGCAATGAGGCCACTGATAGTCTTTGGGACGCATCGACAGGCAGAAATATTTTCCGCGCAACAATGTCACTTCAGACCTTTCGCATGATATCAAGAGTCCTCAGATTTGACAACAGAGATACCAGAGCAAGATCTGACAAGCTTGCCCCCATCAGGGATGTCTGGGAGAGATGGACGCAGCTCCTTCCACTGATGTTCAACCCAGGGCCAGAGGTGACAGTGGATGAACGTCTTGTCCCTTTCCGAGGAAAATGCCCCTTCCGGCAATACATACCCAGTAAGCCAGGGAAGTACGGCATAAAAATCTGGGCAGCCTGCGATGCAAAAACCAGCTATGCCTGGAATCTACAGATTTACACAGGCAAAGCTGCGAGTGGCATCCCTGAGAAGAACCAAGGAAAACGTGTGGTCCTCGACATGACTGCTGGACTGCAGGGTCACAATATCACTTGTGACAATTTTTTTACCAGCTATGACCTTGGACAAGAACTTCTCAGGAGGAAACTTACCATGGTGGGCACAGTGAAGAAAAATAAACCTGAGCTACCTGCTGAAATCTTGCAGGTGAAGGACAGGGCTCCACTTTCCTCAAAGTTTGCTTTTACAGACACCACCACTGTTGTCTCATATTGTCCAAAAAGAAAACGGAATGTGATACTTATGTCGACTCTTCACAAAGATGCAGCTGTGTCATCAGGAAGTCACAAAAAGCCCACAATCATCCTCGACTACAACAAAAACAAAGGAGGAGTGGACAACCTGGACAAGCTGACTGCCACCTACACTTGCCAGCGAATGACCAGGAGATGGCCAATGGTTGTGTTTTACAACATCCTTGATGTGTCTGCATGTAACGCATTTGTGTTGTGGACCCACATCCACCAAGGGTGGAACTCAACCAAAAAAGCCAAGCGGAGAATGTTTCTTGAGGAGCTGGGAAATTCACTTGTCAAGCCACACATTGAGCGAAGGGAACAGTTGCCCAGAGACCCAGACGCTGCCGCCTTGGTCAGACAGCTGCAGAGCTCACCTTGCACTCCGTCCACGCCATCAGCAACACAAAGAGCATCCGCAACAGCATCCTCCTCAGCCAGCCCTGCCTCAACACCAACCAGAACAGCCACAGCCACAACCCCACTCAGGCCACCTGATTCTAAAAGAAAGAGGTGTCAAGTCTGCCCAAGCAGTAAGGACAGAAAGACAAACGTATTGTGCTTCAAGTGCAAGAAATATCTCTGCAAAGAACACACTAAAAGTGTCACTTTTTGCCACACATGCATCTAAACACACACACATACACATGCATGTTCTTGCACACAGAGACTTTTACTCTGATTTGGTATTTTGGTTTGATTTGCTGGATTGGTTGTTGTTTGTTTGACCTTGCAAATCTATATTTTGTGTTATGACCTGTTCTGCTTTTCATTTTGTGTTTATATTAAAGTTCTATTGCTGAAAAAAATACTTTTTTGCCTTTTTCTTGAAGTAAATATATATGGGTCGAAATTGACCCGTAACACCATAGATGTTACTATAGTTAATAATATTAAAATGAAAAAATAAATAAAACAAATTTATTTAAGAGATGTGTTCTAATAGCGCTTTGTAATAGTCAGGTAACACAACAACCTTTTATTTATTTATATGATTCTGTTGAGGTTCATTTTACCATTTTTTTAATTGAAATCGAGGGGTATACTGACAAAAAAAAGGCCCAGAGGCCCACACCAAAAATATTAAAACCAATATTTTCATGGATATGGAAGCCTAACAAGGTAACCAAGAGATGAGAAACAAATTGGATGATAGCTAATTGTTTTTAGTGTATTTTACAGCTGATTTAAGACACGGGTCAAAACCGACCCGTTAACATAAGAGATGGTAACAGAAAGCGAACACAAGACGAAGGTTCCAACTGCACCAATACACCATCCCACACGTCTCGTCTGTTTAGGGTTTTTTCGGTGGGTACCACCGGGCCTGAAAAAAATTCTAGGGGAAACACTGGTAGCTGCAGCTGTCCCGACCTGATGTAGAGCCCTAATGACGTGAAGCTTGGTGGAATACAAATGATGTTAATTTTCCCTCCTCTCAATCCCTTCAACCACTGTCATAGGGATTTTGTAGAATGTTAGTAGCCACAGGAGTCTTGGTAGGAGGCCGTGCTGGAACAACCAGGTCTTAAACTTCCCTGGTAGGCCTGATCTCTCAATCCTTTGCAGCCACTCGTCTGCCTGCTCTTTGGTCCTGGAAACACTGCCTCTCTCCTCAAAAGATGAATCGTACCACTTTCCCAGGCATTTTATTGGGTTCTCCTCAATAGATAGTATGGTTTCCCCCTGGATTCGGAGTTGGAACCTGCTTGTAACCTTGCCACTCCTGATCACCATGCTTCTTGACTTCTTAGGCTTAAACTTTATCTGAGCCCAGGTTGCTACATCGTCAAGTGCCTTCACGATCCATCTTGTTTGCACATGGGTTGTTGCTGTAATGGTGAGGTCATCCATGAAGCATCTCAATGGAGGTTGGCGAATACCAGACCTCATTATTGGCCCTCTGGATTCCTTCACCGCGGCTGTGATGAGTAGGTTCATTCCCATTACAAACAAAATGGGGGAGATGGTGCAACCCATTATGATCCCCTTCTACAGGTCCTGCAACTGGGTTGTAAACTGGGTGGTCCGGAACCGTAACTTGAATCCACTAAAGTAGGAGGTGATCATTCCCCTGGGCCCAGTATTTCAAAAGTGATCCGACTGGATTATCCTGGTCGGATTGGATTAAATCGTGATCTGATCTGAAAACTGGGTATTTCAACACAGATCCAGAGAATCCCGATCCTGAAGATCAGGATTCAGCTTTGGTAATCCAATCCTCCCTTGAATCCAGATAAAGGGCTGGATTTGGGTATTTCAAAACGTAAGGCAGAGATCTGGATCAGCTTGATACCAAAATGTCAGGATCATTTGGATCCCACCTCAGAGGTGGATTTGACTTGGATTGACAATGTCTCAGCTCTGCTTCTCTTAAATATTGTTACTCAAGATGTTCATTACACTTAATCTAAATTGTCAGTGCATTACTTGAAACAAATTGGAGTAATTCAGTGTTTCCCCTAGAATTTTTTTCAGGCCCGGTGGTACCCACCGTAAAAACCCTAAACAGACGAGACGTGTGGGATGGTGTATTGGTGCAGTTGGATTAAGTCAGGTGGCACAGCAAGCAGTCTGCAATTCTGCAATTATTATATTTGCATTCAACATTTTTGTTCAACCAGAGTGTATTCAAGATCACAAGGAGAGAGTGACTTATTAAGGTGCTGGTTAATGGAAATGATCAGGGTCCAGAAAAATATGGCTGGAAAATGATGAGCATCACATTAATAGCTACAGATACTGTAAAACACTACAACGACATATGAGTGCATATATTGTCTTATTTTATCAAGTAAAATATAAGTTATAGGTTTACTCAACAGCAGTTAACTCAAAGTTCCACATCTTATATAAAACAATCCTCCCCCTTGGGGAGGGGGGGCAAACGGGCTTTGGCCGGTTGTACATACGTCATCACGTCCTAATACTACACACACATGGCGTGATGTTGTTTTTAAGGAGCGCCGTCTCTGCTTATATTTCTCGACAACACTCGACCTGCATCAGCGCATGTGCGCACGAGCGGATCTGTGGGAGCAGACAGCGCGAACACAGCGGCATTTTTATTATGTAAAAATAAATAATAATGTAATGTAATAAAATAAATATTATGGACCCTATGGACCGGTTCCGCTCACACCACAAGTCTGAAGAGTGCAACAGCTTATCAAAATACAGTGTCAACGTTCCGTGTTTTCAAAGTAGAAAGCGACATCGTGGTGGTTTAACGAGGCGGAACAGCATCAGAACAACATCAAGCGCATAAAGTACACGAAGAAAAAAGTAGCGGGAGCGCGCGGCGAGGATTGTTGCGGCCGCGCATCTTGCGGAGCAAGTCTACTGTGCTGCGCGGAGGCGCTCCTAATGTAAATGATTATTGATTTATGAATGAATTGATAGGTGGCTTATTTTTGGTATATTGATTTTTTTTTTGGCCTGGCGGCAGGTCTCCTTGGCCTGGCGGGCCGCCAGGCCTGTACAATGGTAGGGGAAACACTGTAATTTAAGAACATTTAAGGTGTAGCAAAAGTGTTTGGCTATATGTTTGTGTACAAACTGATTATTTTACTTAACCAAATCAGATGCTATTTTGCTTTAAATTACCACAATTATGTTTAGTGAGAGCCTTCTAAAGGGAGACAAATTAGGATGGAAAATCACTGATCAAGCTATAATACATGAAAATAATACAACTACAATTTCAAACACTTTCCAGCACTTTATTCAAAATCCAACAACTTATCACTGCAATTGAAGCATTTCCAAGGATTTCCAGCACTCATACAGACCCTGTCCTTAATAGCTGAGTGGGCTCTGAAAGTAGAAGAAAGGGAAGGAGTATGAGTAATATCTTTGTCTTCATTTGGACTCCACAATAGTCACAGAAATTGTGTGCATGATGACAACAGCATGATTTTCCCAGCATTACTGTAGCATTCTGACACTTCTGAATGAACTGCATAATTCATACACAACACACATAGTGTGTGGTCTGTACACATGTAGCCTATTTTCAGTCTCCTGTGTTGCCAATGAAGTAACGCTAATAAACTCCGAACAAGTTGATGTAAGTTTAAACAGTTATGGTATAATGTACGTCAGCTTAATTACCTTGTAAATCAAACCATGGACCGCAAAATTCGTAAACAAAGCCAGCGACCGCTAGCCCGCTAGCTGCTTAACACGCAAGTCAATGGAGCCGAGTTAGCTACCGTTAGCACGTCCGCGGCTCAATTAGAGATCGCTACAGCCTGGTTTTCAGTACGTGACAATTCATATAGTTAGCTAGCACGATATGTTGGTTGGCGTTCATATGGTCCTTAAACCGCTAAACATGAGACAACGGTAAACTTACATTTTTGACGTGAAAGTCGTGCTCCCAGCTGCTCCTTCCGTGAAGTAGTCCGCCATGTTTCAGATCCGGAGGCGGAGACTTAAGATTTGGTCATCCGTATCCAGCCAGGTCGGGGTCACGGTGATCCACCCGGCCAGTGTTTTGAAATACTCAGATAAAGTCAGCAGGATCACCTCGATCCATGACTGAGAAAAGGAGGATTTCATTATCCGGATTATTCTTATCCGGATTACAAGTTTTGAAATACTGGGCCCTGGTGTGCTGGGGGATATGGTAATGCACCATAGCAGTGTTGATGAGATCATGAGGAATTGACCCGTATGCATTGGCCAAGTCCAGCCAGACGACTGTTAGGTCTCCTTTGCTCTTCTTGCCCTCGCGGATTAGCTGGCTGATGTTGCCCGTGTGCTCCAAACATCCAGGGGAACCTGGGATGCCGCCCTTCTGGATTGATGTGTCGATGTACTTGTTCTTCACCATGTATATGGTCAGCCTCCATGCCAGGACTGAGAAGAAGATCTTACATTCGACACTTAGGAGATAAATGGTTCGGAATTGGCTTATGTCAGAGGAGTCCACTTCCTTAGGTATAAAGCACCCATCAGCTCTCTTCCAGGAGGTTGGAATTACGCCCTTTATCCAAATTCTCCGCAACAGATTCCATAGCCTGCACAGAAGCATTGGACATCTCCTGTATGCCTTGTAGGGTATAGAGCTGAGCCCTGGGGCAGATGATGACCAGGCTTTCTGCACAATCTCCTGGATTTTTCTCCATATTGGCTCCTTGGTGTTGAGCTTCTCTTCCGGGGTTTCACTCCTTCCTATCCTTGGGTGGACATCCAAGGCTTGGCCCCGAAGGGTGTCACTGTGACTTTCTTTGAGGAATCCTTCTACAGCTTCTTTAGGGCTGGTCAGTCTCCCACATCTTGCTTCCCCCAGCAAGGTTTTGGTGAACCTGTATGGGTCCTTGGTGAACTGAGCACTGAACTCCTTCTCCTTTCTCAGTCTCGGAGACCTCTCTGCCCTTCTTAGTCTGCACAGTTGCCCTCAAAGTCCAGTGGTGAGGTCTTTTATGCCCTCCTTCTCTCTGGGACTAGCCAAGTTGTACTGAATGTTGAGAACCATGATTTTCCTTCTCAGCTGCATAATCTCTCATTCCCTTCTGTTGGTCCGTTTTGCAGGTGTTGTATTGCTGCCATTCTTCTCCTCCCTACCAAAGCTTTCTTTGGCCATGGTGTAGACAATGGTGGTCATGCTGTCCATTTTTCTTTCCGCTGGTCCTGCCAATGTGGCCTCTAGAACTCTGTTGAGGTCCTGGTCAAGCTGGTTCCAAGCAATGTTGTTGTTGCTGGGGGCCACTTCACTCTCTCTCTCTCGTAGGTTGGGTGAAAACTGTACAGTCACACACAATCATACAGAATGAAAAACAAACAACTCTTATACTACACTAATTTAGTGTTGGAAATCAGTATACGATTGTAAAGACATTGATGGACATAGACAGAATATAGTGTTGGCCATTTATGGAGAGTCTGTTACAGAAAGGGTGAAAATGTTTTGAATTCTTTAAAAACAATTCTGGTGGATTAATCTGCTGAAATTTGACATTGAGTTTCAGTAAAACAGTGCTTCTTCACCTGTGATAATTGAATGTATACAAAAATACACAAACATTGTATACAGCATGAGTCAGTTTGAAAGCCTTTTGGTGATGACAATTTAATTATTCAAGAATCGACCCATGACATGTCAAATGCCAGGTTATATGATCAATATGAATACTTTCCTCTGTTATTCACGTGTAAGCAGGGTAAATTGAAGCCTGAGTATATTATTGGCGTTAGGTTCATAAGACCTAACTGTCTCATCTCCCGGATAGCACCACACGAGCTAGCGCTACAGTTAGCCTGCTAAATCACAATTTATGTTTGGGATACTAATATGTGAACTGTTAACTAGTAATTCTGATTCTTTTTGTCATTCACTGCCAGATGTATTGTTTACACTGTGCCTTGAGTTAGATTAATCTGGGTTGCAGCTCTATTTGTTGATTTAAGTACGAAGAGATATTGTAGTGGTAAAACTTGTCTTTATTTGGGTTTTTCCAATAATCTCTATTTCAGTGTCCATTCATTTTACCACCATGTGAAAGCGGGGCAGTTTGTCCGACTCGCAGCCTGTCTCATCAAAAAGAAAATCCAGAGTGTGTTCTTGGTTCATCGTAATTTGGATGTTTATTGTAAAACAAATATAACACAAAAACAACTTTAATTGCTTTAGTGTCCTTGGAGCTCTGCTGAGCTCTCCTGAGATTAGGCTGTTTCTGTGTCTGCAGCTTTAAATGCTAATGAGCTATGGAGACGATGCTTACGCTACGCGGCAGCATGTGGCAATGTTTACGGTGGATTTAATGCTATGGCTCCCCTATGTGGCTCAGGTGAATATGCTGGGTCCAGTATGGTTGGGACACATCATTTTACGAGGGTCAGTTTAGAGACAAAACCAGCTTTGTACCGACCCTCGTTACTGAAGCAGTCCGATGTGCAGTAGTTAGCACACACATAGAATCTAACACGAACCGTAGCCTGCACATTGTCATTAAAAATGAAACGCAAGAGACAAGACCCAGACCGTCATCCACGGCGCTGTCGGACACGCGCCCCCGGGTTCTGTCCGACCAGAGGCAGCAGTGAAGACGCAACAGAGCACGTGAGACAGGGAGGATTGTCTCCAGCTTCACCCGCACCGGGATTTATTCACAGACCACCAGCCGGATCACCCAGGGGCTGCAAAGACCATGCAGGAATTGCTTGTTTTCCTCATCCTGGGAGTTGACAGGCTCAGGGAGGACCAGTTTATATGTGTAGAGACCAGAGAAAACCTGTTTTTGTCCCCTTTAAACATTGCGCATATCAAATAAATACACTGCACAATTCACACATACAAACACACCCAGCTTTTACCTCAGTTCACCTACCAAGGGTGTAAACTTTGCACTCCGACCAGCTCTGACTCGTATTGCTTCTCTGATCACTCCAAAATCTGGTGGCTATTATGGCAAGGCTTGGCATGCTTTGTGTCACAACGGCGCTAATAACCCTCACACGTTTCTGGGGCGCATGGAGATGCCCAGGAACATGCATAAAAAACTAACACAGAGACACCTGGTGGCCACTTACACTGCCACTACAGGTGGTGCAGTCAGCACACCAGCCTCTGCCCCTCCTGCAGAAGAAGCTAGGGTCAGCCAACAAAAGGAAGAGGTCCAGGGAAAGCGAAGGTCTTCTGGACTTCCTAAAGAGCAGGCAGAGAGGGAAGAGGAGAGCGAGGCCATGGCAAGAGAGGAGGCGAGGGAAAGGGCAGCCACAGAATGGCGTGGTTGGCGTGGTTGACTCCGCTGTCAGTGTGTGAATGTGTGAATGTGTGTATGAATGGGTGAATGTCAGTGATTGCTGTAAAGCGCTTTGGACAAAAGCGCTATATAAATGAGGCCATTTACCATTTACATGATCAGTGTATCACAGACATGAAATGTCCTGTTTGTGTTGATGTCTGTCTTGGTTATTGTTTATGATGTACGTGACAGATGAGGTAGGTGGTACATTTTGCATTAATTAATGTGTGTGGGTGCACCTAACTGTAAAATGCAGGTCAGACTGAGTATCAACTTCTTGATGTTTGAGTAACAAGAGACAAACAGCAGTATGTGGAATGTAGGCTTATTCATTTTTTATATAATTAAAATATATCAACCCCACCCCTGTATGTACCAGTTTATTACATTTTTTAATAACCTCAATTATAATGTTTTATGTGTAGTTTTTTGAGAGGTGTTTGTCCATCCCATATGATGAGGAGAAAGTCATTGTCATTAGAAACACCTCTCAGTATAACCCAGAAGCCTACAGTTTAATAGCACTACAACTAACTTAAACAAATTATCAACACCTCTAAAACAAAAAATAGATAGGCAGGTTAATAAAAACAGCATAATAGACAAACATACCAAGCTTGAGAGATGACCCATTATGGCCATTGTGGCACGTCTCCTCTCCAACCCTCCACCGCATCCTGGCTCTTCTCTCACAGACCCGCCTCCTGAAGTGGGCAGCCTCCTCTTCAGCTTCTTTATAAAGCTTACCCACAGCAATAGCCACCAGGACCTGAACCATATTTGTATTTAATGTGTAATTTCTAGTTTTCTTTCTCTTCATCTAGTTCGTAAGCTATCTACCAAACGCCAATCTCCAACATTTTTCCCGCCACTAGCTTTTTATATGTAGGCAACAGATCATGGAAAATATATTAAAACTATATATTTTTAAATGAAAAGAGGCCTGTGTTTTGTATCATGTTTCGTTTTATGAAAAATATACATTACAGTAAAGAAATAACTCACAGATGTACTTTGGTAAGGTATCGGTGCACCTGCGAACACTCTGAGATGGTGACGTCATCAGGTCCGCTGCTGTTACAATTGCAGAATATCCGTCCTACGTCCTCCCGTCCTCCAGAGTCTAGACTCCCGAGGCGAACTTGCCAAGTCTGAACTACTGAGCCCAAAAGTGTGAACTTGGCCTACTTGAGAAACTCTCAGTGAGTGATCCATGCAGCGAGTCCGCCGCTCTTCTGAGTGACGGCGGAGTGATACACAGTAACAAAACCTCCGCTGTTTCAAGCTTTAACTCTGTGGAAGTCACTGAACCACCTTCTCTTGTCCTTGTTAACTTCTAGCAGCCACTTGCTCGGGTAAACTGATGGACTAGGTCATGTGAAAATGTGATTTTACAGGATTTAAAGAGAGTACAGAGTCACGCAATCAATGGTTTGAATTGGCATATTTTGACTGGCAGCAAGTGACCAGGGTGAATGGAGACAGCAGACTCGACTCACCCGGATCAGGGTGAGTCGAGTCTTGAGTCGGGTGATATGAGTGGGTGAGTGAATATTCTCCCATCTCTATATTAAAGTGGGTTACTTTAGTAAATGCTTAAAAATAACAGTGTGATATGATTTGATTCCCTTTACAAAATAAACATTTCCTGACATCTGATGAATAACTTGTTTCTTGTTTCAAAGAAATTTACCAATATACTGTCATTTTTCTAGCAAATCCTACTTGATTAGCAAACAGTCCAGGGGCCTCATTTATAAAACTGTGCGTAGGATCCTTACTAAAAGTGTACATACGCCCAAAAGCCAAAGTTTGCGTGCGCCAAAAAAAAATCTGATTACACAGATCACCTACAAGTGTGCGTACCTGAATCCCGCCCTGTACACGCCCACATTAACATATTTATGAGCTGGCATGCAATTGTTTTCGTGTGGTGAATCACGGCGACAGGTCAGGAAAAAAAAGCGAAGAAACGTAACTTTTCAGAAACGGAGAAGAGACACTTGTTGGGGAGGTGGAGGCTGGGAAAATAATTGTATTTAGTGGCCACAGCAGCGGGATCACGAATAGAAATACGCAGTGCGAGTGGCAACACATTAGGCGAATTCGACTTGATGTAGCCGCCTGCAGCGCGCTACCTAACGTGATGTATTGTTGGTTGAAAGCGATACATGATGCATACAATTGTGTCCGACTTAGCAGCCGACTGCAAAGACGTCACAGGGTCGCGACCATATCACGTGACCCAAAACATCGCGGGAACAAGTTTTTAAGAGCCGCTTCTTGCAGCGCTTGGCAGCGAGGTCTACGACGGCTGCAAACGGCTTGTCCACACCTCCGCTACAGTGGAATGGTTCTCTATTGGTTAAAAATTCAATGACGTGTGTTCAGGTCCGCACTCGGCGGCCACCTTGTGGTGAAATGATACTTTTTATTTTGGTCGCATTGATCTCATGGCTTGATCTAAAGTTCCGTGCATTGTGTTGTGAGTAGGTCTATTATATGTGAGGTCTGGTTAATACAAACATAGAATGATAATACAAATATACTGGAAAAAAAAGCCCTTCCACATGTTGCCTTGCGTGTGTGTGTGTGTGTGTATGTATTTATGTATATATGTATGTGTGTGTGTGTGTGTGTGTGTGTGTGTGTGTGTGTGTGTGTAATATATATATATATATATATATATATGTATATAACATATCCTCTTTGGTTTGCTGCTGTGTTCTATCGCTTGAGCACCATAGTCACGTCGACTTTGTTGTCCGACTTGACGGCGTTTGGCTGCCATCTCTTTTAGAGCCCGCCCCCTCAGACACCTGCAGCTCTCGTCGGCGTGATAAGTCAAGTTAAAGGAAAACACCACCGCATTTCCATACTGAACTATGTTCTGCTCTGATCTTAGACGAGGTGATACATACCTCCCTCTCCTCTGTGCGTGCACTCAATGGCTCTTGCGCGCACTCCGCGCAGCGCTAATTTGCTAGCATGTAGCTTGTCCTTAGGATCCAAAGGGGGGTGAAGGTAGAAGCGACCAAGCACTTCCACGTTGTCCCTATTTAAATACGGTTACGTGAGTAGTTACACGACCCAAGTTTGGTTACACAAAATGAAACATGCCAATTTTTCTAAGCGGATAACAAGGATAACTATATAGTATGGCGGAATAACAACTGGAAGCACTTCGACGTCGGCGCAGTCATATCATCACTCCGCTCCCCCTCTTACTTCCGTCAATAGAACCTACGTGACCTGCACGCCGTCGCCTGCACTACCTGTAGTAGTTTGTGCACAGTTGAGGAAGCATCAGGTTGTAGTAAGATAGTTTGTGAACAATCAAACATCATGGTTATAACGTGCATCGTACAGGGTTGTGAAAACAAGCAGAAGGTATATAGTCCCGTCATGTTTTGAGTGATGATATTACTGCGCCGACGTCGAAGTGCTTCCAGTTGTTATTCCGCCATACTATATAGTTATCCTTGTTATCCGCTTAGAAAAATTGGCATGTTTCATTTTGTGTAACCAAACTTGGGTCGTGTAACTACTCACGTAACCGTATTTAAATAGGGACAACGTGGAAGTGCTTGGTCGCTTCTAACTTCACCCCCCTTTGGATCCTAAGGAATATACTGGGACAAGCTACATGCTAGCAAATTAGCGCTGCGCGGAGTGCGCGCAAGAGCCATTGAGTGCACGCGCAGAGGAGAGGGAGGTATCACCTCGTCTAAGATCAGAGCAGAACATAGTTCAGTATGGAAATGCGGTGGTGTTTTCCTTTAAGTCAAGCCAAGACCATCCCGAACAAGCCTATTGCTGCTGCAGTCGGCGTCAGCTGGACCGAGCGGACGGTGGCAGAACTTACGAAAAAGTGGTCTGATCTGAAGGTAAATTACATCTTTCTGCTCCTTTACCAACATGTATTTAATGTATCGCTTGAGTATTTGAGGAAGTTTGATTTTGATGTGACTTTGATGGGGATTGTGTCTGAAAAGGAGGGAGACAGACGCGACCATGAGACCAGATGGATATGGGTAAACAGATTTTAAACTTTTATTATATATAAACCAAAACGTTAAATCGTTTCTGTCCTTCCAGAGTCTGCAGCGTTGGGCGTAGAGGAGGGTGACAGTGAGGAGGGTGATGTGAGGAGGGTGACGGGCCAGTGTCCGGGGTGCGCTGCTGCTTTGCGCCGGACCCGGACGCTGCCGAGGGCATGGCACATCAAGCGGGTTGGGTAGTCACTGATGCCGTCCTGCAACTTCAGCGAGACACAATTGCCGCCATCAACAACGTTGCAGATGAGCTACAGCAAACGCGCACTGTGATTAATAAAAGAATACGTTTACAATGAACATTGACTGTTGTCTTCCTTATCTTACAAACGCAGCATGACATCCTCACGGATTCTTGCGCCCTGTTGATACCCCTCCAGTCGGGCAGGGGGCCAAGGCTCATCATGCTGGGGGGTCTCTACCACCTATGCCGGGTGGTGGAGTCTGCCTCCTGAAGTTTGGTAAAGTTGCGCTCTCCACGCTCCACGACTGAGCGCGCACGAGCGTGGCACTCATTATAGCGCATTTCCTCTGCGCTCTGGTGGTTTAAAAACGAGGATAAAGTGTAACAAGTATACGATGGCTTAATGGCTGTATTTATGTGTGTTGATGACATATGCACAGTAAAAAAGGAGAATGTTTAGTTATTCCCGCTGTGTTCTGCAGTGATCTAATGGAGGGTATTTGTTGTATCCTGTAGGCCTATTACATGCAGACGGGCCATCTCCTCCTCCTGTGGTGACACAGCGCTGATTCAATATTTCAAAATGATTTTGATTTAAGATACAAGTGAGATTTTAAAAGAAGGTGTTAATATGAAAAAAATATCACTCAGTAAAAGCATCAAAAACACTGCTGGAGTTCATCATGATAACGCGGATCTAACGTAAAATATGGAGTGTAATTAAATGTGTGCGAGTCGTCTAAACTGTAATAGTTGTTCTCATGTTTACTTCCTACAAACTGACTTCAGTTCACCACAGCTCCATCTGTATCGCTGATTTCCCTCCAGTCTCCAGAATGTGCGTACCGGTACGCATGCCTCAGAGTTTGCTTACAGGTACGCACACTTTCCCGTCAAGTTTGGTTTTCATAGATCACAACTTTTGCGTGGAAAGTGGCGTACGCACGTTTCCAGCCCCGTTTTGTGCGTACGCAAGCTTTATAAATGAGGCCCCAGCATATTTACACATGATCCACTCAAGTGGCCATTGAGCGGTTCCACAACAGCAACGGTTGCCATTAAGGCTATGTCCTCAATATACATTATATTTTTTAATATTCTTTCATTTCTAAAATGTATGATTTAATTTTAAGTTTTTTTCTTAGAATATTACCCCCTGCCCTGGCTCTGTAATTATTAGGTAAACCAATGACCAAGAATTTGAAGCTCGAGATGTGAGTTGACTATTAATACGGAGCATCCCTTGCTGATAAAACTGACCAACTGAAACTAAACAGTGCTTGACAGTTTTGTATAACAATTGTTCATTGGAAAACTCTGGAGACACAAAAAAAAGTTTTATTTTGTATTTTTCACAATTCCTATCAGAATTTGTATTTAACAGGGAAGGTGGAGTTGTGCAGGTAAATTAAAAAAAAACAATAAAGTCCTAGACTGATGACAGCCATGCACACACAAAGTGCATGCTGCATGTTTTATCCCCTTCACCCATAAATAAAAGTACAGAGTGGAAGATATACAGTCAAAATATATATGTAATGTATGGCTTTTGGCACAGAAGGGAGTCTGGAGATTTCTTGGACAATACGAAAATAAAACGGCTATAAAACTGCACAGGCCTTGATTTTGGGCTTTAGAGAGACATGGATGGCCTCCAACACATCTAACTTCAATACATGATTTGAGAGAGTGAGAGAGACGTCAACAGATTCAGAGAGTATTACAGGCAAATATTTGTCCTAAGTGGTCACAGTCTCTGTCTCAGGACCCCCAAACCCTTTTCACCCAACAACAAGAGATACAGTTTAGGCCAAATCTGCATAATTCAGACAACTTCAATTTCATTTCTATAGCTTTAGCTTAAATTTTAATTTACACTCCACCTTTTTCTGGTTTACATACCTCTTTAAAATTATACCATTTAGATGGCAAGCACACTTAATAAATTATGTTTATGTAAATGATTGGTACCTGAACTAAGTGACAACAGATTGAGAGGTGGTCAATTTAAGCAGAAAGCTGATTGGTAAAATGTTTAGGACTTCCACTGAGATTTAGCAGTTTTCAATTCTGTAGTGTCTCTTAACTTAGCTAGTGCAAGTCATCCTTCAATCAGAAGATTGGCGGTTCGATTCCCGGCTCCTGGTGGTGTGTGACTGGGTGAATGTAGACTGATTGTAGTGTTAAGTGCCTTGAGTTGTTAAAAAAACAGGTTAATTTATATGAAAAGGTCCTTAAAAAGTCATGTCACTAATTATTAGAGACATAACTTAAACGGAGGAAATATTAATTGTCAAATATTATATTTATCTATTTATGCATTTGTAAGTAACTGATAATCACAGTGATAAACAGTTAGCCAAATACAATTATTATTGTTCATCTCTCTTCCAACTACCAGAAGACTTTAAGTATTTCATTGCAATTGTTCTCAGAAATGATAGAAAGCATTTAAATGATACAACACATTACTTCAAAATGTACATGTTTACATTGAAGACTGTACTACATGTAAAAGTCTGCACTATTATATTGTTTTATACGTCCCGCCATATGTTACACTCTGCTGCCATCTATTGACTAAACATAATATGGCATACTGGCAACACATTATCTCCTCCATTTTCTTCCACTTTGACTGCTAAAGAGTGACAAAACGTATTCGTAACAAGTGCTGCTACAGAAGAAAACAAAATTGATTTAGCTGATGATAGACCTAGAAGTAAAACCTTTTATATATAACTTTAAAACACACACATTCAAACATGGACGGTGCTGCTGGTCTGAGCGTTTTGGGTTCACAAACACAAGTGCACAAGTAGGATTATAATGTGAACTCTGCACAATCCACTCTCCCTCCTGAGTCACTGTCCCCAAGTTCCCACCAAATCTTGTTTTTAAATGTTCTTTTTCAGGATAGTGTCAGGGAGCCAAAACATAGTTAGTTAAATTTCACAAGGAAAGTAGTCGAAAGAAGTGTTGCTATCTTCTGAACATTTTCTTTAGGTCTTCTTGTCTCAATGTGCAGAAAGGAGTTCAGGTGGCCTACTTTGAATTCAATTTTATTTATAGTGTCATATCACAACAAACGTTATCTCAGGCTATTACACATAGAGCAGGACTAGAACGAGCAAGTGTTACAGCGCCACCTAGTGGAGAGGGAAAACTGCCTTAACAGACTTTTAGGCAGAAATCTGGAGCAGACCAGGCTCCTGAATTCATCTGGATTTGGTGTTGGTAGTATTATTAACAGTAGTAGTCGTATTAACAGTAGTAGTCGTATTAACAGTAGTAGCATTAACAGTTGTAGTATTAATCTTAGTATTACAGTTTTTCCTAAGTTTCCTAAACTCATAACACAGTTAGCACAACATCCGTGTGTGTAAGCGATACAATTAACAACACATGTCTTGTTGTTTGACACAAAATGCATCCAGTTAACACAAATTTAAAAAGCTTGAACTTATTTTACACACAAACTCAACCAAGACCAAAACAATGGATGTTTACTGCCACATTTACAAATGCTTTCACACAGTATGTCAGAACAGATAACATGTTGTTGTGTTTTACATTTACATTGTTTTACATTCTGCACTGTTGGTTAGACGCTAAAAGCATTTATTTCAGTATAGCAGGCTACTCTGTAAAATGTCAATAAAGCTGAATCGAATCTAAACAATTTAAAGGCTAAAGTCAAACAGTTGTTCTTGTTGTAGATTCAAACCACTATATCGCGTGTCATTTTTTTTCATAGCTGCTGAGAAACAGCTGATTGAAGTTTTGTAAATAGATCAATGACAGAGAATCCCATAGTGTAATGGGAGCGGGAGAGGAACCAGATGCAGCACACGTAGGCAGGCAGACAGTCAGTAAATACTTATTACACACTTGAGTACTGAACAGTTCAAAGCTGACACTGCAGACTGAACTTGCTTCAGGGAATGATATGAAACATCCAGGGGGAACACTGCGTGGGAGGCGACAGGAAAAGAGGTGGTAAATCCGAGTCAGTGTGCTGACTTACGGATCTCTGGCTCAATAACCAAACTGATCTGGTTGACTTGAGTCACTTGAGTCAGTGTCCCCCAGAGTATAGAAATCCTATCTGTAAAACACGATATATAAATATATACTGTAATAAACAGAACAAGCCATTGTCATTTGGGGAAAATAAGGATAACACTATAATGATTATTAATTATTTTAACTCCAATTATATTCATTGTATTTGTCATTATATATGTGTACGAAGTTAAAAAAAAAAAGAGAGAGAAGTATTTTCATTGAAATTCAATTATATATATATATATATTTTTTTTTTTTTATCTCCTTAAATATCAGTGGTTTAAGTTTCAAGGAAGCAGATTCACTCAATCGGTCAGGCTACGTGAGTATGGTCTGTTGTTAAGGAACTTTCACCGAGTGATCCATGCAGCGAGTCCTCCTTTTGGATTGGGCACATAGAACAATCTGGCAATGAGTGATGAGTGCAGGGTGGAGAGGAGTATATATACCTGCCTGATTGGTGATCAGCTGGAGCTGCAGTGAACAGGTGAGTGGAGTTGAGCTGATTAGGGGCCGTGGTGGACCGGTGATTGGCAGGAGGGGGTGCGCTGAGAGGAGGGATCATGACACGTCTAGGAAATACACTCAGGTGTTCTTTCAATGGGCTGCACGGTGGTGTAGTGGGTAGCACTCTCGCCTCACAGCAAGAGGGTCCTGGGTTCGATTCCCGGGTCGGCCTGGGTTCCTTCTGTGTGGAGTTTGCATGTTCTCCCCGTGTTAGCGTGGGTTCTCTCCGGGTTCTCCGGCTTCCTCCCACAGTCCAAAGACATGCAGGATGGGGATAGGTTAATTGATGACTCTAAATTGCCCGTAGGTGTGAATGTGAGCGTGAATGGTTGTTTGTCTCTACATGTCGGCCCTGCGATAGACTGGCGTCCTGTCCAGGGTGAACCCTGCCTTCGCCCAATGATAGCTGGGATCGGCTCCAGCCCCCCCGTGACCCTAAAATACAGGATAAGCGGTAGAAAATGGATGGATGGATGGATGTTCTTTCAATCACATGACCATATGGTATCCAGTAAAAGAGGACATCTTTGGGCTGATCTGTGTGCACTAGGACAGTTATGTACTTACAGGTATATTGATCTTTAAGAGACCAAAAGTACACCTTTTGACTGAAGAAAGGGTAGAAAGTAATTTAAAACAAAAGAAAGAAGCAATTTGTACCTTTTCAACACTATGGATACCTGCAACATTTAAAAATGGGCGTGGCTCATAGATAAAACTGTCTATTATTAGTAGTAATTACTACTACTATTAGTAGAGTGTTGGTCAGGCTTAGAGTCTGTCTATATGCAGTGTTGGGCAAGTTACTCTAAAAAAGTAACTAGTTACGTACTTGTTACTTCTCTCAGGAAGTAACTAAAGTAGTTACTGAGTTACACATTCTAAAAGTAACTAGTTACTTTGGAAAGTAACTATAACGTTACTTTCAAATAATTTTTAAATACTGATGTGTCAAATAATTTGGACCCCATCTCCATCCCTCTTTGATGGAACTTAAAATAAATGTGCATGTTCAATTAATCAAATTAATCAAAGTTCAATTAATTGCGTGTATGATAAATCTGAGTATTATAATGAAATGGATACTCAATACATTACAAACAGAAATCCACAGTGCACTAAACAATTTTAACGTTGCTGTGGGAATGTGAGACTGGCATCCAATAAAATGTGATGGACTATTGTAGATATTATAATTACTATGCTTATAGAGTGGATTGATAAAAATAACACAATATATATTTTGGAACTTTTGATATTTATTGCACCTCAACAGGTCACAACTAAGCAAAATTAAATTATGCTTGTTCAGCAATGTACCAAAAATAAATAATAAATATATTTACTCTTTGTAGTGTAAATTAGGGGGAAAAGACAGTAGACATACTGTACGTATGTTTTTACGTTATGTAAGTGATTTCTTCCTGGAAGAAATAGAACAGTCAACAGTGTAACAATATGAAGTGCTTTCAATATTACTGAAAAGTGCAATGTATAGAAAAACATCCAAATATGAACATGTAATACATTAAAAATAATAATAATAAAAAAGAAAATCTCTATTTCTCTGGCCATTGACAATCTCACCTAAGTAGGCCGCAGCCAGGCAACAAATAAATCTAAATTAAATGATGCTCTCTAAGCAGTGTACAAAAAATGTATTACTGCAAATCTAATAAGATGCAGCACAACCTCAGACAACAGGTATACTGTATCCAACTTTAGCTCCTGAACATTCACTCATTCATCTATCCATCCATGCATTCATTCACTCTTCTATCCATTCATCAATCAATCCATCCATCCAACCAAGTCATCCAACCTTCATTCCATTCTCCCCATCCATCCAAGCCAACCTATCTACTTATCCATCCATCCATTCTTGCCACTGAACCAGTGGTTGTATCTTAAAACAGAAAACTTCTCAAACCTCTGGTCAGAGAGCCTTTTCCTCAGTGGAGTCAAGACTATCCCCAGGCTAAAAAGTCTCTCCACTGGGGCACTGGATGGAGTGGCTGCATTATAAATTGTTTTAATCAGTGCAAATCCATTAAGATAATCTATCCCTTGTTCTCCCGATTTGAAATAATCTGCGACTTGTCTTTCAGCAGTAGAAGAGGTGTCATCCTCTTCCTCAAAGGAAAATAACTCATCCTCTATGGCAGAGTCTGTGCTGAAATGACGTGTTGGTGGGATGGTACCTGCTTGCTGATCTTGGTGCAGGGCAAGTTATCGACACTCTGCTATCAGACTTGCCTTGGCCTTGTCTTTCCTGTCCTGTGTTCGCAGCCAGCGTAGCTTGAATTTGGGCAGAGTCACAGCAGCCAAGACATCATCCTCACTTTCCAGCACCTCTGCAAATCTTGTTTTGATTGCCTGAAATGAAACATAAGGAAGCAAAGTCCATATTATATTATCTGTGTCTTACCCTAGAGAGAGAGAGGGGCAAAGACAGAGAGAATGCATTGTAGATTATTATATGAGCATATTTATATAGATGCAGATACATTCTATTTCTTTACACCAAGGCTTTGAAGGTCCATCATCTGTAGACATGATATATTATATAGCCTAACTATATCATTTCATACATCATATCATACAGGATAGGCCCATCATAACTGTTAAGGTCAGGATAGAATATAAAAGAGAGTAATATAGGCTAATTCAATAATTGTGTAATTTGTTGAAGAATAAATTAAAGTTACTTACTGTGACAATAGCCTCTGGAAGGTCGATTAGGATGTGCAGGCCACTTTTCAGTTGCAGGGTCTTGAAAATCAACATCTCCAGGGTGGGTAGGAGTGTAACAATGATCTTCTCCTTGAAGAATGTCTAAGGCCACTGTAAGTGGCTTCATGACCGTACAGTACTCCCGAATGAACTGGTGTTCACGTTCTGTGACAGCTGTCAATCCGAACTTGGACGCAATGGTGTTCAGCTCAACCATAGGAATCCCATAAATACGAGCAATCATAAAATGAATTCCATCTTGTGGTGCATGGGACTAAAAGCTTCTTTGCAATAATGTCATGCACAGTCTCGGTGGCCACAGTTGAACGACTGGCCTTATTCCGTAGCCCTGTGCATTTTGTGGTTGCGTTTCTGTACAGTGTTTTTGTTGCTGGTGTTGACAACAACCACTTGTCTATATCAGTGCATGACACAAGGTTCAGGGTATGTGATGCACATCTCATGTGTGGAGGCAAAGTGATTGCATCATCATCATCATCATTATCCACAGTGGTTTGCAAGGCCTCATTGACATCTGTAAACGTCACCTCATTCTCATCCTCATCCTCGCCCTCATCCTCCTGGGGCCCGTTTCACAAAGCAGGTTCAACAAACTCTGAACCTAACACTGAACTCTGAGTTGACCAACTCTGAGATGGGCAACTCTGAGTTTTCAGTTTCAGAACAGCGGTTTTGAATTAGTTCAGTCAACTCTGAGTATGTAAACTCTGAGTTACGCGCGTGCCTGCCGACTCTATAAAGCCATCATCAATGGAGCTCCGATACTACGATTCACCATGGCAACGGGGAGAGCGTCATTAGATATTACTGAGTGTTTATGTAGAAAACGAGCTCATCCTGAGAAAGCGGAGCAACGTAACTGCAGCAAAGTAGCGATAGTTGGCGTGGCAGACAATTACTGCCCGATCTAATGTGTATAACTGAATGAAACAGTCTATTGATCTAAAGGTAATAAGTCTTTATTTTCAGACTTGCAGAGCAATACTGTGGTGGAATGGTTAGCAACGCTGCCCACGGCGCAGGCGACAGGGGTTCAACTCCCGTAGTTCACAAAGTAGTGCACTGAATGAATTCTCATTTTCATTGGGTGTAATCCCCCCAGGCACAGAAAGAAAGTGGCGTCAGTTGAAAATTAAGCATAAGAATATTGCGCAAATACGTTGACTAAGGCATATGATATTAATCATATTTCACATATTAAACAGTAAATATAAGCAGATATTTCAACACAGAAATGTACTTAAACATTTCATAAATCTCCCGTTCGCAAAAACACTAGCTCCGCAAAGAATCTGGTTGCGGATTATGTCCGCGATATGAAATGTTGAAAATGTCGGAGAATATTGTTTAGATAATATCTAATGTGATTGGAAGGAAAGGTAATCAAAATCCTCTCCCGACGCAAAGCTGCCAGAATCACTTTTATTTCCATATCGATTAGGTTGACGATGAAAGGACGGCACATTTTTTCAGAGTTGGTTCAGATTCCGGAAAAAGGCGGAGACATGTAGGGAGAAACTCAGGGTTTGTTGAAGCAAACCTGCTAGCGAGCAGGTTAGGTTCACAGAGTATGTTACCCGGGTAACTGACTCAGATTTATGCTGAACTGGCTTTGTGAAACCGAAAAACCAGAGTTTCCCTCATCTCAGGGTTAACTAACTCAAGGTTTTCACTAAACCTGCTTTGTGAAACGGACCCCTGGTCGACTGGCTGGTATCTTTTAAAGGCCTTGTACTGACTAAGCCCTAAACTTAGTAGTACTGGTTGTTGATTGCTTTATAGTTTCCGACGTGCGCCCAGCACGCTCCAATTACCGCAAAAACGAAGAGAGTTCAGTTTATTTTGCTGGTTTATTTTCCTTCCAATAACACACAGCCGCAATAATTCTAACTCAAAATACATGTAACAAAACAATAAAACGAATTCCTCACTAAAGTAAGATACATTAATACACGGGGACACGGGCACACGGGCACACGGGCACAGTCGAAAAACTGTTTGCTCCCCAAATCAACAACACCTGTGATCAGGTTCAACCAGGTTAAAATGGCCTCACTCTGCTGACCCGAGGTCAACTGAACCACACCGCCCCCTAGTGGCACGGGGAAAAATTACACAAAAATAAAGCACATTTAATATGGCTCATACACACCAGCCCCTAATTGCGTCTGCCAGAGCAATTATACCAACAATTTTAAATGAGCCATGAATACCAAAAAAAAAAAAAAAAAAAATTAAAATATATATGTGTATATAAAGCTCATTTTTAAATGGGAACCAATTATTCCTTAGCTTCATTAAGCAAGCATATTTTGGTTATGGGTCGTTCAATGATATTTGTTTTGGTTTTTAAACGAACCACACGTACTAGACCTCTTTTATCAGGGAAGGTTTCCAGAACTCTTCCTAGCATCCATGACCCACGTGGTGCTGTGGAGTCTGCAACCATGACTAGGTCTCCAGGAACAAAACTCCTCTTCTCCTGGTTCCATTTTTGACGCTCCTGTAAAAGCGGGAGGTACTCACGGATCCACCTCTTCCAAAAGAGATCCGAGATGTACTGGGTTTGTTTCCACCTTCTCCTTGCATAAACATCCCTTTTGTCGAACAGTCCCGGTGGGAGAACTGGTTTTCCTTTGAGTAGCAGCAGATGGTTTGGCGTCAATGCCTCAAGGTCGTTAGGGTCCTCAGATAGCCTTGTGATGGGGCGATCGTTGAGCATAGCTTCAGCCTCACAGAGCACAGTATGGAACCCTTCGTCATCCAGGGTTTGCTGACGGAGCACCGAGCACAAAATCTTCCTGATCATCCGGATCATGCGCTCCCAAGCGCCACCGTGATGCGACCCAGCTGGAGGGTTAAAGCTCCACTTGATTCCTCTCTTGGACAAGGCTCTTTCAATGCGGTCATGATTCAAAGAGGCTAAGGCTTCTCGCAGCTCTCTTTCTGCACTGACAAAGTTGGTGCCATTGTCGGATCTTAAGTGCGAGACTTGTCCTCTTCGACAGATGAATCTACGCAATGCGTTGATGCACGAGTCTGTGTCGAGAGAATATGCCACTTCCAGGTGCACAGGCCTGCTCGTCATACAAGTGAAAACCACTCCATATCTTTTCACGATGCTACGGCCTCTTCTCACGTCAACTGGCCCAAAGTAATCTACGCCAACGTTAGTAAATGGTGGTAGATCAGGAACCACTCTCTCTTCTGGCAGATCTGCCATTTTTTGCTCAACGGTCTTTCCACCATGGAGCTTACAGATGAGGCATCTGGATATGATCCTCCTCACTGCAGTAGGTCCGCTCGTTATCCAGTATTTTCTCCTTGTAGCAGAAAGAACATGATTTCTGCCTCCATGTCCGAGCTGTAAATGGATATGACGGAGGATAAGGTCGGAGATGTGTTGGTCTTTTGACAAGATGAGGGGATGTTTAATGTCCTCAGGGATTGCTGCCTTATTCAGCCGTCCCCCAACTCGTAGAAGTCCTCCATCTAAAACTGGATCCAATCTGAAGATGCTGCTACTTCTTGGCACTTGTGGCTTGCCAGAGGTTAGTGCAGCAAATTCGGTTGGGAATCTCTCTTGCTGGCAAAAAGCGATTATGGAGGCCTCAGCCTCCAAGAGATCTTCCAGCGTCACTTTCTAATTCCCAAGTGATGTTGAGAAAGCTTGCATCTCCTTTTGCACATCCAACCTTGCTGCTGTAGTAGCACTGGTGCTTGCAAGCTCCAACTCCTTTCTCTTCTTACTCAGTTTGAGCAAAGTTCCTTTCAGCTTTATAAGCCATGCAACTGCAACCTTTAATCTTTGCCAATCAGAGAAATGGCAATGGCTGATGAAATCAGTTCTGATGTGGCATTGGTGTCAACAAGTACTGCATTGACCGTGAGATTTCTCTTTACTTCTGGGTCATCGACAGTGACACTTGTATCCACAGGAAATGTTGGCCACGTTTCTTCAGGTTCCCGTAGGAATTCTGGGCCTTCCATCCATCTTTGCTTCACAAGATCTTCTGCTTTCAATCCACGTGAAGCATCATCAGCAGGGTTCAGGGATGTGGGAATGTATCTCCACTGTTCAACTTCAGAGTTGTCCCTGATGGTGGTTACCCTGTTTGCGACGAAAGTTTGAAATCGTCGGTCCTCGTTTCTTATATACTTAAGAACTGATGTGCTGTCAGTCCAAAAGCAGGCCCTCTTCAGTGGAAGCTGGAGCTCTGCTTGAAGCATCTTGTCCACTCTTACTGCAACAACGGCAGCGGTGAGTTCTAAACGGGGAATTGTGACCGACTTCAGGGGAGCTACTCTGGCTTTGCCAAATAGGAAAGCAACATGAACCCGTTCATCCATGTTCTGCATCCTCAGGTAAGTAGCCGTCCCATATCCGTTCTCGCTTGCGTCGGCGAAGTGATGTAGTTGTGCGCTGACAGTCCTCCCAAATCCTTCAGGCTTAACACATCTGTGGATCTTGAAATATGCCACCTTCTCAAGATCCATCAGCGATTTTTTCCACTTCTGCTGGAAAGCTGGAGGTATTGGATCGTCCCAATCACACTTCATCCTGCATAACTCCTGCAACAGCAGCTTGGCGGGGAGTACAAAAGGTGCTAGGAATCCCAATGGATCGTAGACGGAACTGATGATGGATAGCATGCCTCGCTTGGTTGGCGGCTTCTCCTTGACTTTCAGCTTGAATTTGAAAGTGTCCGTCTCGATACACCACTGCAAACCCAAAGCTCTGTCCAACGGCAGCTTATCCCTGTCCAGATCAAGCTCATGCAGGTTCTTGGACTTGAGATCCTCTGGGAGGCTTTGAAGCACTTCTCGACTATTACTAATCCACTGAGTGAGGGTAAAACCTCCTTTTCTGCAAACGGTTGTAAGGTTCTTAACCATGGTGACTGCGTTTTCCTCAGAGGGCAGACTCTTCAGCAAATCATCCATGTAGAAGTTTCGGTTGACCGTTTCGATCACTTCTAAAGGAAAGTGGGCCTGGTTGTCTTCAGCAGTCTTTCTAAGAGCAAGGCAGGCAACACTGGGTGATGAAACTGCTCCAAATAAATGGACAGTCATTCGATGCTCTACAAGATCTTGTTCCAGGTTACCTTGAGGCCACCATAAGAATCTTAAGAAGTCTCGGTGTTCCTCTGCCACCTTAACTTGGTGGATCATAGCCTTTATGTCTGCCATTATCGCCACTTGTTCCTATCTGAATCTCATAAGAACTCCAACTAACGAGCTGGTGAGGTTCGGTCCTTGCAAGAGCTGACTGTTGAGAGAGATCCCTTTGTACTCTGCTCCACAGTCAAACACCACTCGTAACTTTCCCTTCCGTGGATGGTACACACCATGGTGCGGGATATACCACACCTTCCCTGTTGGTGCTTCTTACTGATGCTGCGGCACTTCTTCGGCGTAGCCATTGCTAATGACATCAGCAAGAAAGTTTTTGTACTCCTCATGAAAGCTTACGTCTTTCTGAAGTCTTCTTCTCAGACCACGGACACGTTGCACGGCAACCCTGAGGTTGTTCGGCATCAAAACATCTTTTTTTTTTTTTCTTTCTTTTTCTTCTCACTTTGTTTTATGATGTGAAGCACTTTGAGTCTGCCTTGTGTATGAAATGTGCTATACAAATAAAGTTGCCTTGCCTTGCCTTGCCTTTCCCTTTGAAAGGCAATTGAAATGTGTAGTGTCCGTTCTGGAGCTGAGCAGAGCTTTCCATTATCTCCATAAACTTCTTTTCTTCTCTTGACATTTCTTCCTGTTCTGCAGAAGCTCGGTCATTGAAGTCATAGTTATATTGGCTAATTAACAGGTCTTCAATATGGTCAATGGCAATTCTATTTGCATAAAATGAAGGGTGGTCACTTCCACAGTCGTCACTTCCCCGTAACGGGCCATTTATTACCCACCCCAGTAGGGTTCTGATCGCGTAGAGTCCATCTTCACCTTCACGACTGTTAATGACCTCCCAAGGCTCCATCAACTTGGAGGCGTTTGTGCCAATTAACAGATCCACGTCAGCGTTTATGTGTTGAATGTTTACGTTGTCTAAATAATGCCATTTTCTCAGCTCCCTTTCACTGATTATGTTGGCTGTAGAGACGGGCATTTCTTTCTGGGTAAACACTTTGGGAAGTGGATAGAAGCTCTCACCACTCAATCCGGAAATCTCCAGACTGTCAACGATAGAACTTTCTATTGAGTTGTTATGGCCCAAGGTGCGGATATGAATTTTGAATTTGCGTCCTTCCATGTTCAACCTGTCAACAAGCTTCCTGGTGCAGAAAGTTCCTGTACTCCCTGGGTCCAGAAAAGCGTAGGTTTCAATAACCCTGTTTCCCTTTGCGCACTTCACCTTAACAGGCAAAATGGGAAGAATTCCATTGCAGTGGCCAGCCCCTGTAAGACCACAAGCGGAGGATGTTGTGCAGCTCTCAGATGTTTTTGACCGCTCACTATTCTTCTCATCCTTCGAAGAAACCCTTTCTTTCTCTTCAATGTGCAAAACACTGGGGTGCGTTCGGTTGCACTTTTTGCAAGTGATGCGCCTGTCGCAATTCCTGCTCAAGTGTCCTGTGCACAAACAACTGAAACACAGACCTTTCTCCTTTAGATAGTCGAGTTTCTCCCTGTGTGGTTTTCTTCCCAGTTTAAAACATTGATCTAAAACATGACCACCAGCAGCACAACACTGGCAGAAGACAGAAGTAGTTTTAGTGAAGGCGGTCACTTTGCTGAGAGCCCTTTCCTTCTGGTCACCATCTTGTCTGCTGCATCCATCCTCATTCTTGTGAGTGTCTGCTTTACATCCATCCTCAATGACCACCTGTGTTGCAAAGCTGTGTCTTCTCAGCTGTGGCTTCACCTGTAACTTGCTCACTTTTGTAGCTCCTTTGAGAACAGGTGAAGTGTCCTGTATGTCACCAAAGACTGGATCTGAAATTATTCTGACCTGGCGCTCAATGAACTTGACAAGGTCTGAGAATCGTGCCCTTTGACAAGTTTTCTCCAGTATGTCACATGCCTTTGCTCTCCACTTGTCTCTTAGTTTATATGGAAGCTTCTGACTAAGAATCTTCATGTTCGCTGGCATGTTAAGTTCCTCCAAGTATTGAAGATCTTCCATAGCGTTGGAACACTCACGGAGGAAAAGCCCATAAGCTTTGAGCGCTTTGGTGTCTTCAGCTTTGATGCTTGGCCATCCTGTGACCTTTTCCATGTAGGCCGCTGTTATTTTGAACTCATTTCCAAAGTGCTCCTTTAGTAACCTTTTAGCAACAGCAAATCCTTTGTCTGCAGTCATGTGAAGGCAGCTGCGTACAATATCTCTAGGCTGCCCCCTAGTGAATTGTTCGAGATAGTACAAACAGTCTCCTTTACAGCCAGTCTTTGCTTCCACGCAGTGCTCAAATGCCCTCATAAATGTGTTGAACTGCAAAGGCTCTCCATCATAAGTTGGAATATCTCTGCGCGGCAGCAGATGTGATGTTTGCATTTGAACAAGGAGAGCCGTTATGTCATTCTGTTGTTGCAGCAGATTGTAAAGACCTGGGGCCTCATGTATCAATGTTGCGTACACACAAAAACGTGGCGTACGTAATTTTCCATGCCAACGTTCAGATGTATCAAAAGTGAAATGAGCGTGGAAATGTGCGGTGTCCCACGCCAGCTTCATGGCTGGCGTACGCACGTTTCTACAGCTATTGTTCCTTTGGCGACACTCTGAGGTGATGCTGGGAAACTGTTAATTATGTGAAAACAATTAGTCCTCAGAGTAATGTGCACATCAGAGACACATTAATGGACAATTAACACACACGTGTTTGCAATCATATGGATGGATATAAAAGCATGCGCAAAGTGATGAAAAAATGGCATTAACAATGGCAGCCTTGGCCTTGTTAGAAGACATCGCAAACGGTAACATCAGACGTGAGAGGGTGTTTAGAAAACGGGAGGATATGTTAGCAAATGACGACAACTGGCTCATGAGTCGTTTTAGGTTGCAGAGGCAAGTGTTACTGGAGCTGTGCGCAGAGCTGCGGTCGGCCCTAGAAAGAAACACAGCCAGGAGCCAGGGGTTGTCCGTGCCCACACAGGTGCTGACCACTCTAGGGTTTCTGGCAACAGGAGCCTTCCAGAGGGAACTGGCCGACCGGTCAGAAGTGTGCCAGTCCACTCTGAGCCGAGCCATGCCAGCTGTGTGGGACGGGATCAGAATGTCATCCAGGTACATCAAATTCCCATACAATGCTGTTGAACAGGCCAACATTAAAGCGCAATTTGCAGCAAGAGCCGGTTTCCCTAATGTAATCGGAGCTATTGACTGCACACATGTTGCTATAAAAGCGCCATCACAGGATGAATTTGTTTTTGTCAACAGGAAACATTTTCATTCAATAAATGTTCAAATAATATGTGATGCGCAAATGCAGCTCACCAACATCGTGGCAAGGTGGCCTGGTTCAACGCATGACTCGTTCATTCTTACTAATAGCATGGTTGGTAACAGGCTGGAGGCTGGCACGGTGCGCGATGGGTGGCTTCTCGGTGAGTAAATGTATCCGTTTAATTGCGCCCCGAATGTAAACCAGCACAATGCCCATTTGGGCACGTGCATTCAAATATGTGCATTTGTTTTTCCCTGGTGAAAATAGAGCGGCAGAGCTATCTAACAAGCCCTTTATTGTCTCCTTGTGTTCAGTATTTGTGTCGATAAACGCGTGCGTAAAGTTGGAAATGTCACACTGCAGTAGCCACGGCGCACATTAATGACCGCACACTGCAGTCATTAATATAAGTGTGATCAGTAGTGTTGTAGTCAAGACCGCATCAACCGAGACCAAGACATTACCGAGACCAGAGAGTGCCGAGACCGAGACAAGACCAAGACTTTTAGAGGTTGAGACCGAGACAAGACCAAGACTTTTAGAGGTTGAGACCGAGACAAGACCAAGACTTTTAGAGGTCGAGACCGAGACAAGACCAAGACCATATAGATCAAAGGAAAAACAACAAAATGGGAGTTTTTAAAAAAATAAATTTAATTTAAGTTTGCTCTTAAATAAATGCAACAACAAAAACAATCTTTGTGCTGTTGTTTTCATAGCAGCACAATGAATGAAATAAATCTCAAGTCATAGGCTGTGTCCGAAATCACTCCCTACTCCCTATATAGTGCACTATATAGGGAGTTCGCCATTTTGTAGGGGTGTCCGAATGTGTAGTGAGCATTACTATTCCCTATATAGTGCACTCAAAGTTTCCCACAATGCATCGTGAAAAGTAGTGTACAGCCGATGGTCACTAGCCGAGCAAATTTTACCATCATGCATTGCGCTGAAAGACAAATCGCGAAGGGACGAGAGGAGAGAGAGCAGGAAAAAGCGGAGGAAATATGAATAATCGTACAATAATAAATGTTAATATTTAATATATGTATTGCAGAGCAGATCAAGACGACACAAACGGCCAAAGTGTGATGTTTTCCTTTATTTACTTTAAAAAAAACGCGATATATATAATTATTTATATATGACTTTGGGCGAGCGGCGGCGGCCGGCGCCCGGCGACAGGCTGCAGGGGCCGGCGACAGTTGGCGCTGGCCGGCGGCGGTGGTGGCCGCGGCGGCCGGTGATAGGCGGCGGTTGGCGGCGACAGTTGGCGGTGGCCGTGGCGGCCGGCCGGCCGGCCGGCGATAAGCTGCAGTGGCCGGCGACAGGCTGCGGTGGCTGGCCGGCCGACGAGAGGCGGCGGCGGGGTATTCGTCCGTCAAAAACCGTCACTCAAACCAAAGCGCCTTATGACAGTCTGAACACTATAAAGATGCGGAGATGAGGGACAGATTGTGGCGAGCGATCGCCGAGGAGTTTGGGATCGGGGACGGACTGCAGCCTGTTCAGGTCTGGTGGATCGCGGAGATGTGGGGTGCCGGTAGTGCTGCAACCTGGTCCTGAAGTCCACCTGGACCCGATCGGGATCGTTGAAAATAAAAATAGCAGTGAGGACGATGTAGTGATCGTCTCATTATTGAAAATTATTTTTTTCTCAAGAAATGAGACGGCCACGGAATCCCCTTATTGCTGGAGGACTCGTTCTTTTGGTTTTGTAAATTTTCGCAACGAATATGTAGCTATTAAAAAATAATTATCCTGGTAATTTCTCTGCGTGAGCGGAATCTGACACGTATTAATTATGCGTCAGGACAGGAAAAAAACTCTTATCAGTAAAGCATGGACAAAAAGCCTATCAGCAATGGTCTCGACCGGTCTCGTTCAAAAAACCCGAGGCCGCCCGGTCCGAGACCGAGACAAGACCGAGTAAAAATGCTGTCGATACCAAGACGAGACCAAGAACCTAAAAAAATGGTCTCGAGACCGGTCTCGAGACCAAGACCGATCTCGAGTACTACAACACTAGTGATCAGTCTTGTCAATCCTTGTAATGAAGTTGTTTTGTCCTTCTGTTTGTTTCCCACTAACGGTAGCATATATATATATATATATATATATATATATATATATATATATATATATATTATATATATTACAAAAAGTAATAGTGATTCGTGCGCTGCTCCGACCCCACAGCGTTCACTGCCTCACACACACGCTCCCACTCACATTTCTTTTTTTTTGTGTTTATGCCTGATGAGAGGCTACCAAATAATACTGGTCTTCGAGTCTCAACTTCGTTTAAGAGCGTTTCGAGCTAAGACTCGGTGAAGTTGCGCTTCTTCCCTTTACTCATTTTGTAGATCTGATGGTGCAGAGAGGGGAATCCCCCGTGCAGGCCCTATTTAAATTCATTTGCATATTTAAATTGGGGCGTGGACAGGGAGGAGTTTAGCACTTCTACATGTGCGCTCAATTCCACGTTGATTGGGATGTACAAAGGAAAAGTGCTTGGATCCATGCGTACGCACACTTTGATACATCTGATTTTTTTTGTGCGTACGACAGTTTCTGGATTCTAGCGTACGCCATGTTTCAGTAGGAAATCCACGCAATTCTTAGTACATGAGGCCCCAGGGCCCTCATTTATAAAGCTTGCGTACGCACAAAACGGGGCTGGAAACGTGCGTACGCCACTTTCCACGCAAATGTTGTGATCTATAAAAAACAAACTTGACGGGAAAGTGTGCGTACCCGTAAGCAAACTCTGAGGCATGCTTACCGGTACATACGCACATTCTGGAGACTGGAAGGGAATCAGCAGTAAACCTGAGAAGAACTATATATTTTTGATGACTCGCACACATTTAATTATACTCCATATCATACGTTGGTTACCTGTCTGTCTCTATGTCAGCCCTGTGATAGACTGGTTACCTGTCTGTCTCTACATGTCAGCCCTGTGATAGACTGGTTACCTGTCTGTCTCTACATGTCAGCCCTGTGATAGACTGGTTACCTGTCTGTCTCTACATGTCAGCCCTGTGATAGACTAGTTACCTGTCTGTCTCTACATGTCAGCCCTGTGATAGTACCTGTCTGTCTCTACATGTCAGCCCTGTGATAGACTGGTTACCTGTCTGTCTCTACATGTCAGCCCTGTGATAGACTAGTTACCTGTCTGTCTCTACATGTCAGCCCTGTGATAGTACCTGTCTGTCTCTACATGTCAGCCCTGTGATAGACTGGTTACCTGTCTGTCTCTACATGTCAGCCCTTTGATAGACTGGTTACCTGTCCAGGGGTACCCTTGGTACAGTTGGGATCGACTCCAGAAAATGTTGAATTTAGTATTATTCTTAATCTGCAAGACAAAAAGAGATGTTGGTTGCTTTCAGCCACAGAATATATATTCAAATCAAGTTGAACAGTTAAACCTTGTTCATCATTTTAATGAACTTCTTTAGCTTCAGGTGGAACTGGAAAAGAAAGTTAATTGACTATGAAATTATAACATCTTTTTCCTCTTCAAGGGTGAAACATATAGAGAATAGTCTTCAGTAATGTATAGCCTCTTTATGAGGAAGGAGAGAATACTTATTTAAGGTTTGTTTTAGTTGTTGTTGTTTGGTTGCTTATCAAGAAATAAGAAGGAAATACTTAATTTAATCAAAAGTCAATCAAATGTGTTGATGAAAACACCCCTCATATATATACATATAGAACATGTTCTATATAGCGAGGCTATATAAGTTTGTCCTACAGAGGCGCTGTTTGCTCTGCAGCGTGTCAGCCGGAAGACTGCCCGCCGGAAGCTCACCAGCGGGAAGCCGCCAGAAGCCCACCCACATGCAGCCATGGCCGCCTATTGCTGAAAAGAACTGCGCACGAACGGCACGACAGAGGGGGGGCACTCCACAGGGCTGGACATCGCTTAACCTGGACCACCACATACAATTAACAGCTTGTATTACCAACAAGCATGGCAGCGACTATTATTTCCCCTGTCTTCGAGTACGGAGACGTGTCTAACAAGGTAAATGACGCCTGTCCTCGCTGGAGAAACCATGCTAGCAATAGCCTAGCCACTTGCGTTACTGCAAGTTTGTTGATACGTTTAACTACACTACATGCAGCATGTTACACGCCACTCGGCTTCAGTGAAGCTGTAATATTGCATTAACGTTTTTTAGAAACAAGTCTTTGTGCTGCTGGACAACTTAATGGTGTCGCAAAGAGTCATAGTATCAGTGTTGATTTGAGTGTGACACAGAGACAGAAGTCTGTTTATTGTTAATTTGAGTGAATTATATACCCGACGTTAAATTTGAAAGATATCTCTCTATACATGCTGTTCGTTAGCCATTTAATGTTCTGTAACTTTGAAGGGAAAAAGTCGCACACTCGGAGTCACGATGCAACAGGTCATTTAAACTTCCTCAGGATGTTGCGTTCTAGCTAACATTCAACTTAACATTGCACAACTTTCTATGTTTATTATAGTCAGAAACGTACACTCACCGCCCACATTACCAGGTATTCTCTTCTAGTACCGGGTTGGACCCCTTTTGCCTTCAGAACTGCCCTTAATGTAGATTCAACAAGGTGCTGGAAACACATGCTCCCCCAGCATCCGTTTTGGTCCGTATTCACATGAAAGCATCACACCGTTGCTGCATAGTTGTCGGCTGCACATCCATGATATGAATCTGCTGTTCACACCCAAAGGTGCTCTGTTGGATTGTGATCTGGTGACTGTTAAGTGAACTCATTGGCATGTTGAAGAAACCAGTTTGAGCTGATTTGAGCTTTGTACACTGTAGTAGTAGTAGTAGTATGAACAGTAGTTGTAATATTAACTTTAATATTAACAGTAGTGGTCATAAAGGGATGCTCACAACAAGCTTACCCAATAAAGTGGCTGGTGAGTATGATCGTTACTATTCACGTTTAGAAACCACCTTCTCAGTATGCCTTTACCAAACTAACTCACTTATTGGTGGAAATGCTTTCAAGCATTTCCAACCTATGTTATCCTAATCTTTATTATTTTTTTTTTTATTATTCTTCTTCCGTACGTTTTTTGGTCGCCTCTAGCTTCTGCATACTTTCAGCTACAAAAACCATTCAACTATAAAAATTTTCAGCTTTTTCAGCTCTTTCCGGGACATCTTCAACATTTTTTCAGCCTTTCATACTTTTCATATTATTCAGCTTTTTCATATTTTTTTTTTCAATGCATTCCTATGGAGATCAGCCTAAAAACCTCTTTAACATCATCCTCTTTGAACTCCGACTAGTTTCACATACTTCCACCTACAGACTCCATTTAAACTTTAAACAATCTACAAGACTTTGAACTATAAAACTCTTGCTCAGTTTTTTGATATCTTTTACAGTTTTTATATAATCACAGTTTATGTTTTATGGTTTTTTCAGACCTCATCAGAGTTTATAATGGGTGTGTATTGCGCGTGCTAGAGTGGGTGACATCATCGCTCAGAGTGTGAGAGCAGCCCAACACACTTCAGCTTTTTTTTCTTTCCAAACTCCTCCTGGCCACAATTTACACACTACACACGTGATATTTTCCAGTTTTGTAGACAAACTTGTCCTGTCTCTCACCATGTGCTCAAAAACTCTATGAGATTTACAGAATTTGAACTAGCAACCTCTAAGCGCAGCCACGTCGGTTTTTTCTCCCAATGGGCTGCCATACAAATTGAGAAACAGATTTTCAAAGAAACCTGAAATGAGCAGCATTTCTAACTCGCCCTAGCGTCCACATTTCTGAGACTAGGAAAAAATAAAAGTGATCAGTGTCTTCAGCAGAGTCTTGTGGCGCTAACGGTGCGAACATTTTGGCGATACGAGTTTCGGTGTGAGCGTGAGAAGCTTTTGTTCGGACCCTCCGAAATGGAGGAATAGAGACAGGCTCTAGACAGTTACACAGGCGCGTAGATGGCTTTGATCTCTGTGGCTTTGATCTTTAGAAGTGACAGCAGGTGTGCTCTGATTGGCGGACAGGAGCGGCAGACAGGAGCAGTCAGTGGGATTTGTAGTTTTTTTTGTCAAACATCTTCTGCTCAAACATACTTTCACCTAGAAACTCCATTTAAACTTTAAAATGTATACACAAGTCTGTCTATCTCTCTCTGTCTCACTCTCTGTCTGTCTGACTACTACTACTAATACTTCTACTACTAGCCTACTACTGATACTACGTCCACTTCTCGTACTTGTCCTAGTACTACTACTACTGCTACTACTAGCCTACTACTGATACTATGTCCACTACTTGTAATAGTACTACTACTAATACTACTAGTACTAGCCTACTACTGATACTACCTCCACTACTTGTAGTAGTACTAGTACTACTACTACTACTTCTTCTAATAGCCTACTACTGATACTACTTCTAATACTTCTACTACTAGCCTACTACTGATACTTCCTCCACTACTTGTAGTAGTACTACTACTACTACTACTTCTTCTACTACTGATACTACGTCCACTACTTGAAGTTGTACTAGTACTACTACTGATACTATGTCCACTACTTGTAATAGTACTACTACTACTACTACTAGCCTACTACTGATACTACCTCCACTACTTGTAGTAGTACTAGTACTAGTACTACGTCTACTACTGATACTACGTCCACTACTTGAACTTTTACTCGTACTACTACTCCTTTTGCTACTAGCCTACTACTGATACCATGTCCACTACTTGTACTTGTACTAGTACTACTTCTAGTTTACTACTGATACTACCTCCACTACTTGTAGTAGTACTAGGACTACTACTACTAGTACTTCTACTACTACTAATACTACTAATACTTGTACTAATATTACTAGTACTAGTAGTACTTCTACTTCGACTACTTCTAATAATACTAATACTTGTACTAATATTACTAGTACTACTGCTAATACTACTGCTACTACTAATACTACTTTTACTAATAATACTAGTATTACTGCTACTACTACTACTACTGATACTACTCCTACTACTTCTATTAGTACCCTACTAATACTAAAAACAAAAAGAACATTCAAATATTAAAATGTTCAGCTCTTTATGGACATTTCAACATGTCTTCAACATTTTTTTGCCTTTCATATTCTTTTCAAATATTCAGGTTTTTCATATTTGTTCAGCTATTTAGCTTATTTCATACATTTGCAGATATTAAGCTTTCTTAATATTATTTTCAAATATTTAGCTTTTTTCATAATTTTGCACATGTTCAGCTTTTTCAAAATTCTCTTCAACTATTCAGCTTTTTGAAAATTCTCTTCAACTATTCAGCTTTTTCAAAATTCTCTTCAACTATTCAGCTTTTTGAATATTCTCTTCAACTATTCAGCTTTTTCAAACTTTTGCACATATTCAGCTTTTTGAATATTCTCTTCAACTATTCAGCTTTTTCAAACTTTTGCACATATTCAGCTTTTTTGAATATTCTCTTGAAATATTCAGCTTTTTTAATATTTTCTTCAAATACTCTGCTTTTTTAAATATTTTCTTCAAATATTAAGCTTTTTTTTCAGTGTTGCTTCAGCATTAAAGCATTTCCACGTATTTCCGCAGGAAATGCATTTTCTAGTTTTTGATTGAAGCTTTTTTTTCACGCTTATTCTGCTACAATAATTGTGATTCACGATATTATCCTGATAATCATCAAAATGTGCTTGAAACTCTTAAAATATCACTAAAACATACTGTGGAATCACATAATATTTCGTTAGGAAGCAAAAAATGTTATTGCATCACAGGTGAGACAACTTTTCTCAGTGAACATCCTTTTTAGTGAAAAATTGTCAAATTATAAAAAAGATGATCATGAATCATACAGTGCATAAATAGAGGATAAATACATTTTTTAAATATTTTTGTATCCTTCATTTTTTAGATCGGGCTCTATTTTTCACTTGTAGCATAATAGCAAGTTAGACAGCTTTTTCATGTCACTCATGACGAAATTAACAATTATCCCTATAATCGGAATTCACCACCATCGACTATTGTGATGTTTCTTATCCTGATGCGCAATAAAATCCTATATCGTCCCGTCTCTTGTTGAAAGCAAAGAACACTTAATTTTCAGCAGCTTTAGATGGCCGTTAACAGTCGTTTGGCTTGCGACCCGGGATTAAGCGTGAATTTAAGGAAGAACACATTTTTCTATCATGCACTTTTGACATTGACAGTTTTAACTTTAATTTGAGTTAGATGCAGAAGCACCAGCTGAATGTTTAGCTGTATGATACATTTATTTTTTTACCATGCTGCAGGAAATGCTCTCATGTCAGACATGTGAGCGGTGTGTAACGGCTGAGATATACAAGCACATTACGTCCAAATTTAGCTTTCATCAAGTGAGAGATTGTGTTTCTTAGTAAATCACCTGTTTTCTTTTCTTTCTTTCTTTCTTCCCTTTCTAATTGCTATCAGTCCTGCGAGGCATAAAATAGATGTTTGTAAACACACACTGCATTCTAATCACCAAGGATGGAAATCTAAGTCTCTCGTGTTTCCCTTCACAGAACTTTAAGATGTTCAACTACAGCTACAACAACAGTCTTGGTGGACCTCAACTGAAGTCAGCACCCTGCCCCAGTGCCAACCTCCCCTCCTGTACCCCCAATCAGTCCCTGCTGGACAGGAAGGTGGTGAAGACCCCCTCTGCAGCAGGTCTGTTCCAGCGCCGTCACTCAGTCAGCCTCCCCAGTCCAAAGTTCAGCCAGAACCAGTTTGTCAATAACCTCAAAAGGGATCCATCAGTATTGTTGTGCAGCAGCAGCAACAACAAGGAGAACTATGTCCATCAGCGCTCATCCTCAGAGCTGGGGGACAGGCTGTGGTCCGGCAGTCAGGCTCAGGTCAACCTGAGCCGCTATAAGACTGAGCTGTGCCGGCCTTTTGAGGAGAACGGCATGTGTAAATACGGAGAGAAGTGCCAGTTCGCCCACGGCATGAATGAGCTGCGCAGCCTGAGCCGCCACCCAAAGTACAAGACGGAGCTGTGCCGCACCTTCCACACCATCGGTTTCTGCCCGTACGGTCCCCGGTGTCACTTTATTCACAATGCCGAGGAGCGCCGTGGGCCGCCTCCCCTCTCCACCCTCAACAAGATGGAGCGCCCTCGCCTGCAGCACAGCTTCAGCTTTGCCGGCTTCCCCAGCTTCAGCGGCCGACAGGACAGCTCCACCTCCGTTACGCCTCCACCCGTGTTCTTCACCGAAGACTTGACAAACCCCTTCGCCTACTCCAGCCAAGAGCTTGCCAGCCTGTTCGGGCCCAGCCTGGAGCCCCCACCTGCATCTGAACCTCAGGGTCCGACCCCACCTTCCCCGAACAGCCCTTGCTTGCTCCAGCCCACCTCAGAGAGCTCCCCCAGCATCCCAGACTCTCTGTGTGACCAGGAGGGCTACCAGAGCAGCCTGGGTAGTCAGAGCGGCTCAGAGTCCCCAATCCTGGATGCCTCCCGTCGCCTCCCCATCTTCAGCAGCCTCTCGGTCTCTGATGACTAAGGTGTCTGCTTCCCTGAAACGGGAGGAATGAGAAAAGCATAACCCTCCTCTTAGCCCAGTTTACAGGAGCTGCAGGTCGCTCTGTGCAGCGCTGGAGTCAGACAGCCACATCTTCAAGTCTCCTCCACTATTATCAACGGTTCTTAATATTCCAGCAGCATCCAATTCACATGCAGGCCCTGCATTGGCACAATGTATGTGAATGATGATGTAAAGTAGCTCAGAGATCACCTTATAATGTAGTTTATTATGACTTGTTATGGGCAGCAGGAGTGGCTGTGTGTGGCTTTACACAGTCAGTATTATTATTATCATTTTGATCACTTGCGCCACAACCATGACACCTCCTAATGACTTGTGTCAACTCGGCGCTCACTTTTAAGGATCGACGCCATAAAATGAACAAGAGAAAGATGAGAAAAGTGCCTTTTGAGTTCATGTGACTTTCTTTTTCTCTTGTAGCCATGGTTCATGGTGACTGTGTGGTTTAGTAGTCAGGCTGCTGCTGCTATGTGCCTTGTAATATTGAGCCGGTGGTCAGTTCTCCTTCCCAGTTTGCTCACCACAGACTTTTAAAACGATCAAAATCAGGGTTTTGAATCCAAATGATCTCTGACGTTTGGGGGTCGAGTTAAATGGTCGTGTCACCTAGATTACCAGAAACATATTCTCTCACATGTCTAGATCAGTCCAGGTTTGGAGGTATCAGTCTGGTGCAATGGAGGTGGATGGAATCCAGTTTATTTAAATACATTCTACAGCGACATGCAGACTATTTCTTTTAGTGGAGTCACAGCCACACTGAGGGGTTGGATTTTAAAAATCTGCTTTGTTCCAACAATCTCCCCAGGAAGGACAGAGAAATGTTTGGGTGAAGTGAGTCTTGAACAGACTCCGAGCAGACAACGTTTACAGCATTTGGTTGGTTTCTAGTGTTACTTTGCCTTGTTTCGTCGTTAGATCAGCTTTCTCCAATCCTCCACAAATTAGTTCAGTCAGCTGAATGAAATCAACTGCACTCCTGTTGATTTCACCATCTTTATTATTAATATTAATATTATGATTGTGTTCTAGTTAATTTCCAACGCCTTCCTAGTAAGGACTTTGGCTGTCACTTCACTGCTTATTTATCAAAAGTATTTATTGCTGATCTTAAGCATTTTATTTTGTATTTATCTGATTAATGAAACAATGGAATATATATTTTCTTTTATTGTAAAATGATGATCTCCTGTATTAATCACAAGATTTTGAAGACCTATTTGTGTTATTTTTCCACAGTTAATATATTATACCGCAATGACATGTTTTGTAACATTTGATTTATATAGAACGTGAATCTTAGTTTAAAACAGAGGTTTTTTTATTTATTGTTGGCTTCTTCCACATGTTGGACTGCAGTTGAGCTTCTGCTGCAACCTGAAGACATGAAAGTCAAACAGTGTCTCTTCAGTGGGAGGAGCTTCAGCAGCTGCCAAATCCAGTTCAGATGATGAAGAACTAAGCTGGTATCCAGTTGTTGAGGGTGTTCAGGTGCCTCTGGTCCGACAGGGTTCGTCTGACCAGGCTCTTTCATGTTCCGGTGTTGCACCAAATTCTGTGACCGATCAGATTCTGTTCCTCATGAAGAAGAGCGTATATGCATGACTCTTATTCATTTGGATCATTTTTCTGTGGAGGAAAGTTTAATTGGATACTCCCCTGGATTATATATTTTATACAGTAAACACATTGTTGCTATGTAGCATGGAGGATTGTTATCTGCTTGGAGGGACAAGTAAAGTCTTCTGTTGTTCTAACTGTGTCAATTCATGAGTGTGATCCACCAACGAATCTAATGGGTCACATCATTTGTTGTAACAGAGGCTCCATCAGCAGCTGGAGGTGATCAGCTGGCTCTAGCTGCTGGATCTGGGTCCGGGTCTGGAGCGGCTCACTTGTGGCTCTCCACTGTCTTTACAAGCAGTCAGCCTGAAATTCCCAGTTAATGTCTACGAATGCCCATGCTGATACATGCGATGGCCTTTAACCATGCCTAGAAATAACACTAAGATGTTGGGAGAAAAATATTAGTTTTCTCCAGATACATGGAACAATCCATTCAATGCTTTTGGACTTCCATACTTCAAGTATACCAATGTTTCACAGAGCTTAACTATCATTGATGAGCACAATATTCAAACGTAACTTTTGATAGTGATCTCGTTTGTAATGTCGGAACCCTTACATCCGTCACCTGCATCTCAGTCAACGGTTCATGGAATGCATACATTAACTGTAGCTTCCACTGTGTTCAGGCCTGCCTTCATCCCCGACGATGTTAACTGTCTGTCCTCACATCAGTGTCTTCTACTAGCATGAACTCTCCTTTGATTCTCACTTTAACTGTTTCAAGCTTTTTAAGCTGTTATTTTGAAAAGATGATGCCTGGTCCACACTATCATGCACAGACTTACTAGCACTTTGAGTCCTCACAGTGATGATGTAGAGGTTATCTTTGACCACTTTTGTCCATTAAGTGCCTATAAATACATTCCAGGTTTCCCAAATGTTGTGCCTTGATATGTTTGGAGAACGGAGCAGATAGAAGCCTAAATGTGTCGCTGTAGGTGTGTTGACAGCATTGACACATGAAAAGCACCTGTTGAATGTCACTGTTAATGCCGTCATGACGTTGATCATGGTTTTTTTTTGCAGTTAAAACTAATAAAACGTATTTATATTGAATGTGTGGGTGATTTTTTTTTTCTTTTTTGTGAAGTTGTACACAGCTGACATTCAGCAGTTTGCTGAGGTCAGAGGTCATTTACTACATATCATGGGACATTGTTTTAAAGCCTATTTGCCTGATCACAGTTACATCCTGTAGAAATGAGTTGTGAACAAACGACCTGGTGTATGGTTTTGTCTCAGCAACTCCATCATAATGTAGGAATGTGCCACGTGTGAAGCAGAAGGCTGACGGACTCAGTAATGTTTGACTTGTGTTACAGTTTTTCTCCATTGGTTTGGCTCATTTCTTGAAACAGAAATGACATTCTCAAAACTCTAAGATCATTTGGCATAACAGTCTTACAAATCAGCACAACACCATAGCTCACATCTCTCCCAAAACAGTTCACTCGTGTCAAAACCAAATTTCTTTCTCATATAAATAGTCAGTGCCCCCAAATGGCATTGTGTAAGCACTGCAAGTCAAAATGTTTTGTCACTATGGCAGAGGACCATTGAAATATCCCTCATGTCCACCACTAAGTCTTAGCCCAGTCCTTCATTGACAATGGTTACTCTACTAGTTTTTTTGTCTAGCTAACAGAATACAATTGTGTGTAAAACTGGGGGATAAAAATAAAAAAAACAGGATTTTACACTAAGAGTCGCCTCCAAGGTTTGACATCACATATTGCACTCAGACTGCCAAGGAAATTGTAACCATTATTATTCACAAACTTAAAGTAACTTCCATACATCAGAGTCAAAGAAAAGGTATACAGCATAATATTCTGTAATATAAACAAACAAAAAACAAGGGAAATTACAGGCTAATAAGCACATCATAAGGCTACAGTGCTGTAAATAAACACTTCATTGGTCGCTGTCCTCATTCTCCCTATCCTGGCCACCGTCCTCATCCTCCTGGCCATCCTCCTCACCCTCCTGGCCATCCACATGCTGCTGTCTGTCTGGCCACAGGTTCTCATCCACATCACAGCGTAAATTCTCCCTTGCGATGCAACGAGGGAAGAAACAGCATGCATGTCGCAACCATCACCTACACTGATCTCCTGTTATGTCTTCACACGCAGTGTCCATTGCCTGGAGCAGGGACCTCTGATTTAGAGCCTGCTGCTCATACACTCCACCTCCAAGCGGAAAAAAACTCTTCAGTGGGATTTAGGAAAGGAGAGTAAGGTGGTAGGAACACCATGACCATCCTTGGATGAATAGTGAACCAGGCCTTGATGAACGGGCCACGGTGGAAATTCACATTGTCCCACACAATAACATAGCTTGGTAGGTGAGGCCCTACGAGACCTCTCTCATTTTCAGGGATCAAATCTAAATAAAGGCGGTCCAAGAAGATGAGGAGCTTCTGTGTGTTGTATGGGCCAAGACTGGGAATGTGAGTGGCCACACCATTCTTGGAAATGTCAGCACACATAGTTATATTTAGAGCCCGACCGATAAAGGATTTTGAAGACCGATACAAATGTTGTTGATTTAAAAATCCGATACTCCGATATATCGGCCGATATGTATATATATTTTTTATTTCAGAAACGTGTTACAAAACATTAACAGATTTCCCTAACATAAGTTATCTGTAGTTATTTCTGAGTCTTCACTAAAATAATATAATGCAGTTTAAAAATAAACTTGTTTATTTTATTGTCACAACAGAACAGAGGAACATCAAAATATATTAAAGTTCTGATCAATAAAATGTATAAAAATACACACTTAAGATATAAAATGTTCAAAGATTAAAAAAAGTCCTTTGAACAAAAACACAATAACAACAACAACCAAACACAAAGTTACCAGTATTAAAAGACTCGGTCAGCTTCATAAATATAACTTCGAACAAGACTGGAGACAAAACGGACTACCAGTAGAATGAATTTAAACGAGATTTTGTGTCTATTTGAGCCTATAAAATACTTGGTTCATTTATTGAAAAAGTCTCCCCTTTGGCTCCGCAGCTGCCATATTAAATGGTCCCCATTTATATACAGTGGTGTGAAAAAGTATTTTTGCTTTTTGCTTTTTTTGCATGTTTGTCACACTTAAATGTTTCAGATCAAACAAATTTTAATAGAAGTCAAGGATAACTCAAGTAAATACAAAATGCAGTTTTTAAATTAAGGTTTGTGTTGTGATAAACTACTCACACTGTTAATAATCTATCCTGTACGACAAACCGGATACCAGCACCTGTAACTTTGTAGCTGTCTGTAGCTCCGCTACTCTTTATTTTTCCCCGTCTCCCTGGCAACAGTAACCATGGACATACATTTGTAACATTCTACTCCGTACTGGAGTTTCAGAATAAAAGCATAGCATGGAATATTACATCTCCCTTCAACAGAAAAAATAAGCTGTGCTTATGCAAGTCACAAATAACAATATAATAAATACTTTGACTACATCAAGTAACACAGTAGCCTATGCTGCTATCTCAAGTGTTCCATAATGCAAACATTTTTTTTTTTTTTTCGAATAAGTTAAGTTTAAAATGATTACAACTCTCCTGTTGATTTAGTACGTATATGTAAACATTTCTAAACATGGCATAGAACATTTGTAAATAAATGTGTCTTATTCTTTCAAGGACTTTTTTTTTTTTTCTTCAAAACACAAGTTAAAAATTCATTCATTTTCATTTAAATGCAATATTCAATTTTCACAGCAACATGACATACGTTTTTTTTTGTTTTGTTTTTTTCATACGAAAGTTTATAAGTCAAAGGCTTTCCTTGGCTTAATCACACGGCCGTATCTGGTACGATAAGGCCCAGAGTGATCTGGCTCACTCACAGACACAGGTTGTTGCTGTTCATTTTCTGTGTCTCGTCCAGCGTCGTCCTCACTGATCTCTGGCTGCTGTATGACAGGTGTGTTGTTGTTGATCAGATGACGTCGGTTGCGCCTGAAAGTCTGTCCATCGCCAGTTCTGATGTGGTAGCTACGTGGTGTTTCAGCTGGTTGGATGACTGTTGCTGGTTTCCATGTGCCATCTCCTTGCTGGAAACGGATGGGTGCCCCGGCATGTAGTGGTGATAAGGGTTTTGTAGATCTGCTGTAGTGCTCTTTTTGGCGCTGTTGGCAGCTCTCTCTCCTTGCTCGTACAGTGTCCTGGGGGGTTACCTGAGGTCGTAGTTGTTGAGTTGTGTTGGGCAGGATGGAGCGTAGTCTGCGACTCATCAGGATTTGAGCTGGTGATTTGAGTCCATCAACTGGAGTGTTTCTGTACTCCAGCAAGCTGAGGTACGGGTCTCTCTTGTCCTCCTTGGCCTTGGTGAAGATCCGCTTTGCAGTCTGAACAGTCTTTTCTGCAAGGCCGTTGCTCTGCGGGTAATGTGGGCTTGAGGTGACATGCTGGAATCCCCATGAGTCTGCAAACTGTTTAAACTCATGTGAGCGGTAGCATGGCCCGTTGTCACTGATCACTTTTTTTGGGATGCCATGCCTTGCAAATACTGCTTTCATTCTGTGAATGACAGCATTGGTGGTGATGTGTGTTAGGCGTTCCACCTCAAAGTACCTGCTGAGGTAGTCACAGATCACAATATAGTTCTCTGAGTTCCATGAGAATAGGTCTGTTCCTACAGTCTCCCACGGGTTCTCCGGGATCTCATGTGAGAGCATGGGCTCCTTTGTGTTGGCGCTGCGGTGTGTTTGGCAGATGTCACATTGTTTAACCATTTCTTCTATCTGCTGACTCATGCCTGGCCAAAACATAACGTCCCGTGCTCTGTGCTTGCTTTTCTCCACTCCAAAGTGTCCAGTGTGTATGCAGCGTAACATGTGAGGTCTGAGGCTGTGTGGAATGATGATCTTCTCGCCTTTTAGAAGGATGCCCTCAGCCTCAGTGATTTCATCACGGTGGTTCCAATACTCACTGACATGTGGGTGGCACTTTTTTCTTGTCTCCGGCCAGCCTGACCAGATGACCTGCTTGAGAGTGGACAGTTGCTCGTCTTGAGCAGTTGCTGTTCTGATGTCGTTCATCCTGTCTGCGCTTACAGGTGCTGCACTGATGACTGTGTGTATCTGAGTCTCCATAGCTTCAGATAGTGAGCTGTCCTCATCATCCATGGACTTCCTGGACAATGTGTCGGCCACCGGGATTTCCTTGCCCGGCTTGTGGATGAGAGTGATGCTGTATTTCTGCAGTGCCAGCATCATGCGCTGTAAACGTGGTGGTGCAAGGGCTAGTGGTTTTCGGAGTATGGACTCCAGTGGTTTGTGGTCTGACTCCACAGTTACATTTCGCCCATAGAGGTACTCGTGAAACCTCCTACACCCAAATAAAACTGCATACAGTTCCTTCTCAATTTGGGCGTAATTCTGCTCTGTCTTATTAAGCAGCTTTGATGCATATGTAACTGGCCTGCCTTCCTGCATGATGGTTGCACCCAGGCCATTTTTTGATGCATCTACTTGCAGTGTCACTTCTTTTTCAGGATCGAAGTAGGCCAACACCGGCCCTGGCTCCGCTGTGATGATCTCCTTCATCCGCTGGAATGCACTCTCGTGTGTATTGTTCCACTTGAACTCTGTGTCCTTCTTCAGTAGCTGTCTTAGTGGTGCTGTTACCTCAGATAGATTGGGAGCGAACCTAGCTAGGTAAGTCACCATACCAAGAACAGTGTCCAACTCTGCCTCACTTTTGGGCGGTGACATCTCTCTGATTGCTTTCACCTTAAGTGGGTCTGGTCTTAGGCCGTCTGCTGTCAGCCTATGTCCAAAGTAGCTCACTTCAGGAACGCAGATGCGACACTTCTCAGGATTCAGCCTCATCCCTCGCTCTCTGGTCCTGCTGAGCATTGCTCTGAGGTTGCGGTCGTGCTCCTCCTTTGTTTTTCCAAAAACAACGATGTCATCAACTATCCCAGCCACGCCCCTAAGGCCTTCATATGTCTCATCTACTCGCCTCTGAAACTCATCTTGGGCTGATACAATGCCAAAGGGTAGCCTGAGAAAGCGATATCTACCACATGTAGTGTTAAATGTGGTGAGTAGTGATGACTCCTCGCTTAACTTAATAGCCCAATAGCCTGATCTCGCATCTAAGATGCTGAAAAACTTTGCCCCTGCTAACTTGGATGTTACATCCTCAAGTGTGGGTAGGGGGTAGTGTGGCCTCATTATTGCCTTATTTAAGGGTCTTGGGTCCAGGCATATTCTAAGCTTGCCTGTCTTTGGTTTCTCACACACTACTAAGGCATTAACCCACTGTGTAGGCTCAGTTACTTTACAGATTATGCTTTCTCTCTCCATGTTGTCTAACTCTGTTTTTAGACGATCTTTTAGTGCAAATGGTACTCTGCGTGGTGGACAAAGCACTGGTGCTACCTCTTGGTCAATAGTGAAACTGCATTCACCTGGGAATGTGCCGATGCCTTCAAAAACATCTGCATACTCACTTAAGATGTTGTCTGGCTGAGTGGTTATCTCTTTCTCACTGCTCACTGCATATATTACTTTAATTAGCCCTAGAGCTTTACATGCTCTGAAGCCTAGGATAGGGGGCCCATTACAGTTCACTACATAGAACTTCTGGATGGTTGACTTCTCTTTATACCTCCCTTCTATGTTGCAGTAGCCTTTCACTTCAAGTGAGTGTCCCCCATAGCCTGTTAACCTATGATCTGGGGCTTTTAACTGTGTTTTTTGGCATGAGTGTGGCAAAGGCAGTGGCTGGGATTATGCTGGCTTGAGCTCCAGAACATTGAACTTCAGCTGTCGGTTCTGTGGTCCCAGTCCGATGTCTGCATATGCGCTTTCCTCATCCTCTTCCTCTGCAGTAACAGTGTCCACATACAGCTCAGAATCATAGTCCTCGTCGACCTCTTCAACTGTGTGAACGTTCTTGTATCTTCCTCTATTCTGAGTCTGAGGCTTTGTTTTACACACTCCTGCATAGTGGTTGAACTTCTTGCACTTCATACACTGCTTGCCTTTTGCAGGGCACTCTGCTGTGTAGTTGTGGTTTCCTCCACACATACTACAGGCTCTCTCCTGATTTTTCTGGTAGTCATTTACCTTGTTAACAGCACCTCTCCTGGCGCCTGGCTTTACCATCTTGTGTTGGACTGCATGCACTTGACATTCATTTGCCATAGCCTTTAACTGTGCTTGTGATAATTCATGGGAGCGCGCTATGTCTATTGCTTTCTCCAGCGTCAGCTCCGGTCCGTTGCTAAGCAACTTCTCTCGCACTCTAGGTGAGTTGGTGGCGAACACAATACGGTCCCTGACCATTTCATCACTGTTTGCGTAGCCACAGTCCTTCACAAGCAACTTCAGTTCAGTCACAAAATGTTCAAAAGACTCACTGCTTCCTTGTGTCTTCTCATGAAACTTGTACCTGGCAAAGATGGGGTTTGCTTTAGGGGTGAGGTACTCCGTGAATCTGTCGTAGTACGTCTTTAACGTCTTCGCCTCGTCAGCCGTTAGTGTCCAAGTGTTGCTGATGTCGCGTCCTTTATCACCGATCCACAGCAGAAGAAAGCTACATTTCTCCTCTTCTGACTTTGCTTTAAGTGGTCCGGTAAACATGAGCTCGACGTGTTGTCGAAATCTCCGCCATCCATCCGGTAAATTGGTTGAGTCCCAATCCATTTTGGGAGTAGGAACACCGAAGGCTTCCATTTCTTCTTACCGTTGGTTTTTTCTTTTCAGCGACGCACTTTCACCGACACTTTTCACGTCTTCCTTTCTCTTTTTTTTTTTTTTTTTTTTACGCGGCGGGTCCGTAGTCTAGCGACTAATCTCTGACACCATGTTGTGATAAACTACTCACACTGTTAATAATCTATCCTGTACGACAAACCGGATACCAGCACCTGTAACTTTGTAGCTGTCTGTAGCTCCGCTACTCTTTATTTTTCCCCGTCTCCCTGGCAACAGTAACCATGGACATACATTTGTAACATTCTACTCCGTACTGGAGTTTCAGAATAAAAGCATAGCATGGAATATTACAGTTTGTATTATAAAGGGAGAAAAAAATCCAAACCTACATGGCCCTGTGTGAAAAAGTATTTGCCCCCTCCAGTTAAAACATAACGTAAGTTATGGCTATAACTATGGATCTATGAGACCGAACGATGACCGTCACCACGGTCTTTACCTTGAATGATGCAATCCTTCAACCTATCCTCGAGACCTTTATGTCAACAAAGTCATGTGACTGACCTTAGGGGGCTTGGCTCACCGTCTATAAAGGTGCGTGTCCACAGGGGCGATTTTAAACGCGAGTGGACGCGCCGCTTCCCGGTATTGCACGCTTGGCAGGCTGCCACGAGAGGATGATTGACAGGCGCTCTCCTTTAAACAACACATTTTTGCGAGCGTTCGCGAGCGTTCCCGAGGCGGCGAGTCGAGCCCGGCGCCTCTGATTAGCATAAAGTAGATTCGACTTCAACTTTAGGCAAATGAGGAGCGGCCAACTCGCGCGCCGTCTCTCGACATTCGCCGCGACGCTACCAGAATGCATTGCACAGCTTTTCACATAGACAATGAATGGGACGCGGGGAAACACCGCTGCCTGTGGACACGCACCTTCAGTGTATCCCGGTGACCACTACTCTTCCTCTTGCCTGGAACGCCTCAGCCCGTTCTGAGCGACAAGAGATGGTGACGGTCATCGTTCGGTCTCATAGATCCATAGTTATAGCCATAACTTACGATCTATTTCGACCTCACTCAGACCGTCACCACGGTCTTTACCTTGGATGACTAGTACCATCAGGGTCGCAAGGAACCGGGGACTCCACTCCATCACGACCCCGTCCTGTAGCCGAGAGCAGAACGGCAGAACCCAGCGGTGCGGGGGGTGCCACATTGACCCTTTAAAGGCCTTAAAGGCCCCTACACACCGCCCAGATGTCCAACTGCCTTATCCGACCATTCTCCGCCCACTCTGTTACCTCTCGTCTGACCCGTTCGGTAGAAAAGTTGCGTTGTACACACCGCTTCGACGTGCTTCCGACACCACAGCAGCGTGTACGTTCTGCGCTTGCGCGAGATGCAATAAGCCTCCTTAACAGCGGGTGGCGCTAGTCTCGTGCCAGTACTCCAAAACAGGAAATGACGGAACGGAGTGCAGATAAAAACAATGCACACACGTCTTGGTTCAGTATTCGTTCGACTCGAGAAGACCTTTGTGGACTAAATACTTGGCATTTCTGGAAAGATGACTCTGGCTAGGGTGACACTCGCGTTGTGTGCTCTCGGGCTCATTATTTTACGAAGACGTCGTCTCAGTAGGGAACGAGTAATACGGAGTTTACCATCGTCACTTCCGCCCCGCCCACACACCGCCATTGGATACTCTGATTCGCTAGCACACCGCCAATCAGAGTATCCAATGGCTCAGACGTCCAACAGCCCACCTCCTCAGACTGAGCATGCGTTGGGCGTCTGAAGCGTTTGGAGAGGCTCGGACGAGGTCGGGAACACATATGTTTGGTGTGTACAGCTGCGTCGGAAGCTTTCGGAGCCGCTTTCGGAGCCGCGCGGACGTTGTCTGATCAGACTGCAAGAGCAGCCAAGGAAGCAGCCATGCTCCTGGTTGAGTGGGCTACCAGATTATCTGGGACAGGGAGGTTCTGTCCAGAGTATGCCTCAGAGATAGTGTCAACAATCCAATGGGATAAGCACTGTTTAAGGCAGGAACACACCGGCCCAACCGTTGGACGTCTGAAGCGTTTGGAGAGGCTCGGACGAGGTCGGGAACACGTATGTTTGGTGTGTACAGCTGCGTCGGAAGCTTTCGGAGCCGCGCGGACGTTGTCTGATCAGACTGAGCATGCGAAGTCTGAGGAGGTGGGCTGTTGGACGTCTGAGCCATTGGATACTCTGATTGGCGGTGTGCTAGCGAATCAGAGTATCCAATGGCGGTGTGTGGGCGGGGCGGAAGTGACGATAGTAAACTCCGTATTACTCGTTCCCTACTGAGACGACGTCTTCGTAAAATAATGAGCCCGAGAGCACACAACGCGAGTGTCACCCTAGCCAGAGTCATCTTTCCAGAAATGCCAAGTATTTAGTCCACAAAGGTCTTCTCGAGTCGAACGAATACTGAACCAAGACTGTGTGTGCATTGTTTTTATCTGCACTCCGTTCCGTCATTTCCTGTTTTCCTGTTTTGGAGTACTGGCACGAGACTAGCGCCACCCGCTGTTAAGGAGGCTTATTGCATCTCGCGCAAGCGCAGAACGTACACGCTGCTGTGGTGTCGGAAGCACGTCGAAGCGGTGTGTACAACGCAACTTTTCTACCGAACGGGTCAGACGAGAGGCAACAGAGTGGGCGGAGAGTGGTCGGATAAGGCAGTTGGACGTCTGGGCGGTGTGTAGGGGCCTTTAGAGGCTCACGGACTCACGGACTCTGGCATCGGGTACCCCGAGGCGGAGGAGGAGGGTCCGCCGACGTGACCCGCCGGCGCTGCCCTGGTTTCCCCCGCTAGAGCAGCACCGGTTCAAAAATGAGCGTCATGCGCGAATGAAGCGAATAATCCAAAATGATCAAGCGGCGCGCGTCTCACGCGATTGTATTCGGTACAACAGTATTCACCCCTAATCTGAATTGTCGCCAGTTGGCTTTGTGACGAGTTATTTAAGGCCCCTCTATACTCTCCGATAATTGCGGAAAGGGAACAGTTTTGCCTTGTTGCGGAGGTCGTTTCATTTGACAGTTTACCCATCGAGAGTTTATCAATCCGGAGAGCTCCGCTACAGGTCGTATTTGAAAGTACCCCCATCCCCGCGCTGTTCGTACACACCCCCGTTCATAATGACAGCCTACAGGTGTACTTCTGTTTATCCAGTATGATGCCCTATCAATCGAAGTTAAGGACCATGGTACGGTGGCCCAGAGGTGTCAGGCGAAATACAAAAGCCGCAACACAAATACAAAAGCCGCAACACAAATACAAAAGCCGCAACACAAATACAAAAGTCGCAACACAAATACAAAAGCCGCAACACAAATACAAAAGCCGCAACACAAATACAAAAGTCGCAACACAAATACAAAAGCCGCAACACAAATACAAAAGCCGCAACACAAATACAAAAGCCACAATGGAAGTGACCTCAAACACATCTCATACTACATTTTTTTTTTTTTTACTTTATTGACATCTCGTCCTCATCTTCTCTCACATAACTGAATCGATTTCAGTTCTAGCTCCCGTTTAATGGACATTACTTATCAAAATATAAAGCATAATTAGTATTACACTTAATTCAATATTTCAAAAATATTTTTGTATTATTGTCAAATGTTTTCTACCGTTTTTATGCGCGCTCTCACGCTTTCGCTTTCTTCCTCTTACCCGAGTAGCTGCTTTCCCTCGCCATATATCGCGACTATTAAGCAGCTTTTATCGATCATTAATTTTCATAGATTGTATTATAGGCTACCTGACCACGGAACACCAGCACCTTCACCGCGGAGACGACGGAGGCAATCGGCCGTCGGAGGAGCTACATTATTCACATACATGGAATTTGGATTTCCCTCTGAAGTAAGTAATATCACTTATCTGGTTTAAATAAGTTATTTGATTATCAATAGACAGGCATATGCATGCATAAACAAAATCAACAGACATGTTGGTTAATATAAGCCGTTTTCATATCATGTATGAGTTTGGTGGGATAAAAAAAACAAGTAGTGGGCTATTAGTGAACAATTTATTAGACAAATAATCCATGTTATATATACGGGTTGCAATATGTGTATGATAAGAAATAAGTACTGTTCATCAACAAATTAACAGGAAAACATTCAGAATAAATGTAATATCTTGTGTTTTCTGTTACAGGTTGCTGCCAGAGGGCCGGACTGCAGGTCAATACTCATGACCCTTCCTTAAATCCCCTGGGGGAGGGGATTTAAGGAAGGACCTCCGTCTTTCAAGGCGTTCCAATGAGAACCTCGTCTACTGCTTACTAACAGAACATACCTTATATATAGTTTACATTCTTTCTACGGTGGCTGAGGAAGTTTAAGGTCTCCCCCTCCATCCTGAGGACCTTCTACTCCGCAGCCATTGAGAGCATCCTCACAGGTTGTACCTCAGCCTGCTATGGAAGCTGCACTGCACGGGACCGAGCTGCATTGCAGAGGGTATCAAGGCATCCCTCACCACGCTGGAGGAAATGTACAGCAAGAGGGTGAGGCTGAGAGCCAGGAAAATCGGGCCTGACGCCTCTCACCCAAATGCTGGCCTCTTTACCCTGCTGCAGTCGGGCAGACGCCAACGCTGCATAAAGGCCAGGACAGACACTGAGGAAGAGCTTTTTCCTGCAGGCATCAGACTTCTCAACCATGATGGACTTTAATTGCAACTTTATGCACTTAAAAAAAAACACACACAAAAAAAAACACCTGCACTTTTAAGTCATTTTTTATACTATACTTTTTTTATCAACTATTTCTCTAGCATCACCTTAGGTAGATGCCTGTTTTTTTTTTAATACATTACTATTTATAAAAGTCTTAGTTTTTTTTTTTTTTTGCAGTGACAGACAGATTGCTTTACCCCTTTTAATTTCACTGTATGTAAAGAATGCTGTTTTTTACAAAACATGTGATCAATAAAACTTGAAGAAAAAAAAAACAGATGGGTTCCATGTCGATATTTGATGGGGGTGACTGCAACAAAGCCAACAAGCCACTTCAGCAGTCCTGGTACATCCTCAGAGTCTCCAGCAGTCCTTGGACATCCTCAGAGGCTCGCAGCTGCAGTGTCTGCTCCAAATGTCCAGATCCCTGTGTTGCAGGAACATGATTATTGTTGGGGTTTTATTTTTGTTTATCAGTGGTGCAGTTTATAAGTAATACCACACGGTAGAAGTTCTTACAGACAAATGTTTCCTGTTAAATGTTTTAGGGATATATCTGATGATCTGTACAAATCTAAATAATAAATATCTGAATATATATATGATTGTTGACTCGTGTTTTAGGCCTGCAGGTCTATTTCCCTCCTGCTCTGGAGGAGAGACCCTGCTGCAGTGGTTGGCATCATGGCTGAGGAGATGGGGTGTAGTGGGGTAATAGCAGGTCTTTGCTCCATCACCTCATCCATGACAACAAACACTTCCAGTGTGCAGCAGTGACCTCTCCTCCCTCAGTGCTGACATCTTCAGTTCCTATAAACAACATATACAAACACTTCTTGTAATCATTGTTTAGATCAACTATTCACCACTAGTCATATATTATAATATGTACTGTTATACTGTTCCACATGGGATCAACTTAATGGACTCTGATGTTTTAACACATTGTAGATATTACCCAGCACTGACTTTGCCTGATTTTTAATAAGAAAGACAACTTCATCTTGTTTCTTTTATGCTTCACATCAAGCATGTAGAGTTCAATACTTTAAACTGATTACAACTCACTTTGTATTTCTGCTTCATGTTCTCCCCCCTCTTCTTTGTCCATCCGGCTCCACCTTCCCTCCATCTAATGTTCTCCAATAAACATCCTATATGAAGAACAGTACATAGAAAAGTGTTACAGTTCATTGATGATTTCTTGCTGTTCAACAGAACGTTTCAGGTAGACATCTCAGGAGAGCAGGACATCTCCCATCTATATACGCTGGTGTTCAACCTTATATCATTGAGTAGCTAAATATGCAACAGTAGTAGTAAGCCCTGCATATGAGAATTATAACATTTAATACCACATTTTCTTAAGTGAAGCGTCTCAGAGCAGCATTCCGCCTGCCGGTGAACTTCTCCTTATCGTTCCCTCCACCGGATGAGGCGCTCGGTGTCTGCATCCCTCCCTTTAACGAACAATGATGCACTTTGTTATTTACCACCGTTAGTTAATATATCACCACGTTTTAACATGAGCACTATCTTTTTAGTTAACGTCGGTAAAAACGGCACATTTGCTGCTTCGCTTAAGCTCACTAACCTCTATGGTAAATTAGCGTCAGTGGGCTAGCCGGCTAGCAGGACCTTCGATTCGTAACGTTAACGTACAATTCCAACAACAATAAAGTAACGTTCATTATCAATACGATTTAAAAGTCAGCTGGAAACATAAAAGTCATGTTACAGTATACTTACATGTGTACGCGGTTTGTTGCTGACTGTTGCCAGAATCACCGCAATCGTCCGCCATTATCCAAAACTTTTCAGAAGTCAGACGAGCCGCAATGCATTTTGGGAAGTTGAGTTTATCCGTGTTTTAGGTCACTTCCGTTGTGGCTTTTGTATTTGTGCTGTAGCTTTTGTATTTGTGTTGTGGCTTTTGTATTTGTGTTGCGGCTTTTGTATTTGTGTTGCGGCTTTTGTATTTGTGTTGTGGCTTTTGTATTTGTGTTGCGGCTTTTGTATTTGTGTTGTGGCTTTTGTATTTGTGTTGTGGCTTTTGTATTTGTGTTGTAGCTTTTGTATTTGGCCTGACACCTCTGGGCCACCGTACCATGGGACTAATTGCTTTAGTTGAATGTAAATAAAGTTATGATCACTACAGTTAATGCTTTTGAAGACCTGTGATTTTTGATTATATATATAATCTCTCTCTCTCTCTCTCTCTCTCTCTCTCTCTCTCTATATATATATATATATATATATATATATATATATATATATATATATATATATATATCAAACACATAATAGTAAAGTGAATGGAATTGATACTGTACCTGTAAATTCATATTTTATGCTGTACAGCTGTTCTCTGCTTAATGCAAATGGGACATACTGTATATTTTATAATTTATATTTTGTATAATTTGCAACTTAATGCGTCTTATATGTTCTGATTTCAGGATGAGAGATTTAGGAGTGAAGGATGCTATTATAATAAAGCACTTTTCCGCGCATGCAGTGTGTCCATGTTACCTTGTCACCTTTTTCACCCCTAACCAGTTTGCATGCCTGCAGTGTGATTGGCTGCATAGATGGCACACAAATCCCCATCACGGCTCCGTCACATAATGAAGGAGATTATGTAAATAGGAAGTCCACTCACAGCATAAATGTGCAGGTACATGTGGGTTGACTACTGTTTCAGTAGGGTGACAGGGGTTGCCCATGCCAGCCCAGGCTGCTGACCCCTTACCCTGACCCTGAACCAGGCCCCCAACAGAACTTCAACCGGGCTCACTGCAGGACGAGAGCCCGGTTTGAGATGACCATAGGCCTGCTGAAAGCCCGTTTCCAGTGCCTACGTCACCTCAGGGTGACCCCTGAGAGGGCCTGTAATATTATTGTGGCATGTGTTGTTCTTCATGTTATTGCCACTATTAGAGGAGAGCAACACCCTGCCCTACAAATTGAAGACCCTGATGATGACGACCCCATCCACCTGCCAGCTATGCAGGACGGCAGAGCCGTCAGAGACACCATTTGCCGTCATCACTTTAGTGATTGAGTCCCCGTCATCATCATCATCACCACCACCTCCACCACAGCAGTCAAATAAAGACACAAAACACATTTCATTTGGTCTTCTTTATTTCCTGCAAATACAAGAGCGAGTTTCTAACTGAGTGTTCCAATAGTTAACATGATTAACATAATTCACCTGTGACCATGCACCTACCTCTAACTTGTGCTCCAGTATCTCAATTTCTAGGTCAGCCCTCCTAATCTGGCGGTCCAAGTACTGCATTTCTTTGTCTGTTTTAAAAAAAAATTTCAGCAGGTGAATTTTGTAAATCTCTTTGACTGTTAACTGGGAATACATACAAGGAGGACATTATACAGTTGCACATGAATTCCACAGAATGAATCTCTCGTGTTTACTGAACATCCATCTCACTGTGTCAATCTGTGCAGTGGAAGTTGAGGGACCATCCTGCTGCTGCCCAGCCATGCCCTGTTAAAAAGGATGAGAATGTGTTAATACTTAAGTGTAGGCTAAATGTCACTCTATATTCCACCAGAATGTTAAGAAATGTAAATGGGAAGAGAACTATCGCTAACATAGCAAGATGTTACCTCTATAGGGCTTTCTGGATCCCCCTCTGTAAAGGCAGCAGATACTGTTTCCTCGTACTCTTCATCCTAGATGAGTGATACGTTTCAGTATAATTTAAACTACCATTTGACATAATCTTTGGAGTATTGCCTACTTACAGTTACAAGGTCTGTTGTGGCGTGAGGGGGCTCCAACAGGCAGATTGCACCATCAGAATCTGTTGGGACAAAAGTTTAAAAAAAAGTCTAGGCATATTACATTTTATAAAAGCACTTTATAAAATGTAATATGGGGGATGAGCTCAGAGGATGAGCTCCCTCCAGGGATTCCCTCAGCCACTGGCCTTCCTAAAGTCTGGCTTAGGGCCAGCTCCTCTGCCTCCGTCAGAGGTGGTGGTGCTGGGCCACCACCCGTTTTACGGGCATCTGCTTTCTTTCTGTTGGCTGAGTAGAAGTTTGTGTTAGTTTAAATAGGCTTAATTATTTAACAGAACATGATATAGATGAGAAGACATTTATGTGTGTGAAAACAGCATTATGTAGGGGATAAAACAACTGTACAGTCAAACAGCCACTTAATATTTACAGTACAATGTAAAACATGATCAAAATGAGGCACCCCCATGAGATTATGCCGAGGTCTTACCTGTTATGTTTCATTTTAAGCCGCTGCCAAGTGCGCTTCTCCCCCGCAGGATTGCACCTAAATGAAATAAATTAATAGGCTACCAAGCAGTTTCCCCCTGTAATATTATTTTGATTGCAAAGGACTACATTTAAACTTACGCATTGACCCGTGAAGCAATGTTCTCCCACGCCGCCTCTCTCTGTTTTGCTGCTGCAGCGGTGTTACACTTTCTCCTTAAAATGTGCTCAAACTCACCGTATGAGCGCATTAGTATTTCTAATTCCAGCGGAGTGAAAAATGTAGCCCTCCTCTTCTCCGTTGCCATGGTGAATCGTCGAAATGGGGCTCCATTGATGCTGTCTTTTTATACTTGTGGTGCACGAGCTTAACTCCGGGTGAAACTACTCCGAGTTGATCAAACTAACTTAAATCAGCTGTTCTGGAACCGAAAACTCAGAGTTTCCTAACTCAGAGTAGATCAACTCAGAGTTCAGGGTTAGACTCAGAGTTTGTTGAACCTGCTTTGTGAAACGGACCCCTGGTATGTTGAACTCACTGAGTAGTAAAGGCCCCTGGGGACAAGTGTTGTTCTTTTTTGTTTCAGTATCTTACGAGAATATATATACATTTACATTCAGGGCATTTAGTAGACACTTTTGTCCAAAGCGACTTACAATAAGTACATCTGTCAAAAGAAAGAAACCACAACATATCATTTCCAATAAAGTAAGAGCGAAAAAATAGAAACAAGTGTTAGGTCTACAGTATATAATATATAAATATTTATTTAAGTTATTTATTTATGTTTTTATCAATGTATTATTTTACAATATTAATTAGAATCCTATATATATATAATTATTAATAATAATAATAATATATTTTGGTAGAGGAGAAGCTAAGGCGATGCCCAAGAAACAAATAATGAAGAAATTTGACCACGCAGGATTAAATAAAACTCCATTTTTGTTTTGTTTTTCTTTATCTATTTAATTGTAGCCTGATGAGGCTAAGTAGTCCAGGGATAATACTCCGGTACAGTAGGTGGCGGAATGCACTTAAAGGTAACCCGCCATAAACTAAAAGCTGAAGAAGACGAAGCAGGATTTACTGAGGCATCATGGCGGACACCAGGGAGAAAGCGCTACAAGACTACAGGAAAAAATTACTCGAACACAAAGAAATTGACGGACGGTTAAAAGAACGTAAGAGACATTTTTTTAACGTTTGTGGTGTTGGAGAAATATGTTATTGTTTTGATTAGATAAATATGATTGTGTACCCAGCATCAGCTAGCTTTCCTGCTAGCTAGTGCTTTGTCATGCAGTTAGCATTCTCATAGAAATGAATGGAAGTAATGCTAAACCGGCTAACGCTAGCCGTGCTATGTTACTGATAGTAGAAAACAATTGTAACGTACGTGCTATGTTGAACAGTAAGGTTAGAATAATAATTTCTAACATTCAGTTATCGTTAGCCTGTGAAGCCATTACGTCGATGCACACATTGTATTTTTGTCATGTCACTTTACACTTTAACTTCTCAATAATTTAATGTCAAGCTAACTGAGACCAGCTAACTTGAATTTGACATAGCATATACAAGCCTGTTTGTTTGACAGTATGAGCTAAACTATTACAGTTTTATTCTTGCCTGTGTTTTTGTGTTTCATAACGATTCGTCGAACCAACACATTCAGGGTGTCCCGCGTGTATGTATAATTACTTGAGGGATCCATAAAGTATTGTGATTCTGATTGTGTTCCAGTGAGAGAACAGCTGAGGGAACAAACTAAACAGTACGAGAAATCAGAAAACGATCTCAAGGCTCTGCAAAGTGTTGGTCAGGTAAGAATGTTGTCATTAACTAGTTTACTTTTTACTGTTTTGGATCTCAGTCCTGCATTAATTAAAGTGACTGCAACATTTGAGTGAAGTACATTTTTGTCGATCCACATTTCTAAATTGAATTTCCCTAATGTGGGAGTTTCAATTGTCACTGTACTACACAATTAACATTTTGCTAATTCCACGAGTATTGTTAAATACATGTATGAAGTTGGAAATTTGAAGCGGAAGAATCGATTTTCACCAGCATGGTTGATGTCACGTAGGCTTTTTCATAGTAGGTGGAGGATTACATTCGGAATACTTTAACCTACAACTATTCCATTTTTGGAGTATATTTTTCTGCTGACGGACAGCTGTTTCACTATCAAAAATGATTTGACCAGCATCTTTAAGTTATACCTGCCTTACAAAGATTATCCATAATGGGTTGTTTAAATCCTTCAGATCAGAGGCTGATTTTTAGGGATGGGACGATACACTTAAACTCACGATACGATGCACCTCGATATGCCAGGGTCACGAAACGATATGTCACGATACGATATCAAAAAACAAAATAACAAACTAACAAAACAAAATATTACTGCGTAATTACAACTTATTTATTTTTGTTTCAGTTGCACACAAGGAAACACACGGCCCAACAGTTCAAACACAAACAAGAACACTCCCTTAGTGCTCTAACCCTAGTTTAAGTTATCTCAGCCTCTCTTAAAGGCGCCATATGTAAGAATGTGGCCAAAAACGATACTACACTCAAATTCAAAACACTGCGGCGAGTCGTATCCGTCTCCCCCTCCACCCCCTCCCCTCCAGACTCAAGGTTGCCGGAGCTGTTGGCGTATCCAAACGCGCCGAAGGCGGCCGGACAGTGGAGTAACAACGTTACTCATTTCGATCGTAGAAACAAACGTTAGCAGCACAGCTCGTAACAGGACAGTGCTAATGCTACTAGCGTCCAGCCGATGTCCGGCCGGCTGGACAGCCGGATGCCCGTAACAGGACAGTGCTAATGCTGCTAACGTTAGCTGTAGGGCTGAGTGATTTTATCGATTCTGCGATATAAATCGATATTTTGTTTCCACAGAAAGTATTGATTTTTTAGCCACGAGTATCGATACATTAAGTCCCATTCAAATCCCCCTGGCACTCTGCTCGCTGCGCCGAGAGACGGCCGCGCAGGATCGCCGCGCTTCGCGTCTGGTCTGAACCGGTTAACAAAGGCGCCGAAAGGAAGCGTGCTTCGTTCGCGGTGCTTCAGTGGCCGCCCAGTTCACGCCGGCATGACGCCAGGTTCACACGAGCTGCTGCAAAGCGTCACGGCAACGAAAATCACACATGATCCGTTGCCCCCCAGTTCAGACCAGATGCGTATTTCTCCGCGACGGTCGGCAAGTGCTTCTGCTCAGCTGTTATTCATTCACAGCTATTTTCTTTCATCGTGGGTAAGTAAATAACCTCATGAAATTAATAAGCTGCATCGGCTCGGCCCACAGTGCTCAGCAGCAGAGAGGTGACGAGAGTAGAGCCGAGCTGTATTGTGTAGTGGAGAGGGACCAACACACGCTATGCGCTATTACGCACACACGCGCGATCGTCCTCTCAAATGCGGCTGCGTCTCTCCAGGTCACTGTGTGAGCGAAAGAAAAGCTCTGACTTGCTTGGGCAGACGTTGTTTGGTGTCACCCGCTGAAATTTAAATATCTAGCCCACCTTCAAAAAAATTACGCACAGTGCGTACAGGATTCCGGCTGGCGGCCCCACTGTGTGTGTGTGCTTTGTAAGTTACAGTTTGCACTTAAATAAATGTAACTTATTTTCTCACCACATATTTGATTTATTTTGTCCAGCATTTGCAAGCTGGAGACTCTCTGTCCAGTCAGAGCCATATATTGTGTAATTGATTCTTTCAGTTGATATTAATTCAATCCAAGTAAATGGAACACTCACAAGATGTCACCAAAATCACACTGTACCTTTTAAATCTTTCAGAAAATGATGTAAGTGTATTGAATTATATCGAATCGAATCGTATCGTTGACTGAATATCGAGTATCGTATCGTGAGATTAGTGTATCGCTACAGCCCTAGTTAGCTGTGCTGCTAACGTTTGTTTCTATGATCGAAATGAATAACGTTGTTACTCGACAGTTCAAAGTATTCGAAATGTCCATCCCCGTCAAGCTATGATGCTAACTTAGTTAGCCAAGCTCAACTTACCTGTCTAGGAGAAGAGTAACCAATTATTTTTTAATGAGAAAATACTGCCAGACAAATGACCTGTATCCAGCGGAGCGTCCTCAATTTCGACCTCATTCGACTCCATTGTTCGGCGGTTTGAGGGCAAGGTAGTTGGTGCTAATGTTTGTTAGCTTGCTGTACAGTGTTGTACTGTTGTTGCAGCATGCGCTGTTACCTGACTGTGACCTGCACCGTTCCTCGGATGTAATTTCTTTTTCATCTAGTTTTCCGCTGCTTAACCAGCAGATGGTGCTGCCAGCCTGCCACCATAGACTGTATGCCTGCCGCACACATATACACACACACACTAAATTATTTATATACTACACAAATCATGTGGCAGTGCCATCTAGTCTTCATTTCGCGATCCATTTTTGTCAAACTCGATGCGTATCGTCACGTTTTGTATCGCGATATTTCGCCAAACGATATTTCGTCCCATCCCTACTGATTTTATTATGTCTTACTAACCACATCTGTGCCTCTCTCCCTGCAGATTGTTGGAGAAGTGCTCAAACAGCTGACTGAGGAGAAATGTAAGTTCATTGGAAGATTTTTTTTTTAAATCTACAGGTGTTGCAGCACATGTCCCTGCAATGTATTTTCATTTGAATGCAGAGTGAATTATTTGGGCAAGCTGACTTTTCAGGCATTAACTGTGTAACAGCAAGACAAAGACGGTATATGAACTGGGTGAATTTGAAATTTTGTCAGTCTGTGTCACTGATGAACCAGTAGCAGTACTTCGTGGCCCCACTGCATGTCCTTTCTGTGTAAAAAAAAAAAAAAAGGATATATCATGTTGTTAATTATTATTAGGCTACATTTCATATCAATGTACATACAATTTTGCCGATCGCTGTTTATGTTCATAATTCATAATCTTACAGGGCAAATACTCATGTTTCGTGTTTTCAAAGACACATGGTTCAGACCATCACTGTGTGTCTTAGTAAATTAAAGTAATCCAACTTCGCTAGTGAGCCTCCGTCTAACTCCTAGGCTAGCAGCCAAGCTTAAGAGAAAGTGTCCCGTTTAGTGCCAATCCACCACTGAACGTACGTGGATTTTAGGTTGAATGCTTCTGGTACCATGTAATTTATTTCGGCAAACGTTTATGACATTGCTGATTAAAAGCATGCCTTTTCTTTCCTTAGTAGTGTTGACTAACGTTTCGCTGTCTCATCGTGAATGAAAGTTTAGCCTAGCCATTTAGCTTTGAATATTAGCTGCTAGATGCATCGTCGCTGGTGGTGGGCGCTGCATTCTGGCTTCTGTTAACATGAGAAGTATTGACAAGTTAATACATTGGACAGACGGATAATTGCATTCTTGAAGTCAACACACCATGCATTTCAGCTAAAACGTTAACTTACCTGAGTGCTGTCGTCTCCTCCTTCTGCCATAATTCCAATTTAAAGCGATGGTTCGGAGTGAAATGCGCTATGGTACAGGGGGTATATCTCGTGAATTACCCCACTAATAATGCATGGAATGTTACCAAACTTCTGCAGTAGTACACATAGGGTCTGTACTCACAAAACGAGGCATTTGAAAGTTTGTAAGTACATCAGGAGTTTATTTAAAAGAACACTTGCCTGATAGCTTCTATTCTCGGCTGCTATGCTACCGCAGTGTAGACGACACTTCCGTGTTTACCCAGCCGATGCCGTGACGCGAGTTTCACACGAGTATGAAAAAGTTTCGCTAAATGTTTATAAATGCTTGTATTATCAGGTCAACATTTATTGACCTGATAATACAAGCATTTATAAAAAATGTGTTGACCTGATAATACAAGCATTTATAAAAACTCAGCAAAACTTTTTCATACTCTCGCGTGAAACTCGCGTCACGACATCGGCTGGGTAAACACGGAAGTCCATGCATTATTACTGGGGTAATTTACGAGATATACCCCCTGTACCATAGTGCTAGTACTAAGCCATTCGGCTGATAGCGGCTATCTTGACCAATGCTGACCATCACTAAAAATGCTTCCGACGGGGTATTTGGCTGGATGTCATGGTGGAAATGACCTCGGGTGCATTTTACTCCGAACCATCACTTTAAAGAAAGTTGTTGTAGTAGTTGTTGTTGATACACGCGCAGGCTACACACTGCGCCTGCGCGACAACTTCAGCTGACTCGGATGAAGCTGGGAAAGTTTAAACACACGGTTTCCACACCGCACTAATCCAAAGAGATAATAATTTTATTTGAAATGAAAACTGTAATGGTTATCATCAACATTTTTGGCGTCGCCGCTACACTGGTAACCGACATCCCTAGCTGTCACTATATAGGCGTTGTTCGGGACGTCTGCTGTCACTATAGGTGTTGTTAAGGACCGTCTGCTGTCACTATAGGTGTTGTTAGGGAACGTCTGCTGTCACTATAGGCGTTGTTTGGGACCGTCTGCTGCCACTATAGGCGTTGTTCGGGACCGTCTGCTGCCACTATAGGCGTTGTTCGGGACCGTCTGCTGTCACTATGTAGGCGTTGTTGGGGACTGTTTGCTGTCACCGTCCTGCTGGGACCTCGTAAACGTGCAATATATTGTGAATATATTAACTAAATATATATTTATTGTGTAATTGTTTTCTGTCTTATTAGCTTGAGTTCTATGAAAGCAAGCGACAATGATGCTGCATTACCTGTCAAGCATACATGCTCCCTCTCCTCCCTCTCTAATTGCAGTTTGTGTAGTTGATGTTGTTGATGTGTGATGATGACCTCGCAGAATAAACCATTGGCACCATGATTCCCTTCAACACCATGCAAGAACACCGTTACACTTTTTCGTTACATAAAGACATTTCCACTATAGTCCCCAGACCCCTGCTTAATGACACATCGGCTACCACTACGAGTATATTTCAAACCTGTGGGAAACACTGCAGCTACACAATGAGCCAAAGCAACTGCGGAGCTTTTTGTGAGAACAGACCAGTTGGTTAACATGGGTGCAGAAAGGACAGTACTTTGCTGAAAAGTAGGGCTGCACGATATTGGAAAAAACTAACATTGCAATTTTTTTTCAACCCTGCGATATATATTGCGATGTTAAAAAAAATACAGGAATTTTCACCAGATGACCTGAATAGCACTTGAGCACTGCTGAAATCTTGTGGACAATTAACCTGCACTGAACTTACCTCTTTTTGTAAATGTTAGTAGAATGGCTTCTGTCTGTTTTTAGATATTTTTTTGCTTGCTTTTATTGTGCTGGGACTTGAGGACATGTTTTGTTGTATCATGTATTATTATATTATATTAAAATGGAACATTCCAGCTTCATAATTACATTAAGAAACTAACAATGAGTGATAAACATGTTTCAACCTTTTATTCAACAACTGAATTACTGAACATCTTTCTTTTTTAATCAAAAATTATACAAATAAATAAGAGCAGAATCTAGTAGAAAAGAAGTAAACACGATTTCAACAAAACTATATAAAAAATATTTGCATATTGCCAGCTGCCTTAGGACGACATTCAGATCTGGCTTTGCGTTCGTCATACTGAGCTGTGTGGTGCCGATGTAAATGGTCAAACAAGTTGTGTTACCGCTCGTTGTAACGGATGAAAGGCGCTGCCGACGCAGAACGCGTGTTCTGCGTCGGCACGCAGAGTCTACATGCAGAGTCTACATGCATTGTAAGTCAGTTAGCTACCCTTGAAATTAGATGAGTTCATTTGCCTCCTACATCGCAGGCTCTGCGATGTGACTATCGCTCACACGTACATTTTGTTGAAGATGCTCAAACGATATATCGTGCAGCCCTACTGAAAAGTGTTGCGTTTCCGTGTCCAATGTGAACCAGAGGGGTATTCCATCAAACTCGCTAAGCGCAAAGCCGGGCTAATTTCGATAAGCCTCGCTACCTTTAGCGAGAGTTGCGTTCCATCAACGTGACTTGAGGCACTCTCCGCTAAGTAACCATGGGAATTTATCCGACCAAACTAGCCTGCTCCGGGGCAGGCTAACCATCAGGCTTACTTTAGCGGGTGTTTCAGAGAAGTCCGTCTGTCGGAAACAACTGCACCAGCAGAAGGTTCCGCCAAGCCTAGTCCTCGTGATTTCGTCACGTGAAAGACCAAAAATTACCCAAATTACATATATGAAGTACAAACAGACTATATTTTAATCAAGCGTCTAAAAATACATGCTTGCAATTAAAAAAATATGAATAAATCGTTGATTTTGTTTAAGACCGACTGGCCATATCATTACCTAAAGCCCCCAGTTGGCTGAGTGGTGATACTCCTGCCCCTGAACGTGGGCATCCCAGGTTCACATCCCGGCGAGGACATCTCATGTGTGTTTTTTTTGCCTGTATAATTGTCTTTAGATCAGAGAATTAGACCAACATTTTACCTTAACTATGATAAATATGTCATACAATTTCCCCAGAACCCAAATATAACTTGCAAAAACATGATAGGCATAAAGATGTTACTATTAATAGCATGATATAGATCCCAATGACAAAGGCATTGCTGCATGCAATTTTCAGCCACATAAATTCCTTTCAGGTGAGTTCATTAATAGGTTCGTTGAATGTGTTCATTGAATTGTTGAGATAAATGAGTTGGTCAATGTAGATGCATTTACTAGGCCTATCTAAAAAAAAAAGAGAGAACGAGAGAGAGAGTTCCGGCCAAAGAAAGAAGTTCCACAAAGTTCCCTAGTCGGGAATTGAACCGTGGCCGGCCGCGTGCAAAGCCAGCGCGTTACCTCTACACTATCCTCATGTTCGAGAATTCGTTGTCAGTATTATATTAGAACATGTTACTCCTTAATTAGCGAGTTTGGTGGAATACCCCTCCGGTGTTGTATTTCAAAATGCCGCCCTGTTGAAGCTTGGCAGCCAATGAAAACTAAGTAAAAACAACCTGTGACTGTGATGCTTGTCAAACCGTGATTAGCTCAGACAGTAATGCTGATGTGTTTTTGTTTAATTCCAGTCATTGTCAAGGCCACCAATGGCCCGAGATATGTGGTTGGATGCCGCAGACAGGTAGGTGCTGAACACTGTGTTGCCAGATGTCATGGCGATTTGATTGTGGTGGGGGTTTTTTTCACCTTGAGGAGACTGAAATATGAATATATTGCAAACTTACCTGCTTACATTTATGTTTGGACTTAAAGGTTTAGAAACTGTCTCAAGCTTTGCAAAACATTTGGATCAGTGGAAATGGACGGATCAGGCAAATATTTAAATTGACCTGCTTTCTTTTGATCTATTAATCATGAGACATGACAAAGGTGCATTGAAATTGAAATTCGAAAAATGGATCAATTGAACACTTCAAAAGTCTCTTTCCAGGTTTTTGAAGCCGCTGTTAAGATGCGTCTTGATGTGTCCGGGGCCTAAAGCACCTAAGGGCCAATATGTAAACAAAAGTAGTATGAAACCTTTAGTTTGTCATAGGAAGCTGTGTCTGATACATGTCAAGTGATGTCACAAGGAAGGGGAATGTATGGCGATTTGTCGTCTGCTACTTGCTTGGTTTTAAATGTATGGCCCCATGAAGTCCCTCACGGCACCTATGTTTTACTGTAAAAGGCCATGTAGACACGCAATCAACTTTCAGAAGACAACCACAGCTGAAATCACCAAACAGTTGACTGAGTACAGTTTTCTTCGCTGCACTGGTTGCTGACGTCTCTAAATCTTCGATAGCCTTCAAACTGTAGTTCTTCTGTCAGCGTTCATTATTTACACAACTCATGAGGAAGACAAAATTAAGACTTCAGGGAAGCAGGAGGAACCAATGTATCGGTTGGCTGAATTAATTGGCCAATATACAGGCACATAAACTGGTCAATATGTGCATATATAAAACAGCTGTTTTTAAAGAATCTAAAAAAGTGCTACTGTGCTACTCATGCTGTCTGCTTTGTTGTCTCTGGTTGGATGTGTCCACTGTGGGCAGTGTTGTTAATGAGCATGGCTGCTTCATGTAATTTCATAGTTATGATTTTGGAATGTACCCATGGAATCTCACTCATTTCTGACCTGACAATTAATAATGTGAATACTAATCTAAGATGTTTTTTATGGCAGTTGGACAAGTCACAGCTGAAACCAGGCACCAGAGTGGCTTTGGACATGACTACACTCACTATAATGAGGTAGGCTGGATGTACAGAATCACAGGCTAATAAATACGTAAACGAGGCCAAGCAGAATGTATGTTTCTACTGGCCACAGCTGGACATACGGCTTAAGCACAGCAGCGGAAGCTAGCTTTAGCACGCCTGCAGCACCTGTACAATCTAACTTCACACCTAATAGACAGCAAAACTCTATACGTTGTTGTTGGAGTTAACTGGGCCCGGTTTCCCGATAACGTCCACTCTTAGCGCGCTACAGAGACTCCTACGTTATGACTTACCAAAGTTGTTTACCTCTATAGTCGTGGGTTCCCGAACCGTCTCTTAGGAGTCTTCTTAAGAAACACTCCTTTCGTCGTTCGTACACAGCGCTGTCCAGAAAGAAAGTGCTGAAATCGATTGCTCAGAGTTCGATTTTCCATTTCATGCAGCATTTCATGCACAGGAGCATGACAGCACTATATAATAAAATGTAGACTATTGCAGTGTTTGCGAATAAAACATTGCTAGAAATCCTTCTAGGCCTAAACATTTATTTACCATGGTCGAACATACTACCATAGCCTATACTGATTTAAAAAAAGAATATAAAAACTATAAAAATATAGAAACTAGGGATGGCCAAAACTAAAAATATTTTTGACCGACCACCGAGCCTCATTAACCGGTTGAAACCGGTTAACCGATCAGATTAAAATGCGCTATTAAAATGGAGGAGATTGAGCCAATTACATGCGTATTTGTTGCCGTTGTAGTCGAAACGTATGCAATATAGCCGCGTCAGTCAATATATCCACGGGATTGAAGTTGATCCTTATGAAATTATGTATTCCAACTAAACGGCTCCGAGGACGGCGACGTCTTTGGTTCAGCACAATGATGCGTTGAATCGCTGCCATAGTTTTGCCACCGTTCACAACCGTCACCGGCGTCCATTTATGACATGCCTTGACATTGACTAGGCCTAATGGGCTAATTAAATGACACTGTAATATACCTAGGCTACTTCTGAGGTTGAGATAAAGCTTAGCCTTGTGATGAAATGCATGCACATTTTATTTTTATTTTCTTCATGAATGACTTAAAACCATTGGTAAGAACACAACACTGGCAATGTGCAGTTCCATGCGCAACGAGGATTTCTGGGTTAATGTAGCCTTAACAACGTATGACGTACGAAAGAGATTCGTAGCAAAGAACGTTTCGGGAAACACGCGAAAGGTTAAGTAGGAACTCTAAGTAGGGGTTACGAATGACGTAGCGTTAAGGATTTAAGAAGGCTTCGGGAAACCGGGCCCAGGGCTGTTTACTGTGGTCACGGTCTTGGTTGGCTTAGCATTTTTACTAGCATTAGCCAACACTCAGCTGAAACTCCTCAACAATATATTTAGTCAGCACAATACTGACATTTATGAGTATGTCTGACACCTTAGTATGAAATCAGTATTCGTAAACTGCAGACTATTAACGGGGAAATATCACAGTATGACGTACAGCGGTGCTAATGCAGTGGTGCAATCACAACAGGAAAGAAATGACGTGTGCTTCGTTCACAACAGTGTTGCCCTGGTGACTGACCGACAGGCTGCAGGTTGTAGAGACTTTCAGTCAAGAGAGATTTTTATTTTGTGTGGCGATTATTGAAATGAAAACAATGTTGAAGTTGAAAGTTTAGACTTATTTTTTACAATAGAAATCATTGTTTTTACATACAGAGTAAAGTAGGGTAAAGTAGTATGGTTGGCTACCAGAAAAAGAGGATAGCTATCAAGTTTATGGGCTTATATCTTTTACTTTATATAATCAATATAAAATACTGACCTATGAATGAACACCATATAATAAATGTAATTTGCTTCATTATAAGATCTTTCAAATCACACTACAAAGTTTAAAATTGTAACTTTTTACTCAAATGTAGCGTAACCATGTCATGTGATTCTGCAATGAAGCACATTGACCACACAGCCCTCCTAGGTTTAACCTAGGCTTGGGTTGTTTTTTCTCTCTTTGTAAAACTTTTTTGGACTTTTTTGGACGTAAAACTCATGTTTTGTTTTAGTGAACGTGATAAAAATGGCTCGCTAGCGCCACCTGCACACTTTTTTGGGCAGGCCATGTCACTGACCACATTACTCTGTTTGACATGAAATTTGGCACATATATGCAGATCTGTATACTCTTAAAAAAAAAAAAAAAAAGCCTCTTGGAGGACTAAAGTTCACCTCCCAAAACTTTACGCCATTTGGGATTTTGTGAGAAAAAAAGTTTCTTGCGAACTCCTCCTGCAGTCGATCCAGTTCCTACCAAATTTTCTGTGGATCACCACTACACCAAGCTCATCAAAAGTTATCAAAGGTTTTGTAGAATATTGTTGCATTCAGAAGATCAAAATCAATACCCATCATTTATCTTTCCGTTCCCACAACAATATACAGAGAAAATGGGTAATTGTTGTTTACGAATGGGGATTAAAATGATTGAAAATCGTTTGACAGCCCTAAAATATCTGGAGGAAAACGATACAAAACAAATGAATATAAATTAAACAGCCATTTATAATAACGGCAGTTTAAACGTTTGGCCTCAGGGCTCAACAATAAGGATTGCCCGACGTCCCAGGGCAAGTAAAACGCCACGTCGGGCAAGTAACTATGACAACCCGCTTGCCCGTTCGGGCAAGTGGAGGACTCGAAGCAAAAAAAAACAAAAAAAAAACGATCATCATCGATAAAGTTATGATGTTGCCCCCTCCCCTTGCCCTCGTCGGATAATGCTTGTAATGCTTGCCGTACTATTAGATTTTTTTTAAATGTGGTTTTGGCCAATCAAAATCAAGATCGCGAAACTCCCGCTACTCCGGGAGTTTCGCGATCTCGAGTTTCGCGGCGGGACCGCTAGGTAGCGGGAGTTTCGCGGCGGGAGTTTCGCTACTATTCGACTCCCGCCGCAGTCGGTTGATGAAGAACTAGGAGATGGCTGCGTACGAGCTCAAGCGTAAGCGAACTTTTCAAGCAACTATTTATATTTGGGGCCAGTGAAAATTTACTTCGGGCAAGTAGAATTCAGACCCACTGGCCCGACCGGGCAAGTGGAAAAAAACCTTAGCGTTGAGCCCTGGGCCTGGTGGGGCGTTCCATTGAATGAGTGCACCGTCATGCCTTTATCGTTGTAGGGGAAACACTGTGTAGGATGGGGTGGTTCGTCCAACTCGGGTTTGTCCCTCCACTCCTCCATTGTGGGGGAGGAAAATGCAGAATAAACGCTGCTGCTGGTGCAAATATGAGCGCTCCGATTGCAAATAATTAAAAAGAGAAAAAACACGAACACAGCTGTGGCGATTGATTTGTCAAAATTGCAGTTATTGTGTACATTATAGTATTAGATTTTGTGTAGATATTGCTCAGTATGTGTTTCCTGTTCTGACAAAGGTACCTGCCCAGAGAGGTGGACCCTCTGGTGTACAACATGTCCCACGAGGATCCTGGCAGCGTCTCCTACTCTGAGATTGGAGGCCTGTCTGAACAGATCCGTGAGCTGAGAGAGGTACAAAAGCCAATTAATCAGCAATTAGATTTTATGAGATAACATTTGATTGAAGGGGCTCTGTATCAGTTGATACATCTAGTTTCTATTTCCAGTTCATTGAGTCTCAAACGATGCTGCTTTTATTTGGTTGCAGGTGATTGAGCTGCCTCTGACCAACCCCGAGCTCTTCCAGAGAGTGGGGATCATCCCCCCTAAAGGCTGCTTGCTGTACGGGCCTCCAGGCCAGTAGTTCATGGAAAATACACACATCCTTATAAAAGACACACACACACACACACACACACACACACACACACACACACACACACACACACACACACACACACACACTTATCACATATTAGTACAACATCCTATTTAAGCAGGTATTTGTTTCTCAGACACTAATGGTGCGTGTATACCAAAAGCAAAGTAACTGTCTGCTTGGTGTTACTCGTGAGTTTGACCACAGGAGAATGTGGCTTTTTTTTTTTTTTTTTTGCTTTCACTGGTTGCACCAGAGCGGAGGTGGAGCTTACCTCCAGGATGACACTGACGTGCTATCATCCATCAAGGCTGATTACCACTGTTGCTGCTTCTTACATGCTGTGGAAGTCCCAGATACATCTGGAAACTAAATTCGGTCATGGTTAGCATGACAACGTGCTCAGAAAATTTCACTAAGCTGGATTCACTGGATCAAGCAAGACGCACGTCGGCTGGTGAACCCAAAATAAACAATGGCTGTGATTTTCATAAACTGATAAAAGAGATGCTGAAACAACATCCCATAATGATGGTGATTTGTTAAAAGTCTGAAGTCAAACTTTATTCGGTCTGTCTGCAAGACCACAAGCTAACTACTTTTAAAATGCTTGTTTTCTGAATGGAGTCTGGATTGATGGGTGCTACGCTTACATTGCAGCTGCTCCATCAACACTCCAAATAAGGTCATCTAGATATGAATACAGCAGGGACCTTCTTGCTTCTCCACATAGTCTGGTCTGGTCCCTGGACTAATGTGAGCTACTATCTAGACCTCTGGGGGATCACAGACCCAGGAGACATTAGTTTCCCTCCATTTGTGATTCAGTAATGTCAGGACGACGGGAGGAGAATCTCAACGCTGATACACTTTAGTGATACATGTGCTTTACGTTTGGTAGGAACACAGCATAACTTTTTTTTTTACTATTATTTAATTTGCGCAAGATTTCTATGTTTTACTGTTCAATGTTTAAAATTTATGATACAAATCTAATCTTAGAAGTTTTGGACTTGTCACTGCTGTTGATGAGAGATTCCTTCTGTAACAGGCACTGGGAAGACTCTTCTTGCCAGAGCAGTAGCCAGTCAGCTGGACTGTAACTTCCTCAAGGTGAGTGTCAGAGCAGACGACCACAGTGCAGTCAGTGCACTGACAACAGCTGTATTCTAAAGTGTGTGTGTGTTTGTGTGTGTGTGTGTGTGTTAAGGTGGTGTCCAGCTCCATCGTGGACAAGTACATCGGTGAAAGCGCCAGGCTGATCAGAGAGATGTTCAACTATGCCAGGGACCACCAGCCTTGCATCATCTTTATGGATGAGATTGATGCCATCGGTGAGTGTCACTAATCATCTGGTTTGGTGTTAGGACTTTAACACCCTGTCTAAATATCTCATTACCGATACCATGGCATACATCTAAAAAGGAAAGGAAGGGAATAATAGATGACAGAACATGGAACTTCAAATTTGTTTTAAACCAAAAACACACAAAATGAGTAGTGAGTAGAGTAGTATCAGTAGTGCTGGGCCATGAAAACAATATGAAACAATATTACTTTTTCTCAATAGAAACAACATAAGACACAGTCGATAGAACATCGTTCCTTCCATGTTTTGCACTGTGCCGGACTAATAATGTGGCTGGAATAGTTGGAGCCACGTCAAGTTAGGTTGAGGCACACAGAGCCGTTCACACAAAGTCAGGTCACAGCACCAACCTGTTAACCATCTGAGGCAGTCCCTCCTCTACCAGCACCAGAATGTGTTCTAGCGGAATGTGGTCAGGACAGGCGATGCGATGTGGGCAGGGACGGAGATAAAATAAGTTTAACTTTCTGCGATGCGCGTACCAAGCGAGTACCAATCGGAATGTAGAATAGAGATGATTGACAGTTGACGTCAACAGAGAGTTCCACAGAGATTTGCGGCTTGAACTAGCCGACGGCGGCAGTTATTTTATTTTTTTTGCCAGCGAGTAGAATTCAGTGAGAAAGCGAGTGACGGGTGAGTAGCGACGTATGTGAACGGGGCTATACGCGCCATCAACCTGGCCAGCTGAGGGGGGGGGTCGGCGCGGGGGATGCCTTGCCATGGCGACGGGGGAAAACAGAACGTTGATGAGCCAAACCAGGCGCGAGGATTTCCCCTTATAATAAGCGCTGCTGCCCTCCTGTTTAGGCCTATCATTAGAGCCGCTAGTTAAGTCCATTTGCCTTGATGAAATAATTTTGGGCGAACATCGAGACTATGGCGGCCGAAATTAGATGGCTGTGCGCCATAATGTGTGGGAAACACTTCTACCCGTTTGTCTTGTTGTTGTCGTCAGAGCCCTGCTTCGCTTGTGTTGTGCGCATGTGCGTCAAGTACGCCTGGCTTCAAGAGCGCCCTCACGCGGACTGGCGGGGAATTACGTGTTCAAAACGCAATTAATTGCAATTAATTTATTTTAATCGAGTAATTTCTTAGCGACAATTAATCGATAATCGATTAATTGTTTGCATCCCTAATGGTTGGGGAAAAAAATCGATATTGCAATATATTGTTGTGCTCTCTGTCGCAATAAATTAATCGATACACTGACGGCAAATATCGATATTTTGGGTCTACGGGTTTTTTTAGACTCCCGTCGGTGCGTCTAAGAGTTTACGGTTCTCCGGAGTGGATCCGCGGGGGCCGCCCGCTGCCCGGTCTGATTGCCTATTTACGGACAGGATTCCGAGCGTTTAGAGGCTCACGGACTCACGGACTCTGGCATCGGGTACCCCGAGGCGGAGGAGCAGGGTCCGCCGACGTGACCCGCCGGCTCCCCGCCGGCGCTGCCCTTGTTTCCCCCGCTAGAGCAGCACCGGTTCAAAAATGAGCGTCATGCGCGAATGAAGCGAATAGTCCAAAATGATCAAGCGGCGCGCGTCTCACGCGATTGTATTCGCGTCTATCGCGTCCGGTGTGAACGCCGCATAAGCGTGGCCGTGTGCTGGCCGGTGCTGTTGTGAGCTTCAAGCGCTTTTCACACAGCATTGAGGGCATGAGGACCCACTTTTCGGCCGGGCTCGATTGCCTATTTACGGGCAGGATTCCGGGCGGCACGTGTTTACCGTCCGCCGGAGGGTCCGCATGTGTGGATCCGCGACGCCGTGTGCTGCCCGGTGTTGCTGTGAGCTCCAAGCGGTTTGAGGCCCGACTTCCCAGGTACTGGATGGGTGAACATAACTCTGCACATAATTGGTTGCATACTGAAATGTGCCCAATATTTCATTAAATTTTGATGTTATTCTTATCTTGTTTAGCTATTGTTAAACTAAAACGGGCCCAAGTTTACATAAAACAAGTTGCTACTGACTTTTCAGTATCAGAAAGCACTGTCCTGGTTTACATAAGACATGTTATTAATGTTCATGCACTTTAATGTGTCCAGCTGGACAGTGTTTATTCATTTGTACATTGTACGAAGTTTTGGAATTTATTTTTTATGCATATTTTTTTCTTTTTCAGTCACATATCGTGATATATAGTTGATGAAATTTCTTGTATCGTGTATCGTGATATTATCATTATCGTGGGCCAAATATCGTCACAGTATCGAATCGTGAGTTACCCGTATCGTCCCACCCCTAATAAATATATATATATATATTGTGGCACCCTCAGGTGTGGGGAGGGATGCCACGTGACCAATCCCAATAGAAAAACCACTGTCCACACTAGAATCAGCTTTTTGCAATTTTATTACGGGAACAGGGCTGGAGCTGTGCAGCGTGGGGGCCGCCGTAAGGTCCTCGTGGCCGTCGGCGTGGTGGTTGCGCACGGGCGGCGCCGTCGGGAGGGGCGCGAAGATCCGGGGGCGGGGGCAGATGAGGCGGCGTCTTTGGGCGAGTGCGGGGTTCGGTGTCCGGGCTTGGGTAGTCCTACGGTCCAGGGTTCGGCAGGGGGAATGGCGGTCAGGCAGGCGGGGGTCGGTACACAGGGGGGTTCTCAGACGATCCGGGGGTCGGGCAGCCAGCAGGGTTCTCCGTCCTAAGGGGGTCATACACAGCGCTTGAATCTGTCTCTCTCTTACTCTCCACATTCACCTCTCCGATGTTTCGCCGTAGCTACTCCAGCGATTCTGGGCATCTCTTCCTGCTTTTATCTCCGCCCCTCTCATTATGCCGACTCTCCCCAGCTGTGCCTTCGCCGCACAGGTGAGACCGCTTCCCTCATCGGAACGCCTCATCTGGTTCTCTGCGGAGGGAGAGCATTCAAAATGCCCCACTGCTTTCGCATGCCAGGGCGCGATGTACACACCATCAACCACTTGCCCACACTCCCTTTTCCCCATCCTTACCCGGCGGAAACACTATATATATATATATATATATATATATATATAGTGTTTCCCCTAGAATTTTTTTCCCCTTAGAATTTTTTTCAGGCCCGGTGGTACCCACCGAAAAAACCCTATACAGACGAGACGTGTGGGATGGTGTATTGGTGCAGTTGGATCACGTCAGGTGGCACAGCAAGCAGTCTGCAATTCTGCAATTATTATATTTGCATTCAACATTTTTGTTCAACCGGAGTGTATTCAAGGTTTTCAAGGATTCAAGGGGAGAGTGACTTATTAAGGTGCCGTTTGATGGAAATGATCCAAAATTAGGGGCCGGAAAAATATGGCTGGAAAATGAGGAGCATCACATTAATAGCTACAGATACTGTAAAACACTATAACGACATATGAGTGCATATATTGTCTTATTTTATCAAGTAAAAAAACAATCCTTATTTTATTAACATAGGCTGCCTAAGGGCGCGATCAGTAGCGTGCCTCGGCACGATTGCCCCCCCACAGGGGTCCCCCGCGGCTTTGCATTCACACTGCTCCAGCCCAAACGGGCTTTGGCCCGTTAGCCGGTTGTACGTCATCACGTCCTAATACTACACACGCATGGCTTGATGTTGTTTTTAAGGAGCGCCGTCTCTGCATATATTTCTCGACAACGCTTGAATGTGCGCACGAGCGGATCTGTGCGAGCAGGCAGCGCGAGGAAAGCGGATTTTGGACGGAGACACACAGCGGCATTTTTCTTATAAATGCCGCTGTATAAGTTCCGCTCACACCACGAGTCTAAAGAGTGCAACAGCTTATCAAAATACAGTGTCAACTTTCCGTGTTTTCAAAGTAGAAAGCGACATCGTGGTGGTTTAACGAGGCGGAACGGCATCAGAACAACATCAAGCGCGTAAAGTACACGAAGAAGAACGTAGCAGGAGCGCGCGGCGAGGATTGTTGCGGCCGCGCGTCTTGCGGAGCAAGTCTACTGTGCTGCGCGGAGGCGCTCCTAATGTAAATGATTATTGATTTATGAATTAATTGATAGGTAGCTTATTTTTGGTGTATTGATTTTTTTTTGTTGGCCTGGCGGCAGGTCTCCTTGGCCTGTACAATGGTAGGGGAAATATACATATAATATACATATATATATATATATATATATATATATATATATACACACATATATACAGTGCCGCTTGAAAGTTTGTGAACCCTCCAGACATGGTCACTGTTTTTGTAAAAAACATTAAAATAACCTTATTACATATACATCCAAATCCCAATTTGTAAAGCACACCTTCCAAATAATGGACACACACACAAAAAGAGATATATTTTCATTGTTTAATTCAACAAAAGTGGTTTATTTCACAAAAACTGAAAATTTAACATGTGCAAAAGTATATGAACCCTTGGATTAGTAGCTTGTGGCTCCTCCTTTTGCAGCCATTACTTCAACCAAACGTCTTCTGTAACCACTAACCAGTCTCTCGCATCTGCTTATGGGGATTTTTGCCCACTCCTCCTTGCAGAACTCAGCCAGCTGAGAGAGGTTGGAGGGACATCTGGCATGTACCAACTTCTTCAGGTCTCGCCACAACATTTCTATTGGATTAAGGTCCGGACTTTGACTGGGCCAATCCAGAGTATGAATCCTCGTTCTCTGAAGCCATTCCTTTGTAGTTTTGCTGGAATGCTTTGGGTCATTGTCTTGTTGCATGATCCATTTTCGTCCCAGCTTCAACTCCCCGACTGATGGCAGGAGATTCTGGTCAATAATTTGTTGATATGCCAGAGAATTCATGGTTCCTTGGATAATATGGAGTTGTCCAGGTCCAGAAGCAGAAAAGCAGCCCCAGACCTTCACATTTCCACCACCATGCTTCACTGTTGGGAGGAGGTTCTTTTCTTCATATGCAGTGTTGGCTTTTCTCCAAACATGGTGGTTTTGATTGTGACTAAATAATTCTATTTTGGACTCATCTGTCCAGAGAATGGACTTCCAGAAGGCCTCTGGTTTGTCCAAGTGCTCTCTGGCAAAGTTGAAACGGGCGGCTTTGTTCTTTTTTGAGAGTAGAGGCTTCCTTCTAGCAACCCTCCCATGAATGCCATGGCTGTTCAATTTTCGTCTGATTGTAGACGCATGCACATTTGTCCCTAGAGCTGCTAGAGAGGTCTGCAACTCTCTAGAGGTGATGTGTGGGTTGACCTTTACCTGATTTATTATTTTTCTGGTGCTTCTGGGTGATAGATGGGCGTCCACTTCTAGGCAGAGTTGCTGTCATGTTGAAGGCCCTCCATTTGTAAATTATTTGTCTTACAGTGGATGGATGGAGCTGGAATCTTTTGGAGATGGTCTTATAGCCCTCCCCAGACTGATGGGCTGTCACTACCCTCTTCTTCATGTCCTCGGATATCTCCTTTGCTCTCGGCATTGTTGATTTGTATGGGACCACAGTGGTTTGGTTGGTTTCCTCTCTCTTTTAATTAGTGCAGGCCAAACCCTTTCCCAAGGATGTCTCATTTCATTGGTCTGCTTAAATGATTAACTAAGCACCCAAATGTGTTTCACCTGAGTTACCTGCTTGACTTAACCAATGCAGCTGGGGGTTCACTTACTTTTGCACATACACTAATTCCATGTTTCATGTAGTTTTTGGGCTACTTAAACAAGTCCCACTAAGCAAGTACATGCAATTGATAAACATATATCTGACATTTCATACATAAAAACTGGTGATGAGAAAATAAGAAAATCATGGTAAAACAACAAACATCTAAACAGCGCAAGGGGTTCACATACTTTCAAGCAGCCCTGTATATACACACATATATATATATATTTATATATATATATATATATATATATATATATATATATATATATTTATATATATATATATATATATATAGTATTAGTGCTGTCAATCGATAAAAAAAATTAACGAATTAATCGCACAATTTGCCGCAATTAATCGCTTTCTTTCTTAAGAATTAAGTATGTTATAATGGATATTTAAATGTAAAATGATGGAATTCATGTAGAATCAACACAAAGGAAGTATTAAAATTCAAATACTATTGATAAATAGCAGCTTTTTTAACTTAAAGCACAGATTCTCTCATGTGAACTACAGATTTCCAAAGAAACCATCAAGGCCATCAAAATTAACTGTCAGCTTGAAAAAGGCATATTTCTTATATGCACTAACAGAACATTTCAAAAAGGTCCACAATAGAACATGCAAATATGGAAAAAAGAACAAGGAAATATTCTGCTGTGAAGTCAGAATGATAAATCCTTTTCACTCCATAGAACAACAATTCAGCTTAGTCCTCCTTTACATTCAGCCCGTTACTGAGACAGACCAGTCTGTTTACATTGTCAGAGGACAAAGCAGCACACGCCACATCTAGTGTTTCTCATGCCGACAAATTACCGGGATAATTTAAAAAAAACTGCTCGGCGATCGCTCGCCAAGATTGATTTCATCATTCCAAATGAGCATCTTCACGTGAATCCGTGTTTCAGACTCGTGTGGCTCTGTGTTCGTTCTTCTGTATATTCTTCATGTGAGTGTGGTGTTCCTTGCAGGTGGCCGCCGTTTCTCTGAGGGAACTTCTGCTGACAGGGAGATCCAGAGGACTCTAATGGAGGTAACCGAGTCACTCAATTGTCATGTCTTTTCTGATATGCGGCAATTGAGATTTGTCATTATTTTAACATTTTTGATTTTCATCACCACCATGCAAAAACGAGGGACCCTGCCACTCTAATGACAGACTAAATGAAGTGATACAATTAGACTCACCATCTTTGAATCTGCCCAAGCATTTCCTTCCTTGGAGATCTCCGGTCCTCCAACCAGCACTCACACACAAAATAATACTTTGAACTGAGATTGTTGATTTCAGCTCAACATTCAACACTATCTTCCCCATGACACTGGACTTCAGTATCTCACTCTGCAACTGGTTATTAGACTTCCTCATAATGCAATCTCAATGTTGATGTGAAGGGAAGATGATGATGTATCATGCAGCCTCATGTGCGTGGAATGTGCCTTTGTTTACCAATCAACAAGAAAAGGATGCACATCTACAAACCTCAGATCTTCTAATGCTTCTTGGGCATCCTGAATGTATTCCTGCTCTCCTGCTATCGTGTCCTCTTGTTTCACTGAGGAAAGGTTTTCAACTTGTTAAACGTCACATAGAGCAGCAGACCGGCTAAAAGCACAGTACTGCTTTGCCATAGGACATGAGTTTGACTCATTCATTGAACTTTATTAGCATTATATGCAGAAGATCTTTCATTATTGTCGGATTGAAGTTAGCGTGTCCAGAAGTTAGCGTGTCCAGTGAACAGCTGATTAACAGCAGTGATTGATCGTCCTGTCAGCTGCTGAACCAGATGGACGGCTTCGACACGCTGCACAGAGTCAAGATGATCATGGCCACCAACAGACCCGACACCCTGGACCCCGCCCTGCTGCGGCCCGGCAGACTGGACCGTAAAATCCGTAAGCATTCTTCCTGTTAATGATGTGTGCTCTCTGTGACCACACACAGCAAAACCAATGTCCTCTTCTGTTCTCCAGACATCGAGCTGCCCAATGAACAGGCTCGTCTGGACATCCTCAAGATCCACTCCAGTCCCATCACCAAGCACGGAGAAATAGGTCAGTGAACAGAGCTGCATCCCGTCTCATCTGCTCCTGGATGACTCTCGCTTCCTTTGTCAGTTATTCTCACTCCCACAGGACTTTGGATTTGTACTTCTAAAGCTCCTAACTTATCATTTTCAAAAATGTTTTTTTTGTTTTTGTTTTAAATCTTGTTTAAAAAAATTGCAGAAAACATTGATGAATGCACAGAAATATAATACTCAAGGGTTTGACTTCATACTAAAAACCTCTATAACTATATATTCATAACTTTGAATGCCTAGCAACGGTGGACACCATCCAGCATGTGAACCTTGTCAGAGGAACACCTTACAGAGTTGCTGTCTTTGGTGGTTTTCAGACTTTGAAGCCATTGTGAAGCTGTCAGACGGTTTCAATGGAGCTGATCTGAGAAATGTGTGCACAGAAGCAGGTTGGTCATTCACCATCACCATCAGTTTAATTCACTCAGTCCACGTCGTTGACTAATGACTGGACCGGTTTGCTCTCGCAGGTTTGTTCGCCATCCGCTCTGACCGCGAGTACGTCACTCAGGAGGACTTCATGAAAGCTGTGAGGAAGGTGGCCGACTCAAAGAAGCTGGAGTCTAAGCTGGACTACAAGCCTGTATAAACCCTCTCCTCATGTGTTTCATTGATTTCATGTTTTTTTTTTTTTTTTCTTCTTCTTTTTTTTTTTCATGCTTCAAGACCAGGACTAACCGTTAGTTGATGTCTTTATTAGAAAAAGTACCTGGTCCTCACTGTTGACTTTCACTCAGTCCTGTCTTCACTTGGTAGTCAGACCTGCCTTTTTTAATCAGTGCATCAATCTGATTATTCTGTCAATAAAATGACTTCATGTACTGAAAGTCTTCTCTCTCATTACCTTGACGTGATCGTTATGGATACTTGGCATCTCACTGATTAAAGGGACACAAACATCTGTTCATCAGTCCTCATGGCTTGGTGCCAGTTATCTTGTTTTGAAGATATGAGCCATAGAGACATGTCTGCTCTCCAACATAATGGGACTAGATGAAAATACATTAGAAAAAGTCAACAGCAATGTGTTTTACAGAAACCATAAGCCGGTTACTCGGGATAATCCACATCACAGATGAATATGTTGCCAAATTATAATACAAAATTACAAATCCCATCTTTTTAATGATTTAAGTAGGAGCAGTAAAGCGTGGTCTCACCAGGAAGATGATAGTCATGTACAGTACCAGTCACCTTCTCATTCAGTGGTGTTTCATTATTTTCTACGTTGTAGATTCATATTGAAGATGTCAAAACTATGAAGGAACACCTATGGAATTATGTAGTAAGTGTTAAACAAACCATAATGTTTAATATACTAAATTGACAAAAGTATTCACTCACCCATCCAAATAATTAAAATCGGGTGTTCCAATCTCTTCCGTGGCCACAGGTGTATAAAAGCAAGCACCTAGGCATGCAGACTGTTTCTACAAACGTGTGAAAGAATGGGTCACTCTCAGGAGCTCAGTGAATTCCAGTGTGGTACTGTGATAGGATGCCACCTGTGCAACAAGTCCAGTCGGGAAATGTCCACGCTCCTAAATATTCCACAGTCACAAAGTGGTGGTCGGATACGGTGAGCGGGGTAACAGAGTGCTGAGATGCCACAGGATCTTGTGAAGACAAGGGTTCCCGGCCCGGTGGGTGGGTGGAGAGGGGGAGAGTGTAAGGTCAAATGCGGAGAAGAAGTCAATGAATTCAGATGAGTGCAGCATTCCCGGGTGGATGTTGAAGTCACCGAGGACGACGAGTGGTGTGCCATCATCGGGAGCAGCTTAGGAGGGCATCCATATCATCTAAAAGGTCACAGAAAGGACCGGGTGGGCGATAGATCACTATGATGTTGAGCTTGAAAGGAATGGTGACAGAGACGCCGTGGAATTCAAGTGCAGATCGGGGTAGGTGTCTATTCACTACAGCTGAGGTGGCCGAAACTAGGTAATTGCCTGCTCAGTATGAACAGCTTCACAAGAATTTAAACAACAAGCTATCTAGACGAGACTAAATGTTACAACTAGCTCTACTCACAGAATGCCTAAACCCAAATCTACAATTAGTTTGACTTACCAACAAGATACAAAGCAGCTTCCTTCCTTTCCATCCATCCATCCATGTTCTACCGCTTATCCTGTATTCAGGGTTGTGGGCGGGCTGGAGCCGATCCCAGCTGTCATTGGGAGAAGGCAGGGTACACCCTGGACAGGTCGCCAGTCCATCGCAGGGCCGACATGTAGAGACAACCAACCATTCACCCTCAAATTCACATTCATTTAGAGTCATCAATCAACCTATCCCCATCCTGCATGTCTTTGGACTGTGGGAGGAAGCCAGAGAACCCGGAGAGAGCTTCCTTTCTTCAGACAAAATTTAGTTTGAGCGGATACTTTTTTTGTGGAGCTCCACAGTGGCTTCATAAAATGGTGATAGGATAGACAGACATCCAGTAACATTAATATCCTCCTCAGAGGTCAGTACAGGGATGTCACTATCCAAGCCAGCCAACGCTGCCCCCACAGCCCCCCCTTAGGTCTGTAAGTCTCTTCATTGTTTGAAAGGTGCTGTTCCATCTTGTTTCCACCTCCTGGATCAGCTTCAGTTTAGGTTTACCCGTCTGCTCCTGAACAAGTGCAAGCTTCTCCTAACCTCCTTAGACTTGGCGTCCACATGCATGAACATCACATTTTGGGTCGTTTTTATACTCATAATAGTTTATTCTGCTTAACGGGGGATGTCCACATTCAAGGACACTTACAAAAACGACATCATGCCAAAAGATGATGCTTAGTTTTTTATACTTATCAAGTCCCAATAAGCCCAACTAATGTCAGTGAACCCACATACCCCACCAGCCTCCTTGCCTTTGCACGGATAGAGGACAGCACAGGGGTCACATCAAGAGCCTTCTTTACAATGTAATTTAAAGTGTGCGCAATGCAGATGGCATGGTGCACGCTCAGTGCCTTGTCACAGGCAATCACGTTGGCTGCACCATCAGTGACGAGACAGGCCACCTTCGATTTGATGCCCAATTCCTCCATGAGGGATGTTTTACACGGAGGCTCAGCTGACATGAAGAGAGACTGCAGGGACAGGGACAAGGAGATCATGTTAACTGTCCACAGGGACCTCCTCCTGGTAAGGTTCTCTCAGGTCAGACCTGCCTCACAGTGGGACCTTTAAAATCAGACGGACTCTGACGAAAAAATTTTACACGTATCAAATTTAAAGCTGTCTGCCTGGGAAATGTAGTACTCCGAGTACAGTTGGTTACATTTTGACATGTAGGCTAACACTACTGTCAAACTTTGTCACCAAACACACCTTCTGTCACGTGTGGACTCGGAAACAGGAGGTGAGGACCCAAATGCAGTTAAAAAAATATTTAAATAATACACTAAATACAAAACTAAGACAAAAAACAAAGTATCAAACCAAAAAAAACACAAGGGCAAAAACGATCAAAGAAACACTTACGAAAAAAAAAAACAGAACACAAAAGGGACACGGGAGGCAGGAACGAATAAATCCAAGGACATGACGTGGTGCAGCAGGAAGGGAGTGACAAACAGCGACAATGAACCAACAACGAGACAGGGGAAACACACAGACTATATACACAGGGAGGCAGGGAGCTGACCAGGAACAAGTGAAACACAGTAGGGCAGGCATGGTAATCAACACGAGAGGGTGGGGGAGTCAAGACAGCGGAAACAACAAGGACCAAGAAGTACGAGACAGGAAATCACACTGAGGGCAAAATTACAAAATAAAACAGGAAATCAAAACCAAGAAAACACAGATCATAACAAAAACACAGATCATGACACCTTCCTTGTTGGGATTACATAGGTTGGATCCAATTTGGCTACAAACACTCGAAATCCCTGATCCTCCACAATATGAAAGGGCTGGGTGTCTCCCACAATCATGGAGACCAAGGCCTCATCCAGCTCATCCATCCAGCTTTGTGAATATTTGCTCCTGAAAGGCAAAAATAATAAATGAGTGCCCGATGGAAAGGTGGTTCAAACCCAACTGGACCCTCCTACCTTACCTGAGGATGTTGCTAACACTCAAGGCTAGACAATGGACATCAAGACCATCAGTACTCACCAAGATAACCAGGCCAGGTACTACAAACACAATACTCTACAAAAATACATTTACCGGTTGAAAAGAATTCCGGACGAGCCCCCAGAGGCTCGGGAGTTGTGGGGAATAACACATTGGAAAAACAAATAAAACTCACTCAGCACCTGCTAGCAACAACAAACACTGACGGCTCCTCGGCCATAACACAAATGATATACAACGTACATATCCGGAAATATTTTCAACTTGAATATTTGCTCAGGATCTGCTCTTCTTTTTTTCATTTTGAGCAGTTAACTCCACAGGGTTTGGTGTTTCCTCATCTTTTAAAAACCAGGCACATGTCAAATCAATCTTTTTAATTGAAATTTCTTTACAGTTCATAGTAAAGTCACCTTCATTTACAGTCACATTAAAGCGGTGCAAATGACTGGCTTTGGTCAATAAATACTGCAGAAAAAGTCAAAGCATCATATTCTAAAAAGTAAATGCAGTAAACATAAATAATCTGTACATGAGTTTTATATCTCTAGACATTGCAAATGTGGAAACAACTTCAGCTAATAATGCTGCTTTCATTCTGTGAGTTCATAACAAACTAAATCTACTAAAACCAGCGGGCATTGCTTCTATTTCATGTTTCCCAAGCTTCCACCATCACATTCAGTGTGTTCGTGGCTGCTTCAACGTTCATGTTGGAAGGAAAGCGTGGTTTCTCTTGGTTTTCATAACCAAACGCATGTGTGGATCTCATTTCCAGTCCAGCAGGAATATCAACCAGGAACGGCTCTTCACGTCACGTCGCAGAATATCAACTGATTTAAGGTCAGGATTGACATTAACCATTCTGACTCTGACTCTGACACACACACACACACACACACACACACACTGACACACACACACGTTAGTGTGAAGCCAGTGTTTTGTACTTCATTCTCACTGTCTTTGGGCATTTTTAATGCTGAAACATTTGTATACATCTGTTGTCTTCTTAGTGATCATCACTATTTGCTACCTCGCTTTAAGGATTTGCTTCATTAATCCGAACATAAAAGAATGAGGTCTTTTTTTCATGTTTTCACACAACATAGTTCCAATAACATAAGAGAACATTCCGGCTGCTTATTAGAGATAACATTGTGATGGATAGATTTAAAGCGTAAGCTGCACTTTCCCATGAGCACCGTTCTTACTGCTGAAACATTTCAGGTTCTCTTCCACCTTTTAGAACGTCTCGTCCATCTGAAGGACTCTGCAAACAGTCAAGCTCTCTTCAATCAAGATTTGGTGTCGGGGATTAAAGACCAGATGATAGCGGTCTTGCTGGTTCACTATGGAGTCATTGCGTCAGAGTGAAGGACTCTTGGACGAAGGCCCTGCAGATGGGACAGTGCTGGAAGTGGAACACACAGCTGTCACACACACAGGCGTGTCTGCAGGGCAGCAGCACCTTGTTGACTGCTGCATTCTGACAGACCACACAGTCTCTGGCTGTCCCCTCAGACCAGCCCTCCTCCTCCAGCGCTGGACCGGCCTCGCCGCTGGGTCTGCTGGGTCCGGTACTCCTCTCTGAGTCAGGAGGCTCAGCTGACATGAAGAGAGACTGCAGGGACAGGGACAAGGAGATCATGTTAACTGTCCACAGGGACCTCCTCCTGGTAAGGTTCTCTCAGGTCAGACCTGCCTCACAGTGGGACCTTTAAAATCAGACGGACTCTGACGAAAAGATGTCCCAGTTGTATTATGGGAAATGTAGGATCCAGTAGACTAGGGAGTAAAAGTAACTCTATATTGGCCTCTGCTGCACATATTTTTCTTTAAATCCTGCTCTCGCTGGAAAACAATATATATATATATATACAGTGGCGCCGCCAGGATTCAATTTCAATGTACGCACAGAAACGGCAAATACAACAACAAATGGAAAAATACTCGATTGCCAAGCAGTTTTTTAAAATTATCCCGGTAATTTGTCGGCATGAGAAACACTAGATGTGGCGTGTGCTGCTTTGTCCTCTGACAATGTAAACAGACTGGTCTGTCTCAGTAACGGGCTGAATGTAAAGGAGGACTAAGCTGAATTGTTGTTCTATGGAGTGAAAAGGATTTATCATTCTGACTTCACAGCAGAATGTTTCCTTGTTCTTTTTTCCATATTTGCATGTTCTATTGCGGACCTTTTTGAAATGTTCTGTTAGTGCATATAAGAAATATGCCTTTTTCAAGCTGACAGTTAATTTTGATGGCCTTGATGGTTTCTTTGGAAATCTGTAGTTCACATGAGAGAATCTGTATATATATATATATATATAATGCAAATTATGATTTAAATACATCTATATATTACATGTATATTACTATGTCGTATTTAAATGATATATACAAATATATTATATTATGTAATATAATGTTATCACATTAAAATGTTCCTCATGTTACCAAACTTCCCTTTGAAAGAATAAGTCCATTTATCCATCTGATTCTTCAGTGAACCAATCTTATCTTACAGTTTTCTTTACCATCTCTTAAACAATTGTGTTGCTCTACACTGTTCCTTTTCCACACAGATCAGCCCAAACAGGTCCTCTTTTACTGGATACCATATGGTCATGTGAAAGAACACCTCGCTGGGATTCTCTGTGATTGATCTATTTACATAACTCCAATCAGCTGTTTCTCAGCAGGTATGGAAAGACAATACATGCAATACATTTATTTTTCAATCTACAACAAGAACAACTGTTCACTTTGACTTTAGCCTTTACATTGTTTAGATTAGATTCAGCTTTATTGTCATTGTACAGAGTACTACACTGAAATAAATGCTGTTAGCGTCTAACCAACAGTGCAACAAGCAGAATGTGCAATGTAAAACACAACACATTTGTAAATGTGGCAGTAAAAATCCATTGTTTTGGTCTCGGTTGAGCTTGTGTGTAAAAGAAGTTCAAGCATTTTAAATTTGTGTTAACTGGATGCATTTTGTGTCAAACAACAAGACGTGTTGTTAATTGTATCGCTTACACACACGGATGTTGTGCTAACTGTGTTAAGAGTTTAGGAAACTTGTTAAAAGTATTGAAGCATCATACCTTAATTCATCAGGCAGATGGATTCTTTGACTACTTACATTTATTAACGACATACTGACTGATTTATAACTGCAGGTCTTGCATGACCCTTTATAGTGGACTAAGATTTAGAGGATTTAATAGTAGTTTGTTTATCTTATCACTAAATGGCCCCGCCCCGGTTTTTTGCTTGATAAATGAGCTAAGCACCAATTAAGTGAATCTTAATGATAATAATTTTGGAAACGTACCTTTAACTCATACATGTTCCCTTGTGAGGTGAGAAGGTACTGGAAGAGAACCCGAGCAGAAAGGCTGTACTTGTTGTCAGGAACATGAATGACTGTCAAACTGGCCACCTGAAAGACGAAACGTTTGTATTATTGAATGTCTCCTTTCTATGCTGAGAGTCCCTCTTCTCTCTCTAGAGAGCCTCGGTGTTGTCTGTTGACTACTTTAGTTTGGTGATCTGATTACACAAAATGTCTCAATGTGAGATGGACTCACAATGTCATTTGCGTCTCTGGCTTCTGGTTCGGCCAACGTCAGCAATGCCACAAGAGGGTAGCGTTCCCTTGGCAACGGCCCAAAGTCTGCGATGCCGCGGTCAGCAGGAATCTGTGTGTGGCGCTCCACTCTGTCTTCACTGGCAATACTGGGAGGGCGGGGTCAAAGAGGCCAACATCAGGAGTTGATGGGTATTATGTTACCATGATAAAGTACAACGACATTAGAAAGGGAGCATCCACTGACTAACAGGAAGTGGACACCCGGTTGGTGTATTTAGTAAACAATAACAGGATATCATCTCAGAGGATATACAGCTAGAGTGAAGAAAGAGAGATTAGATCAGAAATCAGATTAGGTCAACCCTTAACCACAAGATTGTTGGTCAATCCTCTGGCTGCAACTGTCCAAGTGTCCTTGAGACTGTAGAGGCAATAGCTATTCTGACAATGTCACACACATCCTAAAATATGCATCACTTAAGTCCAACCTGCCAAGACCTGTGACATTGTAGTCACAGCGGATCACTGCTGCTGAAGCTGAGGATGGTTCAATGCAGAGGTCTCTGAACATGTATGTGACAATAGAAAAAGTCCAGCGTCCTTCCAACATCCTTCCAGCATCCTTCCAGCGTCCTTCCAGCATCCTTCCAGCGTCCTTCCAACAGCCTTCCAGCGTCATTCCAACATCCTTCCAGCGTCCTTCCAGCGTCCTTCCAGCGTCCTTCCAACATCCTTCCAGCGTCCTTCCAACATCCTTCCAGCGTCCTTCCAACAGCCTTCCAGCGTCCTTCCAACATCCTTCCAGCGTCCTTCCAGCGTCCTTCCAACAGCCTTCCAGCGTCCTTCCAACATCCTTCCAGCGTCCTTCCAACATCCTTCCAGCGTCCTTCCAGCGTCCTTCCAACAGCCTTCCAACATCCTTCCAACATCCTTCCAGCGTCCTTCCAACATCCTTCCAGCGTCCTTCCAACAGCCTTCCAGCGTCCTTCCAGCAGCCTTCCAGCGTCCTTCCAACATCCTTCCAGCGTCCTTCCAACAGCCTTCCAGCGTCCTTCCAACATCCTTCCAGCGTCCTTCCAACATCCTTCCAGCGTCCTTCCAACATCCTTCCAGCGTCCTTCCAACATCCTTCCAGCGTCCTTCCAACAGCCTTCCAGCGTCCTTCCAACATCCTTCCCGCGTCCTTCCAACATCCTTCCAGCGTCCTTCCAACATCCTTCCAGCGTCCTTCCAACAGCCTTCCAGCGTCCTTCCAACATCCTTCCAGCGTCCTTCCAACAGCCTTCCAGCGTCCTTCCAACAGCCTTCCAGCGTCCTTCCAACATCCTTCCAGCGTCCTTCCAGCGTCCTTCCAGCGTCCTTCCAGCGTCCTTCCAACATCCTTCCAGCGTCCTTCCAACAGCCTTCCAGCGTCCTTCCAGCAGCCTTCCAGTGTCCTTTCAGCGTCCCAAAGTACGAAGGTCAACAGATTGACGGCGACAGTTTCTGTGTGGTCTCTGTGTACCTTGAGCGAATCTGCCAACACTAATAATCTACTTACTAATCTACTTGATAAAAATGATATATTATACAGTGCCCTGAAAAAGTATTTTCCCCTTTCTGATTTGCACGGTGGTGTAGTAGCACTGTCGCCTCACAGCGAGAGGGTCCCGGGTACAATTCGAATGTTGGCCCATTCCTCTTAGAATAGTTTTAATTCAGCCACATTGGACAGTACTGCCTATTTAGGTCATGTCACAGCATCTCAGTGAGATTTATGTTGGGACTTTGATGAGGCCACTCCAAAACCTTCATTTGAGTTTTTTTGAGCCATCCAGAGGTGGACGTGCTTGTGTGCTTTCAATCATGATCCTGCTGCAGAACCCAACTGCACTCGGGCTTCAGGGCTGGTAGAGAAGATATCATGGTTCCGTCAATGATCACAAGTTGTCCAGGTCCTGAAACAGCCCCAGACCATCACACTAAAAACACCATGTTTGGTGCAAATCAGAGCAGGTGATTTTAAAGTGGCAGTCCGTAAGATTGGAAATGGGTTGCTTTTAGCGGCCTCTGTGGCGGTAGATGGAACTGCAGGCGAGCCTCTGGGACTCATCTCCCTCACCCAACAGTGTGGACTGTCTCTCATATGCGTAATGCCTTCAAATGTTCCACACTGAAAGGAGGTCCGTGGTTTTCCCTCGTTGGCGGTCACTTTGCTTCTTGATGACTTTCCTTCTTCACTTCCATTAGTTTGTTGATCTTTTCCTTGGGACTGGAAGTTGAATGGTCTTCTTTCTCTTTTGATCCTCCATTGTGAGTCAGCAGTAATGAAATGTACCTGGTCAAACACTTTAGACCTTGGACAAGCAGCAAGTACAAGCACTTTCATTAGTGGGTCACATCAATCACCATTGTTTTAACTCACTCTTTGATAGATATTAACTTATAAGACAATTAAATGAAAATGTTACGGACTGCCACTTTAAGCTGCACATTATATAATGACTGTGAAGGATACTGGAAGCTCTGGCAGTGGTGGTAGCAGAAGTGCAGGGCCTCCTGGAAGTATTGGGGGGTGCTGAGCCTCGGGCCGGTCTGGTAGGCCTGCAGCGCCCCCTGCAGGGCCTGGACCTCACAGCCCCAGAAACAGCTCAGAACACAGGGCTCCAGACAGTAAGGCCTCACTGACACGCCGTCTGCAAGGGAGTGTTGGCTAATGTTAGGATGTCAGTTCTCATACTGGATACATTACAAGGCAGGATCGACTAGAGAAATGGTTGCTTCCAGCTCCACAACAGACATAAAACAGGAATTTTTGTATTTGCAATTGCAATTCATTGTCTATGTACTTCAAATCTAAACAATTTATAGGCTAAGTCAAAGTGAACAGCTATTTATATTCTAGATTGAAACATGCATGTATATGGCATGTAGTTTTTTTCCATTGCTACTGAGAAACAGCTGATTGAAGTTATGCAAATAGATCAATCACAGAGAATCCTATCTAGGAAACACACTCAGGTGTTGAGGTTCTTTCAATCACATGACCATATGGTATCCAGTAGAAGAGAACCTCTTTGGGCTGATCTGTGTGGAAAAGGAACAATATAGAGGAACACAATGAAAGTAAGACTAGTTCCAGGACAAGGAGAGGAAGATGAGTAGCAGGACAAGGGAAGACGAGTACCATGTTATCTTGCAGTATGTCCTGGTCCAAATCAACCTTTACTGCAGTAGTTCTGTCTCTACCTTTTCTTTTTCATAAACCGTACGTTCTATAAAGCTTCTCTGAGATGGGTCATTCATTTTGCATGCATTTACTAAACCCAACAAAACACAAATGTAGAGATGCTTCAAAGATGATGATCTCTACAATATACTGTCTATTGTAGGAGGGCAGACCTGACACAAACAATAATGCCGTTTCTGTAATTCCATCTGATGTTTACTGAAGAGAACATGTTTTAGTGTTCGGTAGACATAGCGTATTGTGTTCGTGTATTATTGTATTTTGAAAAGTAATGTTTACAATGTGTGATTTTGAGTATGAAATTAACCGTTTTGCCAATAGTGTGTGGTAGGTGTGTTGGTGTGTTAAGAGTTTTGGAAAATTGTCAGTTGAATTTAAAGTGTCTGAGGATGTTATCTCCAGTCTGTAGGACTCTTCTCACCGGTGACACATGCCGGCCCAAAGCCCAGCTCCAGGATGAAGGGATTGGTCATCTGAACCATTTGCTTCTCAGGGGTTGGGAGGAGGGAGTCGGTCTCCTCAGAGCTACGAAGGATCACTGGGACATCAAAGCCAAACCTGGAGGGCAGGAGGAAGCGTGGACACTTAGTCTCCAAACAAAGAAACAAACAACTGAAAAATCAGTTGGAGAAAACAAAACAACAGGAGAACTCAAAAGTATTCAGGAAAAGATGAAAAAAGACTCAGAGAATCCGACCGGACTTTCACTAAGCTACGTCATTATAATGCTGCTGATGATTGACAGCTGATGATCGGCACCGGTGATTGACATGGGTCTGCGCTGGAGAAACTACAATAATGGACTACAAAAAACGCATCGTCCACTTCTCCCCATGTTGTTGGTTTTATAAACAGCTGGTTCACTGACCGGCTTCAGTTCCAGCAGCTCCTCCTTCCTGTTTGACAATTCATTTGTGGTTTTAGTTCAGTTCGATTTGTAACATGATTGAAATAAATAAAAATATCATTAAATAATTATCACTGTCCAGACATTTATCAACACAATTCCAATTACTATACCGTATGTCTGCATGAAAGTCATTGTTAAATATGCAAATAAGCATATTGTTTGTTTTCATGAACGGCTGAGGTGTGTGCGCTTTAAATGTTGCTCTCGCAAAGAACTGTGGGTCGGCGTGATCTCCTTTCCTTTGGTATAGGAAGGTCCATTATATCCTATGCAAAAGGAGATCAGAAAGGAAACATTGGAGCTCCTTTCCTTCAAATTTAGAGAATTCAAACAGCTCTTATCATGGCGGCCACTTGTTTACTTCCGTGTCACTTCGATGTGTGTTCCCGTTAAGTGCCGAGGGCTTAGGGCTGTCCCACTGTCAAATCGTGAAGTGTGTGAGGACTCGCTCACAGACTTTTAGAGCCCTTTATGCCAACTCTCCGTAATATATCATTTACACAGAAACATTAAGATTTAACATGTAGCATAATACACTTGAAATCATAGGAATGTCATCATAGGCTACACACCTAGTTTATAATTATTATTATTATTATTATATTACACACCTGGTTTAATCATCAACCAGTTCTTTTGATTTAGCTTACTGAAGTAAATAAATTATTAGACAATGACACTCAACCATCTACCAGGTGACTTCAGTTAAGTCTTAAGAGGGTTCAGGCTTAGACCTTAGGGGGGACTTTGGGATTTGGCCAAAGACTATTCGACCGCAGCCCAGGTCCCACTGGAGGTCTGGCTGTTGCCTCTCCATTGCACCTGTTGCCACTTTAATTTGCACCAAAGCAGCTAAAAGTGATTCACTTGTGCTTCCTAAAGAATGATTAGGATTGATTTCCCTGAAGTGGAACTGACTTGGTGTTAGATGATCATTACATGTTAGTGACCCCTTCATTTTTTAGCTGTATATATAAACAGTGCATCATTACAATCACAGGCCCTTATAACATCTGGGAGTTCGTTAGTGACGTTTGGTGACTAAAGCTGCTTCCACAACACCTGACTCCAGATCAGCTAATAGCAACATTCAATATCAATAACCGTGTTTTACCAGTATAGGGCAGTCACTATGTCTTCGAACGCAATATGTAGAATTCAAATGCTCTGCACACAAATGTCAAGATATGGACCCGGATCGATCAACAACAGTAGTATTGTCGAGGTGATAATGTCCTCCACTGGTAAAGGTTAAACACATTCCCTAAATGGACCAGATCCGAGGAGACCTGCGGGGCCACTGTTGTTGTTGCCAGGTTTGTGGCTAACGTTAGGCTAACGTTGAGCTAACATGACTTACCAGCCCAGCACCATGGCGGCGGTAACAACGAAACACAAAGAAACCACACTGATGTAAAACAACGGGGAGTACTCAAACAGGGTAACAAGGAAAACCGCTGCCATTCCATGTGATTTATACGCCAAATGATTACAAAATCCTCTGGTTAACACTTCCCATGTCGGCCATGACAGGAACGCCTCAGATAGAACTACGGTAGCCTAGAAGGTTCATAAGGTATAGAACAGGCTTATTACAAAAAATGTAAGAATATTTATTTTAACATTAATATTTATTTTAACGTTTAACGTTTATTTTAAACACCTATGTTGAAGAGGTTAAGGCTTAGTTTTAGATGCATTCTCAGGTCATCTTGTTTAAACTAATAACCGAAATGAGTCAAGTCAGTGAAAGCTACAGCAAATCTACGTAACATCTTTAGTTTCAAATTAAAAGCAGATACAAATAAGTTTGCCGGAGCTGACTGAGAGCTATGTTTGGAAATGACAGTGATTGTATTATTTTACATGTATAGAGTTGTATTTTCATTAATCTTCTGATGTATTTCATTATTAGACTTTTAGAAGCAGCGTATTGTTGTGCGTGGATATGAAGTTTATTTTGAATGTTTGAACAGGAAATGTAGTTTGTGGTCATTAACTTGACAATATGGAGCGACTGAGATTACCATCCGAGCTAGGACCGTTCACTGATTATTCCAGCAGTTATCAAGAAAAAAACGTGAAAAAGGCAGGAAAGCAGGAGGTACGTGTTTGGTTTAAAGAGTCCGGGTCAATCCGATCTAATCTGTTGCTATAATGTTAAGAACGATTGTCGAGGAGGGAACGGTTCGGGATACAGATGTTACAGAAACAATTGGTGTGGTAGTTTGACGGGAGGGACATTATTGTTATTTCTAATGATTTCCATGCATTGAGGCCAAACCATGAGCAGTATGAAGGATCAAGCGCCGATTCGCAAACAGAGCTCGGAGAATAACTCTGTTAGCAGTAGTGAATGGGATATGGCAAACGATGTGTTCGTGTCCGGCTACGACGACAATCCGGTCGGAGACGGTGTCGTTGCCAGGGACAGAGACCCGGGGCAGCCCGGCTTGGACAGACACCTGCCGCTGTTACCCCAGGACGGCATGATGCTGGGCCTGGCTGGGGAGCAGTATCCGGCTTCATCGTATCTGGAAATTGATCCGAACTACACCGAAAGTGACGGGAATGTCACAACCAAGAAGCGCATACGGTCCAATAGCTCCAGGCACCGCGGTGAGATCGTTACGGAGCTTGGACCGGAGGAGGTGCGGTGGTTTTACAAAGAAGACAAGCGGACGTGGAAACCCTTCATCGGACACGACTCTCTAAAAATCGAGGTCGTCTATAGGAGATTCAGTGAGCAGAACCCTGACAAAGTAGATCCAGATGAGGCCGACGGGAAGGAGGCAGCCAAGTCCGACGAGATCCAGCCGGGCAGCGAGGCGGTGTCAGACGAGTTGACGGACCAGGACTACATCAGTGTGGAGGCAGTGTGTGTCCGAGGGGGACTCTACGAAGTGGACATCAAGGAGAAGGAATGCTACCCTGTTTACTGGAACCGTGAGTATGTTCATGATTTATAACCATAACACTGTTACAATATTAGTACTAGTAGCAGCTACTAAAGGTACTGCTGCATTAACTGTTACAGTAACACCACCAGTATTATTACTATCACATTAACTGCTACAGTAACACCACCAGTTTTATTACTATCACAGTAACTGTTACAGTAACACCACCAGTATTATTACTATCACATTAACTGCTACAGTAACACCACCAGTTTTATTACTATCACATTAACTGTTACAGTAACACCACTAGTTTTATTACTATCACATTAACTGTTACAGTAACACCACTAGTTTTATTACTATCACATTAACTGCTACAGTAACACCACCAGTTGTATTACTATCAACATAACTGTTAAAGTAACACCACTAGTTTTATTACTGTCACATTAACTGCTACAGTAACACCACCAGTATTATTACTATCACATTAGTTGTTACAGTAACACCACCAGTATTATTACTATCACATTAGTTGTTACAGTAACACCACCAGTACTATCACATTAACTGCTACAGTAACACCACCAGTACTAACACATTAACTGCTACAGTAACACCACCAGTACTAACACATTAACTGCTACAGTAACACCACCAGTATTATAACTATCACATTCGTTGTTACAGTAACACCACCAGTATTATTACTATCACATTAACTGTTACAGTAACACCACCAGTATTATTACTATCACATTAACTGTTACAGTAACACCACCAGTATGATTACTATCACATTAACTGCTACAGTAACACCACCAGTTTTATTACTATCACAGTAACTGTTACAGTAACACCACCAGTACTATCACATTAACTGTTACAGTAACACCACCAGTAGTATTACTATCACATTAACTGCTACAGTAATGCCACCAGTACTATCACATTAACTGTTACAGTAACACCACCAGTATTATTACAATCACATTAACTGATACAGTAAAGGCTGGATTATGCTTCCGCGTCGACACAACGCAAGGGGGCTTGCGGACCCCTTGCGTCCTTGCGGACCCCCCTAACGTCAACGCAAGGGCCTGACGTGTGCCTCCCAAAAATCCTCGACGCGCGTCGAGGCGACGCAACAGCAACGCAACACCAACGCAGCGGCATCGGCTGTGATTGGTCCGCTAACTACATCCGCTGGAGACCGCTATCCGGTTTCCACTCATAAACACCGCCATTTAAACTTTTAAAAGGCTACTTTTATTGTTTTCACCTCGTTTTATTGTTTGCACCTTCTCGCTTTTGCACAAAGAAATAAAACACCAAGTTCTGAAAAATTGTGGATGTTTAAAGCCGGAAAGTAAACAAATACGCTATAACGAAGCTACGACGATATACGCCAAGAGTCTCGGTCGGTCGGTCAGTCTTTACAAAAAACATAGCGCCCTTTACCGGTGTGGCATTGAATTGCATTTCGACACGTAAACCCAACGCAGAACCATCACGGTCTCCAAGCAACTGCGTGGCCGTTGCGTTGCCGTTGCGTTATCACTACGCGGAAGCATAATCAAGCCTTAACACTACCAGTATTATCACATTAACTGTTACAGTAACACCACCAGTATTATTACAATCACATTAACTGTTACAGTAACACCACCAGTATTATTACAATCACATTAACTGATACAGTAACACTACCAGTATTATCACATTAACTGTTACAGTAACACCACCAGTAATATTACTATCACATTAACTGTTACAGTAATACCACCAGTATTATTAGTATCACATTAACTGTTACAGTAACACCACCTGTAATATTACTATCACATTAACTGTTACAGTAATACCACCAGTATTATTAGTATCACATTAACTGCTACAGTAACACCACCAGTATTATTACTATCACATTAGTTGCTACAGTAACACCACCAGTATTATTACTATCACATTAACTGCTACAGTAACACCACCAGTATTATTACTATCACATTAGTTGCTACAGTAACACCACCAGTATTATTACTATTACATTAACTGTTACAGTAACACCACCAGTATTATTACTATCACACCATGTAAGCCTGCTGTTAGCATGACTGTTAGCTCCGCTCCTGTTTCTGCCATCGCTGTAGCGTCTAACATCTTCCTGCTAAAATTAGACCATTTGTCAATTGTCAAGTTACTGGCTCTGCCATCTCTTATCATCGATTCATTTGTTTTATTTCCATCAATAGTTTAATCATTGTCAGGAAATTGTGAAAAATACACATCAAACAATGTCTGATCTTATATATGACTTTTTGCATTTTTGTTTGATAAATGATTTAAACAACGAATGGATTATTTATTCAAATACTTTTCAAAAACCTATTGATTGATTGTAAATGATACATTACTTATGATACATTACTTATCAAGATGACATATAAATAATGTAATCAGCATGTCAGTTGCAGTTCCCTTAATTGTAAACCTTTCACCACTTTCTGTCTTCATATTGCTTTGTGCTCCCTCTTTAATTTAAAGTGTCTCTTGGTTAGACAGGAAGTGAATGAATAAAGCAGAGGCTGTTGTGGTAATCATCCCTCAGAACAAGACCGTATTCCTGTGATGAGGGGTCAGTGGTTCATCGATGGAACATGGCTTCCCCTGGAGGAGGACGAGAGCGACCTCATTGAGATGGAGCACCTTGCCCGTTTCAGGGGGCAGCAGATGAAGGACACCTATGAGATGGAGGTGATGACCACCACAGTGGACAGCAAGGATGGTACGGATGATAGACACAAAAGATGTGTTTGTGTGTGTGTGTTTCGCTTGATGAATTGTGTCACTTGCCGTTAATCCCTGTGTGACTGCCTCCCAGCCATCCACAGTTTGAAGCTGAGCAGGAGTCATGTGGACTGGCACAGTGTGGACGAGGTGTACCTGTACAGCGACGCCACCACCTCCAAGATCGCACGTACCGTCACTCAGAAACTGGGCTTCTCCAAAGGTACAAGGACAAATGACAACAATATCTTGTTTAGTCATTCAGTTCAAAGTGACCTCCTGACGAATTTGTCCTTGGTAGCAATATCGATCTTTTATTATATAAACTATTAATATTGCAAATACAAGTTCAATTTTTTGGCAACAATTATTCAACAGTTCATTAGATGGTGCTGGAATTTACATGGGTAAATCAGCTGATCGACAGGAAGTTGGTCAAAACAAAGATGGAATGTTGGTCAGTCTGTCTGCTCTACTGACAGACTAATTATGCTGCAATAAAAAATATCAAAGTCAGATGAACATTTGCAGTTGAAAGAAGTTAAATAATCACAATAAATGTTACAGCAATACTCCCATTTAATCAATACATACAGTATTTTGCAAATTGCAAAATGTTTAAAATGGCAATAATTTAATTCAATTCAATGTAATTTTATTTATGGTGTCATATCACAACAGAAGTCATCTCAGGACACTTAACACATTGAGCAGGACTAGAACACACTAATGATTGTCAGAGTCAATACATTTTCAAAGTCCCAAAGTCATCCAGGGTCAAGTGTTACAGCGACAGTGGCGAGAAAAAACTGCCTTAATAGGCTTTTAGGCAGAAATCTGGTACAGCCCAGGCCCTTGGGTTCCAACTGCATTTGGTGTTGGTAGTAGTATAGTAGTACACAATAAGATGGTATTGGGACTTAAGCATCGTTATACTGTTGTATTGTGATTCCCACCCCTATCAGGTAGTAATGTTCCCTCTCATGTTGTCAGCCTCCAGCAGTGGGACGCGTCTCCATCGGGGATACGTGGAAGAGGCAGCACCTGAGGACACCCCACCTGAAACTACACACATTGTCTTCGTGGTGCACGGCATCGGCCAGAAGATGGACCAGGGCCGCATCATCAGGAACACCAGCATGTGAGATAGCGAGAACAGACAAGTGAACAAGGAATGGGAATAAAGTAAAAAAGCAAGTTATTATTTTGTGTTGTAGGATGAGAGATGCTGCCAGAAAGATGGAGGAGAAGCACTTCTCTGATCGCGCCACAGAGCACGTAGAGTTCCTTCCTGTGGAGTGGAGGTCAAAGCTGGCTCTGGATGGAGGTATGCTGCAGCTCAGCTCATCTCTACACAGGATCACTGCTTTGGTACAGCAAAGGGTCCTTAATGTGTTACACGATTCTATTTATCGACCCCCTTCTCCACCTGCAGTTAACTTAAATGAATTAAAAACATTTACAATCATCCCTGATTAGGGGTGATACAGTACATTTTTTCATACCAGAAATCTTCGCGACAGGATGTTGCCTACGCGAAAATCCTCCCGGTGCACCCGGATGTTTGTTTTACACACCAGGAGTTTTATCCACAATGCTTTGTCAATGCACCAGATGTTGTCAGCTGTAGCATGCTAGTTGGTTTAGCGTGGTTAGCCAGGTAATCAGCTCACACTTTGTGTCAAACTGTATGTGATACGTGTTAAACTGGGCGACGGCATCACCTGAATGCGTTTATTAATTACCTGAACGAAACATAAACAGACTGAAGGGCGAGTCCCTCTACTCACTTCCCTTCTAAGTCATAACTCATGCTAGTGAGTAGGTGTGGGCCGATCGACCACCAAATATCGATACTACTGATACCACATCTCAATTTTGAAGATCAATTCTCACGTCAATAGGATCAATACCAATTTGGGTTTCTCACTTTTGTTGTACCCATTAATTAAAGATGGCACGCACTCGCTTCTCCACTACTGTTGTCGTGTCATGTGCACAGCAAATAACAGTGGACAGAAGAAAAACTGTCTTCAGTGCTACGCTAATGAACGAAGCCATTTTTTTTCTTTGCCTACTAAATACATGTTTCAGTTGGGGATCAAACTGGTCTCACTGGTGGAAGGTAGCTGAGTTACCTAGAAAACATTACTTTAGTGATGGAATTTAGCTAAGTTAGCTAGCTAGCTAGCAAGACAAGCTGACGGGCGTGTTGGTGAGGTACGTTGTGTGAGACCAGAGATTGTGATGGGAATTTTTCATTTAATAGTTCATTATAGTATAATTAGTAATTTGAGTAGTTTTAACTCATACTATTCCAAGTGTCATGAGGTAACCTGTATTCTGCACTTATGTCATGTCATGTGTTACATGAGTTGTAAAATGCATCTTGTGACACCAGCACAGCTGGCAAGTCAATATGGATCTATGGACACTGATGAGTGGTTCAAACACCACATTCTGGACAAAGTTCTCCGTCTACACAAACAACGGAACAATGTTTCTCTGATGACATCACAAACAACTGTATAAAAACCCCTTCTCAAGACTGAAGAATTGGTCAGACTCTTAAGGAGTCTGCCCCTATCTGGCCAGAATAATAGTTTGCTCTGAAGCTGTATGTCGGTGATGCGGTCCGCTTGGATACCCTGTTTGCGAGGGCTTTGACTTATTAGACTTTGTCTGTTTACAGTCTGTCTGTAGCGACTGCTAGCCTGTTTTTGGAATCTTTATAGAATAAATTACTAAAAGCTCTGTTAGGAGTTGTATTTCTGATTTCTCATCAGGTGATCATAAACTGATTTCCACCACAGAGATGAAGTTCACTGACGGTTTCACACTAAACTAAATGATACGAAGACAAACTGGAACTTTCTGGACTTGTAAAATATAATTTGTACTTTGAATTTTGTAATTCATGGTACAATTAAAATGGGATCAAAGTACTATTTGTCTCCCCATTGACTACCGTGCATATTTATTCTAAAATAATGGGGTACACATCGAGGACCTCTCTATATGTATGTTTGATACAGTAAGTACATTTCTGTGTGTTGTCTCTGCAGATACCGTGGACTCCATCACCCCAGATAAAGTGCGAGGTCTTAGAGACATGCTGAACAGCAGTGCCATGGACATCATGTACTACACAAGCCCTCTGTACAGAGACGAGGTGAGGCTGACTGGAATATACGCAACTCACATCCAGCCTTTTAAGTTAAGCATCGCTGTGCCTCCTCACAGCTGCACTTTGACCCCTGCTGGACTGTTAGTCCCCTGAGCACAAATCAACTCCCTCAGCCACAACTAAATCCATGGCTAGAGCACCATATATAAATCATATGATTTACTGCCTGACTATGAACGAATAGATGATGAATCAAGACTCATCAAACATAACCAGATCTATTTCAATCAAATGTCTTTGTGTGTGTCTGTGTCTGCATGTAGATAACCAGGGGTTTGACTCTCGAGCTGAATCGTCTTTACTCACTCTTCTGCTCGCGAAATCCAGACTTTGAGAAAAATGGGAAGGTGTCCATTGTATCGCACTCGCTGGGCTGCGTCATCACCTTCGACATCATGACAGGCTGGGACCCAGTGCACTTTCATCATCAAGAAGCGCCAGACGCAGAGGAGACAAAGGTCCGCTGGCTGAGTGATGAGGAGCGCCACCTTCAGGAACAGCTGAGACTCACACGCCTCAGGTACTGCACACGCTGTTTGGTCCGGAATAGGTGAGGACATGCATTTGGTATGAAATGGACCTAAAGATGCCAATACTTCAGTGATACTGCCAGTTTGTGTCCACTTTTGTATTGCATAAGCTGAGGTAATATTTACTAGTACCATACCATAGTTTGAATGTGGAATAACACTGCCCAACTATCAGTCATTCTCACCTCTATCTACTGTCCATCATTCAGGCTGAGGGACTTGGAGCATCAGTTCCAGGGTCTGCGGACCTTGTCTTGTGCAGTGCAGGCCTTGAAATTTAAGGTAAAGTTAATCAATATTTGACTGTCCTTATCTGTCAACTGTCAACATTAATCTCCTGCTCAGAATGTGTCCTAGATATGTTACAACTACAAACCATCTGAGTCAAACTACAAATCTTCTACAACTCTGATCTGATTCATACTTCTAACTGATTGATTCAAACTGTCGTACTAAAAGACTGATCGGTTAGTATGACTCAGTACAGCCACATGTAACTCGCCAATGAGTAGCTCTGTAGCAGCAGGTAGGGCTGTCTCTTATTCTCTCATGTTGAATTCCTCCTGTTCTTTGTGCTGCAGGTAGAAAATTTCTTCTGCATGGGCTCTCCTCTGGCTGTTTTCTTGGCGTTGCGAGGAATCCGACCTGGAAACAATGGTGTGCAGGGCCACATCCTCCCCACATCTATCTGCAAACGTCTCTTTAACATATTCCATCCCACTGACCCCGTGGTGAGCTGCATAGATTACAACCATCATCCACTTTATGATGTTCAGAGATGAGTAAGGCATGGATCACACCAAGATGCGTGGCTAGAAACGTCACTGTCACACTTGGCCCTGGCAGCCAATCACATCTAGCAAGAGGCGGGCTTTACTGCTAAACCACTTCCTACCTGTTTTGATGTCGGTAGTTATAGTAGGAACAGACAATGAAAGATTGATATTAGTGTTTTTAAATTAAGATGAACTATATATTTTTGGCTGCGCCGTAGAGGGCCAGCAGGCTCTGCAGCTGAGTAAGTCAGTAAGTAAGTGAGTAAGTAAGTAAGTAAGTAAGTAAGTAAGTAAGTAAGTAAGTAAGTAAGTGAGTGAGTAAGGAAGTAAGTAAGGAAGTAAGTAAGGAAGGACGTAAGTAAGCAAGGAAGGAAGGATGTAAGTAAGTGAGTAAGTATAGAAGGAAGGTTGTAAGTAAGTAAGTAAGTGAGTAAGTAAGTGAGTAAGTAAGTAGTAACTGACTGATGAAGTTGCACCCGTTGGTCATGAAGCGCTCAGTCGTCAGAGCAGCAGAAACAGTCACATTCATAGCTAAAGTTATTTACACTTCGGACATTTAGTAGACGCTTTTATCCAAAGCGACTTACAATAAGTACATTTGTTGGAAGAAAGTGAAACAGTATATCCCTATCACAGCAGCTGTAGCTACCTTTATCACAGCAGCCATAGCTGCAAAGCAGCTGCAACGTCTAAACAATCTAACTTCACCCCCTAATAGACAGCAAAACTCTAAGTGAAACTTCATCAACATGTTTACGTGATTAATCAGCTCGTTGCATGCGTTGTTATTGGAGGTAATTTGGCTGTTTACTGTGATAATGGTCTTGGTTAGCTTAGCATTTTGAATAGCATTAGCCAACCCTCAGCCACTGGCTGCACCTGAAAATCCTCACCAACATGATATTTAGTCACCACAACACTGACATTTATTAGTATGCCCGACACCTTAGTATGAAAAGCAGTATTCCTGTGACTATGTATGACATACACCCTCTCCTTAATTAATAGTAAAAGATTCACTAAGTGGCTTTCTGTATGCTTAGAGATAGAAAACCAAAACAAAAGTACCGTAGGCAGATCATTAAAGAAAATCCATGATTAAATATAATAAAGGCAAGTCAGAGCAGGTGATTTTAAGATGCACATTATATAATGACTGTGAAGGATACTGGAAGCTCTGGCAGTGCCCTGCAGCGCCCCCTGCAGGGCCTGGACCTCACAGCCCCAGAAACAGCTCAGAACACAGGGCTCCTGACAGTAAGGCCTCACTGACACGCCGTCTGCAAGGGAGTGTTGGCTAATGTTAGGATGTCAGTTCTCATACTGGATACATTACATGGCAGGATCGATTAGAGAAATGGTTGCTTCCAGCTCCATGTATGTTTTTATGCTCTTTTTCTCCTTTTTATCATCAGCTGGTCGACGACGCACCGTACCAAGGACGTGTCTCAGTGTGTTCGTAGCCTGATGAATAACAAACAGAATCAAAACCTTTCAATGGATGCTCTATTATTATGCACAACAAAACAATAAACATGATATGACAGAGTGACAAATGCGTTCAAATAAAATGTGTAAAAATAACTTTTGTTTATTTGTTTCAGGCGTACAGATTGGAGCCTCTGATCTTAAAGCACTATAGTAACATTGTACCTGTTCAAATCCACTGGTGAGAAAAATGACATGATAATATTCTGCTTGTTAATGAACCACAGCAGTGAATGTGATGATCTAATGGATTGTTTTGTCTCTCTCTCTCTTTGTTGATCTGTTATTTGTGAAATAGTTGTGTTGCTCAATAGAATGTAGAATATAAGTTGAGTGGTATAATAAGTATCATGTTGCAGTCTTTGGGTGATTTAATGAAAAGAACAGCTGCAGACAGAATGAGGATGACATCTTTCAGTGACCTGAGCTTGATGTGGATGTGATGTGCAGGTACAACACCACCAGCCCAACGCCGTATGATCAGATCCGGTTCACGCTGCTCAACCCCCCGAAGGAGACTGCATCGGTGTCAGACTCAGACAGCATCCCCAGCCCTTGCACCTCCCCGCCTCAAGCCCGACGACACTACGGAGAGTCCATCACCAGCCTCGGCAAAGCCAGCATCATGGGTGAGCACACAGGAAGTAGTACAAGTAGAGTCATATTCTTTCCTGTATTAAATCAGCACTTTCAACCCGCACTGTGTACCTGATCTGAGCTGAGAAAACAGGAGCAAGGCCAGCAGCTGACAGTCTCAACAAATGGATAGAAGCCATTATTCTCCAGGTCTGACAGCATAATGTTACTCTTCCTTTATACATCAGATGTCGTGTGGAGACTAAACATTATAGGCCGCTGGAAGCTGATGGAAGACATACAGACATGTTAGTGTCATGTTAGAGATTACTAGGCTTGGGAGGTATTACAGTATTACGGTATACCTGGGTATTCAGAAACAGGGGCCTCATTCACCAAGCGTTCTTAGGAGGAATTTTATTTTTAAACAAGATTTTGTTCCTAAACCCCGTTTATGCAGTTTCACAAAGATTCTGGTATTCACCAAGGTTTTCTTATTTGGGATTTGTTCTTGGGTAAGAACAAATCACACGTTTGCGTGCTGACATGTTTGTGCAAAATAATTGGGGAACGTAGCCCAATGTGAGTAAAAGTAGTGTTTCTTCTTCACAAATGTACTTGACTATAAGTAAAAAAGTAAGTTGCATTTAAACTACTCTTAAGTACAATTTATCCAAAAAGCTACTGAAGTAAATGTAACGGAATAAATGTAACAGGTTATAACCCACCTCTGACTGTGTGTGGTCATAAGACCTCATTCACCAAATAGTAATAATAATAATACATTTTATTTATAGGCGCCTTGCTGAGCCCGCAAGGACACCGTACAGTGAATTAATAACAACAACCAATAATAGTAATAATAATTAAAACTGCGAGCAGTGATAACGGGCCCTCGCATGGCACGTAACTCGGTTAGTGCTACGGCCGCCTGACGTGTCGGACCGCCTGGCCTGGCCACCGCCACAGGGCGGGTCGTCCCCGGCCACCGCCACGTTGCCAGTCGTCCCCAGTCGTCCCCGGCCACCGCCACGGCTGGCGCCTGTCGTCCCCGGCCACCGCCAAGGCGTGGGTCGTCCCCGGCCACCTCCACGCCGTGGGTCGTCCGCGGCCACCGCCACGGCGCTGGTCGTCGCTTGCCTGAATCGTCCTGTCCATCACTGTGTCAGATGATTGAAGTCATCACGTTCGACTGGGGCGCAAAGTTCCACGACACTGGGACCTTATACAGTGTAAAAACATGACATTTCATGTCGCCAATAGGTGGCGCTCTGATTGTGAGTCAATATTGCAGTGCTGACGTGTTCAGGGTGGGACTCTCATCAAACGTGAGAAGTTTGAAAAAGATCGGACAATGGACACTGAAGTTATAACAGTTTACATTTTTGTGGTCGAAGCATGAAATTCGTCCATGTTCAGGACACCGTCCTGGCCACGCCCTTTGACTTATGTAAGACCTTTTGATGATTTTTAATCATTGCGGCATCTAGAACAGTCTCACAAAGTTTGGTAGGAATCAGATAAACGGTCTAGGAGGAGTTCGTTGAAATACTGCATACAAAAGGCGAAAGATCGGTTAAAATTTCACATTAAATTCAAAATGGCTGGCTTCCTGTACATTTTAGGCTATGGGTCCAAGAGGCTTTTTTGTACATCTCTACATGTTCTACGTACCTACAAAGTTTCATGCGGGTACGTCAAAGCTAAAGGTGATCTTTCTCTTCAGAGGAGCGGTAAAAGTGTAAAAACATGATAGTTCCAGGTACCATCAGGTGGCGCTCTGAACTCATGTCAATATTGCAGTGCACACGTGTTCAGGGTGGGACTCTCATCAAACGTGAGAAGTTTGAACCAGATTGGATGATGGACACTGAAGTTATAACAGTTTAGAGTATTGTGGCGAAGCATGAAATTCGTCCATGTTCATGGCGCTGCCCTGGCCACGCCCTTTGACTTTTGTAAGACCTTTCGATGATTTTGCATCGTTGAGGCCTGTAGAACAGTCTCAGCGAGTTTGGCAGGAATCGGATGAACGCTGTAAGAGGAGTTCGTTAAAATACAATCCCTACAATTGGTAAAATGGGAAAAATGGCCTAAAATGGGTGATTAACTGTAGCGCCCCCGAGTGGTCAATTTTGATATAACTTTCAGGTTAGGAGATGTCAACATAACCTGCAAGTTTCAAGAAGATTGGACGTTGTATCTTGAAGTTACAACAACTTCCTGTACACTGGCAAAAACGTCACGTACCTGCCACGCCCTTTGACTTATGCAAGACCTTTTGATGATTCTTCATCATTGAAGACTTGAGTACATGATGACCAAGTTTGAGGTGAATCTGATAAAGCTGCTGGGTTGAGTTCGCTGAAGTATAAAACTTAAAACTTTCTATTGCCAGTAGGTGGCGCTCTCATTGTGAGTCAATATTGCAGTTGGGATGTGTTTAGGGTTGGATTCTTGACAAACATATGAAGTTTTGATCATATCAGACAATGTACATTGAAGGTATAACAGTTTAGATTTTTGTGGTCGAAGCATGAATTTCGTCCAAGTTCAGGACGCCGTCCTGGCCACGCCCTTTGACTTATGTAAGACCTTTCGATGATTTTGCATCGTTGAGGCCTCTAGAACAGTCTCAGCGAGTTTGGCATGAATCGGATCAACGCTGTAGGAGGAGTTCGTTAAAATACAAAGCCTACAATTGGCTAAAATGGCCAAAAATGTCTGAATTACTGTAGCGCCCCTGAGTGGTCAATATTAATAAAACTTTCAGTCGTCCCCGGTCGTCCCCGGTCACTGCCACGGCTGGCGCCTGTCGTCCCCGGCCACCGCCACGGCGCGGGTCGTCCCCGGCCACTGCCACGGCTGGCGCCTGTCGTCCCCGGCCACCGCCACGGCGCGGGTCGTCCCCGGCCACCTCCACGGCCACCTCCACGGCGTGAGTCGTCCCCGGCCACCGCCACGGCACGCGTCTTCCCCGGCCACCGCCACGTCGGCGGTCGTCCCTTGCCTGAATCGTCCCGTCCATCACTGTGTCAGATGATTGAAGTCGTCACGCTCGACTGGACTGCAGCAGTGATGGCCGTGTGTCCGCTTCGAGTTTTGAATGCGATATGAGATGACTGTGCTCACCGCTTAAAAACGTAGTAGGCGACACTGGACTGACCCATGGTGCCACTTTGATCACTGACTTACTTAGGGACTGTACGTTATTTATTTTAAGACCCAGGAATTTTCGGACCTCTGATCACTTTATGCATAATCCTCCCAGCGATATCATTTAGTTTGACATGACCCTGCAATCGACATGGCAGAATTAATATGATCCCCGGACAATTTATCAATGTCACATCACAAATATTGAGTGACGAATGGTCAGTTATTAATATTTCACATCAACAGCATCGTGTGACGAACATATGCTCCGTAAGTTAATAGTATTATAATATGACTGCCCCATCATAAGGGGATTACTAGAGCTGACTGATTAAATCAACATGTTAACTGTGCTGATAGCTCAGTGGTAGAGTTAGTGCCCCATGTACCGAGGCTCCCTGCAACGATCCTGGGTTTGAATCCACCCTGCTGTCCTTTGTTGCTCTCTCTCTTCCCTTTAACTCTCACGCTGTCCTCCCGCAATAAAAGGCCATTAATATAACTTTAAACAAATGAATGTGTTGCTTGGATGTATTCTTATAACGTGGTGTTTGACAGTATCAGCTTCATTCTTACAACTTCAATCCCGGCGGTGTTAAATTGACTTGGGAGCAAATAAAATAAATCTAAAAACATAATTCAAAGTGGTCAGTAGGCTGTACGCTGACACAGAAAAGTCATGCCCTCCGATGAGAATCTGTATCTCTCATATAAAACATCAGTCTCTGAACAGTCTAGTTCTCCTAAGAGACCCGATCCCAGATCCACCTAGCATCTTCTTTTTTTGCCGAACTCCACAAGATCTTTTACAAATGCTGATGCCATCTTCAAGAGAGCTGATTGGTCAGTAGGCGGTGCTTTTCTACGCATTGATCTCTTATCAGGATTAGGAAACCTCCTAATCCTGATAGCACTTTGAAAGGTTTTTCATGACAAAAGTTAAGGAACTCTCTCTCTCCCCCAAACCGACTAAAAAATGTTAGGTGACCCACCCCTCAACAAAGACTATTATAAGGAACACCCCCCCCCCCCCCCCCCCCCCTTTTCCTCCAGTGGTTCTTTCCATAAATACCGAACGGCCCCTTACAGACTTACTCAGCCACAGGGCAACTTTGTGTTGTAAATGTGTTTTTTTTTTGTTTTTTTTTGCTGAAGTTGTCGAATCTTGATTAGGTTATGGGTGCACATACAGCCACTGATCAGCTGATATGGATTGGTGATACAGATTGATTGGTGGTATCTCTATTTCTGATCAGAAGAGCTGATCAGATGATGCATCGATTCTGAACTGAATCATTTTAAATACTTGTTTGTCTGTTTTTGTTGGTGACTAAAGCTGCCTCCATAAAAGTAACCTGGTTACTTGCTGAATTCAAGTCACTATATTCAAAACACTATATATAGAATTCACATACTTAAAATGTCCAGATTTGGACCCAATTAACAACACTACTGAATACACAGATACATTGTAGGGTTTAGTTAGTCTTTTCAGGTAGGTGGTGTTTCTTGTCAGGGTACATTAATGACTGTACGGCCTAGTGATCAGTCCGCACATCATCTAACATGAATACTGGCGTGAGTCTGTATTGATAACTGAAATGAGAGAAGTATATGAAGCATAAATCTTGAGCATGAATCCCCTCAGGTGCTGCCAGTCTTGGAAAAGGAATCGGAGGAATCCTGTTTTCCCGCTTTTCCCGCTCTAGCGGCCAGGTTGGTGGAGTAGAGGAGGAGCCGTCTGACTCTGAGGGTGGAGCCTCTGAAGTTGAACCTGTGGAATCAGGAGAGAAAGGAGCGACCGTCGCAGAGAGCGAAGAGAAGGACAAAGACATAGAGGAGGAGAGGCCGGAGGTGGAGCCCGTCATGTCCCAGTCCACCTCAGCCATTATGGACAGTGCCTCCTGTAAGTACACTGCTTTTGGTCAGAAACGTACCTGCAGCCATGGGTGTCGGACCCAATGTATGAGGGCGGGACAAGTCCTCAATTTTTTTAAATTATTACTTTGGACCCCCACTTATACAGTGTCCAATGTCAGCGCATCTGTCTGTCAGTTTCACTTTCAGTTGTGAATCATTAATTTCAGTGGAACAGCTCAGTCCCTTGTAACTTTTTATGCTGTTTAAAATGTTCCGGGGAAGCACCCCCAGACCCCCCGTTAAATTGTCCCTCCACATTTATTTTGCACACCTGCAGCTGTATGTCAGGGTCAAACCCAACGACTGTTTCCTGAAGTCACTTTTCATTAAGTTCATTCAAAAATCTCTCTGATTCTGTTCCAATGCCCTGCTTGGCCTTGCTGAAGTGAAGAGGGTGTGATTCCGACACAATGTGTAGGAACCAGTGGCTCAATACTAATGACATCCATACAAGAACAGAGTTTACTTATGGCAAACTTGACCAGGAAGATAACCAATGATGATGATAACACGGGACACCAATTATGTTGGGGCCAGCAGAGGGTGACACTTGGAATATGTTTTTTATTAAAATAACTAATAATAATAAGATGATGATATGATTTATATCAAATCATTCTTGGGGCACCACCCTTTTAGAAAGGGGAAAATAGCAAATTCACAATTGAATTTAGTCTCATTGAATATGCTGACTATCTACTATGGCTATTTGGAACTTTGATTAATAATGAATTAATGATTTTTAATAAAGTTACCTTTTAATAGCTATTACGTCTGTAGAAATTTGGAATTATTTGCAGAGCAGAGGTTGATAGCATGCATTTATTATGCAATATTATTAAAAGACAACAGTCTGTTCAAAAAGGTTTATTAAACAGTAAAACACTAAGTCTAAATACATCTATATAATCTACCAACTGAACTGGTAGTGTAGATATACAACATCTTAACAAAACAACACATCAAACAAAATCACATTGAAGCATTAATGTTAACTAGTGCTGTCAATCACTGCACAATTTGCCATAATTAATCGCAATTAATCGCTTTGTTTCTTCTTAAGAATAAAGTATGTTATAATGGATATTTAAATGTAAAATATAATAAACTTCTGGTCTATAAACTGAGTGAACGATAAGTCTAGTCTAGACAGGCCAAAAGTCGGGGCCTGAGATAAAGAAGTCAAAGTTTAAGCCGTCAAAAACTTTTAAGCTTCGAGAGTCCAAGTCAGTTTGTCATGCGCGCTAAGAGTTTTACCTCTTTCTAAGTCATTTTGGGATCCACTACCTAAAGTATGACGTCATCAATTGTTTTCAGCATGGATTGAATTGCTGCAATACATTTGGGAGGGAGGGATTTGCCCCTCTTGTGATCACATGTCCCAAATAGATTACTTCTTTTACAATTTGGAGTTTTCTCCAGGCTAGCCTTGTGTCTAAATTTGTCAGTAGCGCTACTGTGTCAATTTGGTTTTTGTCACAAATCTTTTAACTAGGAAAATAGGTGTGCACACACATGGAACAATAATGCCTAATTTTAATAAAGGTTCCAATATAATTTTTATACCATCGATGGCTTCTTGTTTGAGTGGGTATCGTTTAAGGCACGGCCTATAATAAAATTTGGGGTGCACTATCAATAGTGCGGCGCCTTTCATGAGTCCCACATCATATTTATGAGTGGCCCATAGTGACGGAGGAACCTGGGACAGAGCAGCGTTTTCTATCCACTGATATCAGTGAATACAAATCCGTGCTGTTCATGTACCTCCAAGAGCTCTGCTGTTCTTTACAGTACTGTTCTCATTCCTGCGGCTTTCAACACTTTACAGCTAGCGCTATATTCCCCCCTAGGATCCCTTGCAGCAACCGGTCTGAAATCTATAAGGCCAAGACAACGCTGCAACCACGGCTCCCCGTTTCATTCTTCGCGCTTGTCTCCCCTTACAACAACGGTTGCCCATCCCTAGTTATCTGTCTCATTATTACCAGCTGTGCACGTCAATGAATTACCAGGATTCACTGGCGTATACTAACGAATAAATACAGGTTTAACTATGACATGTCTGTCAACAACTCTCAGTGGTTGTGAGAAATACGTATTCAACATTCTTTCGCTCTGACTCTGTAGGCTGTTTTAGACAATTTAAAAATTTCTCACCGCGTTTTCTGTTGTCCTTTCAACTGGATTGGATCGGCAATCGGGGCTCCGCTGGAGGGCAGCTTCTCACCCCTTGGGGAGGAATACGGCCTCCTGTCCATCCGACGGAGTCCAGATCACACGTCCAATCCCATCCTCGTCGCCAAGTTTGTGGTGGAAATCAGTTTATGATCACCTGATGAGAAATAAGAATACAACTCCTAACAGCGCTTTTAGTAATTTATTCTATAAAGAGTCCAAAAACAGGCTAGCAGTCGCTACAGACAGACTGTAAACAGACAAAGTCTAATAAGTCAAAGCCCTCGCAAACAGGGTGTCCAAGCGGACCGCATCACCGACATACAGCTTCAGAGCAAACTATCTGGCCAGATAGGGGCAGACTCCTCAAGAGTCTGACCAATTCTTCAGTCTTGAGAAGGGCTTTTTATAGTTGTTTGTGATGTCATCAGAGAAGCATTGTTCCGTTGTTTGTGTAGACGGAAGACTTTGTCCAGGATGTGGTGTTTGAACCACTCATCAGTGTCCATAGATCCATATTGACTTGCCAGCTGTGCTGGTGTCACAAGATGCATTTCACAACTCATGTAACACATGACATGACATAAGTGCAGAATACAGGTTACCTCATGACACTTGGAATAGTATGAGTTAAAACTACTCAAACTACCAATTATACTATAATGAACTACTAAATGAAAAATTCCCATCACACTCCATAGAACAACAATTCAGCTTAGTCCTCCTTTACATTCAGCCAGTTACTGAGACAGACCAGTCTGTTTACATTGTCAGAGGACAAAGCAGCACACGCCACATCTAGTGTTTCTCACGCAGACAAATTACCGGGATAATTTTAAAAAACTGCTCGGCGATCACTCGCCACGATCCCCCCCTCCCCGCTGACGCCGCAGCCTCAGCCAAAATCTTACGCTGAACTCCATTAAAAACTAATGGCTAACAGCTTTGCGGCACACGTCGTCATAGGTCTTACGTCAGCCGCCACGGGAAGTAAACAAAACACAGCTGTGTTAATTTCATTAAAAAAAATTAACGCATTAAATATTTCATAATTAACGCAAAGATTAACGTGCTAATTTTGACAGCACTAATGTTAACACATTTAGTTCTGTGCTCATGTTTATGAATTTCTATCCTAAGCTATGTCCAGATTGTTACCAGTCCTCATGGAAAGGGGGATCCTTTGTTGATCCTTATGAAGAAAGGTTGTTGTCCTTGTCCTGGCTCGTGTTGCCTGGAAATGAATGTGTGTCCTGGGAGAAGAAGGCTTAAGGTGGAAGGCCAGAATGGGCCTCAGTGGTCGTTGCCTTGCCTTCGCTGCTTGGAAGGGGGTCACATTCCAGGCCAGAAGGTGCAGGAAAAAGAGAGGTGCTCTCAGGTCGAAGTTGTCAGAAAAGAGAGAAGGTGCTCCCAGGTCGAGGTTTTCAGAGCAAGAGGGTGACTCACAGTGTTGGCATGCTTTTGTTGAAAAGGGACAGAGGGTTCTAATCCAGTTGGAGAATCAAAATTGGAGTCTCGAGTTCACAGATACATGTCAACTATAAGCATTCTCCTTCACCCCAAAAGGAAAATGGGGTAGGAGAAGAGCTCTGCCAGACCCACCTGTGCAGTGAGTGGCTGGAATGTCTGACAAAGGAATGTATGTTTTACATAGCAGAATCTCACATATTGATGTTCTGAACACAGTTCAATCCTCATCTATGAATTATAGACGCAAACCTTGATTTCCAACAATAATGATGTGATGATGTCAAGTAAAACATGAGAATAAAATGACATTTCTATAGGCTGTAGTTCAAATATACAATATTTGTTTAGGAAGAAACAGACCCCTCCAAAAGACCATGCTGTGTTCTCACCAAGCTTGAAGCCAATATTTCACACAGCATAATTCCTTTCAAAGCCAATGTAAAGATGTGAATAGACTCAAATCACCACTGGGTGCCACCAGCTGGTATGAATTCTGCAAATGGTGCAAAATTTGTGAGAAATTTGTGTGACACCTTGTCACTGAAGCCTAGCAGCGAGATTCTCCTCATGTTATCACTGACATCCTGATGTTGTTGAATTAGAATCAGGAAACAAATAGCTCTGTGATAGAACCTCATATTAGGACGGAGATGAGACCAAACTATTTGTATACAGGTATGTGTATATACTATAGACCTTTTATGGTACAAACAACAACTTTGATGCCTTATTTATGTCTAGATAACTTTATATTGAGTGTTGATGGAGCAGCTACAATGTTAGCACAGCCTAGCACACTCCATACTCCCATTCAGAAGATTTAACAATGATTTCAGACTTTTTAGAAATCATCATTTATATGTTTGTTTTGTTTTGCGATTCAATCATATATGTATATATCGTCTGTTGGTGGAAACTCATGAACCCACCAACACGATAATCTGTGTAGGATGCAGTTTTAAGGAAGCCTCATCCATATTTCTGTCAGAGCTCTCTGATGTAGTTAAGAAGCTGTTCTACCTGAGATGCTGAAGGCTCTAGATTAGGGTGCATCATTTGCCCCAATTTTTTCATTTTTTTGGAAAATCAATCTGTACCTATAATAATGTTTTTACACTAACTAAATTCAACTTCCATGATACATTTTATTAAATTCTATTGAAATCTAAGGGGTCCACTGGGCCTCTGAATTTTCCAACTAAAAACGTCCATACAGCTGGGCTGAAAAACATTTTTTTTCTTAAATAACGCCAAAAATAATGGATCTAGCCCTATAATGTCAAAGATAATGTAATGTAATGTATAATGTAAAGCTTCTGGCAGGGTTCTGAAATGGAGGCTCTGAATGATTGTTAAACCTGAGAAGCTGTGAATGCTTGTCAAACCTTTATTTTTAAACGCCAGAAGCTCTGACTGATTGTAAAACCATAGAGACTGATGGTTAAACATTAGAGACTGATTGTTGAACCTTAGAAAATGACTGATTAGTTTTAACCAAAGATGCTCTGACTGATTGTTGAACGTTAGAGACAGATTAATAAACCTTGGAGACTAATTGTTTATAATTTGGGACCACCTAATTATTAACCCAAAGAGAGGGATTGTTAAACCTTTGAGAAACTGACCAATTTTTAAACCTTATATCAGTGGTCTCAAACTCAAATTGGCTTAGGGCTGTTGATGGTATTGTCATCTCATAGGAGGGCCATGTCAACATTCTGATGCTCTGTTTGTTAAACCTTAGAGACCCTGACTGATTGTTAAACCCAAGAGACTGATGGTTCAAACTTTAAGGGCCCTAGTTTCGTAGACCAGGCGCAGTCGGGGCGCACCTGCGCCACGCCAACGGGACTTTGCAAGTTTCGTGCACGGTGCAGTCTGGTGCAGGCACTCCTCCCGTCACTCCCACCCACGCAAGTGGGAAAGAGGGAGGAGAAGAAGTCGTGAGTGGGAGACGAGGAGGAGACAAGGCGTGGAGTGGGATTAACACAGCCGATTCAGATCTTCACCAATCAAATGAGCTCCTCTCCTCACCTTTAATGCACCAGGCGAGGTGCAGTTCAAGTTTCGTCACTTGACAACCCAATGACAGAAGCAGCGCCGCCGCTCCAAACACGCGCATCACGCGCTGTGCGTAGGGCACCAAGTGCTGAGGGGACACCAAAAATATTATGAAAAATCATCATAGTTATAATAATTATAATGCCGATATTATATCACTATAGAAATTTAACGCACATTTTAGGCATGTCTATCACAAAACAGGGTCAGGGTGCACAGCAGTAGACACAATGGTGGCTGCGCTCCACAGCTGCACCGGATTCCCCGTCCAACACCAGAACGGCGGGACGCCGCTCAGACCAGCTGCAGCCCAAACTCCGGTTCCAGCTCACGGCAAAGTTGCGCGTTTATCCACGACAAGGACAACAGGCTGCCAAGGCGGGAGACCAGGCACGAGCTGCTGTATTTTTTTTTTAAAGATTTTTTCAGGCATAGACACATTTTATTAGCAGTGGATAGATATGAAAAACAGGAGAGAGAGAGGTAGGTGTGACATGCAGCAAAAGACCTTCGGACGGGATGCAAGCAGGGTCGGTCACTGTTTTTCGGGTCGGGGGGGCATCATAAAGGAATTCTGCTTAGGGCACCAAAATGGCTAGCGGCGGTGATGGACAGAAGACAGCAGCAGCAGCAGCGCCAGACGGCCAAACTTTTCCCAGGATGAAACTGATGTTTTGGCTGGGCTGAGTTTCCGTTACGCGTGCCATCCGCCTTTGATCTGATGTCAGATGTGACGGGACAATCTGTATAGATATAAATTCACGTGTTGATTCAATTAGTTGCATTAAATAGTGTTTGTTGTGATCATTTATTGCATTTAAATGTGCCTGGAACTGTGGAAACCTGTGAGGTCTTGGTGACATGTGCGCACTGCCCGCCGGTGAGCCAAACTGCCACTCCGCCAGCTGTAATTCGCCTTGCGCCAAGAGTAGACCAGGTCGGAGCTGGCGGGCTTTTGGTGCAGTCTCTGCGAGGCTTTTTGCCACGAAACTTCCGCTGCGCCAAGCTGAATCTGTGACGCCTCCCCCTGCTGCTCCGCCACACCCATCTTGGTGCAAGGCTGGTCGAAACTTGCATTGCACTGGCTCCGCCACCCTGCGCCACCCTGCGCTGGGCCACGAAACTAGGGCCCTGAGACTCTGACGCATAATCTTAAACGGAGAGGCACTGACTGATTGTTAAGCCTTTTAAACTGATCGTTAGACCTTACAGAGGGATTATTAAACCTTAATGTCTCTGAACTATTATTATACTTTAGAGACGGATTGTTAAACCTTAGAAACTCTGACTGATTGATAATCTTGAGTTCAATCACTGACAGAATTAAAAAATTAAGAATTTAAATGCAAAACAGAAACAGACGAGACAAAACAGTGCAAGGAGAGGCATGAAATCCATAGGGGCTTATGATAACCTCACCTATTATAAACAAAACAACAAAATAGGGCATAGAAATATGAGAATAAAATAAAATTATATATAATGTAATGCATATGAAACAGAATACACTACACTGTATGTGTATAAACAAAGCACCTTGAAACCTTGAAATGTGGATGGGGGAGTGTCTGTCGCTCTGCTGTCTCCTGAAGTCCACTATCATGTCTTTAGTTTTGCTGACGTTCAGAGAGAGGTTGTTTTCCTGGCACCAGCTGGCCAGTGTTTCCACCTCATCTCTAGGCGATCTAGTTGTTGGTGACGAGGCCCACAGTACACTCCAGGGTTTTTTGGTAAGTGCAGATGGAGGTCATGGGTACAATGTCATCAATACATTTACTGCTTTAACCAATGACAGAGCCTGTGTACTCGATGTCACCATCAGATACTTCCTCAAACATCTGCCAGTCAGTTGAATCAAAGTAGTCCTGTAGGACTTTATCAGCCATATTGTTCCACTTGTGAATTTCCCCAGTAACTGGTTTTTCCTGTTTGAGCCTTTTTTTTGTATAGGCAGCAGGATGCCACAGTGATCTGCCTTACCAATTCTGAACCTTAAGCCCAAGTTATGCTTCCGCGTCGACACAACGCAAGGGGGCTTGCGGACCCCTTACGTCCTTGCGGACCCCCCTTACGTCCAACGCAAGGGCCTGACGTGTACCTCCCAAAAATCCTAGACGCGCGTCGAGGCGACGCAACACCAACACAACACCAACGCAGCGGCATTGGCTGTGATTGGTCCGCTAACTACATCCGCTGGAGACCGCTTTCCGGTTTCCACTCATAAACACCGCCATTTAAACTTTTAATAGACTACTTTTATTGTTTTCACCTCGTTTTATTGTTTGCACCTTGTCGCTTTTGCACAAAGAAATAAAACACTAAGTTCTGAAAAATTGTGGACGTTTAAAGCCGGAAGGTAAACAAATAGGCTATAACGTGGCTAACGACGATATACGTCAAGAGTCTCGGTCGGTCGGTCAGTCTTTACAAAAAACATAGCGCCCTTTACCGGTGTGGCATTGAATTGCATTTCGACACGTAAACCCAACGCAGAACCATTACGGTCTCCCAGCAACTGCGTGGCCGTTGCGTGATCACTACGCGGAAGCATAATCAGGGCTTTAGAGATTGACTATTGTTAAACCATAGAGGCTGATCATTGAACCTTAGAGACTCTAGAGACGTTTACATAGAGACTCTGACTGAATGTTGAATTTGTACTTGTAACATTTTCATCTATTTAATTGCCTTTGAGACTCATTGCGACAGGGGCGGCTGTGGCTCAGAGGTAGAGCGAGTTGAGCTTATACTGAATGTAGACTCTAACTGATTGTTAAACCTGGGAGACTGATAGTCAAACCTCAGATCCTGCAGGACCCATGTTGATTCCATCCTGTGGGTGCTTTAATTAATTCATGTAAGCATTTTGATTTAAAAATAGACATATTTATTCATGAACATTCCTTTCTTTCATTACCACGTTTCTGTCATTGGCTACTCGACTGTGAAATGGTCTGTTGACTCAGGCTGCTTAGATCAAAGCGTTGACTATTCTGGGTGGACCCTAATTCCTACATATCATATCTTATTTTATCTAAGCAGCAAATTCTGCCAGTCAAACATACACAAACGAATCAAACAACGTGAGTGGTGTCCACCAGGGTTCAAGGGACACTAATCTGTTGTCTTCTTTGTCCTAGTGGAGCTGGAGAGACGCATCGACTTCGAGCTGCGGGAGGGCCTGGTGGAGAGTCGCTATTGGTCAGCAGTGACCTCACACACAGCCTATTGGTGCTCTTATGATGTGGCTCTGTTCCTCTTGACCTTCATGTACAGACCACAAGAGGCTGTTGAACCTGCAGAAGACAACCCAGAGACCTGAGAGTCAGACTGACACCTGGATGCTTTACACCACTTTCTGTTATCACCTTTGGAAATAGAAAGTGAAAGAATGAAGTCTCCTCCTTCATTCTTCATTCAGATAAAACAACTGAATTGTGAAATATTTAATGTAAATATATTATTTAATGTATTATTAGGTATAGGTTTTGGACATGTACAAATTTGTAAGTTGAATTCATTCTTGATTTGATTGGTTTGGCTTAAATCTAAAGGCTGCATTGTTCACTAAACCCCACAACACTTCAATGTTTATTTGTCACTATAGTTTTAAGCGTTTCATTATTTTAACTGATCAGACATCCTGCATCCACAGATGGTTGATAACAATGAATTGACCCAGCACACAAACCACAATTTACTCACCTGAATATGACCTTTGCTCCAGACGTACTGGCCTTCTGTCAGTTGTGTCCGGCTTTGACGTCCTAACCAACATTATTTGTGTGATGATAGAGCTCTGTTGGATGTGTTGCTAAACCTGTCGCCATAGAGACAACCCCAGTACTTAATCCAGGTCTAATCTTTGTTTGTGTCAAATATCTGTATGTATGTGTAAACATTTTCTCATAATCTCATCCCTCAAATAAGATTAGGTTACATTGCAGAGAAGGGCTGCGGTCGAAAAGCCTTTTTTGCTTAGGAAGGTTCCTCACGGAAATAATGACACTTAGTTTCTAAGTGGTAGCCATGATAAGAGCTGGTTAAGTTGCTTCGGGAAGGTGCATCAGTGCTGCCTTTAATGTCTCCTTTAGCGTAGGAAACAGCGGACCATCCTTTACCAAAGGAAAGGAGATTACGCCGCCCTACAATTCCTTGCGAGAGCAACATATAAAGTGACGCACGATTTGGCCGTTCATTAAAACAGACAATCTTCCATACAATAAAGTAATTGGAATTGTTTTAGTGGACAGGGATAATAACCATTTAATTAAATTTGTATTTATTTTACAATCATGTTACAAATATAAAAACATTTAACTAAAATAACAAAACAATGAAATGTAACTACAGCAAACTGTCAAAAAACGTATTCTTATAAGCAACATTCATCATCAACATAAACAAATATTACATCTCCAAAAAGGAGGGAAATAGATCCAACACTTCTCCATAACTCAAACGTTTAATAACTTAATGTATCATGTAAACTCTTTTGTTACTGAAAGCCTAGATTCCATATTTTAATGTTAATTCCAACCTCGGAAAATAAATAATATATGTGAGCTGACTGTCCACATTTAACATGAGGTAATCCTTTATTTGTCCCACGGCAGGGCATTTACATGTTCCAGCATGAAATGGGAGAATTAGTTCAATAACAAGAAGCACAAGTTAAAAAGGCAATATAGGCCCACAATAAACAATTAACAGGTAAACATGGCAACATATAACTTAACGGTCAAATTCACATTATTGCACATAGGGAATATTGATATTAGACAGTTTAATCAGTATGCCATGTGTGAATGAACATTGTTGGTCTGTGTGGTTTACTAGCAGCATAATTGATGCTGTTTATGGAACCAACAACATGGGGAGAAGTGGACGTCATTGTAGTTTTGCCACCTAGACCCACATCAATCATCAGCTGTCAATCATCAGCTATGTCCAGTGGGAATCTCTGAGCACCGCAGTCGTCTTTTCCTCAATACTTACAGTACGAGTTCTCCTTCTCATCTTTCCTTCACCTCATGACGTTTTCCATCAAGGCCAAGAGGAAAGGAAAAGACGTCATTTTTGGACTTTTCGACCACTGACATTAAATCTGAATGCAGCAATTAGTGATTTTGACCACTGGAGGGCAGAAAGACTCCAAAACAGACTTGAGCAACAGAGCCTGAGTGTAGCATCAACTAGAATCAACAAGCAGCATGTGAGCAGAGCAGCAGCAGCTTCTGTTTCTACACAGTTCATGTTGTGTGTCTTTCCAATGCTGCCTTCGGGGTGACTGCGTTTACATGCACTTCAGTAACTAGGCTGTTGTCGGTTTTGGTTTTGAAATTTCGTTTTTTTGATTTCATACACGTAAACAAGAATCTTGTATCGGTGTAACCAGGTTTACATGAGTCGTCAGTGTTGGTCTGACAGCAGAGCTGCCAATTCAGTCCAAAGTCTGACTGACAGTGAAACTAAAACAAAGGACATGAGCCATGTGTCAAAAACACACTTTAGGTGATTTGGGATCCATGTTGAGAAACACTTAGGTATTGTAATTGGGCATGTTACATGATGCTTCCTCTAAGAAAACATATTGAAACAGCAGCTCAAATAAACTCACGGGCAGATGTCCCTCTTTAACTGTTTTAAAGAGTGATGTCGAATAGATGGTGCAAACGGAGTTTGCAACAATGGGTCGAGAATAAAATATGGATTTCAGATGTTTGAGGCCCAACAACATGAGAGATTAAAGTGATTGAAGTGATTCTTGGCAGTTCTGTAGTTCCATAAAAAGGCACTTTAATTGAGTAATTGTTCAAAGTAGGATTCGGCAGGATTTGAGATGTTTGATAAGTAACTGAAAAGGACAATTTGCCCCAGTAACCTGATGTCATGTGGCAGGAATGGACCACTATGAGTTATGAGCCAAGACAGAAGATGTCACTGATCTACAAGTTTTAAAGGAACAGTGTCGGATTTGGCAGAAAATCATTTTCAGAATTCAATAGAAAGAACCATTGTGTTTTGGTAAGTTCAGAATGAGCCCTCATACTGTGTCCCAGATCAGCGTCCACTCTTCGGAGGCTTCATCTGAAGTCCGAAATAGTCCCAGAGGCTGAGACAAGGCTCTTCCATCTCAAGGACTCATTCCACTGCAGCCCAGAGATTCAGCCTTTTTTCCTGATTCAGAGGATCCAACTGATCCTTCATGGCTCAACGTGTCCCAAGATCCATTGCGCGGCAGTGATGACTGGATTTAAATCAACATGGCATCTAAAGCGAATCAGTAGCAGGAGATGCAGCAGAATAAACGCTCTCGGCCTGAAATCATGAAGCATCCATCAATATAAAAATGAAAAGAATAAAATATGATCTCTGGTGCCATTTTGATCAGATAATGCTAGTCACCTCTTCTATGCTCTTTCTTGTCAACCACAGCTGGTTGCTAGGCGATGGGAGAGGCAAAGGGTAGGGGCAGAGACAGCTTGTGACATAAACAGGAAATCTGTCGTATTTCAGAGACTGCTCAGTTCGGCCTTTGTGGTCTACATTGGCACTGTATTGTGACACATCTCACATCTACATCGTATGCAGGTACTTTTGAGTCCACCATGATGCACTGCCATGTTTCTACAGTACTCCAGAATGGCCAAACCAAAAAGTGAAAGATTCTCTTGATTCCCTAAGTACCAGTAAAACTAGTTTGTTGAGTAAGCATACTGAGTACAGGACTACATGTGGAAACATGTGGAGTTAGCATCATTGCAGCTACAGTGCATGTTTGTAATAGTGTTGTAAATGGACCATTACTATTCTTGATCGTCATATTTGATAATCACAGGGCTGACCTTTTGTTTCTAATATTTAGTTGATAATAAAACTGTGCCAAATCCTTGTGAGATGCCAAGAGGCTTTTTCAGCTGGTAACATGAAGCTGATCAGACCAGTCAGTTTGACAGTTGAAATGAAAAATAAAGTAAAAAATTGGTTTTAAATGTTTTTTTTTTGTTTTGTTTTTTATCTTGAAGCATTTCGACTGTTTTAAAGAATGAATGGCTCAAACAAGCATGATATGAATATGTGCCATGTGCATATAAATTGTATGACAGGCTCTTTATTTTGATTGAATGATGGGCATGCAAACCAACAAGTTTTCATTAAATGATTTTAATGACAAATTGAAAAACTCTCATTTGCCATGAAGGTTATATTTTTACCATAACAATGTAATACATGTTTACAGTGCTTATTATTTTACTCCAAACCATGTTTCCTTACATTATGTTCAACAATTTTTATATGTTTTTAACCGAGCGTCTCCTCTCTTCGTTGACATAGCCGGCTGGACACGTTCCTTTTAGTGCATGTTGGTGCATGTCAGTGTGCCCCGCTGGCTGACTCGCTGGCTGGCTCGCTTCGCTGGCTAGCTCGGTTGCCTCTCTGCATATATACAACAATAAAGAAGCCTTGTTAGGACGTCCTTCCCTTTCACTACACTGAGAATTAAATTACAACTTTCTCTAGAAAAAGAAAAAAGCTTTGCATAGCACAATTGGTGATATAAGGGTTTAATGTCACATAATAAGTGACTGTGATTCTTCGATAAGACAGTACACTCGTTACATTTTTTTTAAATATCTGGTTTTGTTGAACGTTACACTGCAGTTGAATCAAGGAGTTGTTGGAGGAGTCATCTTTGTACTGTTTCTGATGGATCGCTGAGTTGTCTTTCAAATAAAAGGACATACGTCTCCCCGGTGGCCTCCATTCGTTGATATGGTCAGATTAAACAGTAAAAACCCCCTTATGAATTATAAACCATAAACACAACATGTTTACATAGTCCACAATTCAAAGACATAATTTATTCAGTATTTTAACACTGATTTAGTTGTTTTTTCTTTGTTGTCATTTGGGATTTTTAAGGGAAAGTATTCGTCGAGGGCACTATGTTTAAATTAACTGTAATTTTAACAAAAGTGAACAATGCAAAGTCAACACGTTTGCTTCAACTGTACATTAGTCAGATATTATTTCCTGCTATAGACCATCATTATTAATGAGGCGCTGTGAAGTTTGATGAAACTCTAAATGTTTTTACTCGGTGGAACTGTGCGTTGGTTATTTTATTAATATACGATGCCGTTACTTCTTCAAGGTGCAGTTTGGTGTAAATGATGCTACTGGATTTCACATTTGACGATTCAAAACTTTATGAATGAAACATCATTTAAAACAAAGAATATACTACATCTACATCTACTACATTTGTTCATAAACCATTCTATGTTTCATGTATTTGACTGTATGATATTGTTTAAATTTGTCACATTTCTTTTAATACCTTTGGATATAATATTTATTTATTTACAACAATCTCACAGGAGTAATGCTGCTGCGATGGTCTAGGTTTTTGTTGCTCCTCCGCTTTTCCCCTCCCCTTTTGTTTTCTCTGTTTCAGGTCGGGCAGGAGGCGTGGCTTGTTTCCCAGACTCAGATCAGACACACCTGGCCAGCATCTCTAGCAATCACCACACCTCCACTTAAACCCTGTCATGACTTCACAATGCTGCCAGATGATTTTCTTCCCATCCTGCATGAGCTCTGCCAGTTTTTCACCTGCTCACTCAACCTGCCTCTGCCCTCTGGTTTTTTGAGTAGGATTTTGTGTGTTTTTGTGCTTGAGGAATAAAGACTTTGAACTTGCTCTCATACGGTCTCCTGCATTCTCTTGTCCAAACCCCGGGTGTAACAGCTGCATTATTGCATATCAGCTCAGTAGCTGGTAAAAGGGAGACGTCCTCACAGAAGTGAAGTTATATTCCAGTAACTGTTGTTTGTATTACAGTTGTTTACGCTTTATCTCTAAATCAATGTTTTCAATACTTTTAACAATTTTCCTAAACACACCTACCAAACACTATTGGCCAAAAAATACAGGCAACATATTTGTTTCAATCTACACTGTATCAAAGCATTTGTAACTCAACTCAACTCAAACTTTATTTATAAAGCACATTTAAAAACAACCGAGGTTGACCAAAGTGAATACATATAACGTACATATAATACATATAATGCCATTATTACAAAAAATTAAGATAAATGCTAAGTAACTTAAACTTGGTTAAAAGCCAGGGAGAAAAAGTGTGTTTTTAGGGAAGATTTAAAAACCTCAAATGATCCGGCAGAGCAGGGCAAGTTATTCCAGAGCCTAGGGGCCGCCGCCACAAAGGCTCGGTCACCTTTGGTTTTTAGTTTTGTTTTAGGGGCAACCAGTAGCAGCTGATTGGAGGATCTAAATGTGGCAGTAAAAATCCATGGTTTTGGTCTTGGTTGAGCTTGTGTGTAAAAGAAGTTAAAGCATTTTAAATTTGTGTTAACTGGATGCATTTTGTGACAAACAACAAGAAATGTGTTAATTGCATCGCTTACACATGGATGTTGTGCTAACTGTGTTAAGAGTTTAGGAAACTTGTTAAAAGTATTGGAAAAATTGTCATAGCAATTGTAAAAAACTAACACAAACAGAGATGTGACTTATGAATCAATGCACCTGCTGAAGAGAAGTAAAGTTGCCAAATCCAAACTGGTCTCATCACCCACAGACAATGTACCGAGTCAAATAGACTATAAAGCAGGGTATGTTTTATATTTGTTTCAGATAAAACAAGATCAATTGCAAATATTGACCACACATGCTACCTACTGTATATTGGTTGTAATTGAGATCAAGAAAACCACCAGGGACCTCATTTATAAATCTTGAAAATGCACAAAACAGGGCTGGAAATGTGCGTACACCACTTTCCAAGCAAAGGTTGTGAACTATAAAAACCAAACTTGATGGGAACGTGTGCGTACATGGAAGCAAACTCTGGGGCATGCATACGCACATTCTGGAGACTGGAGGGGAATCTGTGGTGAACTGAAGTCAGAATGTAGAAAGTAAATGTGAGAAGAACTATTATAGTTTTGAAGACTCGCACACATTTCACTCCATATATTACGTTAGATCCGCGTTATCATGAAGATGAACTCCAGCAGTGTTATTTTCGTTTGTACTGAGTGATAATTGTTTCATAAACACTTTCTTTTAAAATTCAACTCGTATGTTAAATCAAAATGATTTCTAAATATTGAATCAGTGCACACTTTTAGTAACACACAGTTTTATAAATGAGGCCCCAGACCTGTTGAAAGTGGCTGAGTAAAAAAAACATGAACACCACACAAGAAGGACTGCTGCTGTCTCCATGTTTGACAGTCTTACTCCTGGGTCAGACTCCATCCAATGTATTAGTGTCGGTATGTTGGTCACTATGTCAGATCAGGTGGTTCTAGACTCAGAGAGACAGAGACCTATCCCCAACCAATCATGGCTGCTCATCTTTCACCATGTGTGTGATGTCTTCCCTACTCTCTGGGTTGCTGATGTACCTCTGCTTATCTCTACTGTTATAGTCTGTTCCCTCGAGGAAACATAAAAGAGACAGGGCTTTTGTTGCCATAGTAACCCCTATTTATGTCCCCAAACTCCCCCCACCCCCCCTCCGTCTATGAGACAGCAGTTCTCTGTTCTCTGTCATCCAGCCTTTCACCACGTGCATGTCAACCTCTTGAAAAGGGACGGACTCTGGTTTATTGGCGCCTTCATAGCAAGGCTCACTGCTTGGTGCACTGGTCCATTCATGAAGGAATCCCGTGAAATACTTAATTTATTTAAACTAAAGCGACAGTCAGACTGTCGGCGACTGGAGAAGAAACGGACAAGAACAGGTGGGTTAACCTTTGAGGAATACAGCAGAACCATCAGTCATTATCTACTTTAGTGCTGTTTAACTATGGTTTTCATATAAAATATCATTTATTTCATGGAGCTCTGGGCAGTTGAAACGCTGTGTGGAATCACATAGATTTGTATATTTTTATTTTAGTGCTGGGCTAAAGACCACTCTTGCGATTATTTGTCAGATTAAGTCACTGAAATAACAGAAAGTAGTATAACATATGATCACGGTGACTTCGCTGATATAAAAGAGAGAAAAATCATTGTGTTTACTTCAAAAATAAATGATCAACATTTCTGTCCATTGAAAAATGTATGAATTGACAAATAATTTCAGCTCTACACATGTTTAAATTGATCTCATATTTCACACATATTAATTTGTTGTAATATAACATTTTTGAAGTCATTGTTGGACTGTGTCTACATTGTAAGGGCTGTGATCACAATGTTCCTCTGATCAATGTTGAATGTGACCTGAGCAACCTGCAGGTCTCAAGAAGACCATGAACATCCAGTCTGCTCTCAGCAAAGAGGTGTTCACCCCCCGTGATGAGCGGATGTTGGTGGCGGTGGAGGTGTGGAGGAGGAAAAGGAAGAGAATGTCCTTCCTGTCTGCACGAGCCAAAGGAGACTATGCCACATTCATCTGTGTCTCAGGTTCAGTCTGACTTTTAGAACAAAATTAACATCTGCAGCTCCATGATAAAAGAAAAAAAAAAACATAATTAACAGAACTTATTGTTTTTATCTTGTAAGAAAGAGGTTGTATTGCTGGCTGCATTTCATTCATTACAGAAAAATGTGCAATTAAATGTACAGTAGTATATTTAAAGAAAGACTAGTGACAGAATGATTAATTATTTTCACAGATGATAATCATTTTAGAACTTTCCGTAACCATTGTTTTTTAATAGCATTGAATATACAAGAATAATTATGATTCAACATAATTCAACAAAGTCTTAAGCTAAACTTGTTTCCTGTTTACCAGTCAAGGAGCTCTCATAGTGTGATAAAGACACTCAATCTCTGGGTGGGTTGTCATAGTATTCATGTACTCTATGAAGGTATTTAGTCATAAATCTAACGTATGTGGAAGGAATTACAAGCGTTATTGTGGCAGAGGATGGCGAGAACGAGTTCTGAAGTAAACTAGAGATAACATGCTGAACGTCGTCAAATTGTGAGACATGATACCGGTGTAGAGGACGTTACATTCAAACGTAACTAAACTACATTGTGAATTATGTGAAAATATTTTGTGGTGGATTATGTTCACTCTTGACATATCACAAATTAATCCATGGAAGTCCATGTAGGGAGGAGGTCTGGATGAAAAACACAAGTCTTTCACCATTAGAAACAAGTAGTTTTGTTGTGTTTTAATTCATAGTCATTTTACAAAACCTAATCATGTAGCTTTTGAGTTTAAACCGAAATATGTAGTTATGTTGTCTAAGCCTAACTATGTAGTTATGTTGTCTAAACCTAACTATGCAGTTGTAATGTCTAAGCCTAACTATGTAGTTATATTGTCTAAGCCTATGTAGTTGTTGTCTAAACCTAACTATGTAGTTGTGGTATCTAAACTTAACTATGCAGTTATGTTGTCTAAGCCTAACTATGTAGTTATGTTGTCTAAACCTAACTTTGTAGTTGTGATGTCTAAACCTAACTATGTAGTTGTGATGTCTAAGCCATGGAGTTGTGATTTCTAAGCCTAACAATGTAGTTGTGATGTCTAAACCTAACTATGTAGTTGTGGTATCTAAACTTAACTATGCAGTTATGTTGTCTAAGCCTAACTATGTAGGTATGTTGTCTAAACCTAACTTTGTAGTTGTGATGTCTAAACCTAACTATGTAGTTGTGATGTCTAAGCCATGGAGTTGTGATTTCTAAGCCTAACTATGTAGTTGTGATGTCTAAACCTAACTATGTTGTTATGTTGTCAAAACCTAACTATGTAGCTGTGATGTATGAACCTAACTATGTAGTTGTGATGTCTAAACCATACTATGTAGTTGTGTTGTCTAAACCTAACTATGTAGTTATGTTGTCTAAACCTTACTATGTAGTTGTGATGTCTAAACCTAACTATGTAGTTTTGTAGCACACTTAGTTTTGTTTAGTAACATGTTTCAAACTCAAACCGTTGGTCCAGAAAAAAATTGTTTTCCCTGGAAAAGTAATTGAGGGTGTATTTGAGTTGAGTTGTATGGGAATGTATTAAAAGTGTTGCTTAGTTGATTGGCAGCATAGTAGTAAGTGTTGGTCGAGTAGACAGGAAGGACATTCTTGCATCCGATTTTGATGAAAGAACTGCACATATTGAGACAATGATTCAGCTGGGTAAACTTACTTGAAACAACAGAGATTCAGATTTGGGTGAACCATCAACTACAGAGCAAATAGGAAACTTAACTTCTCTTTATCAGTAATCCAACACCTTACCTCTCTTCTCAACCTTTCATTTTTATTTATATGAGGGACAAGTAGAGCAGCAGTGTCGGGTGTTCTGTATGTTGTATGTAGATGAAGATAATATCCAACTCTTGATAGTTTATGTCATATAATTACAGCCATCCATGACAACACAAAAACACTCAGACAGACAAACAAAACCAGAGGATTGTGCCTCTAATTGAGAACCAGTTTACAGTTTCCTCTTATACACTTTACTACGATTACTGTTAGTGGCAGTGTAATGAATTTGACACATTTAGATGGAAGTGTATGGAGTCGTTAATCAAACGCTCCAAAATGAGAGTCTACATCTTTAGGATGTTGTTATGATGATGTTTTAGTGGTTGCTTGTCCAGAACCTTGAGATCTAAGTTGTTTTAATGGAAACAGGCAAAAACATTGGCACTCTATTAAATGGCATCTGATTGGTCCACAGGTTTGAAGATTAGCCCACTGACACTTCTACAAAACATTTTATGAGTTTATCCAAAACAATTCCAAGATAGTTAAAATTCTGCAGTTCTAGACAGGCACGTCTTCAGTGTCTGTTCTTCATACAGTATTTTGATTGGTTTTCCATATTTCTGGACAGAGGACTTTGTATGATTGTAGAGATTGAGGCAGGTTTGTGATTTGGGGTAATATTAATACATGGAATTGATTTGAATGAGAAACACACAAACATTCAGGGTTAGTTAGTTAGTTTGGCTGCAGCAACAGAAGGTGTGTGTGACCATGTGCTTTTAAATGAGTTGATCTCTTATCTTGAACTTAACCAGAGCAGGTTAGATGTGCAACATTAGTTACAATGGTGATCTACCTGGTGAGAAGTGAACCACCGTCACAGGACTGAAAACAGAGTTAGGCTGCGTTGGAAATGCCATACTAACGTACTGCCTACTACATACTCAATGTGTGCGTACTGCATACTGCCTACTAAATCAATGTTTGAGTATGCACTTACCCTCAGACTGTTCACACTGTTAGTATAAACATCTCATACTACAGTTTTTTGTTTTAAACTTTGACATCTCGTCCTCATCTTCTCTCACGTAACTGAATCGATTACGTTTGCAGTTCTAGCTCCCGTTTAATGGAAATTACTTATCAAAATATAAAGCATGATTATTATTACTTAATTAAATATTTCTAAATATAATTTAAGTCAAATTACCATTGTTAAATGTTTTCTACAGTTTATTATATTTGCGTGCTCCCACGCTTTCCCTCTTTCTTCCTCTTACCTGAGTAGCTGCTTCACTCACCATTGATCGTGACTATTAAGCAGCTTTTATCGATCATTAATCGTCCGTTCATAGATCGTCTGACCACGGATCACCAGCACTTTCACCGCGGAGACGACGGAGGCAATCGGCCCGTCGGCTACATTATTCACATGTACATGGAATTTAGATTTCCCTCTGAAGTAAGTAATATGTCTGGTTCACATAAGTACCTTTATTATTTGATCATCAATGGACAGGCATATGCATGCATAAACAAAATCAACAGACATACAGGCTAATTTAAGTTGTTTTAATAATATCATGTATGAGTTTGGTGGGATAAAAAAAAAAAACAAGTAGTGGGTTATTAGTGAATCATTTATTAGACAAATAATCCATGTTATATATACAGGTTGCAATACATGTACAATAAGAAGAAATAAGTAGTTTATCAACAAATGAATAGGAAAACATTCAGAATAAATGTAATATCTTAAGTTTTCTGTTACAGGTTGGTGCCAGAGGGCCGTACAGCAGGTCAATCCTTATGTTCCCCCGCTGGGCCTCTACTTTGGGGAACGGGATTTAAGGAAAGACCTCCGTCTTTCAAGGCGTTCCATGGAGAACCTTGTCCACTGCTTAATAGGGGAACATAGATGGGTTCCATGTCCATAGTTCCAGGGAGAACCTTATCTACTGCTTACTAGGAGAGCATAGATGGGTTCCATGTCCATAGTTCCACGGAAAACCTTATCCACTGCTTACTAGGGGAGCATAGATGGGTTCCATGTCCATAGTTCCACGGAGAACCTCATCCACTGTTTACTATGGGAGCATAGATGGGTTCCATCTCCATTGTTCCAAGGAGAACCTTCTCCACTGCTTACGAGGGGAGCATAGATGGGTTCCATGTCCATAGTTTCACGGTGGTGATGGGGATGACTGCGACAAAGCCAACGAGCCACTCCAGCAGTCCTGGGACATCCTCAGAGTCTCCAGCAGTCCTGGGACATCCTCAGAGGCTCCAGCAATCCTGGGACATCCTCAGAGGCTCGTAGGTGCAGTGTCTACTCCAAATGTCCAGATCCCTGTGTTGCAGGAACATGATTATTGTTGAGGTTTTATTTGTCAGTGGTGGAGTTTATAAGTAATACCACATGGTATAAGTTCTTACAGTCAAATGTTTCCTGTTAAATGTTTTATGAATATATCTGATGTTCTGTACAAAGCTAAATAATAAATATCTGAATATATATTATTGTTGACTCTGTTTTAGGCCTGCAGGTCTATTTCCCTCTTGCTCTTGAGGAGAGACCCTGCTGCAGTGGTAGGCATCATGGCTGAGGAGATTGGGGTGTAGTGGGGTAATAGCAGGTCTTCTCTCCATCACCTCATCCATGACAACAAAAACTTCCAGTGTGCAGCAGTGACCTCTCCTCCCTCAGAGCTGACACCTTCAGTTCCTACAAACAACATATACAAACACTTCTCATAATCATTGTTTAGATCAACTATTCACCACTAGTGATATATTATAATATGTACTGTAATACTGTTCCACATGGGATCAGCTTAATGGACTCTGATGTTTTAACACATTGTAGATATTACCCAGCACTGTCTTTGCCTGGTTATTTATAAGAAAGACAACTTCATCTTTCGTTTTTTTTATGCTATAGTGTTCAACACTTTAAACTGCTTCCAACTCACCTTGTATTTCTGCTTCATGTTCTCCTACTTCTTCTTTAGCAATCTGGGCTCCACCTTCCCTCCATCCCATGTTCTTTAATATATAATCTATATGAAGGGGATCAGCACGTAGAAAAATGTTACAGCTCATTGCAATGATTTCTTGCCGATTAAAATGACACTTCAACAGAAACGTTTCAGGTAGACATCTCAGGAGAGCAGTACATCTCCCATCTATATACGCTGGTTTTCAACCTTATATCATTGAGTAGCTAAATACACAACAGTAGAACTTAAACGGAGCCCTGCATATGAGAATTACAATATTTAATACAACATTTCTTACGTGAAGCCTCTCATAGCAGCATTCCTCCTGCCAGTGAACTTCTCCTCATCGTTCCCTCCACCGAATGAGGCGCTCAGTGTCTGCATCGGTCCTTTAACGAACGGTGCACGGCGTTACTAATCACCATAAGTAATTTTATAACCACCTTTTAAGATGAGCATTATCTTCTTAGGCAACGTCATAAACGGCACATTTGCCGCTTCGCTGATGCTCGCTAACCTCTATGGTAAATTAGCATCAGTAGGCTAGCCGGCTAGCAGGATCTTCGATTTGTAACAATAAAGTAACGTTACGATTTAAAAGTCAGCTAAAAACATACAAATCGTGTTAGAGTATACTTACATTTGTACGTGGTTTGTTGCTGGCTGTTGCCAAGATCGCCGCAATCATCCGCTTTTATCGAAAAGTTTCAGAAGTCAGAAGAGCAGCAATGGATTTTGGGGAAGTTGAATTTATCTAGCAAGGTCCGCTGTATACTGTATAAATTCTTGCCAATGCAGTATACTTCCGGGCATTTCTCGCATACACAAATTTACATAATATTGTATGTAGACGCACTACATACTCAAATATATGTCACACTTTAGTATGAGTAGGACGTTAGTATTGGCATTTCCAACACAGCCTGAATCAACTTGAATAACCTTGAATCCTGCTCCTCTACCGACTCCTGTTCATGAATAAGAATTAAATGGAGTTAATCTGGAGAGCAGGACGTCAGCGTCAAATGATTGGTTGAGGTGTAGAGAGACGACTGTGAGTAGGTAGCAGTAAGCTAGCTCTGTTCAACATGTCGGTCTGAAAACAAACTGATTTGTGTCAACAGATTGTTGTCCTCCCAGTTTGCCATTATTAACTGTTGTGCTAATACCTTTAGAAGCTATCTATGTAGGTTGCAAGGTGACCTGCACCTGGAAATAATTACAGGTGTTCTCAGTAGATGAGTTTAATTAACTTCTCTGTGTGTCTAATAGAGTAGACGAGTGTTGAGCATGTGAAATAGATGATTTGTCATTTTAATGAATCATTCTCTCGTTTAACTGGATGAACATTTCCTAAAACTGCTGAAGGACTAAAACCACCTTGTTTCAGTGACAAACATGCAACACATTTTTGACATTGGGGACTTGAAAAATTATCTTTTACATTGACAAACTTCAATGGCTTTCAGTAGGATTTCATACTTTGTATGCATTCTGTTTAGTGACCAATCAGAGGCCACATCAGCTCCTAATTACCAAGGTGAAGCAGTTTGGCGGCTGCTCATCCTTCAACAGGAGGACACAGTGGAAGGTTGAGCAGCTGCGACAGGTCAACGGCATCAACCCCAACAAGGTCTGCTGCGCTCCACCAACATGTCTCTAATCCTAAATTCTACAAATGTTGAGCTGTGTTCCGCTTCTCCAGGACTGCCCAGAGTTCGACCTGGTCTTTGACAACGCTGTGGACCAGTGGACAGCTAGGTCATCAGCAGACAAGTGTATCTTTGTTCAGATCCTGTACCATGCCTGCCAGACCTACTGGGGGGTAAGAGCAGGAAGTCGAGGCAAGGTGGGACACCAGGGGACAGCGAGTCAGCGTGCTCAGTGTGGGGACGGAGCTGGTCCCAGTGACTCACCAGCCTCTGAACCCAGAACCCTGCAGGGCTTGGTTCCTCCCAGACAGACAGAGTTCATTAACTGTCAGTCCAAACTGACCGGAGGTAATCTGATCATCTCTGGAAATGATTCAGTTCCTGCGTGAATGACTCCAGCTCTCACATGTTGTTTTAGATGCCTGCACCATGATCCTGCTCATCTACCGCTGCAAAGTCTTCTTCAGCCGCATGAAGAACCTGATGGACCACAGTCGATCACCTGCTCGAGGTAAGGCACCCATTAAAGTCACAATGTAGGTTCACTAGTGGTGGATGGTACGTAGAATGTGTTCTGAGGCTCTGTAGGAACTTTGTCAAGTCTTAGAAAATCACAATCACCTCTTGGCCAAGTACGAGTGAACATACAACCAGTCTGATCCTGATGTTCTGACACAGAAATAACAGCTAGGGGACAAGGACAACACTAAGGCTGTTATCAGCTTTTGTGTGCTGTCTGATCATTATCAGACTGATATTGGCTGGTCTGACCCTGACATCATCTAAATCAGGGGTGCCCAAGTCCGGTCCTGGGGCCTGTACTACGAAGCAGGATTTGGGCTTAGCGAGGTAACTTGTCTCTGGCTTTTCCTTTTTGTCCATTGTCCTCACTGTGCTGCAGCAGAAAGGCCTCTGTGATGTGGCGGTCAGATGAGTGGACACATTGTTTATTTCTGGGAGGTTGACACAATAGGCGGTCATTTAGGAGGCTTTGAGAGCATTGAACCCGCGGACAGGGACAGTGTCATGGTGGGAGACGTGTCAGGCTGCAGCCAGACACCAACAGCACCTCCTGCTCAACCTCAGTTGACCTATTGTAAAGACACTATCACACTCACATGGAATCAGTTGTGCAGTTAATGAACATGGGGCCTCATTCACCAATATCTTCCTACGTTTTTTCTTAAATTTGAAAGTTCCTCAGAAAAATCTACATCTGATTCATGACATGTTCTTAAATTGCAAAAAAAAGGTGCACCTGTGTTCTTATAAAATATAAAGTTATAAATTAATTTGCATTTGATCGAAGAAAATAAGTATTTGATCCCCAACCAAAACACAACTTATTACTTGGTGGAGAAACACTTGTTGGCAAGCATTGAAGTCAGCTGTTACTTGTAGTTGGTCACCAGGTTTGCACACATCTCAGGAGGGATTCTGGTCCACTGCTCTTTACAGGTCCTCTCCAAATCCTGAAGGTTTCGAGGCTGTCGCTTGGCAACTCCAAGCTTCAGCTCTGGAGACTGGCTGGGCTACTCCATAACCTTAATGTGCTTCTTATTGAGCCACTCCTTTGTTGCCTTGGCCACATGTTTTAGGTCATTTTCATGCTGGAAGACCCTCCATGTCACTTAGCAGAGAAACAGATACAAAGCATAATGTTTCCACCTCTGTGCTGGACAGATGATATTCTTTGGATTGTAGTCAGCATTTCTCTCCCTCCAAACATGACGAGTCGAGTTTATGCCAACGAGTTACATTTTGGTTTCATCTGACCCCATCACCCTCTCCCAAGGCTTCTCTGAATGATTTAGGTGTTAATTGGCTTCAGACGGGCCTATATGTGTGTTCTTGAGCAGGGGGAACTTGCTGGCACTGCAGGATTTCAATCCATTACAGCATAGTGTGTTACCAATGGTTTTCTTGGTGACTGTGGTCCCAGCTGTCTTGAGATCATGACCAAGCTCCTCCCAAGTAGTTCTGGGCTGATCCCTCACCCTTCTCATGATCATCCCCTCCACGAGGGGAGATCTTGCATGGAGCTCCAGGCAGAGTGTGATTGATGGTTATTTTATATTTCTTCCATTTTGTAATAATTGCACCAACAGTTGTCTCCCTCTCACCAAGCTCCTTGCTGATGGTCTTGTAGCCCATTTCAGCCTTGTGCAGGTCTACAATCTTGTCCCTGATGTCCCTTGAAAGTCCTTTGCTCCTTGGTGCTGGAGGGGTTAGAATTGTAGAGATTGGTTCTGTTAACAGGTGTCTTTATACCCATAAACTCGGAGTACTTTCTTAAAGTGACAGGACTCATCTGTGTGCCTCATAGAACCGGTCTGTGGGAGCCAGAATTGTAGCTGGTTTGTGGGATCAAACACTAATTTTGTTAAATCAAATGCAAATTAATTTATAACTTTATATTGTGTGTTTTATTATATTGTCTGGATTTTTTGTTGATATTGCATCTCTATTTGTTCAAATAAAAGTACCATAAAATGAAAGACTTCTTCTTTGTTTGTAATCTTGTGAACTAACAAAATCAGCAGTGGATCAAATCATTATTTCCCCAACTGTATATTTGAAGCTGCACCAGCAATTTTTCACACACACACACACACACACACACACACACACACACACACACACACACACACACACACACACACACACACACACACACACACTAGCTTAGGTAATGGTATTTATATAACAATTTGATGTTAGCATGTTGACATTTTACCCTGTTGAGTGGAAGAGCACATAATAAACTGCAATGAGAAAACGATTACTCTGAATAAATAAATAAATAAATTTCATTTTATTTATGTGTGTGAACAGGTCAGCCGGGGCAGCGTGCCACCGAGAGCATTATGGGTAATGTAGTCCACAGGGTGAATGTGGCTCTGGGGGAACGTGGAGACAGACTGACTCGTGCTGAAAATCAGACTGTGGAACTGATGCACAAAGCCCAGCAGTTTGCAGACACTGCTCACAAGGTGACATATAAATATACAGATACATCATTTATTATATATGTAATGAAAATTATAGTTCAGATTTGTTTATTTTACTGTATTTGTATTTTGTTGTCTTTGTTTTATTCCCCGTGCAGCTGGCACAGAAGTATTCAAAGTAGAGTCTGTTGTTGTAACTTGGACACCAACACAGTCGGAGCCGTGCAGATACAACCAGCTCATCGTCATCAAAGAAGACTAAATATATGTCCTTGTGCTTTTAATCTCACTCAGTCGGAGGATCGTCTGAGCTGTGTCCGCTCTGAATCTGCTATCTTTAATAAACAAAAAGCTGGACTTGTAGATTTAACATTGTTTTTGTGTACTTAGATGTAAACACAGCTTCCTGTGACAGTTACTGTACTGAATACTTCAGATCTGTGTGATCAGGATGTTTTTGGTTCTCCACATGGTTTGGACTTAATTAACTAAGTGTTTGATTTGACATTACTCTCCACTCTTTGCCCTCATTCTGTGTTGCTAATGTCAGTGTCATGTTAAAATTGTGTCACTTTATGTGTTGTCTCTGTGTACATCCTGTGTGTTACTGTCTGCGTCAGAGGTCTTGTCTTCGAGGGTTGAGTGAAGGTGGACTAGGAAGGCCAGGTTGATCAGGTGGACTAGTAAGGTCAGGTTGATCAGGTGGACTAAGAAGGTCAGGTTGATCAGGTGGACTAAGAAGGTCAGGTTGATCAGGTGCATTAAGTGTTTTTTTTTTCATGAAAGTATTGACTTTACTTGAAATGCTTCATATCTGCATCACTTCTTGCTGATTAAAAACATATTCTAAACTAATCCTAACGATTGGAGTGTAAATTCCCAGATCAATCTTCTGAGCTTGTTATAGCCTATGTGGTGCACCTGAAGGGGAGTTCACACCGAATGCGACGCAAATTTTCTGCACAACCTAATTACATGTAAAGTCAATGCACAGATGTGACCTGCCGCATATTCATGTGCCGAGTTTTCTGCGGTGTGAATCGCATGTTGGACGTAAGGTGTTGACGTTATGCGTTGATGCAATGCTCTGATCAATCAGCGTTGCGATTCTCCCCACTCGTCAGTGAATCCGTAATGGAGGCAAATGTTTAGCCCCGTTGGTAAAGTGAAAAAGGGAAGAACAACACGAGCACGACACGTTAGCCTTCATCAGTGTATTTTTTCTTTTTTTTTTCATCCGCCGACTGCTTCTCTCAAAACACAGGCATCAACAATCAATTGCTGAGCAGCAGATTCGCCACAGACTTAACAAAGAAAATAAAAATACAATTGCATTTCCAAACATAACTTATGCAAGTGAATTTTGAAAGGTAAGTAAAAGGTTGTAAACAAAAAGTGATATATAATAAACAATTTTTTCCATACATGTAGTTACTTTCTCTGTTGTCATTTTCAGGCAAAAGCAGTTGAACACAGAACAGATGATCAATCATTCATTTTAACATTTTTATCATTCTCATTATAACCGTCATTATAACCATGACACACTCCCCTACAGCACAGATGTCGTCCCTGACATCTCAACAAACAGCAGTAAATTTACACCATTTAGCTATGTATGTAATGTCATCCAATCAATCATTCAGCAGTCTGTATACAATCACTTGGCTTATTCAAAATCCAGGAGGGTGTGACATGAATCACCACTCTGCTTGTCCATCAGTCCATTCATGAGCGTTTAAGGCAGGGATGCCAGGGTTACGGCCCACGGGCCGGACCCGGCCTGACTGTACGTCACATCCGGCCCGCGGGTGATAAGGGGAGAATATTTTTTTAAATTATTATTTTATCTATTTTTTAAAAAATATATACCGTAAATCCTCTAATACTGGCCTGTATTCTATTACCGGCCAGTCACATTGGCCGGGGCAAGTGTCGACAGGTAGCGTTATTTCCACCCTTCCCATTCATTGTCAGGTTTGCGTCGCGAAGATTTTGGCTGAGGCTATATTAAAGGTTTTACGGCAGGGATGCCAGGGTGAAATTGGACAGGGGGCCAGATTTTTTTCAAGTGAGACCTCAGGGGGCCGGATTACACTTTCGGACTGAAAAGGCCAAACATTGACTCTAAATTACATACATTACAAAGGAGGATGATTGACAGGCGCTCTCCTTCACTGGTAGGCGTCTCCACAGATGGAACTGACGTCATCTCCGACGGAAAGCAGATGTGGATGGGTCCTGTCGGCGAAGTTTTGCTTGGGCTTAGCGTTTACTAAAAGTTTGCTTTGTTTGTTTATTTTGTTTGATTTTGTCTTTCTAAAGTAACAACACACTTGGGGATTGCCGGAAAATTGGGATAGCCAGGGGAGGAGAATATTTTGCGGGGGTATCGGCCGACGACCTGTAAAGGTCCGGTAAACGATACTCATGCAAAAGTTCTCTGCCATGGCAGAGCAGGGGGATAGGTGTAGTAGTATGGAGGATCTGACACAAGATGAAGGGAACTGGGAGCTAAGAAGGAAACATAGAGCAAAGCGGGTTAGGGTAGTGAAAGAAAGTGAGGAGAAATTGAATGTCATTGTGAGGTTTGAGGAGCCAGGGGTAAAGAAGTTGGAACCATTAAAACTGACAAAAATAATTAAGAATCAGGTTGGTGAAGTAAAATACGCTAGAATTCTAAATGATGGCTATTTACTAATTGGATGTAACTCTGAAGAGCAGATTGAGAAAGCATTAAAGATGCAACATGTGGGGAAAATAGCGGTGGTAAAAGTTGTGAAAGTGGGTGAACAAGGAAATAAGGGAGTGATCTATGGGATCCCCTTAGGAATTGATATGAAGGAGCTGGTGAGAAATGTAAAAATTAAATGTGAGGCCGTACAGAGTGCAACGCGGCTAACTAAGTGAGTTGAGAAGAAAGAAACTGAGACAGTGTTGATACATTTCAGTTCAAAAGAGTTGCCTGCAGAGCTTGACTTTGGATTTCTGAGGTATAGAGTAAGAGAGTTCATAAATAAACCAGTAAGATGCTACAAGTGCCAGAAATTTGGTCATATAGCCAAGCTATGTAAAGGAACTAAAAGGTGTGCTAAATGTGGTGGGGAGCATGACTATGGGGAGTGTGGAATTGAGGTAAGACCTAAATGTTGCAATTGTGGAGGGGGGCACAGTGCAGCCTACTGGGGGTGTGAAGTGATGAGAAGAGAGACTGAAATTCAAAGTGTGAAAAGGAAGGATAGAGTTCCTTACACAGAAGCAGTTAAAAGAGTTGAGGAAGTAAAAAGGGGTAATGAAGGAAAAGATGGAGGGAAGATTGCAACAGGAAATGTATGGATACAGAGAAAATAACAGTCCAGAGAGAGAGAGAAAAGGGAGTTGGAAGAAAAGAGGAACTTGGTTATTTTCATTGCAGGGGTAATTAATGCTACAGCAGAGGTTAAATCTAAAACGGAAAGGATTCAAATTATTACAAAGGCAGCAACTCAACACTTGGGCTTGGTGGACTTAAAATGGGAAGAAATAAGGGATTGTCTTGTTGTACAGGCAAGCCAGGAAGCAGGTAAAGGATGAGCTTACTTATTATGATCATTTTGCAATGGAATGCAAGAAGTCTGTTGGCAAATGGTCAAGATTTTAAACAGTTTGTTGATAGCAGGAGTATGAAACCAGATTTAATGTGCATACAAGAAACATGGTTAAGGCCTAGATTTGATTTTGTTATATCTGATTATATTGTCATCCGACGAGACTGAGATCAAGGAAGTGGTGGGGGATGTGCTACCTTTGTAAAGAAGGGTGTACCTTATAAGGTGTTGGGTATAGGGAAAGAACAAGAATATGTAGTGGTGGAAGCATGGGCAGGTAATAAGAGAATAGTAGTGATAATAACCCTTGTAAACAGTTAGATTTAAATAAATTAGAGGAAATAGAAGGTCAGGATAGTGATAATGTGGTATGGTGTGGGGACTTTAATGCTCATAATACTTTGTGGGGTGGGGAAAAGACAGATAATAATGGTCAGGTAATGGAGGAGGTGCTGAATGATAAGAATTTGGTGTGTGTGAATGATGGCAGAAGGACACGGATAGATGTCAGAACCGGTAAAGAGTCAGTATTAGATCTTTATTAGCCACAAAGTGTGAGTGGGAAGTATATGGAGGCAGCAATATTGGGAGTGATCACTATCCAATTATGAGTAGGCTAGATATTGAAATGATACTGCATTCGGAGAATAGCAGCGAAAGGTGGATCTTCAGAAAAGCAGATTGGGAAATGTTTGTGGAAACAAGTGATGCATATCTAAGGTTGGTCCAGGAAACAAATGATGTTGAGAGATATGAATCAAATGTGCGACAGAGTATATACAGAGCTGCAATAAACTCAATTCCAAAAAGCTCAGCAAAACTTGCAAGGAAGGCAGTTCCATGATGGAATGATAAGTGTGAAAAGGCAGTAAAGAACAGAAACAGAGCGTTCAGAATACTTAAGAATACTCATAATTATCAACACTTGATTGAATATAAACAATTACAGGCAGTAATGAGGAGAACTATAAGACAAACAAAAAGGGAATCTTGGAGGGAGTTTTGTAGCTCAATTGGAAGTAAGACCACTATAGATGAGGTTTGGAGAATGATCAAGAAAATGGAGGGAAATAGAAGAGAATGGAATTATCCAGTCTTGACTGATGGGGAGCAGGTGGCTATAACCAACTCAGAAAAGGCAGAGATGATGGTGAACACACTGAGTAGAGTACATAGCTACAATAACTTATCAGAGGAAGAGAAAATGGGGAGAGCTGAAACGAAAAGAATATATGGAGATATTCAAAGGAAAATAAGGTCAGAGAATAAGTATGATGTTCCATTTACAATAGGGGAATTACAAAATGCACTGGCTAAATGTAAAAAGTCAGCTCCCGGGAAGGATGGCATTTGCTACACTATGTTAAAACACTTAAGTGGTGAGGGATTGCAGAAGTTGCTGGGACTATATAATAAAGTTTGGGAAGAGGGTAAGATTCCTTCAGGGTGGAAGGAGGCAGTGATTGTTCCTATTAGGAAACCAGGAAAAGATACAAGTAAGCCAACAAGTTATAGACCAATAGCGTTAACATCCCATGTAGGTAAGCTAATGGAAAGGTTTGTCAATGGGAGGCTAATGCACTTTATGGAAGAAAAGGGACTGATGACCAGTTGTCAAAGTGGTTTTAGGAAAGGGAGAAGCACCACAGATTCAATAATATGTCTAGAGGATGAGATAAGGAAAGCTCAGGTAAACAAAGAGGCTGTGGTGGCAATATTTTTGGATGTTGAGAAAGCTTATGATATGTTATGGGTTGAGGGTATTTTAATCAAGATGCACACATTAGGGATTGAAGGAAATATGTTTAACTGGGTTTTGGATTTTTTAAGCAATAGGAGTATTCAGGTAAAAATGGGCCCAGAAATGTCTAAGAGGATGGTTGTAGAAAATGGAACCCCTCAAGGCAGTGTGATAAGTCCATTGTTGTTTAATATCTTGATCAACGATATTTTTTCAAATGTACAGCCTGGAATTGGTAAATCATTATTTGCAGATGATAGCAGTTTATGGAAAAGAGGGAAGAATATAAAGCATATTGTGAAGAAACTGCAGGAATCAATAACACAAGTGGAGGAGTGGGGGGAAAAGTGGGGATTTAGGTTTTCCAAGGAGAAGACCAAAACTATGTTCTTTACGAGAAAGAAAGTAGATGAAGAGATAAAGGTGAGGCTTTATGATAAGTATGTGGAGAGGGTTAAGAGTTTTGCATTTCTGGGGGTGATTTTTGATGAAAGAATTACCTGGAGTATCACGACTGGGTGACGACAGTTGTATGGACTCAAAAGCACGACTAGACACAGCACGGATGAAGTAATAAAGTCTTTACTTAAAACAGGATCGGTACACAGGAGGTCAGTCAGCGGAGGCAAACAAATCCGGCAGGGGTTAGGCAGATACAGGGTCGAGGGAAAACAGGCAGAAGTCAAAAAAACGTCAAACACTAGAAACTCTGAGGAAAGGGCTGGAACGCTTAGCACAAGGACAAAAGACGAACTGGCAACGGACAGGGAAAACACAGGGACTATATATGCACAGAGGGGAGGTAATGGGAAACAGGTGAAGGTAATCAGGGCGGGGGAAGTCAATCACTGAGGGAGGAGAAACCACAAGGGCAGGGAGAGAGGATCTGAAACGAGAGGACAGGTGAATACTCCAAAATAACAGACAGAGACAAAAACTACAACATAGAGTGAGACATGACATGGAGGGTGCATATAACAAAAGTTATAGACAAGTGTAAAAAAGTTCTGAATATTATGAGATGCCTATCTGGAATGGATTGTGGGGCTAATGCTGCTTAATTAAAGCAAATATATGTGTGTCTGATGAGATCTAGGATGGAGTATGGAAGTGTGGTCTATGGGTCTGCATCCAAGTCAGTATTATCTGAGTTGGACCTAATTCAAGCTAAGGCACTTAGGATATGTTTAGGAGCTGTGAGAACATCCCCGGTATGTGCCTTGCAAGTTGAAGCAGGAGAGATGCCACTTTGGTTAAGGAGAAAACAGTTGCTGGCCAATTACTGGGTTAATCTGATGGGACAGAGGGAAGATCATCCAGTCAGAGTGGCGACTCAAGCAAGCTGGGAGAGGGGGGCAGCAAAGTTGTCAAGCTTTGGATGGACAGGGGAGGCAGATTTTCGAGAGCTTGCGGGAGGCAGCGGCGCACCGTCTCCACACTCGCCGTGAGTCAAATGCATTGCAGGGCATACCGTAAATCCTTTAATATAGCCTCAGCCAAAATCTGACAATGAATGGGAAGGGTGGAAATAACGCTGCCTGTCGACACTTGCCCCGGCCAATGTGACTGGCCGGTAATAGAATACAGGCCAGTATTAGAGGATTTACGGTATATATTTGAAAAAAAAATAGATAAAATAATAAAAAAAAAAATATTCTCCCCTTATATTTTTTTAAACCCTGGCATCCCTGATTTACGGTATGCCCTGCAATGCATTCGACTCACGGCGAGTGTGGAGACGGTGCGCCGCTGCCTCCCGCAAGCTCTCGAAAATCTTTTAAACTGAATGTTGTCGATCTAAAATAAAGACAGATTCAGCAACTGCATAGCTTATTTCTCGCATAAAATGTTTTCAGAAACAGGTTGTCAACCTATTGTCGTAAAATAAGAGAAAGTTTCCAAACGAGCCGCCATGTTGGTCGGTTTGAAATCCCGGAGCAGACAGGACAGCTGTGAAAGCGATCGTCCAATCAGGTGCAGCCATGAAGTGTGCACGTGATTGTATGAAGGAGAGCGCCTGTCAATCATCCTCCTTTGTAATGTATGTAATTTAGGCCTCATTGTGAGGCTATTTTGGTGCCAATGCAATTTCTTTTTGATGTGTAGGCCTTCATGAATAATTTGAAATAGCCTACCTATCCATGTGTTGAGTCAATGTTTGGCCTTTTCAGTCCGAAAGTGTAATCCGGCCCCCTGAGGTCTCACTTGAAAAAAATCTGGCCCCCTGTCCAATTTCACCCTGGCATCCCTGGGTTAGTGGGTTGTTGTCTGTATACACAGTACAGGAGGCGCCAATCAAACAGTCTCTGAAACGTTCAGTAACAGCCCACTTCAAAGCTAAAAATTCAAGTTTCCCCGAATGAAGATGATAGTTCTTTTCTGCTTTGGTCAGAGTGCGTGATGCATAGGCTATTACACGTAGCTTACCCTCCTGTTCTTGATATAACACAGCACCTAAACCTTGGTGTGAAGCGTCTGTGTGTAAGGTGAATGATTTGTTGAAGTCCGGGAATCCAAGGATCGGTGGCTCAACCAGACAGTCAACCAGTCTCTCCAGTATCAGTTGATGTTCATCCGTCCATGTGATCGGCTGGTGTGAAGGTACAGGATCAGTGTCTTTTAGAGATATGCAGAGTTGCAATTTTTCTGGTGCAGTCCTGTTACAAGCTGATGTTGGGGGGGGAGACCAGTTGGGTTCTTCTCAAAAAAGTTCAATACATATCAGTTGAACTACTCAGTTATTGAGAAAGAGGCCCTGGCGTTAATTTGGGGATTACAGCATTTTGATGTGTATACGAGTTCAGGAACCCCTCTTGTAGTGTACACAGACCATAATCCCCTTATCTTCTTGCGCTCTTTGCAAAATCCTAACCAGAGGTTGATGAGATGGGCATTATTTTTTGCAGCCTTATCATTTGGATATTCGCTATATAAAAGGCAGGGAAAGTGTAATGGCTGATGCCCTTTCTCGCGCCTTCTAGTTTGTGTTAAGAGTAATTGTTAATGCCATCATATTTCTGCCATTTGTCTGTGTTCCTTTTGGGCTGTCCGGCTCTCTTAAAAATGCTCCTGTAGGTACCTGGGTTGCGGAGGGGGTGAGATGGTCCTGAGGGATCGGTAGAAGGTATGAATTGTTTTGTTACTCCCAACCAACTGCGGAAGGTCGTGTCAATTCTGTCAATACTGTAAAGCGAAAAATGTGGTTATTGTCCATTCTGTTTTGTTATTATCATTATATTTTGTAAATTATTATGATATATTTTGGCAGAGTACCTAGTGGGTCTCCGCTCTTAAGTGGGGGGGTGTCACGACACTGCTCTCTCCTGGTCGTCCCTTTGTTTGTTTTTCTTGCAGGCTCATTTCAGGTAGATGGGTGGAGCTGCTGATCTGACGAGATTCACCTGGGCAGCCTAGGCCCAGGTTATTTAGCTGGCTCCTCATTCACATTTTCTCTCTCTCTGACCACTTGCTGCCTGTTTGGTTTGTGTGTTCTTTTGTGTTATCATCACCACACTCAATTACAAACAACACTGCAGACATTACTGACTCTACAGATTACAGACTTCTTTGTTATGTTGTTTTGGGTTGCATTTATAAATAAAGTTCAGTTAAAGTTGCTTTAAAGGTGTGTGGTCTCCCACTTTGTCTTGCTCTATGAGCCAGGGCTATGACAGCAGCCAATATCATCATCTGTTCTTGAAATGAGGCAGACTCCTCTCTTAACATCTGGCAAGCTATCTCCTGCTCTGGCTCACTGAGGTGACTCAGATTTACAGGTGGGTTTTGGTGCCTCTGTTTACCTCTACAAGCATGTCACACAGTTCAAGTCCCTCTGTCCAGCGAGGATTCACATCAGGCTCGAAGATTAGTATTGCATCCTCATGTGGGGAGTCCATATGGACGTGGCACTCAACTTGGACTGACAGGTGTTTAGGTATGTTGATTCTCTCCCTTTTGGTTTTGACTACATACTCATTTGCTTGATTGACCATGTCTTGCTCAATAACAGCAGTTACTTGTTTTACAAAAGTTGTTTTGGGGCGACTGTGGCTCAGTTGGTAGAGCGGGTTGACCAATGTTCGGAGGGTCGGCGGTCCGATCCCCGCCCTTGTCACTGTGTCATGGTCGTTGTGTCCTTGGGCAAGACACTTCACCCAGCTTGCCTCTTGTGAATGTGTATGACTGCTGTGTGTTTGAGGTGGGGGTCGGAGGGGCCGTAGGCGCTGAATGGCAGCCACGCTTCCGTCAGTCTGCCCCAGGGCAGCTGTGGCTACTATCGTAGTTTACTACCACCGGTATGACTGTGTGTGAATGAATTATTATTATTATTATTATAAAAGTATCTGTGTGGCCTGGAAATGCTGCCCTCACTGTCTCACTCAGCTGTTCCCTGTGAGTAATTTCTGATCGTTTCGATTCACTGTCAATAATAATCTTAATCAAATTAGAGCCAATGATTGGTTGAGCAAGTTTACCACCCTTCAATACCAGCGTGGGAACAATTCTGTCTTGGATGTAGCCCCGGAAGATAACCTGAAAGCTATCTCAACCCAACCTGTAATATGGCATGCTCTCCCCATTTTCTGCCTTTTATATCTAGGCCCGGTGTCACGTCCAAAATTTCAGAAATGTCTCTCAGTCTTGTGTCTGGTAAGTGCACTTCTTTCCATAACTCATCAGTGATTGTCACTTGGGAGCCTGAGTCCCACAGAGCTTGAACCCTTTGACCTTGGATGAAGCAGCTAACCATGTGTTTCTCTCCTATCAATGGGGCCCTCTTACGCCTGGTTCACACTGGACGCGGAAGCGCCGCGAATAGACGCGTAGCGGAGCCCGCTTCCATTCGGCGCCCCTGTTAAGCTATGGTGTCGTTCACACTGGACGCGGAGCGCCGCGAATACGCGCGGCCCTCCCGCGCCGTGAAGCGATCGTTTCGGCGTCTGCTCTATTTTTTGCGCGTGCCGCGAGTGAACGCGTCAATTCTGGCAGGAAATCACACAGAGAAACACGAAACAATCCGGTTTTCAAAATAAAAGCAATTTTCAAAATAAAATACTGCGATTGACAAACGCGATCATATTTGTGTATCTCAACTCGCACTGGGAAACAGGAAGAGAGAATACATTTAATAAATGTGAAGAGTAGATAAAAAAAAATGTGTATTTCAACGGTATATCTGCACTACTACTGTCTACTACCATACACACTCTCTGTCTGTGTGTGTGTGTCCCTCTCTCTCTCTCTCTCTCACGGATAAACACAAGAACAGATAAATACAAGAAGTGTACAAACTTCTTGGTTACAGAAACATGGCGTATTAATTGTACGGGGTTTAATGGAAAAAAATAGCTCTGAATGAACAACAGCTGAGCAGAAGCGCTTGTCGACCGCCGCGGAGAAATACGCGTCTGGTCTGAACGGGGGGTGCGCGGATCGCTCGCGGATCGCTCGCGAATCTTCGGCGGCGTGCCGCACCGCAGCGCTTCTGCGTCCAGTGTGAACCAGGCGTTAGCCTGTTTTTCTCTTTTTGAGGTAGCGTTAGCAGAGATGTACAGTGGTTTTTGTGTTCAGCCCAATTATCAACTTGGTATGGTCTAGAACAATAAAGCACATTTTTATGCACACTGTTTTAGTATTACCCCTTCTCCTCTCTGTCTACAGTGGGCACATTTCTGGGACTTCGCTGTGTGACTGGTCACTCCCTGTCCTGTGCGAGTGACCTTCCTCCATTTAAAGGCTCACCTCCAAATTGTCTCTGTCCCCTTGCTCAACATCCAGCAAGGAAGTGCTCGCTGCTTCCACACCGGTAACAGTGTGTGCAATAATTTTCAGCTCCACTCTGTTGACAGCCGAAACATCTCCTCATTTGTCCACGATTTGGTGGAGGGAAGCTGCGCTGTGGGGCAAATCTTTGCTGGTACTGGGCAGTTCCACCTCGGTGTCCCGGCCTGCATTGAACCAGTAGCTCTGTGACAAATCCTGCATCTGCTGACCTGTGAATTGCAGTCCAGGGGTCCGTTTCACAAAGCAGGTTTAGTGAAAACCTTGAGTTAGTTAACCCTGAGATGAGGGAAACTCTGGTTTTTCGGTTTTACAAAACCAGTTCAGCATAAATCTGAGTCAGTTACCCGGGTAACATACTCCGTGAACCTAACCTGCTCGCTAGCAGGTTTGCTTCAACAAACCGTGAGTTTCTCCCTACATGTCTCCGCCTTTTTCCGGAATCTGAACCAACTCTGAAAAAATGTGCCGTCTTTTCATCGTCAACCTAATCGATATGGAAATAAAAGTGATTCTAGCAGCTTTGTGTCGGGAGAGAATTTTGATTAGCCTACCTTTCCTTCCAATCCCATTAGATATTATCTAAACAATATTCTCCGACATTTTCAACATTTCATATTGCGGACATAATCCGCAACCAGATTCTTTGCGGAGCTAGCGTTTTTGCGAACGGGAGATTTATGAAATGTTTAGGTACATTTCTGTGTTGAAATACCTGCTTATATTTACTGTTTATTATGTGAAATATGATTAAAATCATATGCCTTAGTCAACGTATTTGTGCAATATTCTTATGCTTAATTTTCAACTGACACCACTTTCTTTCTGTGCCTGGGGGGATTACACCCAATGAAAACGATAATTTATTTGATGCGCTACTTTGTGAACTACAGGAGTTGAACCCCTGTCGCCTGCACCGTGGGCGGCGTTGCTAACCATTACACCACAGTGTTGCTCTGCAAGGCCAAAAATAAAGACTTATTACCTTTAGATCAATAGACTGTTTCATTCAGTTATACACATTAGATCGGGCAATAATTGTCTGCCACGCCAACTATCGCTACTTTGCTGCAGTTACATTGCTCCGCTTTCTCAGGATGAGCTTGTTTTCTACATAAACACTCAGTAATATCTAATAACGCTCTCCCCGTTGCCATGGTGAATCGTAGTATCGGAGCTCCATTGATGATGGCTTTATAGAGTCGGCAGGCACGCGCGGAACTCAGGGTTAAATACTCAGAGTTGACTGAACTAATTCAAAACTGCTGTTCTGAAACCGAAAACTCAGAGTTGCCCATCTCAGAGTTGGTCAATTTAGAGTTCAGGGTTAGGTTCAGAGTTTGTTGAACCTGCTTTGTGAAACGGGCCCCTGATGTGCCATCTGCGTCCCCTGCTGGTGGTTGTGGTCTGGGCACGTGCTGGGGCTGTAGTATGGACTCCCTGATTTGAGACACTTCAACTTTCAGGACTTTCAGCACAGCTATCTCAGATTTTATCTCCTCAAGTTGGGAGAGAATGACAGGTGGAACTTTAGGATTTTGGTGAGTAGCTGGTTTTACATTCTTTTCAGCAGGAACATCACTTGACTGTGCTGAGTGAACGGTAACAGTTTTCTGTTGCCCTGCCATTTTCTTTTTCATCTGTCTCATAGGAACATGCAGTGTTCATTCTCTCAAGCAACAGTTCATCAGATCCCGCTTTATGTTGTCATTCTGCAGTCCAGTTAACACAGTGTGAAGAAACATTCTTTGTACTAGCCCAGGATCATATTGAAGGCCTGACTCAGATTCCTGTGAGGCAAACAAGATATTTTGTCTCAGGTCGAGAGTGCGGATGAGGAAGTTCTGGGGGGTGTCTTTAAATCCCTGCACCTCAGAAGTCAACTGTGTATAGAGATCGGTTGCAATTTTCTCTTGATAATGTGAGCGGAGAATTCGTCTCAGTGTTGGTAAGGTTAAGTTCACTTTGCCCTCCAAATAGCTGCGAAGCTGCATTCCAGGCGCTATGGCTCTAATCACTGCATCCACAAACTCTAGTTCTGGAAAGCCCTTGCTTAGACCATGTTCAATTTGTGTTGCTAAGCTTGAAAAAGTCAGTTTGTCTCTTTGACCAGGCTCACCAATTTGTCCAGCAATTTTAAAGTCTTTGTGCCAGTGATGAGGTGGAGAATTATGGGCTATGTTCTGTGTTACCTGTCTGTTGTGGCCGTTGTTTTTGGTGTCTCTTTTCTCCTTGTTGTCTGTTTCATTCTGTGTGCTTGCTGGCCTGAGCTGCAACGCTTCGATTTCCTTTACTAGTTTTTTCTCCTCTTCCTCTTGTTTTTTTCTGTTGCTCCTCTGCTTGTTTTGCTGCGCTAGCATTACACACAGCCTGTAGCTCGTAGGTTTTGTCTTGAATATGGAGTAAGTCAGCCATACCTTCATCCTCAAGGTCCTCTAGCTCTTCTCTCTGGATGTAGCTTGAAATTAGCGTGATGAGAGCCATTCGTCCTTTGCTGCTAACATGCTGGAACTCCGCTCCAGTGAGGACGAAATAGTCACACAGCTCACCTAAACTCTCTCTGGACAGCAAATACAGTTCTCTGATAACTTTGAGTTGTAGTTTTGCTATCTCTGTTGATGCCATCCTTCTAGCAGACTGTGAGTAGTGGCGGCAAAGTGGTATCGATTATTCTCCGTAGCAATGTAGCAATACCTCAGATCACTTGCCGCCGAAGACGATCGCGGACCCACAATGGCCGACTCCTCACTTGCTACGATAGCCCGGATGTGACAGCTGGGCTGCACGGTGGTGTAGTGGGTAGCACTGGTGCCTCACAGCAAGAGGGTCGCGGGTTCTCTCCTGGTTCTCTGGCTTCCTTCAGTCCAAAGACATGCAGAATGGGGGTAGGTTCATTTATAACTCTAAATTGCCCATAGGTGCGAATGTGAGCGTGAATGGTTGTCTGTCTCTACATGTTGGCCCTGTGATAGACTTGCGTCCTGTCCAGGGTGTACCCTGCCTTCGCCCAATGACAGCTGGGATCGGCTCCAGCCCCCCCGCGACCCTGAATACAGGATAAGCGGTAGACAATGGATGGATGGATGTGTGACGGCGAGGGACACGTTGATGTTTAACCATGCTGCACACTATTCCAGCGGTGCCTCCAAATGTTAGGCCCTGTTGCCGGGGAAAAGATAAAGTTAAAAAGGGAAGAACGACACGAGCACAACAGCCTTCATCAGTGTATTTTTTCTTCTTTTCTTTCATCCGCCGAATGCTTCTCTCGCAACACGGAAAAACACAGGCATCAACAATCAATTGCTGAGTAGCACATTCGCCACAGACTTAACAAAGAAAATAAAAATACAACTGCATTTCCAAACATAACTTATGCAAGTGAATTTTGAAAGGTAAGTAAAAGGTAAACAAAAATTGATATATAATAAACAATTTTTTCCATACATGTAGTTACTGTCTCTGTTGAACACAGAACAGATGATCAATCATTCATTTTAACATTTTTATCATTCTCATTATAACCGTCATTATAACCATGACACAAACAGTGTAGCGGTCTGTGGCCTCCCGGCACTCTGAGATAGTATCTTATGTTTTATACAGAGACCGAATCATACTTAGTACAAACCAGAGACTATCTGTGGTACAAACAAGGTTGCTGCCGTATTTATGTTGAGACAACGTTATATTCAGTGTTTACTGAGCAGCTACAGTTCATAACCTAGCTCTGAGCGAGCTGAACGCCATTCAGAAAACAAGCATTTTAAAAGTTATTTGCGTAGTGTCTTAAAGCTGTATTCTACGATTTGAAAGGTTTGACCCCTCCCCCCCCCCCACACGCACACACACACACACAGACCCCTCCCCTCTGTGCTCCTCCGAGCTCTATCATTCTCCCTCTGCAGCCTCCCTCTTATTTTGCAAAAATAGTTCCGCGAAATGTGTTTCTGAAAACATTTTAGGCGAGAAATGAGCTATACAGTTGCTGAATCTGTCTTTATTTTAGATCGACAACGCTCAGTTTGAAAGATTTTCGAGAGTTTGCGGGCGGCGCCGTCTCTGGAAACTTGCCGCTCCGCGCCGGCATTACACGGCTTCTTACATAGACAATGAATGGGAACATTGCCTCCGCTATGAACTCAGGCAGGACGCCGTTTAGTTTCCTGGTGTGTCCGGGACTTCCACAACATGTACAAAGCAGTAATAGTGTTTATTACGGCCACAAATTATGAAACATTATCGGTGTAAATGCAGCGAGTGCCGGTCGGATTTCTCTCTCACCCCGACCGCAGTACGTCCCCGATCCCAAACTGCTCGGCGATCGCTCGCCACAATCCCCCCCTCCCTCCTCCCCTCCCCACTGACGCTGCAGCCTCAGCCAAAATCATGTGAGAGCCCTGCTCCATACCTGAACTGCTCAGGGCAACAACGTTTCAAACGCGGTAGTGAGTCGGACGAGACGTGAGCAGGAGCAGGAGAGTGAGCGAGGATTGGATCGGAACATTAGCCATGCGGACCGGATGGCTACTATTGGCTAAAGTTTGGCTCAAGTGAAAAATCGTAGACTCCATCTTTAACGGACAAACTTAACAAACCATGACTTTGGACTTTTTTACCAATTGTTGTTACTTCGGCATAGGCTACTCTTTATCCGTGTATTGCAAATAAATTACAATGTTTTTTTTAATATTTTGGAGCATACCACCCGCTGCTGTGAACCAGCTGATCTCTGGCTCGGTAGTCAGAGTGTCTGTTCCGGCTCCCCGGCTCACCTTGTTCCTCCTCTGTCGCGGCTCTGTGACGACCTCTGTTGCTGATCAGTCGTTACTATTCTGACAACCCTTTCTCTCTTAACGAAAAGGCAGTGTAAAAGCAGCTACTGATTGATAATTCCAACTAAGCTTTTCTATTTTAGTGTATTAATAATGTGTGATATAAATGTCTCTCTTTGAACCAATAACAAGCTTGGACTTGCATGTTGAGCCATGCTTTGTTAATCAGCTAGTTAGTTTTGATCACCAGATGCATGAAAGAGCAATGACCCAATCAAGCAGCTGAAATGTCAGATAGAGAAGTTAACGTGTTACATCCACTGTAAAAATAGAAATCAATATATATCAGTCACTATATAGTGGTTTTTTTTAACTAATACATGTCAGGTGAAAAGAGTGCATCCCTGTGAAAGCACAGAAAAAAAAATGAAACCCTATTTGCATAGGGTTTTACATTTTTTTATTATTAGGGTTTGTTATTAGTAGTAAAGGGTTTCTTAGTAGGGTTTATTGGTAGCATAGGGTTTGTAATGGATGAGGGCTAATTTAACTGTAACCTTCAGTACAAAGTGGTCAAACAGATGTTACAGATACACTAGTGCCTTCCTTCCATTATGTCTTCTGTAGGAGCCACAGCTCCACGATTCTCAGATGTGACTACTCAACGAACGAAAGATGAACTATTCACCCTTAAAAGATAAACAGACAAAGGTCCCCTCGCAACAGATGAGTAAACATTCTCCTTCAGATCACTGGACTGACCTAGAGGAAATTTGAGGCCGCTTTATGGCTCGGTTAGAGGATTTACAAACCCTTAAATCAGAGCATCTACAAGTTCTCCACGCACCCCCGAACGAGGAGGACCAGACCTTCAGAGTCACCAGACTTTGAGGCACCTAAAAACAGCTGGAGACTGATTAACAACTTTGTTGACAGAGACACTCGATTGAAGTATAAAGGATAACACCTTAAGCCCAAGTTATGCTTCCGCATTGACACAACGCAAGGGGGCTTACGGACCCCTTACGTCCTTGCGGACCCCCCTTACGTCCACCGCAAGGGCCTGACGTGCCCCTCCCCTAGACGTGTGTCAGGGCGACGCAACACCAACGCAGCGGCATTGGCTGTGATTGGTCCGCTAACTACATCCGCTGGAGACCGCTTTTCCGGTTTCCACTCATAAACACTGCCATTTAAACTTTTAATAGGCTACTTTTATTGTTTGCACCTTGTTTTATTGTCGCTTACCGGTGTGGCATTGAATTGCATTTCGACACGTAAACCCCACGCAGAACCATCACGGTCTCACGACTGCGTCCAAGCAACTGCGTGGCCATTGCGTGATCACTACGCGGAAGCATAACCGAGGCTTTATCTGTTCCTCACCATTTGCTCCTAAGTCATGTTGAAGACCCCTTCTTCCCCTCTTGGTGTCATAAACTAACGACCTGGTCTGCTGGCATGCAGAGAGAGGTCACATGAACTCTGCAGGAAATCATGTTCACATTTCGACCAATCCAAGAAAAGGATGAGATATGTGTTCAACATTAGGTTAAAACCATCCATAATAATCACTAAAGAATTATAAGCATACTGGCGAACTTCCCGTCGTTCTACGCCAAAGAACAGAGAAGTTACCAAAAATGCAAAAAATTAACATTGTCATTGTAATGGACATAACTACTGCACTCACGCAGTCAGACGAAAATATGTTTGCTCATTAATCTGCCCGCATCACCAAGGACAAAATGCTTACTAAGTTACCAAACTTGTTTGGGCTAGCTTGATAGGTTTGCATTGTATGTGTTGGATCAAAGTTCCTTTCAACTCTACCAAAAATGATTTGTACAGAGAAATGTTTACAGTTCATGTTCCATTTGTTTTGACCTATCATTCTGTGTGAGAACTATATGCAATGTGCCAACTTTGACCATAACGGCGAGATGGTGTTCAAACGTTCTAGTCATAGGATTGTATTTCGTTTTGTTTAAATCGCAAAGATTTTGGACTGTAACCTGAACGGGTCCCTCCTGGACACGCCCCCTCGGTCAGCATAAAAGCTGCGTGTTACAGACACGGCTCTTGCCTCCCGGCTCCGGCTCTTGCCTCCCGGCTCTTGCCCCACCTGGTGCTGGCCACCCGGCCTTTGCCTTTGTTCTTGCCCTCTTCAAGTTTCGTCCTTTTCTTAGTTCCCAATTTTTCCTACTTTTATTAGAATAGTTTGTTCGTCGTTAGATTCTTCAATTTTGCATTTTTAGCTTTCTTTTTATCCGCTAACTCCACCGGAGTCCTCTTACTAAGGAGTCCCAATTCTTAGGAAGAACGCACTCGCCTTTATCGCCAAACGTGCTAGATAAGCTGTTAATCATATTTCCAGTTATATGTCTGGCGTTGTATTGGTGTTTTGTTTATTACATCTGTTATTGTTTTATTCACTTTTATTTAATCCTTAGTTAATCAATAAATAACCTTATAGCATAAAGTCGTTGTCCGTGGATATTTCTTCTGTGCAGAATACAAAGATCCCTATTTCAAGAACTTATGATCTAAGGAAATGAGACTGATTTATTAAATTATATTGATTAATTGTTAATTAATTAATAAGTGGTCATTAGAGTCATTAACGTGAATTCTATAAAGTTCTGTCTGACCAACAGATGGTGCCCCTTTTACGAGAGCAGGTATTGAAATTAATTAATATACATTGATATACATATTTTAATATCGTCCTTAGTTTCCTTACATACACAGTTTACGTAGGTACCATTAGGTATTATCCTTACCTTCCTACACTTCATTCTCCCATCAGTTGAATGAAGTGAGCCGTAAGCTCCTTCCTCCATAAAACAAAACCAAATGCTTCACACACCAAAAGCTTCTTAAAAAGTACATATTAGCAGTAATCCTAGTGATCCTACTGGACTTTAAAGTGATATTTCGTCTGAATTTGTTCACTTTGGTCTATTTATGTATATAATGTGAAGAATAAACTGTATATATTCCTGGTAAGCTATAAGTCAATCTAGTCAAGTTTGAAAATAGTAAATAGTGCAATGTTCACCGACTGTTGCCACCTGGGTTTGTACAGCTCCAGGGATTACTCGGACACATTCTCCAGCTGATTTCTCCAGCCGAACCAACTCTCCCCCTCCCTCCCCTTGGGAGCAAGAGAGGAAGTCAGCCACAACTATCTGCACCTATGCTGCCCTCAAAAGCCTCAATTTTGCCCTTTGAGAAATAATGATATAAAAATTAAAAACTACATTTACATTTACATTTAGGTCATTTAGCAGACGCTTTTGTCCAAAGCGACTTACAATAAGTACATTTGTCAAAAGAAGGAAACAAAGAAACCACAACGTATCATTGCCGAAGAGCTAAAAATAGAACAAGTGTTAGGTCCTCATCTGAGTAAAGTAGTACTTCAAGAGTAACAGTGCTACGATCCGAGTTTTTTTTTTTTTTTTTTTGCGGGGAGGGGGGGGGGGGGGGGGGGGGGTGTCGAGGGAGGGTGTTAGTGGGTCATGCTATGTAGAGTCGAGGTGAAGTCTGAACAGGTGAGTCTTGAGCCTTTTTCGGAAGATGGCAAATGACTCTGCTGTCCTGACATTGGTCGGGAGTTCGTTCCACCACTGAGGCGCCAGAACAGAGAAGAGTCTGGACTTTGCTGAGCGACATTTGTTTGATTTCAGCGATGGTGGTACCAGCCGACCAGCTGAAGTAGAGGAGCGGAGTGCTCGCTTCGGGGCATGAGGTTTGACCAGTGTTTGAAGGTAGGCAGGTGCCGTTCCATTGATGGCCCTGAAGGCCAGTGTCATCGTCTTGAATTGGATGCGTGCTGCAACAGGGAGCCAGTGGAGGTCACGGAGGAGGGGGGTCACGTGGGAGAATTTGGGTAGATTGAAGATAAGGCGTGCTGCAGCGTTCTGGATACGCTGCAATGGTTTAATCGCATAGGCCGGGAGTCCGGCCAGGAGAGAGTTGCAGTAGTCAAGGCGGGAGATGACCAGTGCTTGGACCAAGAGCTGCGTTGCATCCTTTGTGAGGAAGGTCCGAATCCTGCGGATATTGTAGAGGGCAAATCTGCAGGATCGGGCCACAGCAGTGATGTTGGGGGTGCAGGATAGTTGGTCATCGAGGATTACACCCAGGTTCCTCGCAGTTGAGGAAGGAAATACTGTGATGCCCTCAACAGTGACCGACAGGTCCATGTGAGGGCAGTCTTTCCCTGGGATGAAGAGGAGTTCGGTTTTATTCAGGTTAAGCTTGAGGTGATGTGCAGTTGTCCAGACAGAGATGTCAGCCAGACAGTCCGAGATGCGAGTTGCAATGTGAGCGTCAGAGGACGGGGGAAAAGAGAGGAACAGCTGGGTGTCATCAGCGTAGCAATGGTAGGAGAATCCATGCGATGTGATAACAGAACCTAGTGATCTGGTGTATAGTGAGAACAGAAGCGGTCCTAATACTGAGCCTTGAGGGACACCCGTGTCCAGAGAGCAGGGTTTGGACATAGAGCCATTCCATGTGACCTGAAAGGTGCGGTTTGTCAGGTATGATGTAAACCAGGTGAGAGCAGAGTCGGTTATGCCAAGTTCAGCCAGAGTGGAGAGGAGAATTTGGTGGTTGACTGTGTCGAATGCAGCAGATAGGTCAAGGAGAATGAGAACGGAGGAGTTGGATGATGTTTTGGCGTCTCGCAGGGACTCGGTCACAGTGAGGAGGGCCGTCTCAGTGGAGTGGGCAGTCCTGAATCCTGATTGGTTAGGGTCTAGGAGGTTCTTCCGCAAGAGATAGGATGACAGTTGGTTGTAGGCAGCACGTTCCAAGGTTTTAGAGAGGAATGAAAGAAGAGATACAGGTCTGTAGCTTTGGATGTCAGTAGCGTCAAGGGTGGGTTTTTTCAGGAGAGGCTTCACGATAGCGGTCTTAAAATCCGCTGGAATGACACCTGAGCTGAGGGAGGAGTTGATCAGGGTGGTGAGGAATGGCAAGATGTCGTGTGAGATGTCCTGGAGAAGAGAGGAGGGAATCGGGTCAAGGGAGCAGGTGGTGGCACGGTTAGATGTAACAAGTGCGTGAACGTCTTCAGAGGTGAGGGGGCTAAAGCTGGTAAGACCATCCGAGTTGAGAGTTGGGGGAGATGTCTTCTGGGAGGGAATAGGCGTGAATGAGGAGCTGATGTCATTTACTTTCTTGGTAAAGTAAGTTGCAAAGTCATCGGCAGTAAGGAAACTACAAAATCCAACTCAAAATCAAAGCAGTCTCCTTTTGATATATATACGAATTTAAACATAAAACCAAAGCAGTAGGTTCACTTACCATGTAGTGAAGTAAAAATGTGAGAACAAATTATATTAAGACTAAAATATAACATAACTTTATAATATCAAGTCTAAAATACACAAATATTTGAATAGAGTTGTTAAACCCCCTAAAAAATAAAATGTTCACTTTTATTCACTGAAAACAACTCACTGTCAATACATATCACTTACCGAAAATCCTCTAATATTGGCCTGTTTTCTATTACCGGCTGGTCTCTAACATTGGCCGGTCTCGCTGCCGGCAGAGGTAAAAAACGGCCGGTCTCTAATGGAGGCCGGGGCATGTGTCCACAGGCAGCGTTATTTCCATGATTCCCATTCATTATCAGCCGTGCAATGCCTTCGCTTCATGGATATTTTGGCTGAAGCTGTATTAGAGGATTTACGGTATGTAAGAGGCCCTGCAATGCATCCGTCTCATGACGAGTGTCGAGAGACAGTGCGCCGCCGCCTCCTGCAAGCTCTCGAAAAAAATTTAAACTGACCGTTGTCGATCTAAAATAAAGACAGATTCAGCTACTGCATAGCTTATTTCTTGCATAAATTTTTTTCAGAAACACATTTCGGTGAACTATTGTCGTAAAATAAGAGAACGTTTCCAAACGAGCCGCCATATTGGTCGGTTTGAAATCCGGGAGCAGACAGGACAGCTGTGAAAGCGATCGTCCAATCAAGTGCAGCCATGAAGTGATTGTATGAAGTTTGTAGATTGTATCAATCATCCTCCTAGTTTCAGCCCACCAAGCGTGCAATACTGGCAAGCGGTAAACGTTGTTAACCATAATATGGCAGCGGAAGAGGAGACTTTTTCAATAAATTAACCTAGTATTTTAAAGGTTCAAATAGACACAAAATCTTGTTTTTATTAATTCTACTGGTAGTCCGTTTTGCTCAAATAGAAATAGGGGCCTGTCTCTAATTCTGGCCTCCTTCCATTAAAGGCCTAGGCCGCGATGCGCTTGAGTAATTAAAGGCCCGGGCCTATATGTTGCTTCCGGCTTTGCTACAGTGCAGACGCTTTTCCTCTCTCTTTTGCTCTCACCCCTGCCTGCGATTTTCTGCTATTTTTTTGCTATCTGCTTCTCCTCAATAAGAAACAAAGAGCAGCAGCTCCTGGATATTTACAAAACCAGTGGGATTATATTTTCTTTGAGATAAAATGGGCATTTTTCAATATTTTTACGACTTCCTCAACGCTACGCGAGGAGGCCTACCAAACAAGATAAGCCTGAGCCTGCTAAAGGTAATTAGCAGAAGATGCCTCCCTTCTCTACGGAAGATTACCATAAACTCCTACAGAAGATTTTACTGCTGGAAACAAAAATGAATCGGTTAGAAGTAAATGTAGAAGTGAATGGACTTTGTGGGAACAACACCACTCTAGCACTGACTCAAAACAGTGGACAGGAGCATGCTAGAACCCAGCTAAGTAGCAATAATGAAGCTATGAAGAAACGGGAGGATCCTGTACACGGTAATAAATCTACCAGCGATAATCCTCCCTGGAACACACTTGGTGCGAAGCCAAAGAGAAGACCATTTCCCTGTGACATGGGAGAACGGATATCTGGCAGGACCCAGCGCCCCGATATCTGTGATCTGACCGGCTGGCCTGCGTTACCATCTCCATCCAGGCACAGCGCCTCCTCAACCCCACTGCCTCGTAGGACACAGTAGCGGACAGCTGGGGAGAGGAGAGCTACCAATAAACCTCCCCAGCAAACAACTGTTCAACTAAAGAACAGGTTTGCTCCACTGCTGCAGGACCATGGATCCCCCTCTGACTGCCTGGATAACCCCCCACCACCACGCAGCAGGGTAAGACCTGCTAACTTAAAGCCACAGAGAAAGCTAACGACAGGGCCTGAAAATCTGATTGTGGGTGACTTTTCTGTAAAAGATATGAAAAGCAGTAATAACATCAAAGTACTCTGCTTTCCGAAGGATACGGTGTCTGATTTGGAAAAAAGAATCCTGGAAATTGTGGCTGCACACCCAACTGTGAAAAATATCATTCTGCACATTGGATTTAATGACATTGAAAAACAACAATCAACAGAGTTGAGAGAGGACTTCACCAAACTCTTTGAAACAGTCAGCTCTGTGAATGCTGAGGTTTTCATCAGTGGCCCTCTGCCCCCGACCGGGAGAGGAGCGGAGACATTCAGTAGACTGTTCTGACTCAACAAATGGCTCTCAACTGCATCTCTTGCTCGCCCAATGCATTTTATTGACAATTTCCGCTTTTTCTGGGACCGCAGGCATCTTTTTAAGACAAACGGACTTTGCCTAAATAAGCTGGGAGCAAAGCTATTCATCACCAACATGTCTTACTGCCTGCGTCATCCATCTGTCGCCAAGGACAAGAGACGAGAGGAACCAACAAAGAGGGAAGACGAAACACAGATTATCAGAAACGTCGAAGGAGGACTGAATGTGGATCCCTCCCCCACCCCCCCCAAATCTCCATCCAGGTCTTCATCATTCTCCCTCCCTCCAATAAACCTTTCTCTCCCCTCCTCCCCCTTGGAGTTCCAAGAGCTACCCCCACCTACCCCCCGCCCTTCTCAGATTATCAACAACGTCGAAGGAGGACTGAATGTGGATCCCTCCCCCACCCCTCCCAAATCCCAATCCAGGTCCTCGTCATTCTCCCTCCCTCCAATAAACCTTTCTCTCCCCTCCTCCCCCTTGGAATTCCAGGAGCTACCCCCACCTACCCCCCGCCCTACTCAGACCCCCTCTCCCAAGGCTGCAACTAAGTCACCAAAACTCAAGACCCCCTCTTCCAAAGCTGCAACGAAGTCACCAAAATCCAAGACCCCCTCTTCCAAAGCTGCAACTAAGTCACCAAAACCCAAGACCCCCTCTTCCAAAGCTGCAACGAAGTCACCAAAATCCAAGACCCCCTCCTCCAAAACTCTTCCCTTATGGCCACCCCCTCCCCACCCTGACAGCAGCCCTGAATATTACTGAGACAGAAAAGGGTTCAGCAGTAGACCGCATTATCAGCTGGACCCAAGGTCGCCTACATCAAAACATGGCACCTTCTGCATTCCTGTTGTGACTACTAAGAGAGTAAACATTGGGAAACTTGAACACACTGCTAACCTAAACAATCTCATTCCTGTTCTCTCAAAATCAAAGTCAACCTCAAAGCCTGTCAATAACACCATCAGGATGGGTCTGCTAAATGTAAGGTCTCTTAATAACAAATCATTTTTAGTCAATGATTTTATTACCACTTCTAAACTTGATTTTATGTTTTTAACTGAAACATGGCTAGAACAAAATAACAGTGCAAGCATTCTGATCGAGACAGCACCCCCCAACTATAATTTTATTGATGTTTGTAGATCTGGGAAAAGAGGTGGAGGGGTTGCTGCTATATTTAAAAATACATTTCAGGGGAAACAGATGTCCCTTGGTGTTTTTCCATCATTCGAATATCTTTGTGCTGTGTTGAAATGCTCTCCCAGGGTTCTCCTGTTAATTATTTACAGGCCACCTAAATATTCGTCAAATTTTTTCGATGATTTTACTGAATTATTGTCTAGCATCTCCACTGATTTTGACTGCCTAGTTATAACTGGTGACTTTAATTTTCATATTGATGATTTGAATGACAAGGGTGCAAAAGAACTTTTTAATATTCTAGACACATTTGACCTTTCTCAACATGTGAAAGAGGCTACTCATTGTAAGGGACACACCCTGGACCTGATTATCACAAAAGGTCTCCATGTTTCTGATGTTTTTGTGACTGATCCTTCATTGTCTGATCACTTCTGTGTTTTCTTTAATATTTATTTCATTCCTGACACACAAACAGAATCAAATAAGGTCAAAAAGCGGTACATCAATGAACATGCCAATGTACTCTTTAAAAATGCCATTTCCTCGTTACCACCTCTAAACCCATGTCATGCTGATGATCTTGTAAACATCTTTAATTCCAAAATTCTGAATGTCATAGATGTCATTGCACCTGCTACGGTTAAAACAATTTCTGGTAAGCAAAAGGCACCCTGGAGAAAAGCTGCTGTTGTGACAGCCCAGAGAAGAGAGTGCAGGAAGGCTGAACGAATCTGGCGGAGTACTAAACTTCATATTCACCATGACATCTATAAAGAGAGCCTCCGGGCCTACAATTTAGTCTTAAAAAGTGCGAGAGAAACATACTTCTCCAATATCATAAACAACAACACTAATAAGGCGAAAACCCTATTCGCAACTGTTGACAGACTGACCAACCCCCCAACACAAATACCAGCTAAACTCCATTCCACGCAGAAATGCAATGAGTTTGCATTCTTTTATACTAATAAAATTGAAGGCATCAGACGCGCCATCAATATCTCAAACAAAAAAGTTGGATCACCACCCTGTTCAGGCAAAAGTAACACAGCAATGATGGCAAGCTTTAATGCCATAGACTCTAAAACTCTAGTGGAAACGGTGACAAATCTAAAATCATCCACCTGCTGCCTTGATGCTTTACCTACCAACTTTTTTAAGAATGTTTTTGACTGCCTATCAATAGACGTATTGCAAATAGTTAATAACTCCATTCAATCAGGCAATTTCCCAAAGGCCTTCAAAACTGCAGTCATTAAACCTCTTCTAAAAAAGCGGAGCCTAGATGCCTCTATTATCAACAACTACAGACCAATTTCAAATCTACCCTTCATAAGTAAAATAATTGAGAAAGTTGTCCTCCAACAACTAAATCACTTCCTGGCTTCAACTGGCTGCCACAACAACTTCCAGTCAGGATTTCGACCTTTTCATAGCACCGAGACGGCCCTTATTAAAGTTGTAAATGACATCCGTCTTAACACAGACTCTGGCAAAACTTCAATATTAATGCTATTAGACCTCAGTGCTGCATTTGACACTGTCGACCACTCAATACTCTTGGACAGGTTGGAAAACTGGGTGGGGCTCTCAGGCACAGTCTTAAACTGGTTCAAGTCATATCTACAAGATAGGAACTATTTTGTTTACATTGGCGACTTTGTATCAGAACCTACCAATGTAACGTGTGGAGTCCCCCAAGGTTCAATCTTGGGGCCAACTTTATTCAACATCTACATGCTCCCACTAGGACAAATCATGCAAAATAATAACATTGACCACCATTGCTATGCCGATGACACCCAAATCTATGTAGCACTATCACCAAACGACTATCGCCCCATAGATCTTCTGTGCCAGTGCATTGAGCAAGTCAAAGACTGGATGTGCCAAAACTTCCTACAACTAAATGAGGACAAAACTGAGATAATTGTTTTTGGTGCTAAAAAAGAAAGGTTTAAAGTAATTCAACACCTTCACTCTCTGTCCCTGAAAACCTCAAACAAAGCCAGAAATCTTGGGGTTATTATGGATTCTGATTTACATTTCGACAGTCACGTTAAATCAGTAACAAAATCAGCCTACTATCACCTAAAAAATGTAGCAAGACTTAAAGGGCTCATGTCAGCTCAAGACTTAGAAAAACTTGTACATGCCTTTATTACTAGTAGGCTAGACTACTGTAATGGTCTCCTTGCAGGTCTTCCGAAAAAAACTGTCAGGCAGCTACAGCTTGTTCAGAACGCTGCTGCTAGAGTTCTTACAAAGTCCAAAAAATGTGAGCACATTACACCAATTCTTAAATCCTTACATTGGCTCCCTGTATGTCAGAGGATTGATTTCAAAATCCTCCTGCTCACATATAAATCACTACATGGTCTAGGACCGAAGTATATCACTGATATGCTCCCACTACATAAGCCTTTTAGACCACTAAGATCTTCTGAGACCAATCTGTTAGTGATTCCCAGAGTAAACAACAATCACGGGAGAGCATCATTTAGTCACTATGCAACAAATGGCTGGAATAAACTTCCTGAAGATGTAAGACTTGCCCCAACTCTGACCACTTTTAAAACTAGACTGAAAACTTTTATGTTCACCATAGCTTTCTGCTAAATCCTTTAATGTCTGCACTGTTTTTAATTATTGCAAATATGTTTTTATTCTATTTTCTTTCTGTAATGCATTTTTAAATTTTTTATTATTTTCTTTTAATTCTTCTATTTTTTTTTCTTTTTTTTTCTTCTCACTTTGTTTTATGATGTGAAGCACTTTGAGTCTGCCTTGTGTATGAAATGTGCTATACAAATAAAGTTGCCTTGCCTTGCCTATATTAGAGGATTTACGGGACCTACCTATAACCCATTTGGCTGGCTTGTTAAAAAAACGTAAAACATTTTTAAAGCAGTTTTTCTCCGTTTTTGCAGTTACTGCAGTTAGGCTTTGTAGGGCAGGGATCACCTTGAATTTTAACAGCTGTAAAGCCAGATAGCAACAGGTGATCTGTCATGAGCATCCATGCGGTGGTGCCACTGGGGAGGAGTGTGGTCCGAACAGAGGGTGAATATCTCAGGGTGTCGACCACCCATCAGATAGTCAAGCACTCTTTCACGATGGTGCTGTATCGTGATGTGATGTAGAGGACGGGGCAATGACCCCCTGTACCTGCTAGGACAAAATGGCCCCCAGACCCCTGTCCGATGCATCAGTCTGCAAAAGGGAGAGAGAAGTTAGATGTATGCAGAAGTGGCTCCCCACAGAGGGTTTGTTTCACCCTCTCAAACGCCAGCTCGCACCGCTCCATCCACTGGACCGGATCTGAGGCACCTTTCCGAGTGAGGTCAGTCAGGGGACTGGTCAGGTCCGTGAAGTTTGGAATGAACCATTGATAATACCCGGCCAGTCCCAGAAACTGCCTCACCTGCTTTTTGGTCTTGGGTCTCAGGCAGTCTGCAGATACCGCACCTCCCTCTGTCCAACTGCACATTTCTTTCTTTGGGTTGGTCATGAGCCCTGCCTGTCTTAGTGGCTAGAGCACCACGGCCATCCACTGCATATGCTCCGCCCAACTCTTGCTGTGGGTAATGACATCATCCAGATAGGTGGAAGCATATGCAGCTTGAGGACGCAGCACCCGGTCCATGAGGCGTTGAAAGATGGCTGGGGCACCGAACAACCCGAATGGAAGTGTGACCAATTGATACAAACCGTAAGGAGTGGAGAAGGCCATTTTTCCTTAGACTCTAGGGAATCTGCCAGTAGCCCTTGGTTAAATCCAGGCGATTGGGTAGGCATTAAACTGTGAAAAATCATGCCCCTAGAGATAATCCACACAGAACCGAATAGACCCATCCTTCTTTGGCACAAGAACTACGGAGCTACTCCAGGCACTGTTGGATTCTTCTATTGCCCCCAACTCCAGCATAGACTACAATTCCTCCTGAACCACTTTTCTTTTATGTTCAGTTAATCTAAAGGGCTGTGAACGCGCTGTCATGCCTGGGTGAGTTTCAATGTGGTGGTGTATGATAGTTGTGCGCCCAGTCAGGAGGGAGAACATATCAGCAAAACACTGTTGCATCACGGCTACATCTGCTCTCTGGGACGGTGAGGGATGGTCACAAAAATGAGTTTGTCGGGATTGGTGGATTTTGGCACCTCAGGCCTCAACTCATCTCTCTCCATCACTGTACTCACTAGAGACACATGCACTGCCTCTCTATGCTTTAAGCAGCTCTCTTTTCATCACAACGGTGCGGTAAGCGAAAGCATTACCATCCCCGCTTGGGCCAATTTCACGTTCCATTGTCCCCTCACTCGCAAACAAGACCCAGAGGTACTTGAACTCCTTTACTTAAGAAGGTAAGGACTCATTCCCTACCCGAAGCAGGCAATCCACCAGATTCCTGCTGAGCACCATGCCCTCAGATTTAGAGGTGCTGATGCTCATCTTGACCGCTTCACACTTGGCAGGACCACATCATGTGCAAAAAGCAGCAATGAGATCCTCAGCACACTGAAGTGCAAACCCTCCTCCCCCCGACTATGCATCGATATCCTGTCCATGAATATCACAGAGGATTGGTGACAAAGCACAGCCCATGCGGAGGCCAGCCCCCACCAAATTCGACTAACTGCCAAGTACCCAAACACAGCTTTGGGAGTGCAGAGATTGGATGGCCATAAGAATTGACCCCCTCACCCCATACTCCCGCAGCACCTCCCGCAGTATTTCTACACATGCAGACTAGATGGGAAAATGCCCGCGCTCCCTCCAGGATCCTTGTGAGAGTGAAGAGCTGGTCCGTTGTTCCATGGCCAGGATGGAATCCACATTGTTCCTTCAATCAGGTTCAATCTCTTCAATTGACAAGAGCACAAGATTTGACTCCCTCCACAACGTGTTTTTGACCTCTGCATGAATAATAAACTAATATAATAATAAAACATGCTGAATAATCAATTATATCTTTCTACGGCAATGTGATTTTGGCACAAACTGTCTAGAAAATGTATTTTCCATTTAATGAGAGAGAGATAGAGAGAGAGAGAGAGTGAGAGAGAGATAACAACAGAGAGTGACAACTTTGTATTATAAAAAATATAGAATTTCAATCATTCCTGGCTACCTCGATGGAGGCAATCCTGAATGAAACCAGCAAGCTTTTCTGTGGCTTGTACTTTTACACAGTTTTCAGATATTGTGATTAAAAAATGCAATAAAAACCCCAACATTCAGTTAGGCATCATGCTATTGAGAAGTTAATTAGGATAGGATCCTTTTTCATGATGGACACATGAATTAAACACATTTGCACATATGTAACTATGCAACGTCCAGCTAGTGATGCATTATTAAATATTGAGAAAGGATATTTATAGTGGGAGGTAGGGAGGTGTATGGGTCCATCAAAGTGTCCCAAAGTGTTTGTGTTTGTGACGTGACGGCTTAGTGACGGTTTTCCTCAACCTAACGTTGTTTTTAAGTTCTAAACTTAACGTTGGTTTTGAGTTCTAAACTTAACATTGGTTTTGTTGTCTAAACCTAACGTTGGTTTTGTTTCCTAAACCTAATGTTGGTTTTGTTGTCTGAACCAAACTTTCGTTTTGTTTCCTAAACCTAACATTGGTTTTGTTGTCTAAACCTAGCGTTGGTTTTGAGTTCTAAACCTAGAGTTGCTTTTGAGTTCTAAACTTAACATTGGTTTTGTTGTCTAAACCTAAAGTTGGTTTTGTTGTCTAACCCTAACGTTGGTTTTGTTTTCTGAACATAACTTTGGTTTTGTTGTCTGAACATAACGTTGGTTTTGTTGTCTGAACCTAATGTTGGTTTTGTTGTCTGAACCTAATGTTGGTTTTGAGTTCTAAACTTAACGTTGGTTTTGTTGTCTAAACCTAGCGTTGGTTTTTTGTTTCCTAAACCTAATGTTGGTTTTGTTGTCTGAACCTAACGTTGGTTTTAAGTTCTAAACCTAACGTTGCTTTTGAGTTCTAAACCTAACGTTGCTTTTGAGTTCTAAACTTAACGTTGGTTTTGTTTCCTAAACCTAATGTTGGTTTTGTTGTCTGAACCTAACGTTGGTTTTGTTTCCTAAACCTAATGTTGGTTTTGTTGTCTGAACCTAACGTTGGTTTTGTTTCCTAAACCTAATGTTGGTTTTGAAACTAACATTGGTTTTGTTGTCTAAACCTAACATTGGTTTTAAGTTCTAAACCTAACGTTGGTTTTGTTGTCTGAACATAATGTTGGTTTTGTTGTCTAAACCTAACATTGGTTTTGTTGTCTGAACCTAATGTTGGTTTTGTTGTCTGAACCTAACGTTGGTTTTGTTTCCTAAACCTAATGTTGGTTTTGTTGTCTGAAACAAACGTTCGTTTTGTTTCCTAAACCTAACATTGGTTTTGTTGTCTAAACCTAACGTTGGTTTTGAGTTCTAAACTTAACGTTGGTTTTGTTGTCTAAACCTAACGTTGTTTTTTTGTTTCCTAAACCTCGCCGACAACGTCGGGCTGCGAAGCCCTATTGTTATTCGAATGTTTATTATTTCTTTCACCACTTCGACCTGCGTTTTGGGGGCCTGAGCGTGAAAAAAAACTAACGAAAATTGGAGTGTCTATAGGGTCTGGCGAAAATTAGAGAATTTGGCGTCTTCGCATTCAACCACAAAAAAGTTGCTCGCTAGCGCCACCTAGAGTGGAGAATCGCCAGCCCCGCCGCACCGTAACTCCAATTGACATGAAACTTTGCACACATGTGCAAACAAGTGTCCTCTACAAAAAATCCTCTTGGAGTACCAAAGTCCGCCTACCGAAATTTTCCGCCATCTTGGATTTTAATTTCTTTGGTACGCATACTCGTTAGACCTAGCTGAGGGTATAGTCCGAAAACGTTTCGAAAATATGCATTTTATCAGAAGATATCAGCCAACGAACATTAGAGGGTGGGGCTACCAAAATGCAATTAGCATAACTCTATAACCTTTGCCCCCAAAACTACGAAACTCGAAACCTATGTTGCAATAGCTTCAAAGAACATGCATGTCAAGTTTCATCAAAATTGGGTAATGTTTGGCGCTGCCACAAATTTCCAAAAAGTGCCATTTTTGGCCGTTTTTGCCTGTTTTTGGCCATTCACAGGGGTCGTACTAAATCGAACTTGTCCTATACCGTTGATCCGATTGATACCAAAATTGGATATGTGGTTGGAAAGGCCTTAAGGACAAAAAGTTGCTCAAAGACGCTCCAAAAGTCTAGGGGCGTGGCCACGCCGACGCCATGACTGCGCTACTATTTTCAACCTTCGCCATTGTCATTAAAGCTGTTATTTTATTTTATTAACCTTTATTTTTCCAGGAATATTCTCATTGAGATTCAAAATCTCTTTTTCAAGAGAGTCCTGGCCAAGAAGGCAGCATACAAACATGTTATAACTTCACCGTTTCTTCTCCGATCTGCTCCAAAATATTCATGCTTGTTAAGAGTCACGTCCTGAACACAACTGCACTGCAATTTTAACTGACAGGTAGAGCGCCACCTAATGGCAAAATGAAATGTGACCGATTTTATGCCCATCTTCTGAGCAACAGCCCCCCCTCTAGGTAGGGCGTAGACGCAAGAAATATTTTTTCCTAGATAGCGTAGACGCAAGAAATATTTTTTCCTAGATAGCCCAAAAAAATGTTTTTAGCCAAGTGTGTAAATCAGCCAGGTTTTCACTCAATCCTCACTCAGGACACATAGGGGGGAGAGACACAGGCGCACAGCAACCACCAGATGGAGTCAGAGATCTATCAGTGACACATGGAGAACTGTGAATCTCACATGCAGCTGCAGTCTGCCTCACACCAGATCAACAGTCACGCCACTTTTAATTCCTTTTTTTAAATTCCTCTCATTTCAGCCTGGACACAAAGGGAGGAGGAGAGATGGCACACTTCACAAGCACGTCACACAGCTGTCAGTTGAACTCTGCCATAAACATTATAACTTCAGTGTTTCTTCTCTGATCTGCTCCAAACTTTCCACGCTTGATAAGAGTTCCTTCCTGAACACATCTGCACTTTGATATTCACTCACAGTCAGAGCGCCACCTACTGGTGACAGGAAATGTCATTGATTTAGTCACTTTTTCCAAGTTAAAGCCACACCTGATTTTTTTTATAACTAATTCCTGTCATTTCAGCCTGGGCACAGAAGGAGGAGGAGAGATGGCAAACTTCAGATACAACTCACACAGCTGTCAGTTGAACTCTGCCATAAACATCCAAACTATTATAACTTCAGTGTTTGTTCTCTGATCTGCTCCAAACTTTCCACACTTGATAAGAGTTCCTTCCTAAACACATCTGCACTTTGATATTCACTCACAGTCAGAGCGCCACCTACTGGCCACAGGAAATGTCATTGATTTTGTGACTTTTTCCCAGTTAAAGCCACACCTGATTTTCTTTTTATAACTAATTCCTCTCATTTCAGCTTGCAAGGAGGACACAGGGGGAGGAGGAGAGGTCACACTAGGGGGAGGAGGAGAGATGTCAGGAAGGCATGAACATGTGTGTATGTGACAGACAGATGGCTTTGAATGTCAATCGCTTGTGTCTAAACTTGCGCCACGAGGAGGTGGCCGCTGCACAAGTAGGCAGCTGCCACGCGTGTGAATGCAGGCACTCCACGACCGCACGTGAGAGACGGATGCCTTTCGGTGTCCATCGCTTGTGTCTCGACTTGCGCCACGAGAGGCGGCCGCGCCAAGGGCAGCGTCCACGACACTGCCCTGTGACCGCAGGCAGTCCACGACCGCATAAGAGCGAGGGCCCGTCATGACACTGCTCGCAGTTTTAATGTTGGTTTTGTTGTCTGAACCTAACGTTGGTTTTGTTTCCTAAACCTAATGTTGGTTTTGTTGTCTGAACCTAACTTTGGTTGTGTTGTCTGAACCTAACATTGGTTTTGTTGTCTAAACCTAACATTGGTTTTAAGTTCTAAACCTAACGTTGGTTTTGTTGTCTAAACCTAACGTTGGTTTTGTTTTCTGAACATAACGTTGGTTTTGTTGTCTGAACATAACGTTGGTTTTGTTGTCTGAACCTAATGTTGGTTTTGTTGTCTGAACCTAACGTTGGTTTTGTTGTCTAAACCTAACATTGGTTTTGTTGTCTGAACCTAATGCTGGTTTTGTTGTCTAAACCTAACGTTGGTTTTGTATGGTAACGTCGTCCCAACTGACAGAAAAAAATGTGGTGCAGGCAGCAATGATACTTCCAATGACAATGTGCCTACATTAGTTTGAAAGTCATGCTGTCAATAGTGACACAAAACAAAAAAATTACATTTGTTTCACTCAGTATGAAACCAAAAGCATAATTTTGTGACTGTTACAGAAAAAGCCATGAGAATGTGTTGACTATCAAATATGGCCTTTTTAGGAAACACAAATACAATTTTTCATCATTATTTAGATGAACAAATGTGTGGTACATCAGATCCTCTGCATCAAAGACAAATCACATTGTTACCCTTCAAATACAACATGATGTTAGCTGGTTCATACAAATTGCCAGTTTTAAGGAATGAGTCACTTACAGTAACATAAGATTTCTTGGAAAACAAAGCAAAGGTTGAGAAAAACTACATTAATCTCTTATAACATTTTCGTTGTTTCAGAGATTTTCTCGATACAGAAAATCTCTAAAACATGTTGGTCTCAATGAAAACCCCTGAGTTTCAGTGTTTCTCTCATTTAATTTGAAAATGAAATACCAATGATTGTTCGTAATAATATGTTCCTACACAGCTGTCCGGCAGCCTCCCCGTGTAGGTCTCACAGGCAGTTACACATATGCAGAGTCACTGGACTGAGTATGCCCAAATCCAGGCATACTCATCCTCGGCAAGTCTTTGTTCCGGATCTCATAAATGGACTTCCTCCTAGCCTGCACTCCTCTCACAGCAGTTTTGATCTTCCTCCAGCCAAGATGGTTGAGCTCTGCTAAGTTCAGCACCACACAAACTCCACTGACGGCAAACATGAAGACAAGAAACACTGTCTTCTCTGTTGGCCTTGAAATATAGCACTCTACATCTTTTATGCAAGGGTATCGGTCACACTCATACACCGCAGGGACACTGAATCCATACAGGAAGTATTGACCCACCAGAAACCCTATCTCGAGTCCATTTCTGAACACCACCTGGATAACGTAGAATCTGGATATGCCTTCCTGCCTCCTCATTTTTGACTTGATAGTTGGCAGGGCTGAGTGGGGGACATCCTTGACCTCGAAGCAGTCAGGCTCTACCTCCTTGTTAGTGTCGTCTGTGTTCTGCAGCACTCCATTCATCTTCTTGTTGTCTCTCTTCTTTAAGTCCATGTCTTTGTCCAAGTAGAGGTACGCCGTGGAATCGCGCTGCTCCCTCTGCTTGGTGGACTGGTGCACAGAGTATGTGATGAAGCAGAGACTAGGGCAGCACACCACAATGATCTGGAACACCCAGTACCTGATGTGGGAGACTGGGAAAGCCTTGTCGTAGCAGGCCTGGTTGCAGCCCGGCTGTAAGGTGTTACACACAAACATGGACTGCTCGTCGTTGTACACAGTCTCTCCAACTATGGCCATGACCAGAATCCGGAAGATCACCACGACAGTCAGTAGGATCCTGAGGGAAAATCAGCCACAGAAATATATTCAAAGTTAGAGGTGTTATAGCTCCAATTCAGTTTAATTCAATTTTATTTATAGTGTCATATCATAACAGAGGTTATCACAGGACCACATAGAGCAGGACCAAATTATCATGATTTTCAGTCCCAACATTACCAAGGAGCAAGCATTACAGCACAACATAGTTGAGAGAAAACACGGCTTTGTCTTCAACTGTAACCGGCTACTGGCTCAGAGGTACAACGAGTCTTCTTCCAATTGGAAGATTGGCAGTTCGAATCCCAGGCTGTAGTGGAAAAGTATAAATTATTAGGCCTTAACTCCTATTTCTTGACCTCGGGGTGAAACGTCACAGGGTTAAGGAAAGTTGGAAGGAGAACTCTAAAGGATTTAGGAAAGTTGACCGTGTTGCTCAGAGAATCTGACCGGACTTTCACTAAGCTACGTCATTATAATGCTGATGATGATTGACAGCTGATGATCCACACCGGCGATTGATGTGTGTCTGCGCTGGAGAAACTACAATAAATTTACTATTTACATTTATTTACATTAGTTTTGTTTTTTAAACATTTGTAACATGTACCATTCAATTATTATCACTGTCCACACACATTTATCAACACAATTCCAATTTACTATATGTCCTCATGAAAGTAATTGTTAAATATGCAAATAAGCATATCGTTTTCATGAACGGCTGAGGTGTACGGAACTTTAAATGTTGCTCTCGCAAGGAATTGTGGGTCGGCGTGATCTCCTTTCCTTTGGTATAGGAAGGCCCGTTGTATCCTATGCTTAAGGAGCTCTGAAAGGAAGCATTGGAGCTCCTTTCCTTTGCATTTAGAGAATTCAAACGGCTCTTATCATGGCGGCCACTTGTTTACTTCCGGGTCACTTCTTCAGTTAGGAACCTTCCTAAGCAAAATAGACTATTCCACCGCAGCCCCAGCTCCTCCAGTCTGTGCCAAAGTAACCTTGGGCAAGATACTGAACCCCCAATTGCCACTAATGCTGCACCATCGGCGTATGATTGAGTTTGATCCTGATCTGCAGGTCTCTCTTTTTATTATTATTATTATTATTATTATTATTATTATTATTGTAAATAGGTTTATTCTCCTTGTCTTTCTGTAATGCATTTTAATTTTGCTTTTATTTTCTTTTAATTCTTCTATTTTTTTCACTTTATTGTATGACATGTTATGATGTGAAGCACTTTGAGTCTGTCTTGTGTATGAAATGTGCTAAAAAATAAAGTTGCCTTGCCTTGCCTTGCCTACATTCGATGCTGACTGTCTCCATCTGGTGACTGTATTGAAGCATGACGAACCATAAGTGAAACTACTTCCAGCAAAAGTGGCCAAAATAACAGTTCTCTGTGAAATAAATAATTTGACATGAAAATATATTTATGTCTGTGCTGGTAAAATGGTTAAATATGATCATTTCCCATTGACAGTGGCCAGTGTGTGTTTCGAGGTGAGTTGCATTAAGGTGCATTTGAAAGCTCAGGATTTCTACTTTCCAGCAATATTGTAGATTGGTGAGAAAATGATCCAGGATCTTTGAACACAATGTTTTAAACTCATGTTATAAATAAACGATTATTAAATAGTGATATTTCTGAACTATGTCATGGGTTGTTTTGAGGTTAAAGGTGCAATGTGTGGGCTGCATGGTGGTGTAGTGGGTAGCATTGTCGCCTCACAGCGAGAGGGTCCCTGGTTCAATTCCCGGGCCCGGGTTCCTTCTGTATGGAGTTTGCATGTTCTCCCCGTGTAAGTGTGGGTTCTCTGGCTTCCTCCCACAGTCAAAGACATGCAGGAGGGGGATAGGTTCAATGATGACTCTAAATTGCACGTAGGTGTGAATGTGAGCGTGAATGGTTGTCTGTCTCTACAGACAACCATTGTGATAGACCCTGTGATAGACTGGCGACCTGTCCAGGGTGTACCCTGCCTTCGCCCAATGACAGCTGGGATCGGCTCCAGCCCCCCGCGACCCTGAATACAGGATAAGCAGTAGAAAATGGATGCATTTGTGCAATGTGCAGCTCCAATAAATAGGGGTCAGCATTGCACCTCTACTGTAACTACTGTCACTAGTAACATCATCCTCAGAGATGAAAACACCACACCTTGGACATGTTTTGCTATATTTTGTTTGAATAACCAACATAGCTTTTTGTCAATGTCTTCTTGATTCCTCCAGCTGTACCCAACTCTCTGTACTCAACTGACACTGTGACCTCAACTCAACTGTAAAACCTTGACCAGTTCTTACCTTCCGATCATGGTAGAGTGTTGCTGGAGAGCTGCCTCCAAGAGACGCTCTAATATGGTCCACTGCCCCATGATTGCTCATTCGGAGAAGATAACTGCCTCTTATTATTCCCCTGCTGTGTCTCCAAGTGCTCCGAACGTCTCCTGTGAATGCATGCATGCGTGTGTTTGGGTGTCTCCTGCTATGCTGCTGTCCTCTGTGGGCAGCTCCTGTTCTCTCTGTTCACCAGCCACTGATTAGTAGAGAGCCCTTTGTACATGGAGGCAGGGTTAGTGTGACTGAGTGGAGCACAGCTGAACACTAATCCAGCTTAAAGCAGACTACGTTAAGTAGTCTACTTTAAAACACATATTGTGTTATAAATATACATAGTGACTGCCCTCTACTGGTTGAAACCTGGCTATTGCAATTACTTTGTTATTGGGCTGATCTGGAGCCAGGTGATTATATGGAGGCAGCTTGAGTCACCATCTAACCTCACTCTACCTCTAAAACCACCACCTCTGTCCCTGCAGACTGTGGAGAGGAGTATAGTGAAGAGTAGTTCTGACCCTTTCGGTTAGCATGTGAATCACTGCTAATTTCTAATGCTAATCGCTTTAACTCCATTGTATACCGTTAGTGACCTCTCGTATACTCTTAGTTGTCAGCTGGTTGCTAGGTGACGGGAGTGGCAAAGGTGACGCAACCAAGAAATTCTCTGTAGAGCAGAACTGCCTCAATTCGTTTCCATGTATAGAACCATTTAAGAGGTCATTCTGTAGTATTGGTCTGTCAACAGTTCACTCTAGTGATGAGCAGCTGGTCCGTTGAGGCAGATCAATATGGGTCATTCCGTGTCATTTCACATGCCTCCCACCTGACCATCTCAGAATGTCCTGAAAAAATTCAAGTACAAAGACACACTTGTTAATAGGACAAATCCAAAATATTAGGTCTCTACTCTCAACAGTCTTCTCATGAAACATCATTGAATGAAGGGTAGTTTAGACGGTTTTTGGCATCCTGCTCTGAAAAGCCATTTTTAAACAGCAATATCTGGAAAACTATCTCACCTGTGGCCTTCAAAATTTCTACAGTGTATATCTGTTACTATATTCCTGTTTTGATATTTCATGTCCAGACATGAAATATCAGTGGTGTAGCTCAATGATAACCTAGTATGGTAGGTACTTAAAATGTGGCTTGTTGAAATAAAGTAGTACATTTGAAGAGTGGCTGAGCTCCCATTTTTGCAGATAAAATACTTCTGCCTCTATCTCTGGTGTTAGCTTAAACATTCTACAAAATATGGTTTCTCTCAGATGATTAGTTTCACAGGCTAAAAAATGGAAGTAAACACATTTTTGCCCAACTTCAGAGTCATATTCCAAAAAACTAGTATCAGGTCCAAACTTACTTTTTTTGAAAGATCATATTCTTGTTAAAATCATATTAAAAAACCGGGAGGGTGTTTTGCCTCAATTTGTCGAAGTGATTTTTTTAAAATCCTGATATTGGTGGGGTTTTGTGGCTGGTTTTTGGTACTGCATGTTCTAACAGCCTACTAGTAAACATTACACCATACTATGTTATCATTGAGCTACACCCCTGATATTCCATGTCTGGAGGCTATTAGTAACATACACTGTAGAAATTTTGAAGGCCACAGGTGAGATAGTTTTCCAGATATTGCTGTTTAAAATGGCTTTTCAGAGTATGATGCCAAAAACCGTCTAAACTACCCTTCATTCAATGATGTTTCATGAGAAAACTGTTGACAGTAGATACCTAATATTTTGGATTTGTCCTATTAACAAGTGTGTCTTTGTACTTGGATTTTTTTCAGGACATTCTGAGATGGTCAGGTGGGAGGCAATAATATGTCACAAGCATACTAAGAATGAAGGAGGTATGGACCCAAATGCAGTTAAAACATTTTATTTAAATAATAAACTACCAAAAAACAAAGTGCAAAAACTCAGGGAGGCCACAATAGCAAAAACACTATAAAAAATAAAGAAGCAGATAATCCAACAGAACTCACAAATAGTAATCCAGAACAGGGGTATTCCATCAAACTCGCTAAGCGCAAAGCCGGGCTAATTACGATAAGCCTTGCTACCTTTAGTGAGAGTTGCGTTCCTTCAACGTGACTTCAACTGCTCCGGGGCAGGCTAAGGGTGCAGTCGAATAGTCAAAAAATAAGGTCCTAACTCCTATTCCTAACTCCTATTCCTTGACCTCTGGGGAAAACGTCACAGGGTTAAGGAAAGGAGATAGGAGAACTCAAAAGGATTTAGGAAAGGTCGACCGAGGTGCTCAGAGAATCCGACCGGACTTTCACTAAGCTACATCATTATAACGCGGCCGCGGATGATTGACAGCTGATGATCGGCACCGGCGATTGACGTGCATCTGCGCTGGAGAAACTACAATAATGGACTACAAAAAACGCGTCGTCCACTTCTCTCCATGTTGGTTTTATAAACAGCTGGTTCACTGACCGGCTTCAGTCCAGCAGCTCCTCCTTCCTGTTTCACCGTTTGCTGTATTTACGTTTCATTTGTGGTTTTAGTTTCGTTTTTGTCAAGTTTGTAACATGATTGAAATAAATAAAAAAATACCATTCAATTATTATCACTGTCCACACACATTTATCAACACAATTCCAATTACTATGTCTGCATGAAAGTAATTGTTAAATATGCAAATAGGCATATCGTTTGTTTTCATGAACGGCCGAGGTGTGCGGCACTTTAAATGTTGCTCTCGCAAAGAATTGTGGGTCGGCATAATCTCCTTTCCTTTCGCATAGGAAGGTCCGTTGCATCCTATGCTAAAGGAGCTCTGAAAGGAAGCATTGGAGCTCCTTTCCTTTGCATTTAGAGAATTCAAACAGCTCTTATCATGGCGGCCACTTGTTTACTTCCGGGTCACTTCTTCAGTTAGGAACCTTCCTAAGCAAAAAAGACTATTCGACTGCACCCTAACCATCACTTGAGCGGGGTTTCAGAGAAGTCCATCTGTTGGAAACAACTGTACCAGCAGAAGGTTCCGCCAAGCCTAGTCCTCGTGATTTTGTCACGTGAAAGACCAAAAATGACCAAGATTACATATATGAAGTACAAACAGACTATATTTTTATCAAGGGTCTAAGAATACATGCTTGCAATTAAAAAATATATGAATGAATCGTTTATTTCCTGAACACCGACTGGCCATATTATTATCTAAATATGTATTCCGCATGTTGTCCATCCCGCTGCACGGTGGTGTAGTGGGTAGCACTGTCGCCTCACAGCGAGAGGATCCCGGGTTCGATTCCCGGGTCGGCCCGGGTTCCTTCTGTGTGGAGTTTGCATGTTCTCCCCGTGTTCTCCCCGTGGGTTCTCTCCGGGTTCTCTGGCTTCCTCCCACAGTCCAAAGACATGCAGGATGGGGATAGGTTCATTGATGACTCTAAATTGCCCATAGGTGTGAATGTGAGCGTGAATGGTTGTTTGTCTCTACATGTCGGCCCTGTGATAGACTGGCGTCCTGTCCAGGGTGTACCCTGCCTTCGCCCAATGACAGCTGGGATCGGCTCCAGCCCCCCCGCGACCCTGAATACAGGATAAGCGGTAGACAATGGATGGATGTTGTCCATCCCCCACTTGGGTGAGTGGTGATGCACCTACCCCCAAACGCGGGCGGCCTGGGTTCACAACCCGGCGAGGACGTCTCATGTATTTTTTTTGTTGCTTGCATTATTGTCTTTAGATCAGAGAATTAGACCAACATTTTACTATAACTATGATAAATATGTCATACAATTTCCCCAGAACCCAAATATAACTTGCAAAAACATGATAGGCATAAAGATGTTATTATTAATAGCATGTTATAGATCCCGATGACAAAGGCATTGCTTTTGGCCATTTTCTCGATGATTCAACATTCACAGTTCTGGGCTGGCTTTATACCCAGTGAACGCGCGTAACACACGATAACGTTAACCTGGCTTGAATTAGCCTTAACAAGGCGCGGCTGAAATGCGTTAATGGAATGGGTTTAGCCGCAAGTGGAAGTTGGCATTAGTTCTAACCAGGCTTAACCAGGTAAGCGCAGCCTTAATTAGCGAGTTTGGTGGAATACCCCTCTGGACACAGGCTGGACAGATCAGGTGGTGGGTATATAAGGATACAACAGACGACCGAGCAAAGACAGAAACGAAACACACAGACTAAATACACAGGGCTGATTAGGTTCAATGAGACAGGTGTGGAAACACAAGGGCAGGCTATGGGGATTGGGGAGAATGAGAGGCAAGGCTGATGAGACAATTAGACGCAGCTGGGAGACTAAAAAAGGAGGGAAACCAAGGAGCCACAAAATAAAACAGAAAACCAACACTACAAAAACCCACAGTCCTGACAGAAAAAGGGGACCTGGAGGAGGAACTCGGGAGGCCAGGCAGGAGGGCGACCAAGTGTATGGGACCGCTCGAGAGGCCGACCAGGCGGATGGGACCGCTCGGGAGGCCGGGCAGGAGGGCGACCAGGCGGATGGGTTCGCTCAGGAGGCCGGGCAGGAGGGCGATCAGGTGGGCGGGGCTGCTCGGGATGCTGGGCAGGAGGTCAACCAAGTGGGCTGGGCAGGAGGGCGAGACCGGGCAGGAGGGCGCCCCATTGGGCTGGGCCACTCGGGGGTCTGGGCAGGAGAGTGAGACTAGGCAGGATGCCTACCAAGCCGGCCGGGTTGCTCGGGAGGCCGGGCAGGGACTGCAGGCTGCTGAGACTCTGGCTAAATATTATATTTAGCTCACCTTGATTCTCTGAAGTTTCTTCTGTTCTCTCTCTCTTCTGTTCTTCTTTGTTCTGTTGACAGTAATCACTATTGGTATGTCACACCTGGTTTGTAGAGGGGGAAGACCAGACCATATGGTGCAATCCATCGGGCAACCAGCTCTTAACTCACACATGACAGCCACCATGGGGCCAGCTCCTAGGCCCAACACACCTCGGCCTTTCCCCTGGGAGAAAAAGGTTCAATTCCCGGCATCAACAAACCCTGATGCGGTAGCCCCAAAGTCAGCATTACAATATGATTTTTGCATCAGTTATGAGGGGTTATATCCTTGCTGCAGGGACCCAGGGTTCAATTCCCCCAGCTACTTTGTGTCATTTCATCCTGTAGAAGGGAGTAGTGTAACTAAACTTTTAAACAATAAACACAATTATAGCTGCTGCGCAGCGATGGGTCGGGTCCGGGCTATTTTTGGCAAATTTGGGCAATTCTGAGCAACAAACAGGAGAATAGGAAGGCAAGACAGTTGACATTGCATTGTTCATTTTGCACCAGTTGAGGCTGAAATCCACAATTTTTAGAACCAAAGACCATTGTCTATCGCACTGAGCTAATTGGCAAGTGGCAACTCAACTGTGGCTTCACAAATTGAGTAAGCCATTCACTGTCGTGCAGGCAGATTTGAAACCCCTGTAAAACAAAACAACAACAAAAAAACAGTTTTTGAGGTAGCCAACTGAGCTAATTGTCTGGAAGTGCAAGCAAGGTATGATATCTGTCAACATGGGAATTGAACCTGTGACCTAAAAGCAGAAGTCACACATTGTACAGACTAAGCTGAACAGACACATGAGCAGCTCCCTCTGTCTGACCACTGACAAGGAGCTGTCAACCTGTGTGAGTGAGTGTGGCTAGTCAGAGGAGTCCCTGATCTAAACATTCTGCTGGATAGTTCAGTGGGTAATGGTACAGACTTAGATTTGGAGGGTGGGGGTTAAAATCCCAGTCACAGCTAATCTTTGCCTGGGTCAACAAGATTTGCTGATGAAGGTCTTGCTTTCTTATAATTAATGGTTGTGAAAATAAATTGGTAACAGATCATTTCAGTTATAGGACTACCATTATTTGTATGTCTGATCAGAAGGTGTAAGGTAATAGACTTGTATAGTCGACCTGATGACTCAACATAGCTAGCTGGTTAGCTCAGTCACTACTGCTAGTGACTTCAGACTGGGTGGCAGGTGTTCAAATCCCAAAATGGGCAATTATGTTACAGTTTGATCAACAGGATCTGGTGCCTCATTTATAAAACTGTGCGTAGGATCCTTACTAAAAGTGTATGTACGCCCAAAATGAAGCTGTACGCAATGTTCCCTTTATAAATCACAGGATCACCTACAAGTGTGCGTACCTGAATCCCGCCCTGTACACGCCCACATTTTACTATATTAATGAGCCGGCATGCAATCATTTCCGATCACGAATAAAAAGACGCAGTGTGAGTGGCAACACATTGCTGCTGCTGTCAACGGCGTCAGTGGGACGGAGCGGACGGTGATCTGAAGGTAAATGACATCTTTCCGCTCCTAACATGGATTTAATGTATTGCTAGAGTATTTGAGGAAGTTTGATTTTGATGTGACTTTGACGGGGATTGTGTCCGAAAAGGAGGGAGACACAGACGCGACTGAGACCAGAGGTATAAGGGATTTTAACAGATTTTAAACTTTTATTGTATATAAAACAAAACGTTAAATCGTTTTTGTCCTTCCAGAGTCTGCAGCGTGTGGCGTAGAGGAGGGTGACGATGAGGAGGGTGATGTGAGGAGGGTGACGTGACGGGCCCTCGGCACAGCGTCCGGGTCCGGCGCAAAGCAGCAGCGCACCCCGGACGCATGGCACATCAAGCGGTCGGGTGCTCACTGATGCCGTCCTGCAACTTCAGCGAGACACAATCACCGCCATCAACAACGTTGCAGATGAGCTACGGCAAACGCGCAATGTGATTAATAAAATAATACATTTACAATGAACATTGATTGTTGTCTTCCTTATATTACAAACGCATAACATCCTCACGGATTCTTGCGCCCTGTTGATACCCCTCCAGTCGGGCAGGGGGCCGTGGCTCGGGGTCATCGATAAATTTGCGCTCTCCACGCTCCACGACTGAGCGTGCACGAGCGTGCCACTCATTATAGCGCATTTCCTCTGCGCCCTGGTTTAAAAACGAGGATAAGTGTAACAATTATACGATGGCTTAATGGCTGTATGTATGTGAGTTGATGATATATGCACATAAATAAGGAGAATATTTAGTTATTCCCGCTGTGTTCTACAGTGATCTAATGGAAGGTATTTATTGTATACTGTATTACATGCATTTGGGCCGTCTCCTCCTGCGGTGACAGCGCTGTTTCAATATTTCAAAATTATTTTGATTTAAGATACAAGTCAGATTTTAAAAGAAGGTGTTAATATGAAAAAAACTATCACTCATTAAAAGCTTCAAAAACATTGCTGGAGTTCATCATGATAACGCAGATCTAACGTATGATATGGAGTATAATTAAATGTGTGCCAGTCATCAAAAATAAATAGTTCTTCTCACGTTTACTGCTGATTCCCTTCCAGTCTCCAGAATGTGCGTACCGGTACGCATGCCTCAGAGTTTGCTTACGGGTAGCACACTTTCCCGTCAAGTTTGGTTTTTATAGATCACAACATTTGCGTGGAAAGTGGCGTACGCACGTTTCCAGCCCCGTTTTGTGCGTATGCAAGCTTTATAAATGAGGCCCCTGGAGAAGAAGAGCTTGGTTTAAAAAAACAAATAAACAAAAAAAGAATATGAAAAGTATTTGTATCAGTAGTCACAATGATTTGTATTTTGCACCATTATTGGTAAGTGTTATCAGGAAGTATGTCCCTGGTGACACAAGACCTTATACTAGGGCTGTAACGATACACGTATCAAAGCTGAAATCGCGACACTCAGATCCACGAACCTGTCTGGCTCCACGAGAAGGCAGAATCGCGACACAACTTCCGGTCCAGATCAGCACTATGAGCTGTAAGTAACACCACATTAACACCGCAGCGGTCGTTCGCTAATTCTCCGCCGTTGTTCGTTCACACGGAGCGAAGCACCGCTGGAGTAAAGACGAACCGCTGTGTAATTCACACAGAAAGCAGCGCAAAGAGACGTCCCGGTTCACGTCATGATGATGACGTGTGTGCGTTTTCAAGGGGTTTCCCTGGAGTCTCCCTGTCACTCAAAACCCGACGGAGGCTAAAGTTCACTGAAGTCTCGGACCGGAGGGCTGACCGTCGCGGAGATTTGTTTTCATCATAAACACTCGGTGAGTTAAAGTTTTTTTTGCCGGTGACAGACGCTGTTTATCGGGCAGAAATGTGAGGAGGAGTCGGTAGGACGGGCGGGAGGAAGGACGCTTCTCCACGTACAGCTGCGGTATTTGTTTCCCCGTTGCCAAAGACAGTTACAGTTACTATGTTACCTTAGTTTGGTTCTGCAACGTTGCTTTGTGGGACATTTCTCTGTAGTAAGTTGAGTGAGGGACCTGTGCAGTTAACAGACCATCAGATAGACACGCCCTCCACGCCAAATCTGCATCTTACATAAATCAAATGTTTAATTAAAAAAAATAAATAATATCGAAATTTGTATCGAACCGTGGGTCAAAAATCGTGATACAAACCGAATCGTGAATTTGGTGTATCGTTACAGCCCTACCTTATACCCATGCTTTCTGAAGAACTCTTTCTTCCAAAAACGGTTCTCTGGATCAAAATAGTTCTTACTCGAACCGTTAGTGTTACCAAGAACCCTTGAAAAACCCTTTCTTCGGGAAAGGGTTTTTCAGAAGCAAATGGTTCCAGGTAGAACCTCAGCCCTTGTAGAAGAACCCTATTGGAACCCTTGTTTCTAACAGTGTACGTGCACCTAGAGCTGGTTTGTTTTGCAAAAATCCACCGCGCCTGTATCATCCTGCCGTCTCAGCACAGTTCACAATTCACAGTTCGTGCACACGCCACAGATCCCACCTCCCCCCTCACGCATGTTACAATATCACAGGCACACGGCTCAAGCTAGGCATATGCTAAATGACGTTAGCAGTTATCTATGAGTAAGTTAGCCAGCCTACCTCTGTGTATTGTGTACTCCATGCCGTTTATCGATGAGAGAAGACACGGGTGCGTTCTGGAGCAGAATCAGGTCAGGAGTTTCTAGTGACGCATCTCGGTGGGATCCCCCCTAGATATTATCACAGCTAACAGACATTTTTAGCATGAAGAAAATTTGTTAGCTAGGGCATTCGCCAATGTTAGTTGCCAGATCTCATGGAGGAAAGGTCACAAAGGTTTTACAGAAAAATCCCATTTTAGTACCCGAATGTTTGGATTGGATGTGGATTATGAAAAAATATTTTCGGTGATTACGGCGTGATATAATCTGTCATAATCTGTGTTCATGTTCACCCATTGGAGTTAAAGGACCCTTTTACAGTCTGTCAGCAATGATGACGTATGTTAGAGTGTGAGAGCCTGTCAAGCTATGGAAGAACAATAACCACCAGAGATGGTGAATGAACCAAACAAGTAGACTTTCCACGTGCGTGCAAAATGCTATGTGTAGCTACTTGCAGTAATACTGATACTATGTAAACTCATGATTGTGAAATATAAAAATCATACTTTCAAAATCGTATTCATCTTAAAAAACACAGTACAAAGCAACAAAATGTGAGTATCAAACAACTGCTCAAACAATAATTTTGGTTGATCATTTCTTTTGGACAAGATACATTCTGTTCATCTTTTTAAAAAAGTAATAAAGAAGGAGCCCAGTAAAGGTTTCAGTTTGGACCCGTTTTTATTTGTTGACAGGTAAAAACACAGTGATCATTCTTTATCTGAGACATGAATCGAGACTCACTCCAAGAAATGCCTGTAAAAATAAGGACCAATATCATTTTAATATGAAGGAACTTTCTGTTTCTGTGTGCAAAGACCATGTGTGACAAGCATGGAGACGGAACATGTGACTATCTGGAGGTTTGGGAGAAATATGTTTTTTCATCGAATGGTAGTTCCAGTCTAAATCAGATAGATAAATTAAGGCAGCAATTAGTGCTGTAAAAAAAAAAAAAAAAACTCAGAAGAATGGCAATTCCGACCAGAGGACAGGAGTTATAGTAACAAATCCAGGAACAAGAGGGAGAAGGACACATGGGAGAGGAGGTTGGTGACTAGGCAGAGAGACGGAACAGGGACTGGACAAGGGTGAGCAAAACACACATACAAACACACACCGGAGAAAATAGGCATTTTCAGGGTGTGATTTTTGACCCGACTCCTCCTTTTGTATGAATACACATGGGATTTGAAGTGTGATCATCCTCACTCTGTTGTTCAAGGGCTAACAACCTTTGCAATGCAAATCATAAAGGGGGGGGGGGGAGGTTACACACAAATACATTGAAGATTAACATTGCACTGAATGCATCACACTCACAGCTGATGAAGATTTTGAGACCCATACCCCTTTTCCACCAATGCAAACCTAGTTCAGGAACCGGGCCGGTGCCCATTCTGAGAACCTGTTTGCGTTTCCACCGGCTAGAGAGCCCAGAGAGCCACGTCATTACGTCACTGTATACGTCTGAGGTTTCCCCGCAGCGCTAATTTCAAGCATAGCAGACATGTCTCTTCAGAAAAAGTGTTTATTTTGGCAAATAATACAATAACAATAAAATACACAAAATACTAAAATCACAATATTTTTTAAAGTGTAGAACAGTGTGTGATCAATAGATCAGAGTGTTTGATGTTTAGTCATCTGCAGGTTGGACCGTTCAATATCGCCGATGTCCGACAGCTCTACAAACACAAACCAGAGAACAGCGGTTTAATCACAAACGTGTCCACGATGCTGTGAACACAGATGTTAAGTCACATTGGTATTTGTCAAAATGCCTCGGTGGAAAAGGGCCAACAATGGCTTAGAGGATATGAGTCAGATTTGTTAACTGGTGATCATTTATTTTGGGTTAGCTCCAGTATTTGGATTGCTTATGGAGCATGGAGTTGTCGCATGTCCAGATTCACCTTGTTGCACACCTATCTTTCCAGTAAAAAGGCACCTCAAGAAAAACAACCAGCGGTCTAGCAATTTGTTTGGGATATGAGAGCAGAGAACAACGCCAGAGCTCCATTGGTTTCTGATCCACACACAATCATGTCACAGGTCGTTCTTGGACACACACCAGAGCCGCAATGGGCTACTGAGACAAACGGTCTTAAAACATCCTTGCAAGAGTAAAATTATCCAGTAGGTCAACAATTCACTTTGGTTTTCAGAAAGTGAACAGGCATGCCAGGCTGACACAGTGGCACTGCTAAAGTTTTTAGCAGCACAAGGCCACAAAGTCAGCCTCTCAAAATTGTAGTGGGTAAAACAGTAAGTAACCTTCCTAGGCCACATTATTTCCCATAAGGTTTTAAAAAAAACTAACCGATAATCGGATCCAAGCCATCTTTAAAATTATGCTGAGATGGCACAGCCTCTGCAGAGCATGACACATGATCATGGACATCGACCGACAAACACACGGACTTGGACAACGACGGACATGCCAGCTTTGTTTAGCTTTTACAAACCCTGACTGCCGCCCCGACCTTGGGCTGACCCGACTCAGACCAACCTTTTGACACAGACTGTTTGTAAAAAGAAAAAATGAATGTCATCGCTTAATCTTTTTTGTTCCTCAGGTAGTTGCATCCATCCTCCTGGAGTGGAGAATGAGCCACCTCACTCCAGCACAGATGATGCATTACCATAATATTTTGCTCTCACTCCCTAATGTCACTATAACCTGATGCATTGTACTTAACCAGCAAGCCTTTTGTCTACAGCAGTGGGTGGTGAGCCACACGACTGCATGGTGGCAATTGTGGAAACCTGCTCACCACGACCCCATTCAGATAACAATGTAAAATGTGAAAAGGCCTAACCTTTCTTCCCAAATAACACCTCCTCTCTCCTCCAAAGGGCAACCTGGGTTTGCAAATATGTTTGTATCAGTGCCTGGCTAGATAGAAACAGCTGACAGTTCCTAGTGTACACGGGACTTCTCTAACCACTCACAAACATTTTGCTCTAAAGTTTTCTCTTCCCAAAGTGCTTAGTGTGCCTCCGACCCATGTCGGGAGAAGACAAGGAATCCAGCCAATTTATGCTATGCTGGATTACTGCATTAAGCTCTCCAACTCGTTAAAGTCTATCCACACACAGGTCAGAGCAGCTCTACCAACCCCATTGCAAGGACCATTGCATTCACCACAGCCTGGAGACTGGGTGGTGATAAATGACTGCAAGAGACGTCATTGGAGAAGACCCCGCTGGACAGGACCATTTCTGGTACTCCTGATAACCAACACGGCTGTGAAGATAGCAGAGAGAGCCACGTGGGTCCACACCAGCCACTGCAGGAAGGAGCCACCACTCAAGGTAGAGATCTGGACGGGGGGAACAGACCTGCAACCCTACGAGGACGAGAAGAAGAAGACCCAGCAAAAAACCACAGGAGCGACTGCTGTGATGCCGACGGACAACAATGGCTGTGTGACCAATTTGGTCCGTGGGGAACAGTGGTGGTCCAGTTTTCCACCCGTCTTGATGGTGCTCTGTACACTTCTGCAGACCGGCATTTGTGCTCCAATGTGCATAACAACACCGACGAAGCAGGAAGGATAGTTGAGCAGTACGTTCAGCTCTGCACCACGGCTTGGGATAAGAAGGAACACTCTTGAAGAGGAAGAAAACAGGATCCCGATCATTGAACAATCGTATCACCTGACCGAAAGAAATAAAATTGTATAACACGTAATACAAATCTTATATTAGTAACGATTTAGATTCCTGTAACCCCAATGTGATCCTTTTATGACAGTACCTATTGATTGTTGATTTAATTGTTTGATTTACAAATTAATCAAAAGGGAGGAATGTGAGGGAAATTCCTATTTAATCATGTATTTCTGTGGGCAAATGGCTGTCTGTCCTCAATGCGTATTGCAGGACCATTTGTCACCAGGGGCGTCGCCAGACAAGCCCATTGATGCAGGATAAGACAATGACCCTTTGATCAAACACAACATCTGGGGACACCTGGAACGGGGGCTGCAGGATGTCAGACCTATATGTAGATTCAACTGCATTATAAGTGCCAACAGAAACAGTGACTCTTCAGTCATTCCTGCGTCGCACTGGGGAATGGCTCATCCTGCAGCATTAAAAGATCTTCAGATTTGGATATTATGTCTACTGGTATTTCATTGCCAACTCTCACCTGCACTAGACTAAACTGTTATTTCAGCTGCAACGACAGAACCAAAAAAATGTTTTTTTAAATTGCATTTTTTTTTTTTTTTTTTGGCTCATGTCATTCTTTGATTTCAAAAATGTTATTTTCATGAATGCATCACTATCTGGTTTGACAGTAAAATGTTGCTGCAGGTTTGCAATTTTAAAGCAGGTTGGAAGCTTTTCCTGAGAGGCAGTGTGGGCGTTCACCTCAGCGGTTTTGTTCCTTTTTTCTCCCAAGAAGCAAGTTTGAATGACAAATCACCTCAGGTTAGAGGACAACCGCCCACCTCCACTGTGGACTGTCAGCTCTCCGTCAGGCTTTCTGTTACAACCTGCAGATGACTGGATGTCCTCTTCATACAGCTGGAGGAGGGTGGTGGAGGGGGGTGTGTGTGCATCCAACCGTAGCGAGAAGATAATGGGAAAAACCAAAGAGCATCATTACCTCTCTCCATGCGTCTCTGCACCCCAAACTGCTGAGAAAAGACGGAGTGGAGCCATCGCTTTGACGCTTTGGATCTGGACTCATTTTAATGTTCGACTCCTATGTGAAAAATATTTCATTGCTTCAGGCAGCAGCGGTCAAGGGCAACGAGGGCTGCACGATAACGATAAAACTGACATTGCACTTCCCACACAAAATATATGTCAAAATATATGTAAAAATATATGGAGTTCATCATGAAACTGGGAGGCTGACCTAGACTGTAGCTCATGAATCACTAGTCATGTACGTGGAAATCAGGGGAGTTTTCCTCACTCAATAGACTACTGCACATTTGCACATCGCAATGCCGATGCTGAAACAAGATATCGAGCAGCCATAAACCAAACATCATCTGTTCTTGGGCTTCTCTGTTTTTTGTTAACACTGTTGTTGCACTGCTCAGCAGCACTGTACAGAAGTCTTGCAGAGCATTTTTAGAAAGGAAGAAACTTTTCTGTTTCATAATGTTTTTTTCATTTTTACACATCTACATACATCCTTGTGACAGCTTTGCAGAGGCGAAGTCATGGTGTTTCGTGTGTTTTTCGTGGGACCTAATTTTAGAATAAATATGTGCAGTAGTCAACGGCGAAAGACAAATATGTTTTGATCCTATTTGAATTGTGCCATGAATGACGCATACGATCAAGAAAGTCACATTTGAACACTGGAGGCAAACATGAGAAGGCATTATTCTGCCGTACTTTAATGCTAAAGAAAACAATCAGAACAACGTTGTCACTTGTCTGGCTTTAGAAATGTGCTTTTATATGAATTTAAAATGAAACTTAAGTGTTTTCCTAGCTACCTTGTTTATTTCACCATGCTTCCATGCTAACATTACAGTGGCTAAAGAAAATGAGCCTAGCAGGGGGCCAGCAGCAGTACTGGGTCTACACTACTTGTCAGACAGTCCAATTATTTTATGTCAGAGCATTTCATTTCTTCATTGCTATCGGTAGTTTATGAGGATTTCAAGTAATATAACAGAAAGTGTTTCTGAATAGAATCACCTCCTCAACCTTTAACTTTCTCAAGAAGCAGTGTGTATAAAAGCTATTATAAAAAAAGAAGCTAACAAAACTTGATAGCCAGTGTGAACTAAAGGGTGGAGAGTACTATTCTGCCTCCACACATGCTCCACCCTCAACAATATCTCACGTTTACTAACAGAAAATAGCTCTATAAAGAAAATCATTTGGTATGACATTAGCTGCGGTTTTGGTTATTTTAGGTATATTTTATTGTTGTACAAATGAAAAAAGCATAATTTTACATTACACTTTGATCAAGTGTAACTTTCGATGTATTGTCCGCCTCTTTTATGCAAGCTAACATTACTTTTGTCAGTGTAGTTGGGTACATAACATTTACACACCTGGCAAATGAAGATTTAAATATCCTAGCTGGTGAATATTTTTCTACTGTAAATCCTGTCGCCTTTTCATTAAATGGAATTAACAGTTTACAGTAATGGCACCAGTTAGTGCATGAACTCAAATGCTCCCTCCATGCTCAAAACTATTTTTGGAGTTTTTGAAAATGTTTCAGTTTCCAGAGCCCTAAAACGACAAACATATCAGAAGGTCTATTTACTTTTTGTACTTCCAACGTGTATTTTTTTAATAAATATAATATATATAATAAAATAACAAATCTCTTCAATACAGGTATTTTTTTCACAGGTTTAAATTTGGCAAAGTTTTGTTTTTTATTTGATTTGGGTGGTTAAATCCTTCTCATGGCCTCAGAAAGCTTTGGACCGGCCCTGTTTGAGATGGCAGAAATGATGCTTTGCAATTTCAGGCAAATCTCAGACTTATAAAAAAAAAATTATCAGCAGGTGCACCTCTTTTTTTTTCTAGACCTTTGGTATGGGAATGCTACAGCAGTTTTTAAAGGATTTACAGTGTTTGGTGCCTGTGCAGTTTTTTAAGCTCTTTTCCTCCTGCTCTCCGCCTTTCATTCGGCTGAATTCACAATCTATCATTTCCAACATTCGGTAATTATTCGCCCTTCGAACACACCTCCCCCTCACTATCAACCAGAATGCCTCGACTGCAAACTCCACATTTCACCGCTCAGCTGTGAGGATTAAACATACTCCTGGAGGCTGTAGCTGTCCTTGATGTCTTTTGGAGGGAGTTTGGAGGGAGACGTGTAGACCTGATCCTGCTTCAGTTTCTCCTGAGTTTTGTGCTGGTTCACTTTGTTCAACTGCAGCTGAACTGTCTTGCTTTGCCTGTTTTTTGGCTCACTGTGCAGCTCTCGTCTCCACTGATCACCTCGGTATGGCTCTAGTCTGTCGGGGTCAGCAGAGGAAACAAAGTCCGAGCGTCCGGTTCTTCTTCCCGGACAGGACAAACAAAAAATGACCCCTCCAGCCAGGAGGAAGCCAGCCGAGATAAACGTCACGCACAGAGCTCCTCCGGGCTGATATTTACTGTTGTCTGGCACGTCTGTGGTCAGGAAGGCGGTGATGACTTCGTGGGTGAACCAGGACGCGGGGACCAGGCAGAGGAAGCTGGCCAGTATGAAGCAACCCCCTGCAGCGATGGCTGTGTGCCCCTTCGCTCGGGGACTGCCCCCCCAGCGGGTACATTTAAGCCCCAGGGAGGCGAGGCAGAGTCCTAACAATGCCACCATGCAGGACAGAACCATGGCAGCCCGCGTGGTCTGCAGATACGCCGGCAGCGACAGCATCGAGTTCTTCATGGTGCAGCTGAAGACGCCGGAGCTGTACCAGACGCAGTCCATCCACAAGCCCTGCATCTGTGAGATGGGGGTCATGATGCTGGACCAGACATTGTCGCTAACCTTCCAGTTGGGTAGCAGGGTGGCCACGGTGGTGCCAAGGACGCCCAGGAGCGCAAGGGCGAACGCCAGGATCTGAATGGCAGCGGACAGCATGGTCCAGCGCCAGTCCCCGATGGCGTCCTGGGGCAGCAGATAATTTCCTCAGCACGGGTTGAGCTGCAACCAGGAGAGAAATGAGAATTGAAGTGAGCGTGGGAGTGTGACGGACGCACAGCTGAGGCTGCTGATGGGAATGTGTTTCTTGTTTAGGGGGGCGAGCATGAGTGAGCTCGCTGATTGCCTGCATTAGTTACTCTGCAGCTGATGTGGTGATCATTGACACTCAATTATGTCCATTTAAAGCTGCAGTCTCTTGGGCATACTCTTTCTGAGCTGCAGGAAAAACTAAAGGCTGTCAGAGTGAAGTTATTTATTCAACCGTGATCTCTCCATTTCAACGAGAGAGAAATTATCTTTTCGAGTGAAGATTCTGAGAGCCGGGGTCTTACCTGTCTTGTGTCTTTGGTAGCGTTTCCTCAAGTGATTTCTGAGGACGAAGCAGAGTGAATGAAAGCACAGGGTGTGTGGGTTAACAGCCTCTAACTACCCCTCAGCCCGCTGTCTCCTTGGCAACTGTACATACAATTTCATCCTGCATCGTGGAAAAGATGCACCAAGCGTCCGTTCTTTTGTTTTTTCCCCCTGCAAGCTCACTCTGAATGGAAGAAACCTTCGTACGAACAAAGTCTGCTTCAGGAACCAGGTTTTTGTTCCTTACCTGAAGGTCACTGGCTCTTCTGAAGGAGCCGCAGAGCAGCGTTCTTATCTGATGAGTTGATGGCGGGGTACAACAGAGCCACGCAACGCCGCACAAATGGTTCTCTTTGTCGCCGTTGACTACACAAAACCCTGTTTTTGATGGTTTTCTTTGGATGATACCAGTTAGATTTTTTTTTGTCCTCTCTCTTTTTTGAGAGATGTCACAGAAAGAGTTTTACGAACGCTTGGCAAATGCGGTACCACCTCCTAAAAATGAAGGTAAAAGCTCATTACTGATAATATCTGCCGGTTAGAGTCCTTCAGTTAGAAAAACGCTCACGGTTCATACGATTGTGGTTTTAAAACAATCAACATGCACCATCCGGTCGTCATTTTCATCTTGGTTTAGTGATAAAAACCGCTGAGCTGTTCTTTGTCCAGCTGCAGTGTGAATCAAGGTGTCACCCATCATGTGACTGTGTGAAGGATCGCCCACTGCATCGTGGTGATAAGCAGCCCGCCCACCCGTTTGGGCTGCGATGGGACCCAGCAGTCAGTCAGTGGCAGCCTGTTATTACCATAATCCTCCAGTGTTATCAGCCTCACACACCAGCCGCTTCCACCACACTGCAAACAACAAAAAACAGGTTTTCTCAACCAGCCACCCTGTGGGAAAATACCACATTAAAGTCCCTGTGAGAATCATGTCAGCCATCAACAATGCTTAATTAACGTTGTCGTATTGATGCAGTAACTCAGAACAAATAAGAGCACAGTGAAGACGACTGGGTTTTCCCACCAGAGACGCACAGCACTGAGTTGGAACTGGAGCGTTAATCTGGCAGATTTCTAGTGGAGTTCTGTACTGTGGTCAAAACAACACTTTTTGTTCCTGCTTGTGGACCCTTAAAGAGAAGCAGGATAGTTAGTATGTATAGTATACTTTAGTGTGGACATGACAAATGAAAACAAACAGATTTCCAGGATATTAAAGGTCTTATATTTAGATGAAGAATGAAATGCTTCACTTCCTAAAATTACAGAAATCACACATTAAGTATGGAGAATGCTACCAGAATAAATGACAGACCTTTTCAATTAATAAATAATTTGATTGACTCTGAAAGAAACAATTGTAAAATAATTAATGTAATTAGCATTTAAAAGCAGCTTCATTCAGCCCACAAGCAGCAGCAAGAGCTCAGATGGGATGGATGCTATCTTTAAAAAACGATATGATTTTGCATCTGTTTTTCAATTGCTCATTGTTAAAGTAATTATTCTGGTGGCACATTGATACAAATAAAAAGGTCAATATACTTCAAAATGTTTTGAACTGATTGGTGAGATTTTTCTGTAAGACAATTATTGATAGTAAGCAGTACTTTCTTTTCTTAATGTTACAGTCGTTTGAAATCTCCCACGTAAAAATATGTTTCAAATAAAATCTATTTTTGGTTTTCTTTTGTAAAAGCTTTATTTTTGATTTGCTTAATTTAAAAAATTTTGTTCAGGCTTTGTGTCATTTTATGGAAAATATCATTCTTTATTTATTTGTTTGTCTTTTCTTTCATTTTTGTTTAATCTTTCATTGATTTTCTGTTTTGAAGCTTGTTATGATTTTTAAATAAAATGCACACTTTCAGTTTTAAAAGATACTCAACATAAAAACTAAACAAAAAAAATCCTCATATTTAAACATACTTCACCCATTTAAGAAAAAATAGGAAAAATAATTCACAACACTAAATGAGGGCAGCTAAAATTACGATATGATTGCAGAAATCACTATTAATCTGTTACAGCCCTATCCTGACTTCTACAAGCCCATTTAATACCTTGTTTCAGAAACCCCTTCCTTAAACCTCAAATGTCAGAGTGTCCTTGAATGCACCAACAGGGAGAGTTTTCCCAGCAGCCCTCACTGCTCTTTACTGCATCATGACAATAATAACAAATGTCCCTTTGAAAGAAGAATTAATCTGCTCTGGGATGGAGGTTGATTTTTATTAAGTAAACGACGGCTACTTAGAAGTAATCAACGTAAAGTCTGATGGATTTGGAAATCCTCAGCTCTGAGAATTATATTTAATCTATTCTGTTGATACATTTTTGATGAAGTTTTGGTCTATACATTTTCAGAAAATAGAAAAACTGATATTAGAGAAGCTGTTTGTTGCTTGATAGCTGATTGGAAACAACAATCACCTATAGAATCTGTAATCATTCCAGTTCTAATCTGCAGGGACAGGTGTATATTACAGTTTTTCTCGATCGTTTACACACATTTTCTGAAAGCATGCCTCATACTCTCAGAAATCTACACACAAATAAAAAAAACACACACACAATGGGCAAAACCCCTCAATTCTCCTGCAAAATGAAACTTTACATTCAAATCAATGTTATTCCTTCTCAAAATGGTATTTTGTTGTCAAATGACACACACAAACCATCATATGAATAGACATTTATAAGAACCAGTTGAACACTGATGTGCTCAATGTAAAACACGATGAACACTTCTTCTCCATTTACCATAATGACTTAGGCCTTTTTTTGTTCAGTGTTACACTCACTACAGACAGTACATACATAAATGTGTTGTAAAATATTTTTGAATATTGTTTTTATATATTTTATTTTTCCCACAAGAATACTGTAATGTACACAGTGTTCATCCAAACCAACACAAAGTTGCATATACAGTGGTCTACATACAAAACCAGAAGAATTTACTGTATATAGTTACAAAAAAAACAAAAAAACAACAACAACTATCCCGCATCCTCTCTTCTGTTTCGGTCTGGCCACAGCACCTCATCCACATCACAGGCAATGCAAGCGATGGCCGAGCAGCGGGGGAAATATCGCCTAGCATGGCAAATCCATGCTAGGCTCCTCCTCGTACTCTCACTCCTCTGGCTCTGCCTCTGTTGACAATGTTGGCATCCATTGCTCCAAAACAGAAGAGCTCACCTGTTGCACTTTTATGCTAATGCTCTAATTGCAAATTGTAGAACTGTGTTGCAGGTGTTTTCCCATGTGATGAGTCAGTGTGCATAGTAGGGAAATTAACTTTAGAATTTTGAATAGCAGTGTGTTCCTTGTGAAAACAAGAGATTTTCTTCATGAAAATTGTGCCAAATGCAGAGAATTGTGTGTAGTGTTTTGAAAAAAGTGTGTTTTAAAACTGCAATTTGAGTGTAAAGCAGGAATTGTGCTTGCAGTTTAGCAGAGTTAGTTCAGGGTGTTGGTGCATGAGTTACATGTTGTGGTCATTGTGTCTCAAGTACCAGTATTTGTGTGTAAACAATTGAGAAAAACTGTAAAGCAGTGGCGTGTTTTATGTCTTGTGTATTATAACTCATGTTGGTCAGACGTTTGTTCCACATACTGAGCACTTTGTATTAACATCCAGCTGCTGATGTGAAACGTCTATTACAAGCCGACTCTGGAGGTTTGATTCGACGCCTGCAGGCGTCCGCTGCTGCAGAGGACAAACGGAGAACATTTATATCTGTATCACCATGTGGCTCAGAGGTGCATTCTGTTTATTTTTATGTTTGGTTTCTGTTTGATTTTTTGTATTTATTTAATGACATTTGGTGGAAAGGAGGTTTGTTTTGATGCTTTTGATGTTATTTTGGTTTAATTTTGCTTTTACTTTTTTATTCTTTCTTTTTGGTTTGCTTAATCATTCATTCTGTGTTAAATTTATTTGTGTCATTTTTTCGGTTTGTTTAATCTTTCATTTATTTTTTGATATATCCAATTGTGTTTGTTTTGTGAAATATTTTTTTATTTTTTTTTATTTTGGGTTTGTTGTTTTTTGTATTGTTAATAATCACATCACGTACACTGCCTACTATTAAATCCATTCTTAAAACGCATTTATTTTTTAACTATTAAGGCTTTGCTTTTATGTTTTTATAGTTGTATTGTTGTATTTTTTGCATTTATGGTCTTATGTTATTTTACTGTGCTTTTAGTTTTTATGTCTTTGTCCATTGAGATGATCGGCACAGCACTTTGATCAACTGTTGTTTTTAAATGTGATCTATAAATAATTTAAATAATTCATATTAATTCATATTTAATAATTGAAAAATAAAATTATAAATACATTTTTAATGAAGCTGTTTGACATCTGAAAATTAGGCAAAAAACAAAACAAAAAACGTGTACATGCGAGGGATTTCTAGTCATTTTAGATTAAATGTTAAAGAAGAAGAAGAAGAAATTTGTTTTAATTTACAAATTTATGAAGTCAGTCGTCGGCATTCTCCTTTCACCTTTAATTCAATATGGCTGAAATTAGCTTCACATTAAAGCACAGTTTAACCTTTGACCCCCACATTCACAGTGATAATAGTTTGGAGCCAAATCAAACCATCTGGTAGGAACACACGCACACACACACGCGCGCGCACACACACACGCGCGCGCACACACACACACACACGCGCACACACACACACACACGCGCGCGCACACACACACACACACACACACACCACCTACCCCCAATACGCCATCAACCATCAATCAGCACACAGACAGGAATATAAATGAACTGCTTTATCTCAGCTGAACACATGCACACACACACACACACACACACACACAAAATCACAATTAGAATAATAATCATTATTATAAAAAATGTATTATGAATATTGTAATAAGAATCATAATACATTTATGTATTGTTAACATTATTATTAATGATAATAGTATTGTATAAGCATGGGTTAGGGTTAGGGTTAGGGTTATCGTACTCTCAGAACTCTATACACAAATCAACAAACACACACACAATGGGCAAAACCCCTCAATTCTCCTGCAAAATGAAACTTTACATTCAAAACAATTTTATTTCTTCTCAAAATGGTATTTTGTTTTCAAATGACACACACAAACCATCATATGAATAGACATTTATAAGAACCAGTTGAACACTGATGTGCTCAATGTAAAACACGATGAATGGAAAACACTTCTTCTCCATTTATCATAAAGACTTAGGCCTTTTTATGTTCAGTGTTACATTCACTACAGACAGTACATACATAAATGTGTTCTTAAATATTTTAGAATATTGTTTCTATACTCAAAACACACAAATAAACAGTAACAAATATATTTTATTTTTCCCACAAGAATACTGTAATGTACACAGTGTACATCTTAACCAACACAAAGTTGCATATACAGTGGTCTACATACAAAACCAGAATAATTTACTGTACGGCATCCATTGTTGGCATCCATTGCTCCAAAACAGAAGAGCTCACCTGTTGCCCTTTTATGCTAATGCTCTGATTGCAAATTGTAAAACTGTGTTGCAGGTGTTTGCCCATGTGATGAGTCAGTGTGCATAGTAGGGAAATTAACTTTAGAATTTTGAATGGCAGTGTGTTCCTTGTGAAAACAAGAGATTTTCCTCAAGGAAATGTGTATCAAATGGAGAGAATTGTGTGTAGTGTTTAGAAAAAAGTGTGTTTTAGAACTGCAATTTGAGTGTTAAGCAGGAATTGTGCTTGCAGTTTAGTTAGTTAGAGTTAGTTCAGGGGGTTCGTGCATGAGTTACATGTTGTGGTCATTGTGTCTCAAGTACCAGTATTTGTGTGTAAACAATTGAGAATAACAGTAATTTATTAAGTGCAAAGTCATATAAAAGATGGTTTTACTGTAAAACTGAAATCTTATGAACTTCATAAATGTATTGTTCCCAATGACTGAATGAACTACACCAACCAATAACTGTATTGATAACCATTAAAGCTGGGGTATGTAATGTTGGAAAGCTAGCAAGAGAGCTAGCAAGAAAATAGCACCTCCTCCTGCCTCCTCTAAGTCCCCTCCCCCCCTCCCGTCAGTGAGTCCGTCCAAGCTGATTCTTCCGGCATCAGCGAGACGTGAAGATGAACATGAAGGCATCTGATTGTTTTTTTACTCCGACCAATCCGCGGCCTTCGGTGCGAGGGGCGCAGATTGGTTGTTTGTTTTCTCAGTCCCACGGCGGCCACAGAGCTCTGTTTAATTCCGTTCCTTTTCCTGATGACATAATGTTCTGATCCCTCTGAAATTAGACGGGCCATTTCACCCAGTATAACAAAAAGTGCTTCTGAACAGGATTACATACCCCATCTTTAAAGAGAGCAAGAATTAAGTAACTGGAATGTTCTGGTTTTATAATCATTCAGTCATTGTCAAACATTGACACATCAGCCAATCACATTAACTGGCTACAGGATATTATGTGGTATGAAAATGAAAAAATATTTGTGAATCCTGTTTGAAGTGTGCCATGAATAACGTATAATGTTTGTCAATTTAAAAGATAATTTGTTGTCACCTACGTCCTGTTGTCAACTACTTCCTGTTGTCACCTACGTCCTGTTGTCAACTACGTCCTGTTGTCACCTACATCCTGTTGTCAACTACGTCCTGTTGTAACCTACGTCCTGTTGTCACATACGTCCTGTTGTCACCTACGTCCTGTTGTTACCTACATCCTGTTGTCTATACGTCCTGTTGTTACCTACGTCCTGTTGTCACCTAGTCCTGTTGTCACCTACGTCCTGTTGTCAACTACGTCCTGTTGTCACATACGTCCTGTTTTCAACTACGTCCTGTTGTCACCTACGTCCTGTTGTTACCTACATCCTGTTGTTACCTACATCCTGTTGTCTATACGTCCTGTTGTCACCTACGTCCTGTTGTCTATACGTCCTGTTGTCAACTACGTCCTGTTGTCACCTAGTCCTGTTGTCACCTACATCCTGTTGTCAACTACGTCCTGTTGTCACCTAGTCCTGTTCTATATTACGTCCTGTTGTCACCTACGTCCTGTTGTCAACTACGTCCTGTTGTCTATACGTCCTGTTGTCAACTACGTCCTGTTGTCACCTAGTCCTGTTGTCTATACGTCCTGTTGTCAACTATGTCCTGTTGTCACCTACATCCTGTTGTCAGCTATGTCCTGTTGTCACCTACATCCTGTTGTCTATACGTCCTGTTGTCACCTAGTCCTGTTGTCTATACTTACTGTTGTCAACTACGTCCTGTTGTCACCTACGTCCTATCTTCATCTTTGTCCTGTTGTTCCCTACGTCCTATCTTCATCTTTGTCCTGTAGTTTCCTACGTCCTATCTTCATCTGTCTTTTCGTCACCTACATCCTATTTTCATCTATGTCCTGTAGTTACCTATGTCCTATCTCAATCTATGTCCTGTAGTTACCTATGTCTTATCTTCATCTATGTCCTGTAGTTACCTATGTCCTATCTTCATCTATGTCCTGTAGTTACCTATGTCTTATCTCCATTTAAGTCCTGTAGTTACGTATGTACTATCTTCATCTATGTCCTGTAGCTTCATCTCTGTCCTGTCGTTACCTATGTCCTATCTTCATCTATGTCCTGTAGTTACCTACGTCCTATCTCCATGTATGTCCTGTAGTCCTGTTGTCACCTATGTCCTGTTGTCGACTATGTCCTGTTTTCACCTAGTCCTGTTGTCACGTACGTCCTGTTGTCAATTACGTCCCGTTGTCACCTAGTCCTGTTGTCACCAACGTCCTGTTGTCACCTACGTCCTGTTGTCTACAGTCCTGTTGTCACCTAATCCTGTTGTCACCTAATGCTGTTGTCACCTAGTCCTGTTGTCACCTGCGTCCTGTTGTCTACTACGTCCTGTTGTCACCTACGTCCTGTTGTCACCTACGTCCTGTTGTCAACTACGTCCTGTTGTCACCTAGTTCTGTTGTCACCTACGTCCTGTTGTCAACTACTTCCTGTTGTCACCTACGTCCTGTTGTCAACTATGTCCTGTTGTCACCTACATCCTGTTGTCAACTACGTCCTGTTGTCACCAACGTCCTGTTGTCACATACGTCCTGTTGTCACCTACGTCCTGTTGTTACCTACATCCTGTTGTCTATACGTCCTGTTGTTACCTACGTCCTGTTGTCACCTAGTCCTGTTGTCACCTACGTCCTGTTGTCAACTACGTCCTGTTGTCACATACGTCCTGTTTTCAACTACGTCCTGTTGTCACCTACGTCCTGTTGTTACCTACATCCTGTTGTTACCTACATCCTGTTGTCTATACTTCCTGTTGTCACCTACGTCCTGTTGTCTATACGTCCTGTTGTCAACTACGTCCTGTTGTCACCTAGTCCTGTTGTCACCTACATCCTGTTGTCAACTACGTCCTGTTGTCACCTAGTCCTGTTCTATATTACGTCCTGTTGTCACCTACGTCCTGTTGTCAACTACGTCCTGTTGTCTATACGTCCTGTTGTCAACTACGTCCTGTTGTCACCTAGTCCTGTTGTCTATACGTCCTGTTGTCAACTACGTCCTGTTGTCACCTAGTCCTGTTGTCACCTACATCCTGTTGTCAACTACGTCCTGTTGTCACCTAGTCCTGTTCTATATTACGTCCTGTTGTCACCTACGTCCTGTTGTCAACTACGTCCTGTTGTCTATACGTCCTGTTGTCAACTACGTCCTGTTGTCACCTAGTCCTGTTGTCTATACGTCCTGTTGTCAACTATGTCCTGTTGTCACCTACGTCCTGTTGTCAGCTATGTCCTGTTGTCACCTACATCCTGTTGTCTATACGTCCTGTTGTCACCTAGTCCTGTTGTCTATACTTACTGTTGTCAACTACGTCCTGTTGTCACCTACGTCCTATCTTCATCTTTGTCCTGTTGTTCCCTACGTCCTATCTTCATCTTTGTCCTGTAGTTTCCTACGTCCTATCTTCATCTGTCTTTTCGTCACCTACGTCCTATTTTCATCTATGTCCTGTAGTTACCTATGTCCTATCTCAATCTATGTCCTGTAGTTACCTATGTCTTATCTTCATCTATGTCCTGTAGTTACCTATGTCTTATCTTCATCTATGTCCTGTAGTTACCTATGTCCTATCTCAATCTATGTCCTGTAGTTACCTATGTCTTATCTTCATCTATGTCCTGTAGTTACCTATGTCCTATCTTCATCTATGTCCTGTAGTTACCTACGTCCTATCTCCATCTAAGTCCTGTAGTTACGTATGTACTATCTTCATCTATGTCCTGTAGCTTCATCTGTGTCCTGTAGTTACCTATGTCCTATCTTCATCTATGTCCTGTAGTTACCTACGTCCTATCTCCATGTATGTCCTGTAGTCCTGTTGTCACCTATGTCCTGTTGTCGACTATGTCCTGTTTTCACCTAGTCCTGTTGTCACGTACGTCCTGTTGTCAATTACGTCCCGTTGTCACCTAGTCCTGTTGTCACCAACGTCCTGTTGTCACCTACGTCCTGTTGTCTATACGTCCTGTTGTCACCTACGTCCTGTTGTCAACTACGTCCTTTTGTCAACTAAGTGCTGTTGTCACCTACGTCCTGTTGTCAACTATGTCCTGTTGTCTACAACGTGCTGTTGTCAACTAAGTGCTGTTGTCACCTAATCCTGTTGTCACCTAATGCTGTTGTCACCTAGTCCTGTTGTCACCTGTGTCCTGTTGTCTACTACGTCCTGTTGTCACCTACGTCCTGTTGTCAACTACGTCCTGTTGTCACCTAGTTCTGTTGTCACCTACGTCCTGTTGTCAACTACGTCCTGTTGTCACCTACGTCCTGTTGTCAACTACGTCCTGTTGTCACCTACTTCCTGTTGTCACCTAGTCCTGTTGTCTATACGTCCTGTTGTCAACTATGTCCTGTTCTCACCCACGTCCTGTTGTCTACTACATGCGGTTGTCACCTACGTCATGTTGTCAACTACGTCCTGTTGTCACCTAGTCCTGTTGTCACCTAGTCCTGTTGTCACCTGCGTCCTGTTGTCTACTACGTCCTGTTGTCAACTACGTCATGTTGTCACCTACGTCCTGTTGTCACCTACGTCCTGTTGCCAACTATGTCCTGTCGTTATATGTAATTTCTTAATCTATGTTCTGTTATTGTCACCTGTCCCGTCATCACCCCTATCCTGTCATATCCTACATCTCGTCATCACATACGTCCTACCGTCAACTACATACTGTCGTCACAGTCTCACCGTTACCTCTGTCCTGCCTGTCATCATAACCTACATTCCATCATCACCTTCTTCCTGTTATCGTAACCTATGCCCTGTCTTCACCTACATCCCATCGTCACCTACATGCTGTCGTCGTCACTTATGTTCTGTAGTTCCCTACGTCCCATCTTCATCTATGTCCTGTAGTTAACTACGGCCTACCTTCTTCTATGTCCTGTAGTTACCTATGTCCTACCTTCATCTATGTCCTGTAGTTACCTACGTCCTACCTTCATCTATGTCCTGTTGTAGAAAAGGCCCCAAAGTTATTACGTATTGTTGCTGTTATGCGTCAGGTATGTTGTATGTTGATTGCTGTGTGGGTGGAGCCTCTGCGGAGCTTGTGCATAATCGACCGCACGCAGCGGAGCGGCAGTGTGTGTGGTCGCAGTGAATGAGGGGAGCGAGCAGTTAAGACGGGTCATCGGTTCGTGTTATGGCGACTGTCTGTGCGTGAATGACGCATGTAAGTATGCATATGAGTGTGTTGTCACCTACGTCCTGTTGTCTATATGTCCTGTTGTCACCTACGTCCTGTTGTCAACTACGTCCTGTTGTCTACAACGTGCTGTTGTCAACTAAGTGCTGTTGTCACCTAATCCTGTTGTCACCTAATGCTGTTGTCACCTGCGTCCTGTTGTCTACTACGTCCTGTTGTCACCTACGTCCTGTTGTCAACTACTTCCTGTTGTCACCTAATCCTGTTGTCAACTACGTCCTTTTGTCACCTACGTCCTGTTGTCAACTACGTCCTGTTGTCACCTAGTTCTGTTGTCACCTATTTCCTGTTGTCAACTACGTCCTGTTGTCACCTAAGTCCTGTTGTCAACTACGTCCTGTTGTCACCTAGTTCCGTTGTCACCTATGTCCTGTTGTCAACTACTTCCTGTTGTCACCTAGTCCTGTTGTCTATACGTCCTGTTGTCAACTATGTCCTGTTGTCACCCACGTCCTGTTGTCTACTACATGCGGTTGTCACCTACGTCATGTTGTCAACTACGTCCTGTTGTCACCTAGTCCTGTTGTCACCTAGTCCTGTTGTCACCTGCGTCCTGTTGTCAACTACGTCCTGTTGTCACCTAAGTCCTGTTGTCAACTACGTCCTGTTGTCACCTAGTTCCGTTGTCACCTATGTCCTGTTGTCAACTACTTCCTGTTGTCACCTAGTCCTGTTGTCTATACGTCCTGTTGTCAACTATGTCCTGTTGTCACCTACATCCTGTTGTCAGCTATGTCCTGTTGTCACCTACATCCTGTTGTCTATACGTCCTGTTGTCACCTAGTCCTGTTGTCTATACTTACTGTTGTCAACTACGTCCTGTTGTCACCTACGTCCTATCTTCATCTTTGTCCTGTTGTTCCCTACGTCCTATCTTCATCTTTGTCCTGTAGTTTCCTACGTCCTATCTTCATCTGTCTTATCGTCACCTACATCCTATTTTCATCTATGTCCTGTAGTTACCTATGTCCCATCTCAATCTATGTCCTGTAGTTACCTATGTCTTATCTTCATCTATGTCCTGTAGTTACCTATGTCCTATCTTCATCTATGTCCTGTAGTTACCTATGTCTTATCTCCATTTAAGTCCTGTAGTTACGTATGTACTATCTTCATCTATGTCCTGTAGCTTCATCTCTGTCCTGTCGTTACCTATGTCCTATCTTCATCTATGTCCTGTAGTTACCTACGTCCTATCTCCATGTATGTCCTGTAGTCCTGTTGTCACCTATGTCCTGTTGTCGACTATGTCCTGTTTTCACCTAGTCCTGTTGTCACGTACGTCCTGTTGTCAATTACGTCCCGTTGTCACCTAGTCCTGTTGTCACCAACGTCCTGTTGTCAACTACTTCCTGTTGTCACCTACGTCCTGTTGTCAACTATGTCCTGTTGTCACCTACATCCTGTTGTCAACTACGTCCTGTTGTCACCAACGTCCTGTTGTCACATACGTCCTGTTGTCACCTACGTCCTGTTGTTACCTACATCCTGTTGTCTATACGTCCTGTTGTTACCTACGTCCTGTTGTCACCTAGTCCTGTTGTCACCTACGTCCTGTTGTCAACTACGTCCTGTTGTCACATACGTCCTGTTTTCAACTACGTCCTGTTGTCACCTACGTCCTGTTGTTACCTACATCCTGTTGTTACCTACATCCTGTTGTCTATACTTCCTGTTGTCACCTACGTCCTGTTGTCTATACGTCCTGTTGTCAACTACGTCCTGTTGTCACCTAGTCCTGTTGTCACCTACATCCTGTTGTCAACTACGTCCTGTTGTCACCTAGTCCTGTTCTATATTACGTCCTGTTGTCACCTACGTCCTGTTGTCAACTACGTCCTGTTGTCTATACGTCCTGTTGTCAACTACGTCCTGTTGTCACCTAGTCCTGTTGTCTATACGTCCTGTTGTCAACTATGTCCTGTTGTCACCTACGTCCTGTTGTCAGCTATGTCCTGTTGTCACCTACATCCTGTTGTCTATACGTCCTGTTGTCACCTAGTCCTGTTGTCTATACTTACTGTTGTCAACTACGTCCTGTTGTCACCTACGTCCTATCTTCATCTTTGTCCTGTTGTTCCCTACGTCCTATCTTCATCTTTGTCCTGTAGTTTCCTACGTCCTATCTTCATCTGTCTTTTCGTCACCTACGTCCTATTTTCATCTATGTCCTGTAGTTACCTATGTCCTATCTCAATCTATGTCCTGTAGTTACCTATGTCTTATCTTCATCTATGTCCTGTAGTTACCTATGTCTTATCTTCATCTATGTCCTGTAGTTACCTATGTCCTATCTCAATCTATGTCCTGTAGTTACCTATGTCTTATCTTCATCTATGTCCTGTAGTTACCTATGTCCTATCTTCATCTATGTCCTGTAGTTACCTACGTCCTATCTCCATCTAAGTCCTGTAGTTACGTATGTACTATCTTCATCTATGTCCTGTAGCTTCATCTGTGTCCTGTAGTTACCTATGTCCTATCTTCATCTATGTCCTGTAGTTACCTACGTCCTATCTCCATGTATGTCCTGTAGTCCTGTTGTCACCTATGTCCTGTTGTCGACTATGTCCTGTTTTCACCTAGTCCTGTTGTCACGTACGTCCTGTTGTCAATTACGTCCCGTTGTCACCTAGTCCTGTTGTCACCAACGTCCTGTTGTCACCTACGTCCTGTTGTCTATACGTCCTGTTGTCACCTACGTCCTGTTGTCAACTACGTCCTTTTGTCAACTAAGTGCTGTTGTCACCTACGTCCTGTTGTCAACTATGTCCTGTTGTCTACAACGTGCTGTTGTCAACTAAGTGCTGTTGTCACCTAATCCTGTTGTCACCTAATGCTGTTGTCACCTAGTCCTGTTGTCACCTGTGTCCTGTTGTCTACTACGTCCTGTTGTCACCTACGTCCTGTTGTCAACTACGTCCTGTTGTCACCTAGTTCTGTTGTCACCTACGTCCTGTTGTCAACTACGTCCTGTTGTCACCTACGTCCTGTTGTCAACTACGTCCTGTTGTCACCTAGTTCCGTTGTCACCTACGTCCTGTTGTCAACTACGTCCTGTTGTCACCTAGTCCTGTTCTCACCCACGTCCTGTTGTCTACTACATGCGGTTGTCACCTACGTCATGTTGTCAACTACGTCCTGTTGTCACCTAGTCCTGTTGTCACCTAGTCCTGTTGTCACCTGCGTCCTGTTGTCTACTACGTCCTGTTGTCAACTACGTCATGTTGTCACCTACGTCCTGTTGTCACCTACGTCCTGTTGCCAACTATGTCCTGTCGTTATATGTAATTTCTTAATCTATGTTCTGTTATTGTCACCTGTCCCGTCATCACCCCTATCCTGTCATATCCTACATCTCGTCATCACATACGTCCTACCGTCACCTACATACTGTCGTCACAGTCTCACCGTTACCCGTTCCTGTTGTCACCTAGTTCCGTTGTCACCTATGTCCTGTTGTCAACTACTTCCTGTTGTCACCTAGTCCTGTTGTCTATACGTCCTGTTGTCAACTATGTCCTGTTGTCACCTACATCCTGTTGTCAGCTATGTCCTGTTGTCACCTACATCCTGTTGTCTATACGTCCTGTTGTCACCTAGTCCTGTTGTCACCTACGTCCTGTTGTCAGCTATGTCCTGTTGTCACCTACATCCTGTTGTCTATACGTCCTGTTGTCACCTAGTCCTGTTGTCTATACTTACTGTTGTCAACTACGTCCTGTTGTCACCTACGTCCTATCTTCATCTTTGTCCTGTTGTTCCCTACGTCCTATCTTCATCTTTGTCCTGTAGTTTCCTACGTCCTATCTTCATCTGTCTTATCGTCACCTACATCCTATTTTCATCTATGTCCTGTAGTTACCTATGTCCTATCTCAATCTATGTCCTGTAGTTACCTATGTCTTATCTTCATCTATGTCCTGTAGTTACCTATGTCCTATCTTCATCTATGTCCTGTAGTTACCTATGTCTTATCTCCATTTAAGTCCTGTAGTTACGTATGTACTATCTTCATCTATGTCCTGTAGCTTCATCTCTGTCCTGTCGTTACCTATGTCCTATCTTCATCTATGTCCTGTAGTTACCTACGTCCTATCTCCATGTATGTCCTGTAGTCCTGTTGTCACCCATGTCCTGTTGTCGACTATGTCCTGTTTTCACCTAGTCCTGTTGTCACGTACGTCCTGTTGTCAATTACGTCCCGTTGTCACCTAGTCCTGTTGTCACCAACGTCCTGTTGTCAACTACTTCCTGTTGTCACCTACGTCCTGTTGTCAACTATGTCCTGTTGTCACCTACATCCTGTTGTCAACTACGTCCTGTTGTCACCAACGTCCTGTTGTCACATACGTCCTGTTGTCACCTACGTCCTGTTGTTACCTACATCCTGTTGTCTATACGTCCTGTTGTTACCTACGTCCTGTTGTCACCTAGTCCTGTTGTCACCTACGTCCTGTTGTCAACTACGTCCTGTTGTCACATACGTCCTGTTTTCAACTACGTCCTGTTGTCACCTACGTCCTGTTGTTACCTACATCCTGTTGTTACCTACATCCTGTTGTCTATACTTCCTGTTGTCACCTACGTCCTGTTGTCTATACGTCCTGTTGTCAACTAAGTCCTGTTGTCACCTAGTCCTGTTGTCACCTACATCCTGTTGTCAACTACGTCCTGTTGTCACCTAGTCCTGTTCTATATTACGTCCTGTTGTCACCTACGTCCTGTTGTCAACTACGTCCTGTTGTCTATACGTCCTGTTGTCAACTACGTCCTGTTGTCACCTAGTCCTGTTGTCTATACGTCCTGTTGTCAACTACGTCCTGTTGTCACCTAGTCCTGTTGTCACCTACATCCTGTTGTCAACTACGTCCTGTTGTCACCTAGTCATGTTCTATATTACGTCCTGTTGTCACCTACGTCCTGTTGTCAACTACGTCCTGTTGTCTATACGTCCTGTTGTCAACTACGTCCTGTTGTCACCTAGTCCTGTTGTCTATACGTCCTGTTGTCAACTATGTCCTGTTGTCACCTACGTCCTGTTGTCAGCTATGTCCTGTTGTCACCTACATCCTGTTGTCTATACGTCCTGTTGTCACCTAGTCCTGTTGTCTATACTTACTGTTGTCAACTACGTCCTGTTGTCACCTACGTCCTATCTTCATCTTTGTCCTGTTGTTCCCTACGTCCTATCTTCATCTTTGTCCTGTAGTTTCCTACGTCCTATCTTCATCTGTCTTTTCGTCACCTACGTCCTATTTTCATCTATGTCCTGTAGTTACCTATGTCCTATCTCAATCTATGTCCTGTAGTTACCTATGTCTTATCTTCATCTATGTCCTGTAGTTACCTATGTCTTATCTTCATCTATGTCCTGTAGTTACCTATGTCCTATCTCAATCTATGTCCTGTAGTTACCTATGTCTTATCTTCATCTATGTCCTGTAGTTACCTATGTCCTATCTTCATCTATGTCCTGTAGTTACCTACGTCCTATCTCCATCTAAGTCCTGTAGTTACGTATGTACTATCTTCATCTATGTCCTGTAGCTTCATCTGTGTCCTGTAGTTACCTATGTCCTATCTTCATCTATGTCCTGTAGTTACCTACGTCCTATCTCCATGTATGTCCTGTAGTCCTGTTGTCACCTATGTCCTGTTGTCGACTATGTCCTGTTTTCACCTAGTCCTGTTGTCACGTACGTCCTGTTGTCAATTACGTCCCGTTGTCACCTAGTCCTGTTGTCACCAACGTCCTGTTGTCACCTACGTCCTGTTGTCTATACGTCCTGTTGTCACCTACGTCCTGTTGTCAACTACGTCCTTTTGTCAACTAAGTGCTGTTGTCACCTACGTCCTGTTGTCAACTATGTCCTGTTGTCTACAACGTGCTGTTGTCAACTAAGTGCTGTTGTCACCTAATCCTGTTGTCACCTAATGCTGTTGTCACCTAGTCCTGTTGTCACCTGTGTCCTGTTGTCTACTACGTCCTGTTGTCACCTACGTCCTGTTGTCAACTACGTCCTGTTGTCACCTAGTTCTGTTGTCACCTACGTCCTGTTGTCAACTACGTCCTGTTGTCACCTACGTCCTGTTGTCAACTACGTCCTGTTGTCACCTAGTTCCGTTGTCACCTACGTCCTGTTGTCAACTACGTCCTGTTGTCACCTAGTCCTGTTCTCACCCACGTCCTGTTGTCTACTACATGCGGTTGTCACCTACGTCATGTTGTCAACTACGTCCTGTTGTCACCTAGTCCTGTTGTCACCTAGTCCTGTTGTCACCTGCGTCCTGTTGTCTACTACGTCCTGTTGTCAACTACGTCATGTTGTCACCTACGTCCTGTTGTCACCTACGTCCTGTTGCCAACTATGTCCTGTCGTTATATGTAATTTCTTAATCTATGTTCTGTTATTGTCACCTGTCCCGTCATCACCCCTATCCTGTCATATCCTACATCTCGTCATCACATACGTCCTACCGTCACCTACATACTGTCGTCACAGTCTCACCGTTACCTCTGTCCTGCCTGTCATCATAACCTACATTCCATCATCACCTTCTTCCTGTTATCGTAACCTATGCCCTGTCTTCACCTACATCCCATCGTCACCTACATGCTGTCGTCGTCACTTATGTTCTGTACTTCCCTACGTCCCATCTTCATCTATGTCCTGTAGTTAACTACGGCCTACCTTCTTCTATGTCCTGTAGTTACCTATGTCCTACCTTCATCTATGTCCTGTAGTTACCTACGTCCTACCTTCATCTATGTCCTGTTGTACAAAAGGCCCCAAAGTTATTACGTATTGTTGCTGTTATGCGTCAGGTATGTTGTATGTTGATTGCTGTGTCGGTGGAGCCTCTGCGGAGCTTGTGCATAATCGACCGCACGCAGCGGAGCGGCAGTGTGTGTGGTCGCAGTGAATGAGGGGAGCGAGCAGTTAAGACGGGTCATCGGTTCGTGTTATGGCGACTGTCTGTGCGTGAATGACGCATGTAAGTATGCATATGAGTGTGTTGTCACCTACGTCCTGTTGTCTATATGTCCTGTTGTCACCTACGTCCTGTTGTCAACTACGTCCTGTTGTCTACAACGTGCTGTTGTCAACTAAGTGCTGTTGTCACCTAATCCTGTTGTCACCTAATGCTGTTGTCACCTGCGTCCTGTTGTCTACTACGTCCTGTTGTCACCTACGTCCTATTGTCAACTACTTCCTGTTGTCACCTAATCCTGTTGTCAACTACGTCCTTTTGTCACCTACGTCCTGTTGTCAACTACGTCCTGTTGTCACCTAGTTCTGTTGTCACCTATTTCCTGTTGTCAACTACGTCCTGTTGTCACCTAAGTCCTGTTGTCAACTACGTCCTGTTGTCACCTAGTTCCGTTGTCACCTATGTCCTGTTGTCAACTACTTCCTGTTGTCACCTAGTCCTGTTGTCTATACGTCCTGTTGTCAACTATGTCCTGTTGTCACCTACATCCTGTTGTCAGCTATGTCCTGTTGTCACCTACATCCTGTTGTCTATACGTCCTGTTGTCACCTAGTCCTGTTGTCTATACTTACTGTTGTCAACTACGTCCTGTTGTCACCTACGTCCTATCTTCATCTTTGTCCTGTTGTTCCCTACGTCCTATCTTCATCTTTGTCCTGTAGTTTCCTACGTCCTATCTTCATCTGTCTTTTCGTCACCTACATCCTATTTTCATCTATGTCCTGTAGTTACCTATGTCCTATCTCAATCTATGTCCTGTAGTTACCTATGTCTTATCTTCATCTATGTCCTGTAGTTACCTATGTCCTATCTTCATCTATGTCCTGTTGTTCCCTACGTCCTATCTTCATCTTTGTCCTGTAGTTTCCTACGTCCTATCTTCATCTGTCTTTTCGTCACCTACGTCCTATTTTCATCTATGTCCTGTAGTTACCTATGTCCTATCTCAATCTATGTCCTGTAGTTACCTATGTCTTATCTTCATCTATGTCCTGTAGTTACCTATGTCTTATCTTCATCTATGTCCTGTAGTTACCTATGTCCTATCTCAATCTATGTCCTGTAGTTACCTATGTCTTATCTTCATCTATGTCCTGTAGTTACCTATGTCCTATCTTCATCTATGTCCTGTAGTTACCTACGTCCTATCTCCATCTAAGTCCTGTAGTTACGTATGTACTATCTTCATCTATGTCCTGTAGCTTCATCTGTGTCCTGTAGTTACCTATGTCCTATCTTCATCTATGTCCTGTAGTTACCTACGTCCTATCTCCATGTATGTCCTGTAGTCCTGTTGTCACCTATGTCCTGTTGTCGACTATGTCCTGTTTTCACCTAGTCCTGTTGTCACGTACGTCCTGTTGTCAATTACGTCCCGTTGTCACCTAGTCCTGTTGTCACCAACGTCCTGTTGTCACCTACGTCCTGTTGTCTATACGTCCTGTTGTCACCTACGTCCTGTTGTCAACTACGTCCTTTTGTCAACTAAGTGCTGTTGTCACCTACGTCCTGTTGTCAACTATGTCCTGTTGTCTACAACGTGCTGTTGTCAACTAAGTGCTGTTGTCACCTAATCCTGTTGTCACCTAATGCTGTTGTCACCTAGTCCTGTTGTCACCTGTGTCCTGTTGTCTACTACGTCCTGTTGTCACCTACGTCCTGTTGTCAACTACGTCCTGTTGTCACCTAGTTCTGTTGTCACCTACGTCCTGTTGTCAACTACGTCCTGTTGTCACCTACGTCCTGTTGTCAACTACGTCCTGTTGTCACCTAGTTCCGTTGTCACCTACGTCCTGTTGTCAACTACGTCCTGTTGTCACCTAGTCCTGTTCTCACCCACGTCCTGTTGTCTACTACATGCGGTTGTCACCTACGTCATGTTGTCAACTACGTCCTGTTGTCACCTAGTCCTGTTGTCACCTAGTCCTGTTGTCACCTGCGTCCTGTTGTCTACTACGTCCTGTTGTCAACTACGTCATGTTGTCACCTACGTCCTGTTGTCACCTACGTCCTGTTGCCAACTATGTCCTGTCGTTATATGTAATTTCTTAATCTATGTTCTGTTATTGTCACCTGTCCCGTCATCACCCCTATCCTGTCATATCCTACATCTCGTCATCACATACGTCCTACCGTCACCTACATACTGTCGTCACAGTCTCACCGTTACCTCTGTCCTGCCTGTCATCATAACCTACATTCCATCATCACCTTCTTCCTGTTATCGTAACCTATGCCCTGTCTTCACCTACATCCCATCGTCACCTACATGCTGTCGTCGTCACTTATGTTCTGTAGTTCCCTACGTCCCATCTTCATCTATGTCCTGTAGTTAACTACGGCCTACCTTCTTCTATGTCCTGTAGTTACCTATGTCCTACCTTCATCTATGTCCTGTAGTTACCTACGTCCTACCTTCATCTATGTCCTGTTGTAGAAAAGGCCCCAAAGTTATTACGTATTGTTGCTGTTATGCGTCAGGTATGTTGTATGTTGATTGCTGTGTGGGTGGAGCCTCTGCGGAGCTTGTGCATAATCGACCGCACGCAGCGGAGCGGCAGTGTGTGTGGTCGCAGTGAATGAGGGGAGCGAGCAGTTAAGACGGGTCATCGGTTCGTGTTATGGCGACTGTCTGTGCGTGAATGACGCATGTAAGTATGCATATGAGTGTGTTGTCACCTACGTCCTGTTGTCTATATGTCCTGTTGTCACCTACGTCCTGTTGTCAACTACGTCCTGTTGTCTACAACGTGCTGTTGTCAACTAAGTGCTGTTGTCACCTAATCCTGTTGTCACCTAATGCTGTTGTCACCTGCGTCCTGTTGTCTACTACGTCCTGTTGTCACCTACGTCCTATTGTCAACTACTTCCTGTTGTCACCTAATCCTGTTGTCAACTACGTCCTTTTGTCACCTACGTCCTGTTGTCAACTACGTCCTGTTGTCACCTAGTTCTGTTGTCACCTATTTCCTGTTGTCAACTACGTCCTGTTGTCACCTAAGTCCTGTTGTCAACTACGTCCTGTTGTCACCTAGTTCCGTTGTCACCTATGTCCTGTTGTCAACTACTTCCTGTTGTCACCTAGTCCTGTTGTCTATACGTCCTGTTGTCAACTATGTCCTGTTGTCACCTACATCCTGTTGTCAGCTATGTCCTGTTGTCACCTACATCCTGTTGTCTATACGTCCTGTTGTCACCTAGTCCTGTTGTCTATACTTACTGTTGTCAACTACGTCCTGTTGTCACCTACGTCCTATCTTCATCTTTGTCCTGTAGTTTCCTACGTCCTATCTTCATCTGTCTTTTCGTCACCTACATCCTATTTTCATCTATGTCCTGTAGTTACCTATGTCCTATCTCAATCTATGTCCTGTAGTTACCTATGTCTTATCTTCATCTATGTCCTGTAGTTACCTATGTCCTATCTTCATCTATGTCCTGTAGTTACCTATGTCTTATCTCCATTTAAGTCCTGTAGTTACGTATGTACTATCTTCATCTATGTCCTGTAACTTCATCTCTGTCCTGTCGTTACCTATGTCCTATCTTCATCTATGTCCTGTAGTTACCTACGTCCTATCTCCATGTATGTCCTGTAGTCCTGTTGTCACCTATGTCCTGTTGTCGACTATGTCCTGTTTTCACCTAGTCCTGTTGTCACGTACGTCCTGTTGTCAATTACGTCCCGTTGTCACCTAGTCCTGTTGTCACCAACGTCCTGTTGTCACCTACGTCCTGTTGTCTACAGTCCTGTTGTCACCTAATCCTGTTGTCACCTAATGCTGTTGTCACCTAGTCCTGTTGTCACCTGCGTCCTGTTGTCTACTACGTCCTGTTGTCACCTACGTCCTGTTGTCAACTACGTCCTGTTGTCACCTAGTTCTGTTGTCACCTACGTCCTGTTGTCAACTACTTCCTGTTGTCAACTACGTCCTGTTGTCACCTAGTCATGTTCTATATTACGTCCTGTTGTCACCTACGTCCTGTTGTCAACTACGTCCTGTTGTCTATACGTCCTGTTGTCAACTACGTCCTGTTGTCACCTAGTCCTGTTGTCTATACGTCCTGTTGTCAACTATGTCCTGTTGTCACCTACGTCCTGTTGTCAGCTATGTCCTGTTGTCACCTACATCCTGTTGTCTATACGTCCTGTTGTCACCTAGTCCTGTTGTCTATACTTACTGTTGTCAACTACGTCCTGTTGTCACCTACGTCCTATCTTCATCTTTGTCCTGTTGTTCCCTACGTCCTATCTTCATCTTTGTCCTGTAGTTTCCTACGTCCTATCTTCATCTGTCTTTTCGTCACCTACGTCCTATTTTCATCTATGTCCTGTAGTTACCTATGTCCTATCTCAATCTATGTCCTGTAGTTACCTATGTCTTATCTTCATCTATGTCCTGTAGTTACCTATGTCTTATCTTCATCTATGTCCTGTAGTTACCTATGTCCTATCTCAATCTATGTCCTGTAGTTACCTATGTCTTATCTTCATCTATGTCCTGTAGTTACCTATGTCCTATCTTCATCTATGTCCTGTAGTTACCTACGTCCTATCTCCATCTAAGTCCTGTAGTTACGTATGTACTATCTTCATCTATGTCCTGTAGCTTCATCTGTGTCCTGTAGTTACCTATGTCCTATCTTCATCTATGTCCTGTAGTTACCTACGTCCTATCTCCATGTATGTCCTGTAGTCCTGTTGTCACCTATGTCCTGTTGTCGACTATGTCCTGTTTTCACCTAGTCCTGTTGTCACGTACGTCCTGTTGTCAATTACGTCCCGTTGTCACCTAGTCCTGTTGTCACCAACGTCCTGTTGTCACCTACGTCCTGTTGTCTATACGTCCTGTTGTCACCTACGTCCTGTTGTCAACTACGTCCTTTTGTCAACTAAGTGCTGTTGTCACCTACGTCCTGTTGTCAACTATGTCCTGTTGTCTACAACGTGCTGTTGTCAACTAAGTGCTGTTGTCACCTAATCCTGTTGTCACCTAATGCTGTTGTCACCTAGTCCTGTTGTCACCTGTGTCCTGTTGTCTACTACGTCCTGTTGTCACCTACGTCCTGTTGTCAACTACGTCCTGTTGTCACCTAGTTCTGTTGTCACCTACGTCCTGTTGTCAACTACGTCCTGTTGTCACCTACGTCCTGTTGTCAACTACGTCCTGTTGTCACCTAGTTCCGTTGTCACCTACGTCCTGTTGTCAACTACGTCCTGTTGTCACCTAGTCCTGTTCTCACCCACGTCCTGTTGTCTACTACATGCGGTTGTCACCTACGTCATGTTGTCAACTACGTCCTGTTGTCACCTAGTCCTGTTGTCACCTAGTCCTGTTGTCACCTGCGTCCTGTTGTCTACTACGTCCTGTTGTCAACTACGTCATGTTGTCACCTACGTCCTGTTGTCACCTACGTCCTGTTGCCAACTATGTCCTGTCGTTATATGTAATTTCTTAATCTATGTTCTGTTATTGTCACCTGTCCCGTCATCACCCCTATCCTGTCATATCCTACATCTCGTCATCACATACGTCCTACCGTCACCTACATACTGTCGTCACAGTCTCACCGTTACCTCTGTCCTGCCTGTCATCATAACCTACATTCCATCATCACCTTCTTCCTGTTATCGTAACCTATGCCCTGTCTTCACCTACATCCCATCGTCACCTACATGCTGTCGTCGTCACTTATGTTCTGTACTTCCCTACGTCCCATCTTCATCTATGTCCTGTAGTTAACTACGGCCTACCTTCTTCTATGTCCTGTAGTTACCTATGTCCTACCTTCATCTATGTCCTGTAGTTACCTACGTCCTACCTTCATCTATGTCCTGTTGTACAAAAGGCCCCAAAGTTATTACGTATTGTTGCTGTTATGCGTCAGGTATGTTGTATGTTGATTGCTGTGTCGGTGGAGCCTCTGCGGAGCTTGTGCATAATCGACCGCACGCAGCGGAGCGGCAGTGTGTGTGGTCGCAGTGAATGAGGGGAGCGAGCAGTTAAGACGGGTCATCGGTTCGTGTTATGGCGACTGTCTGTGCGTGAATGACGCATGTAAGTATGCATATGAGTGTGTTGTCACCTACGTCCTGTTGTCTATATGTCCTGTTGTCACCTACGTCCTGTTGTCAACTACGTCCTGTTGTCTACAACGTGCTGTTGTCAACTAAGTGCTGTTGTCACCTAATCCTGTTGTCACCTAATGCTGTTGTCACCTGCGTCCTGTTGTCTACTACGTCCTGTTGTCACCTACGTCCTATTGTCAACTACTTCCTGTTGTCACCTAATCCTGTTGTCAACTACGTCCTTTTGTCACCTACGTCCTGTTGTCAACTACGTCCTGTTGTCACCTAGTTCTGTTGTCACCTATTTCCTGTTGTCAACTACGTCCTGTTGTCACCTAAGTCCTGTTGTCAACTACGTCCTGTTGTCACCTAGTTCCGTTGTCACCTATGTCCTGTTGTCAACTACTTCCTGTTGTCACCTAGTCCTGTTGTCTATACGTCCTGTTGTCAACTATGTCCTGTTGTCACCTACATCCTGTTGTCAGCTATGTCCTGTTGTCACCTACATCCTGTTGTCTATACGTCCTGTTGTCACCTAGTCCTGTTGTCTATACTTACTGTTGTCAACTACGTCCTGTTGTCACCTACGTCCTATCTTCATCTTTGTCCTGTTGTTCCCTACGTCCTATCTTCATCTTTGTCCTGTAGTTTCCTACGTCCTATCTTCATCTGTCTTTTCGTCACCTACATCCTATTTTCATCTATGTCCTGTAGTTACCTATGTCCTATCTCAATCTATGTCCTGTAGTTACCTATGTCTTATCTTCATCTATGTCCTGTAGTTACCTATGTCCTATCTTCATCTATGTCCTGTTGTTCCCTACGTCCTATCTTCATCTTTGTCCTGTAGTTTCCTACGTCCTATCTTCATCTGTCTTTTCGTCACCTACGTCCTATTTTCATCTATGTCCTGTAGTTACCTATGTCCTATCTCAATCTATGTCCTGTAGTTACCTATGTCTTATCTTCATCTATGTCCTGTAGTTACCTATGTCTTATCTTCATCTATGTCCTGTAGTTACCTATGTCCTATCTCAATCTATGTCCTGTAGTTACCTATGTCTTATCTTCATCTATGTCCTGTAGTTACCTATGTCCTATCTTCATCTATGTCCTGTAGTTACCTACGTCCTATCTCCATCTAAGTCCTGTAGTTACGTATGTACTATCTTCATCTATGTCCTGTAGCTTCATCTGTGTCCTGTAGTTACCTATGTCCTATCTTCATCTATGTCCTGTAGTTACCTACGTCCTATCTCCATGTATGTCCTGTAGTCCTGTTGTCACCTATGTCCTGTTGTCGACTATGTCCTGTTTTCACCTAGTCCTGTTGTCACGTACGTCCTGTTGTCAATTACGTCCCGTTGTCACCTAGTCCTGTTGTCACCAACGTCCTGTTGTCACCTACGTCCTGTTGTCTATACGTCCTGTTGTCACCTACGTCCTGTTGTCAACTACGTCCTTTTGTCAACTAAGTGCTGTTGTCACCTACGTCCTGTTGTCAACTATGTCCTGTTGTCTACAACGTGCTGTTGTCAACTAAGTGCTGTTGTCACCTAATCCTGTTGTCACCTAATGCTGTTGTCACCTAGTCCTGTTGTCACCTGTGTCCTGTTGTCTACTACGTCCTGTTGTCACCTACGTCCTGTTGTCAACTACGTCCTGTTGTCACCTAGTTCTGTTGTCACCTACGTCCTGTTGTCAACTACGTCCTGTTGTCACCTACGTCCTGTTGTCAACTACGTCCTGTTGTCACCTAGTTCCGTTGTCACCTACGTCCTGTTGTCAACTACGTCCTGTTGTCACCTAGTCCTGTTCTCACCCACGTCCTGTTGTCTACTACATGCGGTTGTCACCTACGTCATGTTGTCAACTACGTCCTGTTGTCACCTAGTCCTGTTGTCACCTAGTCCTGTTGTCACCTGCGTCCTGTTGTCTACTACGTCCTGTTGTCAACTACGTCATGTTGTCACCTACGTCCTGTTGTCACCTACGTCCTGTTGCCAACTATGTCCTGTCGTTATATGTAATTTCTTAATCTATGTTCTGTTATTGTCACCTGTCCCGTCATCACCCCTATCCTGTCATATCCTACATCTCGTCATCACATACGTCCTACCGTCACCTACATACTGTCGTCACAGTCTCACCGTTACCTCTGTCCTGCCTGTCATCATAACCTACATTCCATCATCACCTTCTTCCTGTTATCGTAACCTATGCCCTGTCTTCACCTACATCCCATCGTCACCTACATGCTGTCGTCGTCACTTATGTTCTGTAGTTCCCTACGTCCCATCTTCATCTATGTCCTGTAGTTAACTACGGCCTACCTTCTTCTATGTCCTGTAGTTACCTATGTCCTACCTTCATCTATGTCCTGTAGTTACCTACGTCCTACCTTCATCTATGTCCTGTTGTAGAAAAGGCCCCAAAGTTATTACGTATTGTTGCTGTTATGCGTCAGGTATGTTGTATGTTGATTGCTGTGTGGGTGGAGCCTCTGCGGAGCTTGTGCATAATCGACCGCACGCAGCGGAGCGGCAGTGTGTGTGGTCGCAGTGAATGAGGGGAGCGAGCAGTTAAGACGGGTCATCGGTTCGTGTTATGGCGACTGTCTGTGCGTGAATGACGCATGTAAGTATGCATATGAGTGTGTTGTCACCTACGTCCTGTTGTCTATATGTCCTGTTGTCACCTACGTCCTGTTGTCAACTACGTCCTGTTGTCTACAACGTGCTGTTGTCAACTAAGTGCTGTTGTCACCTAATCCTGTTGTCACCTAATGCTGTTGTCACCTGCGTCCTGTTGTCTACTACGTCCTGTTGTCACCTACGTCCTATTGTCAACTACTTCCTGTTGTCACCTAATCCTGTTGTCAACTACGTCCTTTTGTCACCTACGTCCTGTTGTCAACTACGTCCTGTTGTCACCTAGTTCTGTTGTCACCTATTTCCTGTTGTCAACTACGTCCTGTTGTCACCTAAGTCCTGTTGTCAACTACGTCCTGTTGTCACCTAGTTCCGTTGTCACCTATGTCCTGTTGTCAACTACTTCCTGTTGTCACCTAGTCCTGTTGTCTATACGTCCTGTTGTCAACTATGTCCTGTTGTCACCTACATCCTGTTGTCAGCTATGTCCTGTTGTCACCTACATCCTGTTGTCTATACGTCCTGTTGTCACCTAGTCCTGTTGTCTATACTTACTGTTGTCAACTACGTCCTGTTGTCACCTACGTCCTATCTTCATCTTTGTCCTGTAGTTTCCTACGTCCTATCTTCATCTGTCTTTTCGTCACCTACATCCTATTTTCATCTATGTCCTGTAGTTACCTATGTCCTATCTCAATCTATGTCCTGTAGTTACCTATGTCTTATCTTCATCTATGTCCTGTAGTTACCTATGTCCTATCTTCATCTATGTCCTGTAGTTACCTATGTCTTATCTCCATTTAAGTCCTGTAGTTACGTATGTACTATCTTCATCTATGTCCTGTAGCTTCATCTCTGTCCTGTCGTTACCTATGTCCTATCTTCATCTATGTCCTGTAGTTACCTACGTCCTATCTCCATGTATGTCCTGTAGTCCTGTTGTCACCTATGTCCTGTTGTCGACTATGTCCTGTTTTCACCTAGTCCTGTTGTCACGTACGTCCTGTTGTCAATTACGTCCCGTTGTCACCTAGTCCTGTTGTCACCAACGTCCTGTTGTCACCTACGTCCTGTTGTCTACAGTCCTGTTGTCACCTAATCCTGTTGTCACCTAATGCTGTTGTCACCTAGTCCTGTTGTCACCTGCGTCCTGTTGTCTACTACGTCCTGTTGTCACCTACGTCCTGTTGTCAACTACGTCCTGTTGTCACCTAGTTCTGTTGTCACCTACGTCCTGTTGTCAACTACTTCCTGTTGTCACCTACGTCCTGTTGTCAACTATGTCCTGTTGTCACCTACATCCTGTTGTCAACTACGTCCTGTTGTCACCAACGTCCTGTTGTCACATACGTCCTGTTGTCACCTACGTCCTGTTGTTACCTACATCCTGTTGTCTATACGTCCTGTTGTTACCTACGTCCTGTTGTCACCTAGTCCTGTTGTCACCTACGTCCTGTTGTCAACTACGTCCTGTTGTCACATACGTCCTGTTTTCAACTACGTCCTGTTGTCACCTACGTCCTGTTGTTACCTACATCCTGTTGTTACCTACATCCTGTTGTCTATACTTCCTGTTGTCACCTACGTCCTGTTGTCTATACGTCCTGTTGTCAACTACGTCCTGTTGTCACCTAGTCCTGTTGTCACCTACATCCTGTTGTCAACTACGTCCTGTTGTCACCTAGTCCTGTTCTATATTACGTCCTGTTGTCACCTACGTCCTGTTGTCAACTACGTCCTGTTGTCTATACGTCCTGTTGTCAACTACGTCCTGTTGTCACCTAGTCCTGTTGTCTATACGTCCTGTTGTCAACTACGTCCTGTTGTCACCTAGTCCTGTTGTCACCTACATCCTGTTGTCAACTACGTCCTGTTGTCACCTAGTCCTGTTCTATATTACGTCCTGTTGTCACCTACGTCCTGTTGTCAACTACGTCCTGTTGTCTATACGTCCTGTTGTCAACTACGTCCTGTTGTCACCTAGTCCTGTTGTCTATACGTCCTGTTGTCAACTATGTCCTGTTGTCACCTACGTCCTGTTGTCAGCTATGTCCTGTTGTCACCTACATCCTGTTGTCTATACGTCCTGTTGTCACCTAGTCCTGTTGTCTATACTTACTGTTGTCAACTACGTCCTGTTGTCACCTACGTCCTATCTTTATCTTTGTCCTGTTGTTCCCTACGTCCTATCTTCATCTTTGTCCTGTAGTTTCCTACGTCCTATCTTCATCTGTCTTTTCGTCACCTACGTCCTATTTTCATCTATGTCCTGTAGTTACCTATGTCCTATCTCAATCTATGTCCTGTAGTTACCTATGTCTTATCTTCATCTATGTCCTGTAGTTACCTATGTCCTATCTCAATCTATGTCCTGTAGTTACCTATGTCTTATCTTCATCTATGTCCTGTAGTTACCTATGTCCTATCTTCATCTATGTCCTGTAGTTACCTACGTCCTATCTCCATCTAAGTCCTGTAGTTACGTATGTACTATCTTCATCTATGTCCTGTAGCTTCATCTGTGTCCTGTAGTTACCTATGTCCTATCTTCATCTATGTCCTGTAGTTACCTACGTCCTATCTCCATGTATGTCCTGTAGTCCTGTTGTCACCTATGTCCTGTTGTCGACTATGTCCTGTTTTCACCTAGTCCTGTTGTCACGTACGTCCTGTTGTCAATTACGTCCCGTTGTCACCTACGTCCTGTTGTCTATACGTCCTGTTGTCACCTACGTCCTGTTGTCAACTACGTCCTTTTGTCAACTAAGTGCTGTTGTCACCTACGTCCTGTTGTCAACTATGTCCTGTTGTCTACAACGTGCTGTTGTCAACTAAGTGCTGTTGTCACCTAATCCTGTTGTCACCTAATGCTGTTGTCACCTAGTCCTGTTGTCACCTGTGTCCTGTTGTCTACTACGTCCTGTTGTCACCTACGTCCTGTTGTCAACTACGTCCTGTTGTCACCTAGTTCTGTTGTCACCTACGTCCTGTTGTCAACTACGTCCTGTTGTCACCTACGTCCTGTTGTCAACTACGTCCTGTTGTCACCTAGTTCCGTTGTCACCTACGTCCTGTTGTCAACTACGTCCTGTTGTCACCTAGTCCTGTTCTCACCCACGTCCTGTTGTCTACTACATGCGGTTGTCACCTACGTCATGTTGTCAACTACGTCCTGTTGTCACCTAGTCCTGTTGTCACCTAGTCCTGTTGTCACCTGCGTCCTGTTGTCTACTACGTCCTGTTGTCAACTACGTCATGTTGTCACCTACGTCCTGTTGTCACCTACGTCCTGTTGCCAACTATGTCCTGTCGTTATATGTAATTTCTTAATCTATGTTCTGTTATTGTCACCTGTCCCGTCATCACCCCTATCCTGTCATATCCTACATCTCGTCATCACATACGTCCTACCGTCACCTACATACTGTCGTCACAGTCTCACCGTTACCTCTGTCCTGCCTGTCATCATAACCTACATTCCATCATCACCTTCTTCCTGTTATCGTAACCTATGCCCTGTCTTCACCTACATCCCATCGTCACCTACATGCTGTCGTCGTCACTTATGTTCTGTAGTTCCCTACGTCCCATCTTCATCTATGTCCTGTAGTTAACTACGGCCTACCTTCTTCTATGTCCTGTAGTTACCTATGTCCTACCTTCATCTATGTCCTGTAGTTACCTACGTCCTACCTTCATCTATGTCCTGTTGTAGAAAAGGCCCCAAAGTTATTACGTATTGTTGCTGTTATGCGTCAGGTATGTTGTATGTTGATTGCTGTGTGGGTGGAGCCTCTGCGGAGCTTGTGCATAATCGACCGCACGCAGCGGAGCGGCAGTGTGTGTGGTCGCAGTGAATGAGGGGAGCGAGCAGTTAAGACGGGTCATCGGTTCGTGTTATGGCGACTGTCTGTGCGTGAATGACGCATGTAAGTATGCATATGAGTGTGTTGTCACCTACGTCCTGTTGTCTATATGTCCTGTTGTCACCTACGTCCTGTTGTCAACTACGTCCTGTTGTCTACAACGTGCTGTTGTCAACTAAGTGCTGTTGTCACCTAATCCTGTTGTCACCTAATGCTGTTGTCACCTGCGTCCTGTTGTCTACTACGTCCTGTTGTCACCTACGTCCTGTTGTCAACTACTTCCTGTTGTCAACTACTTCCTGTTGTCACCTAATCCTGTTGTCAACTACGTCCTTTTGTCACCTACGTCCTGTTGTCAACTACGTCCTGTTGTCACCTAGTTCTGTTGTCACCTATTTCCTGTTGTCAACTACGTCCTGTTGTCACCTAAGTCCTGTTGTCAACTACGTCCTGTTGTCACCTAGTTCCGTTGTCACCTATGTCCTGTTGTCAACTACTTCCTGTTGTCACCTAGTCCTGTTGTCACCTGCGTCCTGTTGTCTACTACGTCCTGTTGTCACCTACGTCCTGTTGTCAACTATGTCCTGTTGTCAACTACGTCCTTTTGTCACCTATGTCCTGTTGTCAACTACGTCCTTTTGTCACCTACGTCCTGTTGTCAACTACGTCCTGTTGTCACCTAGTTCTGTTGTCACCTACGTCCTGTTGTCAACTACGTCCTGTTGTCACCTAGTTCCGTTGTCACCTACGTCCTGTTGTCAACTACGTCCTGTTGTCACCTAGTTCTGTTGTCACCTATTTCCTGTTGTCAACTGCGTCCTGTTGTCACCTAAGTCCTGTTGTCAACTACGTCCTGTTGTCACCTAGTTCCGTTGTCACCTATGTCCTGTTGTCAACTACTTCCTGTTGTCACCTAGTCCTGTTGTCACCTGCGTCCTGTTGTCTACTACGTCCTGTTGTCACCTACGTCCTGTTGTCAACTACGTCCTGTTGTCAACTACGTCCTTTTGTCACCTACGTCCTGTTGTCAACTACGTCCTGTTGTCACCTAGTTCTGTTGTCACCTACGTCCTGTTGTCAACTACGTCCTGTTGTCACCTAGTCCTGTTCTATATTACGTCCTGTTGTCACCTACGTCCTGTTGTCAACTACGTCCTGTTGTCTATACGTCCTGTTGTCAACTACGTCCTGTTGTCACCTAGTCCTGTTGTCTATACGTCCTGTTGTCAACTATGTCCTGTTGTCACCTACGTCCTGTTGTCACCTATGTCCTGTTGTCACCTACATCCTGTTGTCTATACGTCCTGTTGTCACCTAGTCCTGTTGTCTATACTTACTGTTGTCAACTACGTCCTGTTGTCACCTACGTCCTATCTTCATCTTTGTCCTGTTGTTCCCTACGTCCTATCTTCATCTTTGTCCTGTAGTTTCCTACGTCCTATCTTCATCTGTCTTTTCGTCACCTACATCCTATTTTCATCTATGTCCTGTAGTTACCTATGTTCTATCTCAATCTATGTCCTGTAGTTACCTATGTCTTATCTTCATCTATGTCCTGTAGTTACCTACGTCCTATCTCCATCTAAGTCCTGTAGTTACGTATGTACTATCTTCATCTATGTCCTGTAGCTTCATCTGTGTCCTGTAGTTACCTATGTCCTATCTTCATCTATGTCCTGTAGTTACCTACGTCCTATCTCCATGTATGTCCTGTAGTCCTGTTGTCACCTATGTCCTGTTGTCGACTATGTCCTGTTTTCACCTAGTCCTGTTGTCACGTACGTCCTGTTGTCAATTACGTCCCGTTGTCACCTAGTCCTGTTGTCACCAACGTCCTGTTGTCACCTACGTCCTGTTGTCTATACGTCCTGTTGTCACCTACGTCCTGTTGTCAACTACGTCCTTTTGTCAACTAAGTGCTGTTGTCACCTACGTCCTGTTGTCAACTATGTCCTGTTGTCTACAACGTGCTGTTGTCAACTAAGTGCTGTTGTCACCTAATCCTGTTGTCACCTAATGGTGTTGTTACCTAGTCCTGTTGTCACCTGCGTCCTGTTGTCTACTACGTCCTGTTGTCACCAACGTCCTGTTGTCACCTACGTCCTGTTGTCTATACGTCCTGTTGTCACCTACGTCCTGTTGTCAACTACGTCCTTTTGTCAACTAAGTGCTGTTGTCACCTACGTCCTGTTGTCAACTATGTCCTGTTGTCTACAACGTGCTGTTGTCAACTAAGTGCTGTTGTCACCTAATCCTGTTGTCACCTAATGGTGTTGTCACCTAGTCCTGTTGTCACCTGCGTCCTGTTGTCTACTACGTCCTGTTGTCACCTACGTCCTGTTGTCACCTAGTTCTGTTGTCACCTACGTCCTGTTGTCAACTACGTCCTGTTGTCACCTACGTCCTGTTGTCACCTAGTTCCGTTGTCACCTACGTCCTGTTGTCAACTACGTCCTGTTGTCACCTAGTCCTGTTCTCACCCACGTCCTGTTGTCTACTACGTGCTGTTGTCACCTACGTCCTGTTGTCAACTACGTCCTGTTGTCACCTAGTCCTGTTGTCACCTAGTCCTGTAGTTAAGTATGTACTATCTTCATCTATGTCCTGTAGCTTCATCTGTGTCCTGTTGTCTATACGTCCTGTTGTCAACTATGTCATGTTGTCACCTAGTCCTGTTGTCACCTAGTCCTGTTGTCACCTGCGTCCTGTTGTCTACTACGTCCCGTTGTCAACTACGTCATGTTGTCACATACGTTCTGTTGTCACCTACGTCCTGTTGCCAACTATGTCCTGTCGTTATATGTAATTTCTTAATCTATGTTCTGTTATTGTCACCTGTCCCGTCATCACCCTTATCCTGTCATATCCTACATCTCGTCATCACATACGTCCTACCGTCACCTACATACTGTCGTCACAGTCTCACCGTTACCTCTGTCCTGCCTGTCATCATAACCTACATTCCATCATCACCTTCTTCCTGTTATCGTAACCTATGCCCTGTCTTCACCTACATCCCATCGTCACCTACATGCTGTCGTCGTCACTTATGTTCTGTAGTTCCCTACGTCCCATCTTCATCTATGTCCTGTAGTTAACTACGGCCTACCTTCTTCTATGTCCTGTAGTTACCTATGTCCTACCTTCATCTATGTCCTGTAGTTACCTACGTCCTACCTTCATCTATGTCCTGTTGTAGAAAAGGCCCCAAAGTTATTACGTATTGTTGCTGTTATGCGTCAGGTATGTTGTATGTTGATTGCTGTGTGGGTGGAGCCTCTGCGGAGCTTGTGCGTAATCGACCGCACGCAGCGGAGCGGCAGTGTGTGTGGTCGCAGTGAATGAGGGGAGCGAGCAGTTAAGACGGGTCATCGGTTCGTGTTATGGCGACTGTCTGTGCGTGAATGACGCATGTAAGTATGCATATGAGTGTGTTGTCACCTACGTCCTGTTGTCTATATGTCCTGTTGTCACCTACGTCCTGTTGTCAACTACGTCCTGTTGTCTACAACGTGCTGTTGTCAACTAAGTGCTGTTGTCACCTAATCCTGTTGTCACCTAATGCTGTTGTCACCTGCGTCCTGTTGTCTACTACGTCCTGTTGTCACCTACGTCCTGTTGTCAACTACTTCCTGTTGTCACCTAATCCTGTTGTCAACTACGTCCTTTTGTCACCTACGTCCTGTTGTCAACTACGTCCTGTTGTCACCTAGTTCTGTTGTCACCTATTTCCTGTTGTCAACTACGTCCTGTTGTCACCTAAGTCCTGTTGTCAACTACGTCCTGTTGTCACCTAGTTCCGTTGTCACCTATGTCCTGTTGTCAACTACTTCCTGTTGTCACCTAGTCCTGTTGTCTATACGTCCTGTTGTCAACTATGTCCTGTTGTCACCTACATCCTGTTGTCAGCTATGTCCTGTTGTCACCTACATCCTGTTGTCTATACGTCCTGTTGTCACCTAGTCCTGTTGTCTATACTTACTGTTGTCAACTACGTCCTGTTGTCACCTACGTCCTATCTTCATCTTTGTCCTGTTGTTCCCTACGTCCTATCTTCATCTTTGTCCTGTAGTTTCCTACGTCCTATCTTCATCTGTCTTTTCGTCACCTACATCCTATTTTCATCTATGTCCTGTAGTTACCTATGTCCTATCTCAATCTATGTCCTGTAGTTACCTATGTCTTATCTTCATCTATGTCCTGTAGTTACCTATGTCCTATCTTCATCTATGTCCTGTAGTTACCTATGTCTTATCTCCATTTAAGTCCTGTAGTTACGTATGTACTATCTTCATCTATATCCTGTAGCTTCATCTCTGTCCTGTCGTTACCTATGTCCTATCTTCATCTATGTCCTGTAGTTACCTACGTCCTATCTCCATGTATGTCCGGTATTCCTGTTGTCACCTATGTCCTGTTGTCGACTATGTCCTGTTTTCACCTAGTCCTGTTGTCACGTACGTCCTGTTGTCAATTACGTCCCGTTGTCACCTAGTCCTGTTGTCACCAACGTCCTGTTGTCACCTACGTCCTGTTGTCTACAGTCCTGTCGTCACCTAATCCTGTTGTCACCTAATGCTGTTGTCACCTAGTCCTGTTGTCACCTGCGTCCTGTTGTCTACTACGTCCTGTTGTCACCTACGTCCTGTTGTCAACTACGTCCTGTTGTCACCTAGTTCTGTTGTCACCTACGTCCTGTTGTCAACTACTTCCTGTTGTCACCTACGTCCTGTTGTCAACTATGTCCTGTTGTCACCTACATCCTGTTGTCAACTACGTCCTGTTGTCACCAACGTCCTGTTGTCACATACGTCCTGTTGTCACCTACGTCCTGTTGTTACCTACATCCTGTTGTCTATACGTCCTGTTGTTACCTACGTCCTGTTGTCACCTAGTCCTGTTGTCACCTACGTCCTGTTGTCAACTACGTCCTGTTGTCACATACGTCCTGTTTTCAACTACGTCCTGTTGTCACCTACGTCCTGTTGTTACCTAAATCCTGTTGTTACCTACATCCTGTTGTCTATACTTCCTGTTGTCACCTACGTCCTGTTGTCTATACGTCCTGTTGTCAACTACGTCCTGTTCTCACCTAGTCCTGTTGTCACCTACATCCTGTTGTCAACTACGTCCTGTTGTCACCTAGTCCTGTTCTATATTACGTCCTGTTGTCACCTACGTCCTGTTGTCAACTACGTCCTGTTGTCTATACGTCCTGTTGTCAACTACGTCCTGTTGTCACCTAGTCCTGTTGTCACCTACGTCCTGTTGTCAACTACTTCCTGTTGTCACCTACATCCTGTTGTCTATACTTCCTGTTGTCACCTACGTCCTGTTGTCTATACGTCCTGTTGTCAACTACGTCCTGTTGTCACCTAGTCCTGTTGTCACCTACATCCTGTTGTCAACTACGTCCTGTTGTCACCTAGTCCTGTTCTATATTACGTCCTGTTGTCACCTACGTCCTGTTGTCAACTACGTCCTGTTGTCTATACGTCCTGTTGTCAACTACGTCCTGTTGTCACCTAGTTCTGTTGTCACCTACGTCCTGTTGTCAACTACTTCCTGTTGTCACCTACGTCCTGTTGTCAACTATGTCCTGTTGTCACCTACATCCTGTTGTCAACTACGTCCTGTTGTCACCAACGTCCTGTTGTCACATACGTCCTGTTGTCACCTACGTCCTGTTGTTACCTACATCCTGTTGTCTATACGTCCTGTTGTTACCTACGTCCTGTTGTCACCTAGTCCTGTTGTCACCTACGTCCTGTTGTCAACTACGTCCTGTTGTCACATACGTCCTGTTTTCAACTACGTCCTGTTGTCACCTACGTCCTGTTGTTACCTACATCCTGTTGTTACCTACATCCTGTTGTCTATACTTCCTGTTGTCACCTACGTCCTGTTGTCTATACGTCCTGTTGTCAACTACGTCCTGTTGTCACCTAGTCCTGTTGTCACCTACATCCTGTTGTCAACTACGTCCTGTTGTCACCTAGTCCTGTTCTATATTACGTCCTGTTGTCACCTACGTCCTGTTGTCAACTACGTCCTGTTGTCTATACGTCCTGTTGTCAACTACGTCCTGTTGTCACCTAGTCCTGTTGTCTATACGTCCTGTTGTCACCTAGTCCTGTTGTCACCTACATCCTGTTGTCAACTACGTCCTGTTGTCACCTAGTCCTGTTCTATATTACGTCCTGTTGTCACCTACGTCCTGTTGTCAACTACGTCCTGTTGTCTATACGTCCTGTTGTCAACTACGTCCTGTTGTCACCTAGTCCTGTTGTCTATACGTCCTGTTGTCAACTATGTCCTGTTGTCACCTACGTCCTGTTGTCAGCTATGTCCTGTTGTCACCTACATCCTGTTGTCTATACGTCCTGTTGTCACCTAGTCCTGTTGTCTATACTTACTGTTGTCAACTACGTCCTGTTGTCACCTACGTCCTATCTTCATCTTTGTCCTGTTGTTCCCTACGTCCTATCTTCATCTTTGTCCTGTAGTTTCCTACGTCCTATCTTCATCTGTCTTTTCGTCACCTACGTCCTATTTTCATCTATGTCCTGTAGTTACCTATGTCCTATCTCAATCTATGTCCTGTAGTTACCTATGTCTTATCTTCATCTATGTCCTGTAGTTACCTATGTCCTATCTCAATCTATGTCCTGTAGTTACCTTTGTCTTATCTTCATCTATGTCCTGTAGTTACCTATGTCCTATCTTCATCTATGTCCTGTAGTTACCTACGTCCTATCTCCATCTAAGTCCTGTAGTTACGTATGTACTATCTTCATCTATGTCCTGTAGCTTCATCTGTGTCCTGTAGTTACCTATGTCCTATCTTCATCTATGTCCTGTAGTTACCTACGTCCTATCTCCATGTATGTCCTGTAGTCCTGTTGTCACCTATGTCCTGTTGTCGACTATGTCCTGTTTTCACCTAGTCCTGTTGTCACGTACGTCCTGTTGTCAATTACGTCCCGTTGTCACCTAGTCCTGTTGTCACCAACGTCCTGTTGTCACCTACGTCCTGTTGTCTATACGTCCTGTTGTCACCTACGTCCTGTTGTCAACTACGTCCTTTTGTCAATTAAGTGCTGTTGTCACCTACGTCCTGTTGTCAACTATGTCCTGTTGTCTACAACGTGCTGTTGTCAACTAAGTGCTGTTGTCACCTAATCCTGTTGTCACCTAATGCTGTTGTCACCTAGTCCTGTTGTCACCTGTGTCCTGTTGTCTACTACGTCCTGTTGTCACCTACGTCCTGTTGTCAACTACGTCCTGTTGTCACCTAGTTCTGTTGTCACCTACGTCCTGTTGTCAACTACGTCCTGTTGTCACCTACGTCCTGTTGTCAACTACGTCCTGTTGTCACCTAGTTCCGTTGTCACCTACGTCCTGTTGTCAACTACGTCCTGTTGTCACCTAGTCCTGTTCTCACCCACGTCCTGTTGTCTACTACATGCGGTTGTCACCTACGTCATGTTGTCAACTACGTCCTGTTGTCACCTAGTCCTGTTGTCACCTAGTCCTGTTGTCACCTGCGTCCTGTTGTCTACTACGTCCTGTTGTCAACTACGTCATGTTGTCACCTACGTCCTGTTGTCACCTACGTCCTGTTGCCAACTATGTCCTGTCGTTATATGTAATTTCTTAATCTATGTTCTGTTATTGTCACCTGTCCCGTCATCACCCCTATCCTGTCATATCCTACATCTCGTCATCACATACGTCCTACCGTCACCTACATACGTCGTCACAGTCTCACCGTTACCTCTGTCCTGCCTGTCATCATAACCTACATTCCATCATCACCTTCTTCCTGTTATCGTAACCTATGCCCTGTCTTCACCTACATCCCATCGTCACCTACATGCTGTCGTCGTCACTTATGTTCTGTAGTTCCCTACGTCCCATCTTCATCTATGTCCTGTAGTTAACTACGGCCTACCTTCTTCTATGTCCTGTAGTTACCTATGTCCTACCTTCATCTATGTCCTGTAGTTACCTACGTCCTACCTTCATCTATGTCCTGTTGTAGAAAAGGCCCCAAAGTTATTACGTATTGTTGCTGTTATGCGTCAGGTATGTTGTATGTTGATTGCTGTGTGGGTGGAGCCTCTGCGGAGCTTGTGCATAATCGACCGCACGCAGCGGAGCGGCAGTGTGTGTGGTCGCAGTGAATGAGGGGAGCGAGCAGTTAAGACGGGTCATCGGTTCGTGTTATGGCGACTGTCTGTGCGTGAATGACGCATGTAAGTATGCATATGAGTGTGTTGTCACCTACGTCCTGTTGTCTATATGTCCTGTTGTCACCTACGTCCTGTTGTCAACTACGTCCTGTTGTCTACAACGTGCTGTTGTCAACTAAGTGCTGTTGTCACCTAATCCTGTTGTCACCTAATGCTGTTGTCACCTGCGTCCTGTTGTCTACTACGTCCTGTTGTCACCTACGTCCTGTTGTCAACTACTTCCTGTTGTCAACTACTTCCTGTTGTCACCTAATCCTGTTGTCAACTACGTCCTTTTGTCACCTACGTCCTGTTGTCAACTACGTCCTGTTGTCACCTAGTTCTGTTGTCACCTATTTCCTGTTGTCAACTACGTCCTGTTGTCACCTAAGTCCTGTTGTCAACTACGTCCTGTTGTCACCTAGTTCCGTTGTCACCTATGTCCTGTTGTCAACTACTTCCTGTTGTCACCTAGTCCTGTTGTCACCTGCGTCCTGTTGTCTACTACGTCCTGTTGTCACCTACGTCCTGTTGTCAACTATGTCCTGTTGTCAACTACGTCCTTTTGTCACCTATGTCCTGTTGTCAACTACGTCCTTTTGTCACCTACGTCCTGTTGTCAACTACGTCCTGTTGTCACCTAGTTCTGTTGTCACCTACGTCCTGTTGTCAACTACGTCCTGTTGTCACCTAGTTCCGTTGTCACCTACGTCCTGTTGTCAACTACGTCCTGTTGTCACCTAGTTCTGTTGTCACCTATTTCCTGTTGTCAACTACGTCCTGTTGTCACCTAAGTCCTGTTGTCAACTACGTCCTGTTGTCACCTAGTTCCGTTGTCACCTATGTCCTGTTGTCAACTACTTCCTGTTGTCACCTAGTCCTGTTGTCACCTGCGTCCTGTTGTCTACTACGTCCTGTTGTCACCTACGTCCTGTTGTCAACTACGTCCTGTTGTCAACTACGTCCTTTTGTCACCTACGTCCTGTTGTCAACTACGTCCTGTTGTCACCTAGTTCTGTTGTCACCTACGTCCTGTTGTCAACTACGTCCTGTTGTCACCTAGTCCTGTTCTATATTACGTCCTGTTGTCACCTACGTCCTGTTGTCAACTACGTCCTGTTGTCTATACGTCCTGTTGTCAACTACGTCCTGTTGTCACCTAGTCCTGTTGTCTATACGTCCTGTTGTCAACTATGTCCTGTTGTCACCTACGTCCTGTTGTCACCTATGTCCTGTTGTCACCTACATCCTGTTGTCTATACGTCCTGTTGTCACCTAGTCCTGTTGTCTATACTTACTGTTGTCAACTACGTCCTGTTGTCACCTACGTCCTATCTTCATCTTTGTCCTGTTGTTCCCTACGTCCTATCTTCATCTTTGTCCTGTAGTTTCCTACGTCCTATCTTCATCTGTCTTTTCGTCACCTACATCCTATTTTCATCTATGTCCTGTAGTTACCTATGTCCTATCTCAATCTATGTCCTGTAGTTACCTATGTCTTATCTTCATCTATGTCCTGTAGTTACCTACGTCCTATCTCCATCTAAGTCCTGTAGTTACGTATGTACTATCTTCATCTATGTCCTGTAGCTTCATCTGTGTCCTGTAGTTACCTATGTCCTATCTTCATCTATGTCCTGTAGTTACCTACGTCCTATCTCCATGTATGTCCTGTAGTCCTGTTGTCACCTATGTCCTGTTGTCGACTATGTCCTGTTTTCACCTAGTCCTGTTGTCACGTACGTCCTGTTGTCAATTACGTCCCGTTGTCACCTAGTCCTGTTGTCACCAACGTCCTGTTGTCACCTACGTCCTGTTGTCTATACGTCCTGTTGTCACCTACGTCCTGTTGTCAACTACGTCCTTTTGTCAACTAAGTGCTGTTGTCACCTACGTCCTGTTGTCAACTATGTCCTGTTGTCTACAACGTGCTGTTGTCAACTAAGTGCTGTTGTCACCTAATCCTGTTGTCACCTAATGGTGTTGTTACCTAGTCCTGTTGTCACCTGCGTCCTGTTGTCTACTACGTCCTGTTGTCACCAACGTCCTGTTGTCACCTACGTCCTGTTGTCACCTACGTCCTGTTGTCTATACGTCCTGTTGTCACCTACGTCCTGTTGTCAACTACGTCCTTTTGTCAACTAAGTGCTGTTGTCACCTACGTCCTGTTGTCAACTATGTCCTGTTGTCTACAACGTGCTGTTGTCAACTAAGTGCTGTTGTCACCTAATCCTGTTGTCACCTAATGGTGTTGTCACCTAGTCCTGTTGTCACCTGCGTCCTGTTGTCTACTACGTCCTGTTGTCACCAACGTCCTGTTGTCACCTAGTTCTGTTGTCACCTACGTCCTGTTGTCAACTACGTCCTGTTGTCACCTACGTCCTGTTGTCACCTAGTTCCGTTGTCACCTACGTCCTGTTGTCAACTACGTCCTGTTGTCAACTACGTCCTGTTGTCACCTAGTCCTGTTCTCACCCACGTCCTGTTGTCTACTACGTGCTGTTGTCACCTACGTCCTGTTGTCAACTACGTCCTGTTGTCACCTAGTCCTGTTGTCACCTAGTCCTGTAGTTAAGTATGTACTATCTTCATCTATGTCCTGTAGCTTCATCTGTGTCCTGTTGTCTATACGTCCTGTTGTCAACTATGTCATGTTGTCACCTAGTCCTGTTGTCACCTAGTCCTGTTGTCACCTGCGTCCTGTTGTCTACTACGTCCCGTTGTCAACTACGTCATGTTGTCACATACGTTCTGTTGTCACCTACGTCCTGTTGCCAACTATGTCCTGTCGTTATATGTAATTTCTTAATCTATGTTCTGTTATTGTCACCTGTCCCGTCATCACCCTTATCCTGTCATATCCTACATCTCGTCATCACATACGTCCTACCGTCACCTACATACTGTCGTCACAGTCTCACCGTTACCTCTGTCCTGCCTGTCATCATAACCTACATTCCATCATCACCTTCTTCCTGTTATCGTAACCTATGCCCTGTCTTCACCTACATCCCATCGTCACCTACATGCTGTCGTCGTCACTTATGTTCTGTAGTTCCCTACGTCCCATCTTCATCTATGTCCTGTAGTTAACTACGGCCTACCTTCTTCTATGTCCTGTAGTTACCTATGTCCTACCTTCATCTATGTCCTGTAGTTACCTACGTCCTACCTTCATCTATGTCCTGTTGTAGAAAAGGCCCCAAAGTTATTACGTATTGTTGCTGTTATGCGTCAGGTATGTTGTATGTTGATTGCTGTGTGGGTGGAGCCTCTGCGGAGCTTGTGCGTAATCGACCGCACGCAGCGGAGCGGCAGTGTGTGTGGTCGCAGTGAATGAGGGGAGCGAGCAGTTAAGACGGGTCATCGGTTCGTGTTATGGCGACTGTCTGTGCGTGAATGACGCATGTAAGTATGCATATGAGTGTGTTGTCACCTACGTCCTGTTGTCTATATGTCCTGTTGTCACCTACGTCCTGTTGTCAACTACGTCCTGTTGTCTACAACGTGCTGTTGTCAACTAAGTGCTGTTGTCACCTAATCCTGTTGTCACCTAATGCTGTTGTCACCTGCGTCCTGTTGTCTACTACGTCCTGTTGTCACCTACGTCCTGTTGTCAACTACTTCCTGTTGTCACCTAATCCTGTTGTCAACTACGTCCTTTTGTCACCTACGTCCTGTTGTCAACTACGTCCTGTTGTCACCTAGTTCTGTTGTCACCTATTTCCTGTTGTCAACTACGTCCTGTTGTCACCTAAGTCCTGTTGTCAACTACGTCCTGTTGTCACCTAGTTCCGTTGTCACCTATGTCCTGTTGTCAACTACTTCCTGTTGTCACCTAGTCCTGTTGTCTATACGTCCTGTTGTCAACTATGTCCTGTTGTCACCTACATCCTGTTGTCAGCTATGTCCTGTTGTCACCTACATCCTGTTGTCTATACGTCCTGTTGTCACCTAGTTCTGTTGTCTATACTTACTGTTGTCAACTACGTCCTGTTGTCACCTACGTCCTATCTTCATCTTTGTCCTGTTGTTCCCTACGTCCTATCTTCATCTTTGTCCTGTAGTTTCCTACGTCCTATCTTCATCTGTCTTTTCGTCACCTACATCCTATTTTCATCTATGTCCTGTAGTTACCTATGTCCTATCTCAATCTATGTCCTGTAGTTACCTATGTCTATGTCACCTAATCCTGTTGTCACCTAATGCTGTTGTCACCTAGTCCTGTTGTCACCTGCGTCCTGTTGTCTACTACGTCCTGTTGTCACCTACGTCCTGTTGTCAACTACGTCCTGTTGTCACCTAGTTCTGTTGTCACCTACGTCCTGTTGTCAACTACTTCCTGTTGTCACCTACGTCCTGTTGTCAACTATGTCCTGTTGTCACCTACATCCTGTTGTCAACTACGTCCTGTTGTCACCAACGTCCTGTTGTCACATACGTCCTGTTGTCACCTACGTCCTGTTGTTACCTACATCCTGTTGTCTATACGTCCTGTTGTTACCTACGTCCTGTTGTCACCTAGTCCTGTTGTCACCTACGTCCTGTTGTCAACTACGTCCTGTTGTCACATACGTCCTGTTTTCAACTACGTCCTGTTGTCACCTACGTCCTGTTGTTACCTACATCCTGTTGTTACCTACATCCTGTTGTCTATACTTCCTGTTGTCACCTACGTCCTGTTGTCTATACGTCCTGTTGTCAACTACGTCCTGTTGTCACCTAGTCCTGTTGTCACCTACATCCTGTTGTCAACTACGTCCTGTTGTCACCTAGTCCTGTTCTATATTACGTCCTGTTGTCACCTACGTCCTGTTGTCAACTACGTCCTGTTGTCTATACGTCCTGTTGTCAACTACGTCCTGTTGTCACCTAGTCCTGTTGTCTATACGTCCTGTTGTCAACTACGTCCTGTTGTCACCTAGTCCTGTTGTCACCTACATCCTGTTGTCAACTACGTCCTGTTGTCACCTAGTCCTGTTCTATATTACGTCCTGTTGTCACCTACGTCCTGTTGTCAACTACGTCCTGTTGTCTATACGTCCTGTTGTCAACTACGTCCTGTTGTCACCTAGTCCTGTTGTCTATACGTCCTGTTGTCAACTATGTCCTGTTGTCACCTACGTCCTGTTGTCAGCTATGTCCTGTTGTCACCTACATCCTGTTGTCTATACGTCCTGTTGTCACCTAGTCCTGTTGTCTATACTTACTGTTGTCAACTACGTCCTGTTGTCACCTACGTCCTATCTTCATCTTTGTCCTGTTGTTCCCTACGTCCTATCTTCATCTTTGTCCTGTAGTTTCCTACGTCCTATCTTCATCTGTCTTTTCGTCACCTACGTCCTATTTTCATCTATGTCCTGTAGTTACCTATGTCCTATCTCAATCTATGTCCTGTAGTTACCTATGTCTTATCTTCATCTATGTCCTGTAGTTACCTATGTCCTATCTCAATCTATGTCCTGTAGTTACCTATGTCTTATCTTCATCTATGTCCTGTAGTTACCTATGTCCTATCTTCATCTATGTCCTGTAGTTACCTACGTCCTATCTCCATCTAAGTCCTGTAGTTACGTATGTACTATCTTCATCTATGTCCTGTAGCTTCATCTGTGTCCTGTAGTTACCTATGTCCTATCTTCATCTATGTCCTGTAGTTACCTACGTCCTATCTCCATGTATGTCCTGTAGTCCTGTTGTCACCTATGTCCTGTTGTCGACTATGTCCTGTTTTCACCTAGTCCTGTTGTCACGTACGTCCTGTTGTCAATTACGTCCCGTTGTCACCTAGTCCTGTTGTCACCAACGTCCTGTTGTCACCTACGTCCTGTTGTCTATACGTCCTGTTGTCACCTACGTCCTGTTGTCAACTACGTCCTTTTGTCAACTAAGTGCTGTTGTCACCTACGTCCTGTTGTCAACTATGTCCTGTTGTCTACAACGTGCTGTTGTCAACTAAGTGCTGTTGTCACCTAATCCTGTTGTCACCTAATGCTGTTGTCACCTAGTCCTGTTGTCACCTGTGTCCTGTTGTCTACTACGTCCTGTTGTCACCTACGTCCTGTTGTCAACTACGTCCTGTTGTCACCTAGTTCTGTTGTCACCTACGTCCTGTTGTCAACTACGTCCTGTTGTCACCTACGTCCTGTTGTCAACTACGTCCTGTTGTCACCTAGTTCCGTTGTCACCTACGTCCTGTTGTCAACTACGTCCTGTTGTCACCTAGTCCTGTTCTCACCCACGTCCTGTTGTCTACTACATGCGGTTGTCACCTACGTCATGTTGTCAACTACGTCCTGTTGTCACCTAGTCCTGTTGTCACCTAGTCCTGTTGTCACCTGCGTCCTGTTGTCTACTACGTCCTGTTGTCAACTACGTCATGTTGTCACCTACGTCCTGTTGTCACCTACGTCCTGTTGCCAACTATGTCCTGTCGTTATATGTAATTTCTTAATCTATGTTCTGTTATTGTCACCTGTCCCGTCATCACCCCTATCCTGTCATATCCTACATCTCGTCATCACATACGTCCTACCGTCACCTACATACTGTCGTCACAGTCTCACCGTTACCTCTGTCCTGCCTGTCATCATAACCTACATTCCATCATCACCTTCTTCCTGTTATCGTAACCTATGCCCTGTCTTCACCTACATCCCATCGTCACCTACATGCTGTCGTCGTCACTTATGTTCTGTAGTTCCCTACGTCCCATCTTCATCTATGTCCTGTAGTTAACTACGGCCTACCTTCTTCTATGTCCTGTAGTTACCTATGTCCTACCTTCATCTATGTCCTGTAGTTACCTACGTCCTACCTTCATCTATGTCCTGTTGTAGAAAAGGCCCCAAAGTTATTACGTATTGTTGCTGTTATGCGTCAGGTATGTTGTATGTTGATTGCTGTGTGGGTGGAGCCTCTGCGGAGCTTGTGCATAATCGACCGCACGCAGCGGAGCGGCAGTGTGTGTGGTCGCAGTGAATGAGGGGAGCGAGCAGTTAAGACGGGTCATCGGTTCGTGTTATGGCGACTGTCTGTGCGTGAATGACGCATGTAAGTATGCATATGAGTGTGTTGTCACCTACGTCCTGTTGTCTATATGTCCTGTTGTCACCTACGTCCTGTTGTCAACTACGTCCTGTTGTCTACAACGTGCTGTTGTCAACTAAGTGCTGTTGTCACCTAATCCTGTTGTCACCTAATGCTGTTGTCACCTGCGTCCTGTTGTCTACTACGTCCTGTTGTCACCTACGTCCTGTTGTCAACTACTTCCTGTTGTCAACTACTTCCTGTTGTCACCTAATCCTGTTGTCAACTACGTCCTTTTGTCACCTACGTCCTGTTGTCAACTACGTCCTGTTGTCACCTAGTTCTGTTGTCACCTATTTCCTGTTGTCAACTACGTCCTGTTGTCACCTAAGTCCTGTTGTCAACTACGTCCTGTTGTCACCTAGTTCCGTTGTCACCTATGTCCTGTTGTCAACTACTTCCTGTTGTCACCTAGTCCTGTTGTCACCTGCGTCCTGTTGTCTACTACGTCCTGTTGTCACCTACGTCCTGTTGTCAACTATGTCCTGTTGTCAACTACGTCCTTTTGTCACCTATGTCCTGTTGTCAACTACGTCCTTTTGTCACCTACGTCCTGTTGTCAACTACGTCCTGTTGTCACCTAGTTCTGTTGTCACCTACGTCCTGTTGTCAACTACGTCCTTTTGTCACCTAGTTCCGTTGTCACCTACGTCCTGTTGTCAACTACGTCCTGTTGTCACCTAGTTCTGTTGTCACCTATTTCCTGTTGTCAACTACGTCCTGTTGTCACCTAAGTCCTGTTGTCAACTACGTCCTGTTGTCACCTAGTTCCGTTGTCACCTATGTCCTGTTGTCAACTACTTCCTGTTGTCACCTAGTCCTGTTGTCACCTGCGTCCTGTTGTCTACTACGTCCTGTTGTCACCTACGTCCTGTTGTCAACTACGTCCTGTTGTCAACTACGTCCTTTTGTCACCTACATCCTGTTGTCAACTACGTCCTGTTGTCACCTAGTTCTGTTGTCACCTACGTCCTGTTGTCAACTACGTCCTGTTGTCACCTAGTCCTGTTCTATATTACGTCCTGTTGTCACCTACGTCCTGTTGTCAACTACGTCCTGTTGTCTATACGTCCTGTTGTCAACTACGTCCTGTTGTCACCTAGTCCTGTTGTCTATACGTCCTGTTGTCAACTATGTCCTGTTGTCACCTACGTCCTGTTGTCACCTATGTCCTGTTGTCACCTACATCCTGTTGTCTATACGTCCTGTTGTCACCTAGTCCTGTTGTCTATACTTACTGTTGTCAACTACGTCCTGTTGTCACCTACGTCCTATCTTCATCTTTGTCCTGTTGTTCCCTACGTCCTATCTTCATCTTTGTCCTGTAGTTTCCTACGTCCTATCTTCATCTGTCTTTTCGTCACCTACATCCTATTTTCATCTATGTCCTGTAGTTACCTATGTCCTATCTCAATCTATGTCCTGTAGTTACCTATGTCTTATCTTCATCTATGTCCTGTAGTTACCTACGTCCTATCTCCATCTAAGTCCTGTAGTTACGTATGTACTATCTTCATCTATGTCCTGTAGCTTCATCTGTGTCCTGTAGTTACCTATGTCCTATCTTCATCTATGTCCTGTAGTTACCTACGTCCTATCTCCATGTATGTCCTGTAGTCCTGTTGTCACCTATGTCCTGTTGTCGACTATGTCCTGTTTTCACCTAGTCCTGTTGTCACGTACGTCCTGTTGTCAATTACGTCCCGTTGTCACCTAGTCCTGTTGTCACCAACGTCCTGTTGTCACCTACGTCCTGTTGTCTATACGTCCTGTTGTCACCTACGTCCTGTTGTCAACTACGTCCTTTTGTCAACTAAGTGCTGTTGTCACCTACGTCCTGTTGTCAACTATGTCCTGTTGTCTACAACGTGCTGTTGTCAACTAAGTGCTGTTGTCACCTAATCCTGTTGTCACCTAATGGTGTTGTTACCTAGTCCTGTTGTCACCTGCGTCCTGTTGTCTACTACGTCCTGTTGTCACCAACGTCCTGTTGTCACCTACGTCCTGTTGTCTATACGTCCTGTTGTCACCTACGTCCTGTTGTCAACTACGTCCTTTTGTCAACTAAGTGCTGTTGTCACCTACGTCCTGTTGTCAACTATGTCCTGTTGTCTACAACGTGCTGTTGTCAACTAAGTGCTGTTGTCACCTAATCCTGTTGTCACCTAATGGTGTTGTCACCTAGTCCTGTTGTCACCTGCGTCCTGTTGTCTACTACGTCCTGTTGTCACCTACGTCCTGTTGTCACCTAGTTCTGTTGTCACCTACGTCCTGTTGTCAACTACGTCCTGTTGTCACCTACGTCCTGTTGTCACCTAGTTCCGTTGTCACCTACGTCCTGTTGTCAACTACGTCCTGTTGTCAACTACGTCCTGTTGTCACCTAGTCCTGTTCTCACCCACGTCCTGTTGTCTACTACGTGCTGTTGTCACCTACGTCCTGTTGTCAACTACGTCCTGTTGTCACCTAGTCCTGTTGTCACCTAGTCCTGTAGTTAAGTATGTACTATCTTCATCTATGTCCTGTAGCTTCATCTGTGTCCTGTTGTCTATACGTCCTGTTGTCAACTATGTCATGTTGTCACCTAGTCCTGTTGTCACCTAGTCCTGTTGTCACCTGCGTCCTGTTGTCTACTACGTCCCGTTGTCAACTACGTCATGTTGTCACATACGTTCTGTTGTCACCTACGTCCTGTTGCCAACTATGTCCTGTCGTTATATGTAATTTCTTAATCTATGTTCTGTTATTGTCACCTGTCCCGTCATCACCCTTATCCTGTCATATCCTACATCTCGTCATCACATACGTCCTACCGTCACCTACATACTGTCGTCACAGTCTCACCGTTACCTCTGTCCTGCCTGTCATCATAACCTACATTCCATCATCACCTTCTTCCTGTTATCGTAACCTATGCCCTGTCTTCACCTACATCCCATCGTCACCTACATGCTGTCGTCGTCACTTATGTTCTGTAGTTCCCTACGTCCCATCTTCATCTATGTCCTGTAGTTAACTACGGCCTACCTTCTTCTATGTCCTGTAGTTACCTATGTCCTACCTTCATCTATGTCCTGTAGTTACCTACGTCCTACCTTCATCTATGTCCTGTTGTAGAAAAGGCCCCAAAGTTATTACGTATTGTTGCTGTTATGCGTCAGGTATGTTGTATGTTGATTGCTGTGTGGGTGGAGCCTCTGCGGAGCTTGTGCGTAATCGACCGCACGCAGCGGAGCGGCAGTGTGTGTGGTCGCAGTGAATGAGGGGAGCGAGCAGTTAAGACGGGTCATCGGTTCGTGTTATGGCGACTGTCTGTGCGTGAATGACGCATGTAAGTATGCATATGAGTGTGTTGGATGTGCGTTGCTGTATTATCAGATGTTTGGGCCGTATGACGCGGAGCTTTAACGCTCGTCGCGCCGTAGCCGTACTATATGCTAGTTACGACCGCTAGCTTACTCTCCGCCCGAGTGTAGTGAGTGTCACGTGATACGCCCGTGTTTAACGATCGTTATTATGTCGGTTATTTCAGCGTAACGTTGCATAGAGTGTTGTGTTGATCTGCTGCTGGTTAGTTAATGTATTTTCAGAGCTGTAATGTGTTTATGTTCCTGTTATTCTATGTTTATTTGGATCTGAGTTAAATGGTTTGATTTATTACTGCTGATTTATTCATTCATTTGTATTTGTCATTTATGTTTAGAACCACAGAACAAATCGCCTGTAAGAGGAGAATAAACCAAGATTCAAACGTCACCAGCCTCCTCTTTATTGAGTCTCTGGAGATTTGGCTTAAAGTGGTGTCCTGGCCGACACACCGACGCGGACTAGTGATACACCAGAACCAGTATAGGGTCTCCACTACACCTGTAGTTACCTATATCCTACCTTCATCTATGTCTTTTCGTCACCTACGTCCTATCTTCATCTTTGTCCTGTTGTTCCCTACGTCCTATCTCCATCTAAGTCCTGTAGTTAAGTATGTACTATCTTCATCTATGTCCTGTAGCTTCATCTGTGTCCTGTTGTCTATACGTCCTGTTGTCAACTATGTCATGTGCTCACCTAGTCCTGTTGTCACCTAGTCCTGTTGTCACCTGCGTCCTGTTGTCTACTACGTCCCGTTGTCAACTACGTCATGTTGTCACATACGTTCTGTTGTCACCTACTTCCTGTTGCCAACTATGTCCTGTCGTTATATGTAATTTCTTAATCTATGTTCTGTTATTGTCACCTGTCCCGTCATCACCCCTATCCTGTCATATCCTACATCTCGTCATCACATACGTCCTACCGTCACCTACATACTGTCGTCACAGTCTCACCGTTACCTCTGTCCTGCCTGTCATCATAACCTACATTCCATCATCACCTTCTTCCTGTTATCGTAACCTATGCCCTGTCTTCACCTACATCCCATCGTCACCTACATGCTGTCGTCGTCACTTATGTTCTGTAGTTCCCTACGTCCCATCTTCATCTATGTCCTGTAGTTAACTACGGCCTACCTTCATCTATGTCCTGTTGTAGAAAAGGCCCCAAAGTTATTACGTATTGTTGCTGTTATGCGTCAGGTATGTTGTATGTTGATTGCTGTGTGGGTGGAGCCTCTGCGGAGCTTGTGCGTGATCGACCGCACGCAGCGGAGCGGCAGTGTGTGTGGTCGCAGTGAATGAGGGGAGCGAGCAGTTAAGACGGGTCATCGGTTCGTGTTATGGCGACTGTCTGTGCTTGAATGACGCATGTAAGTATGCATATGAGTGTGTTGGATGTGCCTTGCTGTATTATCAGATGTTTGGGCCGTATGACGCGGAGCTTTAACGCTCGTCGCGCCGTAGCCGTACTATATGCTAGTTACGACCGCTAGCTTACTCTCCGCCCGAGTGTATTGAGTGTCACGTGATACGCCCGTGTTTAACGATCGTTATTATGTCGGTTATTTCAGCGTAACGTTGCATAGAGTGTTGTGTTGATCTGCTGCTGGTTAGTTAATGTATTTTCAGAGCTGTAATGTGTTTATGTTCCTGTTATTCTATGTTTATTTGGATCTGAGCTAAGTGGTTTGATTTATTAGCCTACTGCTGATTTATTCATTCATTTGTATTTGTCATTTATGTTTAGAACCACAGAACAAATCGCCTGTAAGAGGAGAATAAACCAAGATCCAAACGTCACCATCCTCCTCTTTATTGAGTCTCTGGAGATTTGGCTTAAAGTGGTGTCCTGGCCGACACACCGACGCAGACTAGTGATACACCAGAACCAGTATAGGGTCTCCACTACACCTGTAGTTACCTATATCCTACCTTCATCTGTCTATAGACAGCGTGTGTGGCGTCGTGTGGGTGAGAGCTTTGCTGATGTCAATGTTGTGGATCGAGTGGCCCATGGTGGTGGTGGGGTTATGGTATGGGCAGGCATCTGTTATGGACGAAGAACACAGGTGCATTTTATTGATGGCATTTTGAATGCACAGAGATACCGTGATGAGATCCTGAGGCCCATTGTTGTGCCATACATCCATGAACATCACCTCATGTTTCAGCAAGATAATGCACGGCTCCATGTTGCAAGGATCTGTACACAATTCTTGGAAGCTGAAAATGTCCCAGTTCTTGCATGGCCAGCATACTCACCGGACATGTCACCCATTGAGCATGTTTGGGATGTGCTTGACCGGCGTATACGACAGTGTGTACCAGTTCCCACTAATATCCAGCAACTTCGCACAGCCATTGAAGAGGAGTGGACCAACATTCCACAGGCCACAATTGACAATCTGATAAACTCTATGCGAAGAAGATGTGTTGCACTGCATGAGGCAAATGGTGGTCACACCAGATACTGACTGGTTCTGAGTCCCCAGACCCCCAATAAAGCAAAAAAAAATGCACATTTCAGGGTGGCCTTTTATTGTGGACAGTCTAAGGCACACCTGTGCACTAATCATGATGTCAGATCAGCATCTTGATGTGGCACACCTGTGAGGTGGGATGGATTATCTGTTCTCACTATCACACATTTAGACAGATTTGTGAACAATGTTTGAGAGAAATGGTAATATTGTGTATCTGGAATGAATTTTAGATCTTTAAGTCCATCTCATGAAAAATGGGAGCAAAAACAAAAGTGTTGCGTTTATATTTTTGTTGAGTGTAGTTTTCAATACTATTGGTTCCTGAAAATCCTGAACACATAATGTACCTCAATGGAACCTTCAAGAATGTTATCTGCTCCATCATTAACCAAGCAGGACCAAGCTCCCCAGCGCCAGCTCCTGATGATTTCCTGTCGGACTGCGCAGAGGTGGACGGGTCCAACAACACACGACTTTCAACCACAAGGCCGGTGTTGTACACCACCTGTCCCAAAGTGTTGTTTTTGTCACACCGCGGGGAGGTTTGTCTTGTCTTGGGTTTTGTCTGGTGAATTTCCTGGTTTTATTTTGAAAAGTAACTCTCTTCTCGTCAGGTCACTTGCCCTTCCTCATGTGTTTCCGTTCCGATGGCTCCCCTGATTCCTGATTGTTTCCACCTGTTCCCCATTATCCTCATGTGTTAAATAGTCTGTGTCTCCCTTTGTCCGGTGTAACAGGGTAAAGCTGTATCGGCTAGTAATCTTTGTATTTGGTGTGACACTGTGGTGGATTTTGCTGTGGGTGTGGTTTTAACAGAGTGAGTGTGTCTGCAGTGATTGCATGGTGACGGGCTAACTGGAAACAGGTGTGCTGGATAGGTCGGCAACCAGCTTAATTACCCACACACACTCTCTCCTTCAGTCTCCCTCTGATCTTCCCTGTGACAGGTACCTGTGTGGATGTGGTCTGAGGTCTTAAGAAATTGTAAGTGAATGTATCTGGTGTTCAGTCTCCCTCTGATCTTCCCTGTGACAGGTGGCGTGTGGCGTAGGCTGGAGTCACTTTGGACGCTGGGTCAGGTTGGAACCTCAAGGGCTGAACAGAAGCGCTTTACAGCCACGAAGTGGAGTGCAGCAGCCTGCAGCAGACGTAAGCAGCACAGCACACAGCGCCAGCAATGATGATACAGCCTTGACACCGAACCAGTACACCAACTGACCAGCAGATCCAGCCAGCCTGCCAGCCTGTGTGAGTGAAGCCCGGCCACTCACCAGGCCACACAGAGCCACGCTCTCAGCCACCTCCTCCAGACTCTTTTAATTACTTCCCCCATAGACTTGATTAGTTTTTATATATTTCTATAAATAAAAAGGACTCCTTTAAACCGTACCTTTTGTCTTGTGTTGCCTTGTCCACTTTCACTGGTTGGTCAAACAAAGAACACTTTACAACTGGCGTTGTCGGCAGGATTGACCAAAAAAGAAACCAGTGGTGGGCAAGGCCAACATGACAGATCAAAGTGAGCCTCAACCTGGTCCTAGTCGAGAAAACCAAGCTCCTAGTGCAATGTCCAGACCGGTTGGTATGGTTCCTATGTTTAATCTGATGACATCTAAATTTAAAGGAAGAGATTCAGACATTGGTTTAGGAGAGTGGAAGAGTAATCTGAAAACTACCTTCGCTTTACAAGGAGTCCCAAACGATTTTAGAGCTGAATTAACGCTATGTTGTCTGGAGGGAAAAGCTAAGAGAGAGATTTTAATTTTACCTCCAGAGAAGCGCAACACAGCTGAGCTGATTTTTGGGGAATTAGATAAGTTGTATGGGGATAGAGCCACTGCCTCAGTCCTGCGCTCTCAGTTTTTTAATGCCCGCCAAGAGCCACATGAGGACAGCAGTTATTTTGCATTGAGACTGCAGGAAGACTTTCTTAGGCTCAAGAAAAAAGACTCAAGGGGCATCAGAGATGACGATGTGTTGCTCCGAGATCATTTGATTGAGGGGCTGAGAGACTCTGCGACGAGGGGGGAATTCAGAGCCAAGATTCTATTGGATGATAGTCTGACGTTTCAGACCATCAAGGCAGAGCTCTCCTTAAAGGAACAAGCATATGGGGAAACATTTGAACAAGCACACTGCCTTGCCATGAGGGGACACAACCAAGTTAATTCTCCTCATGTAAAGGATTTGGAACAAATCAAGACACAATTAAGGGATGAAATGAACACACAAATGTAAAATAAATTTAATGAACTGTCCCAGTCTTTAATTCAAGAGATCTGTTCTCTTGAATTAAAGAGCTGCACCAGAGGACACCACGGGGTGCAGAGTGGAGCCAGCCTGCCCCACGAAGTGGACCACCGAGGAGGAACCGACCCCGGTTAGGTTCAGCAAACCGGTATGATGGCCAGGGTAATCCCATTTGCAACCTTTGTTCTCAACCTGGACATATAGCACGCTCATGCACAAACAGACAAAGGTCAGCATCGTTAAACTAGAATACACCACTGTGGCGGCCCAGACAGTGGGGTGTTCAGAAGTGAATGGGCCTCTGCATGAAGACACACACAAATTAATTGGAGATGTCCCTAAAGTGAACCTGTTGCTTGGTGATGTCCCTGTTAATTGCATCCTTGATACAGGGTCAAATGTGTCGTTGATGAAGAACAGTTTTTTCTTGGAACATTTTGCAGAAAAAGGTGAACGGCTTAAGGAGGCTGACAGCTGACTGACCTTAGAAGCTGCTAATGGACTGGACATTCCTTATTTAGGTTATGTGTTGTTACCTGTTAAAGTTGGAGAAGTCGAAGTTCCTGAGGGTGGGTTTCTGGTTGTTAAAGATCACTGCCTAACTGATACAGAAGGGGTGGTGGGCATGAACATTATTAGAAGTTGTTGGAGAAACATGGACAACAAGCCCTTGCACTGTCTTTCTGGCAGTCGGCGCCAACAACAGGCGTGGGCTATGGCCTTTAAAATCTGTTCCACACAGGCACAGTTTGTGGCTCCAGATGGCTCCATTGGGCACGTGCGCACCATCAATCGCCGTCCTGTGAGAGTTCCAGCTCAGAGTGAGGTGCTGCTGTGGGGCGGGACCAGGTGGAAAAGACTACCAGTGCCTCGTGGAACCTGAGGAGGTGGGTGGACTTTTTGTAGCTCGATCCCTGTCAACAGTTCAAAGGGGGAGAGTTCTAATTAAAATCAAAAATCCAAATGACTCCCCAATGTATCTTTATAGACATCAGAAACTAGCTAAGACGTGTGAGGTTGATCCAGCCGATATCACACCAGAGCATAGTGTGAGTATGGTCCGGGTCAGCACCAATGCTGTTAAAGTAAGCCTGGAGAAAAGTAAACATACTGAAAAGAGTTCATTGCCTGATGTAGCTGACCTTGGTTTATCTGCAGAGGAGAGAGAAAAAATGCAGACCCTGCTGCACAAACATCGAGCAGTTTTTGCCACACATGATGAAGATTATGGCAGGACAAGCACCGTCCAGCATGTGATTCCCACTGGTGATGCTCCGCCTGTGAGGGAACGCTACAGGCAGATTCCACCAAAAATGTATCAGGAAGTGAAAACCCTGCTTCAAGGTATGTTGGATTCTAAAATCATTACACCCAGCGCTAGTCCTTGGGCTGCCCCCATCGTATTAGTGCGCAAAAAAGATGGAACACCACGATTCTGTGTGGATTATCGTAAGCTCAATGCAGCAACCCACAAAGATGCTTACCCACTCCCTCGAATTGAGGAGTCATTGGCCAGCTTGAACAAAGCAAAGTATTTTTACACATTAGACCTGGCGAGTGGATATTGGCAGGTTGAGGTTGCCCCCGCCGACAGGGAAAAGACTGCCTTTGTTACTCCCATGGGGCTATATGAATTTACCCGAATGCCTTTTGGTTTGTCAAATGCGCCTGCCACATTCCAAAGGTTAATGCACACCTGTTTAGGAGACCACAACCTACAGTCTTTGTTGATTTACCTTGATGATGTCATAATATATTCTCCTGACTTTGATTCACACCTAAAACATTGGGATGTCATTTTGGACAAACTAAAAAAACATGGCTTAAAATTAAAGTCTGACAAGTGCCACCTGTTGAAAAAAGAAGTGCAGTACTTGGGACATCGTGTGTCAGCAGAGGGGATCTCCCCAGACCCCGAGAAGGTGAAGTGTGTTCAAGAATGGCCGACCCCCAAGACAGTGAAACAACTACAGTCTTTTTTGGGACTGGCCGGCTATTATCGCAGGTTTGTGAAAGACTTTGCTAAAATAGCCAAACCATTAAACGAACTCTTAAGAGGAATCAGTCCAAAACACTCAAGAGCCTCAGGTCATCAACTAATTGCTTACTGGGACTCAACTTGTCAGGATGCTTTTGACACACTAAAGAAGACCCTAACCTCTGCACCAATACTGGCTTATGCTGATTTTGACCTTCCTTTTGTCGTGTATACAGACGCCAGCAGCCAAGGCCTGGGAGCTGTACTGAGTCAGGTGCAGGATGGAAAAGAGAGGGTAATTGCATTTGCCAGCCGGGCCTTAAGCCCCACAGAGAAAAACGAAAAAAATTACAGCTCCTTTAAGCTGGAATTTTTGGCTTTGACCTGGGCAGTAACCCAGAAATTTTCAGAATACTTGCACTGTGCTCCATTTGTTATATATACGGACAATAATCCTCTGGTGCACTTAAACTCGGCTAAACTTGGGAGCTTGGAGCAGAGATGGGCAGCGCGCCTGGCGAGCTTTCAGTTTGAAATAAAATATAAACCAGGACGTACTAATCAAAGTGCAGATGCTCTGTCTCGTTTTCCCCCAGAAGCCCCCACATCAGACTCTGAGGAGAGAAAAGAGGGGCTGGAGATACCAGCTTTCACCCATATTGGAGCCAGGACTGTGAAAGCACTGTGCATCGGTGCAGGAAAGAACATTACAAAGCCGAGCCTTCAAAGTGCTACACCGGGGATACCCTTGTTTCCGGAAAGGACACCTGACCAGTGGAGGAGTCTTCAAAATGCGGACCCCACTTTGGTCAGAGTAATCAAGTATGTACAAAGGGGCTCTCTGCCCAATAAAGGAGAGCGACAACGAGAGACCAAGCCAGTCCAGCAGATCCTGCGTCACTGGCCCCGGCTTTCCCTGGTGGATGGAGTGCTGTGTCGGACACGACAGGACCCAAAGGAAGTTGACCCCATAACCCAACATGTGGTTCCTGAAGGGGAGCGACATTATATCTGGCAGTTGTATCATGAGCAGGCTGGACACTGGGGCCCTGAAAAGACTCTCTCTGATTCAGAGGAGGTTTTTTTGGCCACAATTGGCCAAGGAGGTAACAGATCGGTGTGCACGATGCCAGCAGTGTGTTTTGCGTAAGGCTCCTAACTCTAGGCCTGCGCCTCTGACCCCTATTTTGACCTCTGCTCCCTTGGAATTATTGTCTGTAGATTTTTTTGTCCATAGGTCACCCAGAAGACCATAATGTGCTGGTTATGGTAGATCACTTCACCAAGTACGCCTGGGCAGTAGCGACCAGAGACCAAACAGCAACAACAACAGCTAAGGTACTGTGGAACAAAGTAATCCAGCCTTTTGGTGCACCTAAACGTCTGTTGTCTGACCAAGGCCCTAATTTTGAATCGCATCTCATGAAAGAACTCTGTAACTTGTATAAAGTGGCCAAAAGCCACACTACGCCTTACCACCCAGCAGGAAATGGCGCTTGTGAACGCTTTAATAGGACCCTCCTAGGACTGCTGGGGACCCTGGGGGAGGACAAGAGGAACTGGCATGAAAGTCTCCCGGAAGTGTTACAGGTATACAACAACACAGTGCACAGCTCTACTGGCTATCCCCCACACTACTTAATGTTTGGGAGGCAGGGATTTCTCCCCCAGGACCGCCTCCTAGGACTCTCAGAGAATGTGGGCTGCTCATCAGCAGAGGACTGGGTCAAATGTCACCAACGGAGGCTGCAGCTCGCATTCGAAAGGGCCGTACAACACAGAGACTCTGAGATGGCCAGACAAAAGACCTACTACGCCCAGAAGGCGGATGGCTCACCACTGACCACAGGCCAACAGGTACTTTTACAGGACATGAGAGCCAAGGGCCGGGGTAAACTGGCCAATAAGTGGGAGCAACAACCGTACATGGTGATTAAGCAGCCAGACCCCGAACTTCCAGTGTATGTCATCAGACAAGTGGAGAGAAATGTTGAAAAAGTTGTGCATCGTAACCTCTTGAGACCCCTGTCAGCACCACTACAGCCTGGGATGCAAGGCCCCGGTCAGGTGTCCGATGGCCCGAATCATCGAGTGATCCAGCCCATAAGCCCCCAGCCACAGACCTCAAACAGGGGTCCCGTCGGGCCCCCATGGGTTGGGTTCTGGGTTCCTACAGATGCTGAGGCAAGACCAGCGTCCAGGACTCCAGAGCCCAGACGATCCACCAGAGCGACCAGAGGCATGCCCCCACAGCGCTACCAGGACCGTTAGAGCCAGTGTGCCGTGGCACAGTGGTCATTGGGACAATGACCGTTTCAGCAGGGAGGGGTGTAACAGGGTAAAAGCTGTATCGGCTAGTAATCTTTGTATTTTGTGTGACACTGTGGTGGATTTTGCTGTGGGTGTGGTTTTAACAGAGTGAGTGTGTCTGCAGTGATTGCATGGTGACAGGCTAACTGGAAACAGGTGTGCTGGATAGGTCGGCAACCAGCTTAATTACCCACACACTCTCTCCTTCAGTCTCCCTCTGATCTTCCCTGTGACGGGTACCTGTGTGGATGTGGTCTGAGGTCTTAAGAAATTGTAAGTGAATGTATCTGGTGTTCAGTCTCCCTCTGATCTTCCCTGTGACAGGTGGCGTGTGGCGTAGGCTGGAGTCACTTTGGACGCTGGGTCAGGTTGGAACCTCGAGGGCTGAACAGAAGCGCTTTACAGCCACGAAGTGGAGTGCAGCAGCCTGCAGCAGTCGTAAGCAGCACAGCACACAGCGCCAGCAATGATGATACAGCCTTGACACCGAACCAGTACACCAACTGACCAGCAGATCCAGCCAGCCTGCCAGCCTGTGTGAGTGAAGCCCGGCCACTCACCAGGCCACACGGAGCCACGCTCTCAGCCACCTCCTCCAGACTCTTTTAATTACTTCCCCCATAGACTTGATTAGTTTTTATATATTTCTATAAATAAAAAGGACTCCTTTAAACCGTACCTTTTGTCTTGTGTTGCCTTGTCCACTTTCACTGGTTGGTCAAACAAAGAACACTTTACACCTGTGTCCAAGTATATCGTCCGTCCACGTATCTCCAGCCTGTTTGTTCGTCCACAGCCCAAGCCAAGAATCCCATGCTTTTGTATGATCTTGATTAAGAGTGATTTTCTGTTGTAGTTTCTGGTCAGCTTTAGAGAAGCTAGTTATTTCTGTTTATAGCCTCATGCTGATCTCCATTAGAGTGTTTTTGCTTTGTACTTTTTTAGCCCTAGTGTAGCACAGTTTATGTTTATAACCTTGTATTCATAGTTAATCCACAGAGTAGAGTAGTCTCAGCCTGTTTCTTTGCCTCCCTTGGGAGTGATTCTTTGTTATCTTTTCCCCGTAAGGGTTCTTGTGTGTGTAAGTGCTTTCACGGTTCTCAGTTCTTAGCCCAAGAATTTCAAAGCCTGTTTTGTTCTCACTCTGTCAAGGAAGTGTGAAATAAAGATCTGCCTGAGCTGATCAACCTCTGCATCTGAGTCCTCTTAGGCTACGTTCACACCGCAGTTACAAGTGACCTGAATCTGATTTTTTCGCTCATATGTGACCCATATCTGATTTGCTTTTGACAATGTGAACAGCACAAGTCGCATTGAATCTGACATTTTCTAATCAGATTCAGGCCACATTTAAATGTGGTACTGAATCGGATACGTATCGGATTTTTTTGAATGCGACCGCAGTCTGAACAGCCAGGTCGCATTTAATGCGACTTTGACGTCATTCTGTCCCGCGCTGCACTGTTTTGTAAATGAATGACAAATAAAGTTGATTGAAAAGCGGGCGGGAGCCAAAACAAACATGGAGGACAGCAGCGAAGCAAATTTGCCGGCTGCCGCCACACACTGTTTTTAGCATGAAGCCATACAGTCCCACGTTACCGGTTGCCGTTGCCATGTTCGCTTCCGTAAACACCGCTGTGGCGTGATGTCATCAATGATCAACTGCGCATGCGGGTCACTTCAGGAGCGTGAGCTGTTCACACAGCAATCCGTAGACAGGCCGCATTTAAAGAGGTAATGTGAACAGCCAAACAAAAAATCGGATTTGAGCCATAAATCGGAATCGTGCATTAAGACCTGCGGTGTGAACGTAGCCTTACTGTCGGGCCTGGACATAAAAAACATGATCGAAAATTATAATCCCATGCATGGTTGTATGTTTACAAAGTATTTGTTTGAAGTTTTTAAAGTTGAACAAGTCAAATTAAACAATTATTAAATACTCATTTATTGGGCTTTAACAGCATCAAGTCATGAAAAAGATGTACACAAATATTTAAGAAAATAAATTACGAAATACTTTAACAGTTAATAAAAATCACTTGATCCTTTACAATGAAACACTGGCTTCACCATCGTGTTTTGGTCACAAAACAAAACGTATAAATACAACCAAGGCTGTGATGTGATCCAGCAGCTCCACACATTTTACTCCAAACTGCTTTTGTCAAGAAACATCTGTTAAACAGAAAACTACAGCTGAGAAATAAACATTTACAAGCTGAACATTACAACACATGACGCTAAAAAATATGATGTGTTCAGGCAGCTGAACACGTCATATTGTTGCTTGACACAAATTCTCTTCTTTCAAGAACACAATTGTACATAAATGACACCTTTGACAATAAAATGTAAAATAAGATGTTTTTTGAAGATCCTCAAATCAAAACTGACGGAAATGTAGCTGTTTAAAAAAGGACCACTTGGAGGTCACTTGTAAATATTGAGACTTTGATCTGTTAAACTGGTCAATCCACTGTGAGATTTCAAAAACGCAAAGAAGGTTCCAGACAAATTACAACTGTTTCTTCTGGAATCAAAAGATTCCTTCGTCGTTCTTCATCATTAAATCTCATTAAATCCTCTTTGGTATCCTTGAAAAAGTAAAATAAATGGTGTTTTCAAAAAGTGTTTTTATTTTTGGGGACCACCCATTGGTCTGAAGGCCCATTATTCTAATGGTAGATAGCAAAATGTCCTATTGGAATGAAAGCCCATTTGTCCGACAGCCCATTGTGCAAAAAGTTAGGATTTTAGTGAGCTTCTGCTTCACATTCCAGACTCCATTAAACATTAGGGATGAGCGAGTACAGCATTATCTGTATCTGTATCTGTATCTGTTAACCATATGAATTATCTGTATCTGTATCTGTACTCGGAGTGGGCGGGGCCTAACCCGAAAGTGGGCGGGATTTAAGTTAAGAAAACTCTGACTGGTATTCTCTGTGTCACTCATTATTCTGTATCACTGATCATGAGAGAGGGAGGGGGGGGGGGCGTGTGTGTAGCTTAATATTATTTATACCACTACTAGCTTTATTTTATTTTTTATCCAATACAGCAAGAAAGTGTCAGACAGTCAGTGCAAGAAGTAAAAAAAAAAAAAAAACGTTAGAGCCAGTTGACGGTTAAAAAAAAAAAAAAACTCCCGACGGCAGAGAGAGAGAGGTGGAGGGAGAGAGAGAGAGAGAGAGTGTGTGTGTGTGTGTGTGTAGCTTGATTTCCAATATTTATACCACTACCAGCTTTATTTTTTCACGAAATACAGCAAGAAAGTGTTAGAGCCAGGCAGCCAGATGACGGTTAAAAAAAGAAAAAGAAAAATCTCCGACAGGCAGAGACGCAACGCGAGTCGGCACCACATCTGAACGAAGTACCAGAACTCTACTAGTTCATAAGTAAGTACCAATCTAAGTAATAACAAACCTGAAGCTGAAGAAAGAAACCCTAAACATTAACGGAAAACGACCCGCGAACCTGAGTGACTGAGGGAGAGACAGAGAGCTGTTCTGTGTGTGAGTGATCAGAGCGGACACAACAACACGTCTGCGAGTGTGTAGGGGAGGGGCTGTAGCATATCACAGGACGCAGACACAGTCAGCTACCCAATGAGGATTTTTATTTAATCCGAGCACAGATATTGACTCGTATTACTCGTATAATACTCGTACTCGGCAAAAGTGCTTTATCCGTACCGGATACTCGTTTCAGCCGAGTATCCGGCTCAACTCTATTAAACATACTGCTCAATTTAACAGATAACATATAAATCATAAAGCATGTATATATATTTTTTTTTTCGGTAACGAGACATCAGAATGATGGCATGACAGCTGTTTGTTGGTGGATGTAGCCTGTATCGGGTTTGACTGGTTTGTTCCTGAACGGCGAAGCTTTCCGTTTAATTAATTGGTGACATGTATTTCAGGTGTCTACGATGACGGACACTGAAGAAAAAAGGATGACTTAAATGCTTGAAAATTACTTCTGAAACTGGCTGATTGGGTTTCCTCTTCTCAAAAAATGTAAGTTGTTTCCAGAGGTAGAAGTTGTCGTTATATCCCAAATTCTGTAAATATTGTAAATATTGTTCACGTCTGTAGGATGTGTTGGGATTAAAGAAACACTTTTCAGTATGTGGACTCTAGTTTGCCTCTCGGGGTTCCAGCTTGATGTTAGCATGTTAGCTGTGTAGCATCGTAGAAACAGTCTTCGTTAATCATGGAGGTCATGCTCTGAACACTGAAGTCTCTCTCCAGCAGGCTGTTGAAGTCCAGCCCACTTCCTCCAGGACTTCGTCGCAGACTGGAGCTCCGCCTCTTCTCCTCGTTCCTCCTGTCGTCGTTCTGAGAGGCCACCACCGCTCCTCGCTCCGCCTCCTCCTCGGTGAAGTTCAGCCTTTGCAGCTGAGCCTCCAGCTCGCTGGTCAGGGAGCAGAGTCTCGTCCTCTTGCCCGCCGGGTCGGAGGCAGCGTGGCTGGGCAGCAGAGGCTCCGAACATGTTTCTCCCAGGATGGACATGCCGTCAGGTGTGCAGCTCTCCTCCACCCGATGATGACTCATCCTCTGGGCATGACTTCTGTGCTGCCTCCTCCTCTCTGCTGTGGACATCCTGGTCCTCCTCAGGGAGCCGGTGGGGGGTCGCTCCCTGAGGAGGGAGCGAAGAGCTCGAAGCACGCTGGCCTTCGTCTCCAAACCACTGAAACACAAACAAAACCACACCCAGAAGTGAGTGTACTGCTGCTAATAACATCTTCATCATTTATTATCAAACTAATTAGTTGCCAATTAATTTTTTTGTGAATTGACTAATCTATTAAATGAGTAATCTAACGATAAAACAATGTCTTAAAGACCTTTGGAGGAAAAGAGGACAAAGTGTCCGGACTTTTTATATATAACACTGGTCCTCACAATGATAGAAGTACAAGAACACACACACACATACACACACACCATTAAAAAAGGAATTTACTACATTGAAATGTGGAAAATGTTTCCATCAGTAAAAATGATGGGGTGCTCTGTAAATATATTTATTCTAAAACCACAAAAAGACAAAATCTCATTCACCATCTCATCACAAGCTAATTCTTCTTGCTCCGATCAAACAGATTGATTCAGACAGCTGATTCTTTACCTGCTGCAGAGTTGGAACACCATCTCCGGTCGTCCCTCAGCCTCCGACCTGCTGTGAACCAGCTCCCACACACACTGGTTCTCTGAGCCTGATGACAAATATAGGTACATCTGTGAGTGCAGCTGTAGCACAGCGACTACCCCTGGACACCATAACAGATTGATTATAACACTGACCTGTGATGTTGGCCGGTCTGACCTGAACCGCTGAAACTGGGATTAGCCAGCGGAACCTGAAGGGATCCAGATCAGATGAGCGAGAAGCGGTCTGTCCAACACAGAACAAATACTATCAATACTTTTAAACAATGATAATGAAACAATTTATCTATAGAGAGCTTGTCATGGTACTCAAAGTCGCTTTACAGTTAAAATACAAAATAAATTTGAAAAAATCAAAAATTGCCGTCAAGCTGGTGAATGTCCGAAGGAGGCATAGTTCTAAACCGAAGCCCACGGTTAACCACCATGTTCACGTGTCCAATCGATTTTCCCCACTCAGCAACACACCCGCTGAGAAGCCATCTCTGGTCATTGGCAGCTCCATAGTGAGACACGTGACTTTAGTCAAATGTGTCCCAGGGGCCAGAGCGGGCGACATCGAAGCTCAATTGAAACTGCCGGTTCAGGATAAATGTAAATACAGTAAGATTGTTATTCACGTCGGTGTTAATGACACCCGATTACACCAATCGGACGTCACTAAAATTAATGTTGGTCGGTGTGTGAATATGCAAAAACAATGTTGGACTCCATAGTTTTCTCTGGTCCCCTTCCAAACTTTACTAGTGATGACATGTATAGCCGCATGTCATCTTTCCACCGCTGGCTGTTGAGGTGGTGTCAAGATAACCATGTGGGCTTTGTTGATAATTGGCAGCCTTTCTGGGGAAAACCTGGTCTGATCAGGAGAGATGGCATCCACCCCACTTTGGATGGAGCCGCTCTCCTATCTAGAAACATTGCTGATTTCATTAGTAGTCCTAAAACATGACAAACCAGTGTTGAGACCAGGAAGCAGAGTTGCAGTCTTACACACTTCTCTGCGCCTCCATTAGAGCATTCACCCACCCAAAACCAAAACGACATAAGAACGGTGTCTGTCCCCCGACCAACTAAATTAATTTGGTCCAACAGAAGAGGGATTTCACATGAAAACCTTCTGATGTAGTATAACAAAATAAGAGAACAGTCTTACCCTTAGTTAGCGCGTCCTTACTAGATATGATCAATGTGTCTTTATTAACAGGCTATGTGCCACAGTCCTTTAAAGTAGCTGTAATTAAACCTCTTCTTCAAAAGCCTACTCTAGATCCAGGGGTTTTAGAAAACTACAGACCGATTCAAATCTTCCTTTTCTCTCTAAGATCCCTGAGAAAGTAGTCGCTGTGTACCTATCAAGCTGTGTGACTTTATAAACAACAGTCTACTTGAGGACTTCCAGTCAGGATTTAGAGTACATCATAGTACAGAGACAGCTCTGGTGAAAATGACAAATTACCTTCTAATTGCTTCTGACAAAGGACTGGTTTCTGTACTTGTCCTACTAGATCTTAGTGCTGCGTTTGACACCATTAACCATGAGATTCTAATATGTAGACTTGAAAAATTAATTGGCATCAAAGGAACCACATTAAGCTGGTTTAAGCCCTATTATCCAATCGATCTCAGTTTGTGCATGTCAATGAAAAATCCTCCAGGCACACTGAAGTTAAACACGGTGTTCCTCAAGGTTCTGTGCTCGGACCAATTGGTTTCAACTTATATATGCTTCCTTTAGGCAATGTCATTAGAAGACACTCTATAAACTTCCATTTTTATTCAGATGATACTCAATTCACTATTTCCCATACAAAGATTAACTTTTTTTTTAAGTGATTTTGAAATATAAATATTGTTCCGTTCATTCATCTCTGCATAGCACTCTTTCTCCCTGTCATTTTCGTTCACACACACACACACACACACACACACACACACACACACACACACACACACACACACACACACACACACACACACCAGTGTTTCCCATACATTGATTTATTTGTGGCGGCCCGCCAGTATATCAACATTGACTGCCACATATTGATTTCATTTTTTCTAACTATTTAAAATGGGTAAAATCGTATTTAATTGTAGAGCTGCATGCAGCGCATCAGCCCCTCCCCCCGATTTCGCTCTGTCTCGCTGTCTCTCGGACTGTCTGTGAATAGCCCCTCCTCTCCGTGCACACTTACTGTTCAGGAAGGATTGTCTCCCTGAATTCCCCAATAAAATCAAACTTTGCTACAAGTAGGCTGTGGAGCCGTCACTTAAAGTGGAGCAATGGAGCACTCAGCATCCATCTTGCAGGGCTGTGCTGCCATGGAATACTACTGTTGATACTATTGATTCTGTTAATACTGCCATGACTGATAATGCTATTACTACTACTATACTACTACCTAAACCACATGCAGTTGGACGCAAGGGCCTGGGCTGCACAAAATTTCTGCCTAAAAGTCTGTTAAGGCAGTTTTTTCTCGCCACTGTCGCTGAAAACTGAAAATCGTGAGCGTGTTCAAGTCCTGCTCAATGTGTTAAGTGTCCTGAGATTACTTCTGTTGTAAAATGACACTATAAATAAAATTGAAGTGCAGAAAAAGTGAAGCCGTCATAAGCTGTGAGGAATTCAAGTACACTACAATGTCTGAGAACTGGTCCTCTGCTGCTGAAAAGCACTGATATCAATGCAATGCGTGTCCTTGAACGCATCAGTGAGAGATCCAAAAATGGCCCCCCACTTGCATTTGGATTACCAACTGAAGGTCTCACTAAGGTCTCTGTAAACAGAGTCCCCTGAATGTCCAACATTTGGACTTGAACACACTGCTGAACCAAATCTGCAGCTGTAAATTAACCAAGGAATCATAATAAACCCTGATGGAGCTTTCAAGTAATATACTAAATACCTGCTTTAGTTTTGACAGGTGATACCATGTAAAAAACAATTCTTCAAGACTCTTATCTACTCGTAGAAAAACGTGAGAGAGGATGACTCACCATCCTCTTCTTCAGCTTGCTGTTCTCACGGTAAACCAGGATGACAGCTCGTTTGAACACTGAGGACACAGCAGGAAGTTACTCACAACGCTCACACCTCTCTCTTCATCACATAATGAACGATCAGAGTCCGTACCCACCGAACAGTGTGAGCTCCGGTTCTTTTCTCAGGCGTCCCAGGCAGGGCAGCGGGTTCAACCAAACCACCGACGAATGGATCAGAAACTCCCCCATCGAGATCTCTGTCACCTGGGGAGGGGAGGGGGGGGGGGGGGGGGTCAGTCCCACAGAAGAGAGTCCGGTGGCGGGGTGTGTGTGATGTGTTTGTGTACCTGTTTGTCAGGTGCACTGTGCTCTACAGCCAGCTGGTCAAACACACAGCCGTAATCCTCGTAGATCTTCTGCATCTCGTTGATGTGAGTCGCCACCTTCTCCATCGCTCGCAGCGCCTCTGTGTGGACAGCATTGGAACTACAGTTAGCATGTATATAAATAAGTTAACTAAGTATAGAACTCAGTTTTTTCATGACCACTACAGGCTGCAGTTATCATTACAGCTGCCCCCTTGGTCCAGGACACTCTCATAAAGGAGATTCAATGTGTGTGTGTGTGTGTGTTGTACTGTCAAGTGTGTGTGTCTGTGTGCGTTGTTCCTGTCAGGTGTGTGTGTGTGTGTGTGTGTGTGTGTGTGTGTGTGTGTGTGTGTTGTACCTGTCAGGTGTGTGTGTGTGTGTTTGTTGTACCTGTCAGATGTGTGTGTGTGTGTGTGTGTGTTGTACCTGTCAGGTGTGTGTGTGTGTGTGTTTGTTGTACCTGTCAGGTGTGTGTGTGTGTGTTGTACCTGTCAGGTGTGTGTGTGTGTGTGTGTGTGCGCGTGTTGTACCTGTCAGGTGTGTGTGTGTGTGTGTGTGTTGTACCTGTCAGGTGTGTGTGTGTTATACCTGTCAGGTGTGTGTGTGTGTGTGCGTATGTGTTGTACCTGTGAGGTGTGTGCGTGTGTGTTGTGTGTGTGTGTGTGTGTGTGTGTGTTGTACCTGTCAGGTGTGTGTGTGTTGTACCTGTCAGGTGTGTGTGTGTGTTGTACCTGTCAGGTGTGTACGTGTTGTACCTGTCAGGTGTGTGTGTGTGTGTGTGTGTGTGTGTGTTGTACCTGTCAGGTGTGTGTGTGTGTGTGTTGTACCTGTCAGGTGTGTGTGTGTGTGTTATACCTGTCAGGTGTGTGTGTGTGTGTGTGTGTGTGTGTTGTACCTGTCACGTGTGTGTGTGTTGTACCTGTCAGTTGTGTGTGTGTGTGTGTGTGTGTGTGTGTGTGTGTGTGTGTGTGTTGTACCTGTCAGGTGTGCGTGTGTGTGTGTTGTACCTGTCAGGTGTGTGTGTGTGTGTGTGTGTGTGTGTGTTGTACCTGTCAGGTGTGTGTGTGTTGTACCTGTCACGTGTGTGTTTGTGTGTGTGTTGTACCTGTCAGGTGTGTGTGTGTGTGTGTTGTACCTGTCAGGCGTGTGTTGTACCTGTCAGGTGTGTGTGTTCAGGGCTTTCGGGGTCCGTCAGAGACACTAGCTCTCGCAGCAGCAGGGGATACTTCAGGACTCTCTGAACTGGTTTGATCAAATACGATTCTAGCGATGAAGAGTGCTGATTAGTCGGATTCCTTGCCTCCAAGAAGTGTTTGAAGGCTCCATCCGTCTTTGCTGTGAAAATAAAGTTTTGTCAGACCAAACTCAGGGTCGTTCTTCTAAGAACAAAGAAATAACTCCACGTTGTGTCTTGAGCAGTGTGACGGATCAAACTCACCTCTCTCCAGAACCTTCTGGACTTTGATGTGGTTGGCACAGAAGCCACTGTAGTGCTTGAAGTGGTCGGCGTAGTCAAGAAAAGATCCTCCCAATGAGAAGAGGAGTTTCTAAGGCAGAGACGGAGAAATGATTTTCAAATATTGACTGAGATTAGGAAACGCATCTGAAGTATCATCTGAATGTTCACCTTGAACTCCCCGGGCGTCTCCAAGTGGCTGAAGTTGGGACAGGAGCCGATTCTCTCCTCCAGCGTCTGAAGGAAGACTCTCTGGAAGTCCAGCATACCCGGCAGGCTGCCGAATAACGCCTCCATCTGCAGGAGAGACGCTGCGTTCAGGGACACCGACAACAACCGGAACGTCTCAGCACTGTGACATGTCTGTGTTTGTACCTCTTCTTTTCTGAGGAAGGTCTCCTGCTGCAACGGAGTCAGGTAGATGTCAAAGAGGCAGGCCAGGTCCTGATGGGGACGGGAGACGGATTTACAGTATACAGTAGTATTAGTTGCAGTAGTAGTACTGCAGTACTAGGAGTTGCAGTTGTAGTACTGTAGTACTATTAGCTGCAGTAGTAGTACTAATAATAGTTAAAGTAGTATTTTTTAGCAGTAGTAGCATAATCAGCAGTAGTATTAGTTGCAGTAGTAGTACTGTGGTACTATAAATTGCAGTTGTATTACTGCAGTACTATCAGTTGCAGTAGTTGTACTGCAGTAGCAATTTCAGTTGCTGTAATCGTATTTTAGTATTTCTGCAACAGTAGTATTGGCTGAATTCCCCAATCAAATCAAACTTTGCTACAATTAGGCTGTGGAGCTGTCACTTAAAGTGGAGCAATGGAGCACCTGATATACAGTGGTATTATTTATTAATTGATAATTGAAAGTGTGTGAGGGCACCACAAATAGAATCGGATTCTGTGGGAAACACTGCCAGTTTTAGTAGTAGTACTGCAGTGGTAGTTGCAGTGGTATTATTAGCAGTACTACAGTTGCATCAATTGCAGTAGTAGTACTGCAGTAGTAATATTATAATATCAGTAGTACTCAGTGTTGGGAGTAACGCGTTACAAAAGTAATGCATTACTGTAATGCATTACGTTTTGCTGTAACGCGGTAATGTAAGGCATTACAAAAAAAAAACTGGTAATATTTTACTCGGTACAAATCTCAGTAACGCGCGTTACAATGCATTTTAAACCCTAAATCAATTGACTCTACATTCGCGATAGCAAGATGGGCATACGCTCCACTTTTGGAAAAGTGTGAAAGCCGGTCCGTGTAACTCTACACTATGTTAATTAAGCGCTGTTGTTAGCAGGCTCCATGAGCTGGACACCGACTCACGGAGCGGGTCAGAGCGCAGCCGACCCCTGCAGTCACATCGTGGATCAACAGCTGAGGGGCGACGGCTTCGGTTCTCCCCGTCGGTTTTGAACCGCTTTTATGTCCGCGTCATAACGCTTTTGGTGCGTGTTTAAAACAGTAGGTTTATTTCAAAACGCGAGCGTCAGACGCTGTCAGAGCGTTAATGAACAGTGTTTTAGAGCTCCCCTAAATGTCTCAGGTAGGCTTTCAGGTAATTTCACAGCATACAGCGCCTTCAAGGTCATTAAAAAAGACGAACGGCAAATCTGGAATGAAAAATGGCCCTGTTATTTCATCCCCGAATCCCATTCATGAACACAATATCTAATATCAGTTAACGAGTCATTTTCCGTTTCTCGTTTTCCGTTTTTTAAACGAATAACGGGATACGAGTCATTTTCCGTTTTTCGTTCTTTTATTTTGAAGTGAAAAACATCACATCCTGCTGTGTAATGAGCTGCATTGAACACAAGAAGATCTATTGAGAACAAAAAATCCATATTTCCTTTTATTTTGGCGAAAAGTAATGCAAAAGTAATGTAAAAGTAGTGTAATGCCTTACAATTCAAAGACAGTAATATTGTAATGTAACTAATTACTTTGAAATGACAGTAACAAGTAATAAATAATGCATTACGCTTTTGAAGTAACTTGCCCAACACTGGTAGTACTACAGTTGCATGCATGAGTTCATAGTACTTGTACAGCAGTAGTACTGCTGCAGTAGTACTACAGTTGCATGAATTAGTTAATAGTACTAGTACAGCAGCAGTACTGCTGCAGTAGTACTGACCTTGACATAGGACTTCTCGGTGTCCACCAGTTCCTGGATGACTTTACGCAGCCGCTGACACACACTCAGGTGGGCGGGGCTGGGGGGCTGCCGGCCACCCTCCCCACTGTACGGGTTCCTGGGAACATCAGCCTCTGCCGCTCGGCCTTCTGGGAAGGTTTGGTAGAGAGCATGAACCCGCTCCATGGCCTGAGGACAAAATAAAATCACTGCCTGTTAACGTGGAGATGATTATCTCACTCCTATTGGAGGGGTCATTAAACGCAACACGCAACATAATATATGCAGTGTGTATATATATATATATATATATATATATATATATATATAAATAAATAATAAAGTGGTATTATGGTGGTTTTACTGCAGTAGACTCCCTGGTGAAACATCAACAGCAGCAGCGTCATCCTCTCTGTTTACCAACAGTACTACAGTAGTATTGGAAGCAGTATTACTGTCGTATTACTGTAGTATTCAGGACATTGTTTTCCTCTCTGTTTACCTACAGTACTACAGTAGTATTGGAAGCAGTATTACTGTAGTATTCAGGACAGCGTTCTCCTCTCTGTTTACTAACAGTACTACAGTAGTATCGGTAGCAGTATTACTGTAGTATTCAGTACAGCATCCTCCTCTCTGTTTACCAACAGTACTACAGTACTAATGGAAGCAGTATTACTGTAGTATTCAGTACAGCGTCCTCTCAGTTTACCAACAGTACTGCAGTAGTATTCAAAGCAGTATTACTGTACTATTACTGTAGTATCCAGGAAAGCATCCTCCTCTCTGTTTACCAGCAGTACTGCAGTAGTATTACTATAGTATCCAGGACAGCGTCCTCCTTTCTGTTACCAGCTTTAGCCTTCTCACCTCTGAAGACGTTCACGCACTTGTTACATCTAACCGTGCCACCACCTTCTCCCTTGACCCGATTCCCTCCTCTCTTCTCCAAGACATCTCACACTACATCTTGCCATTCCTCACCACCCTGATCAACTCCTCCCTCACCTCAGGTGTCATTCCAGCAGCTTTTAAGACAGCTACAGTGAAGCCCCTCCTTAAAAAACCCACCCTAGACGCTGCTGACATCCAAAGCTACAGACCTGTATCTCTTCTTTCATTCCTCTCTAAAACCTTGGAACGTGCCGCCTACAACCAACTGTCATCCTATCTCTCGCAGAACAACCTCCTTGACCCTAATCAATCAGGATTCAGGACTGCTCACTCCACTGAGACGGCCCTCCTCACAGTGACCGAGTCCCTGCGAGATGCCAGAGCCTCATCACACTCCTCCGTTCTCATTCTCCTCAACCTATCTGCTGCATTCGACACAGTCAACCACCAAATCCTCCTCTCCACCCTGGCTGAACTTGGCATAACTGACTCTGCTCTCACCTGGTTTACATCATACCTGACAAATCGCACCTTTCAGGTCACATGGAATGGCTCTATGTCCAAACCCTGTTCTCTGGACACGGGTGTCCCTCAAGGCTCAGTATTAGGACCACTTCTGTTCTCACTATACACCAGATCACTAGGTTCTGTTATTACATCACATGGATTCTCCTACCATTGCTACGCAGATGACACCCAGCTGTTCCTCTCTTTTCCCCCAACCTCTGACACTCAAATTGCAACTCACATCTCGGACTGTGTGGCTGACATCTCTGTCTGGACAACTGCACATCACCTCAAGCTTAACCTGAATAAAAGCGAACTCCCCTTCATCCCAGGGAAAGACTGCCCTCGCATGGACCTGTCAGTCACTGTCGAGGGCATCACAGTATTACCTTTCTCAACTGCGAGGAACCGTGGTGTAATCCTCGATGACCAACTATCCTGCACCCCCAACATCACTTCTGTGGCCCGATCCTGCAGATTTGCCCTCTACAATATCCGCAGGATTCGGACCTTCCTCACAAAGGATGCAACGCAGCTCTTGGTCCAAGCACTGGTCATCTCCCGCCTTGACTACTGCAACTCTCTCCTGGCCGGACTCCCAGCCTCTGCGAATAAACCATTGCAGCGTATCCAGAACGCTGTAGCACGCCTTATCTTCAATCTACCCAAATTCTCCCATGTGACCCCCCTCCTCCGTGACCTCCACTGGCTCCCTGTTGCAGCACGCATCCAATTCAAAACGATGGCACTGGCCTTCAGGGCCATCAATGGAACGGCACCCATCTACCTTCAAACACTGGTCAAACCACACGCCCCGAAGAGAGAACTTCGCTCCTCTACTTCAGCTGGCCGGCTGGTACCACCATCGCTGAAATCAAACAAATGTCGCTCAGCAAAGTCCAGACTCTTCTCTGTTCTGGCGTCTCAGTGGTGGCACAAACTCCCGACCAATGTCAGGACAGCAGAGTCATTTGCCATCTTCCGAAAAAGGCTCAAGACTCACCTGTTCAGACTTCACCTCGACTCTACATAGCATGACCCACTAACTGTAGTAGTATTACTGTAGTTTTACTGTAGTATCCAGGACAGCGTCTTCCTCTCTGTTTACCAACAGTACTGCAGTAGTATTACTTTAGTATTACTGTAGTATCCAGGACAGCGTCCTCCTCTCTGTTTATCAGCAGTACTGCAGTAGTATTACTGTAGTTTTACTGTAGTATCCAGGACAGCGTCCTCCTCTCTGTTTACCAGCAGTACTGCAGTAGTATTACTGTAGTATTACTGTAGTATCCAGGACAGCGTCCTCCTCTCTGTTTACCAGCAGTACTGCAGTAGTATTACTGTAGTTTTACTGTAGTATCCAGGACAGTTGCTTCCTCTCTGTTTACCAGCAGAACTGCAGTAGTATTACTGTAGTTTTACTGTAGCATCCAGGACAGCGCCCTCCTCTCTGTTTACCAGCAGTACGACAGTGTCGGGTGGCTGACTGCAGCTCAGACAGCAGACCAACTCGTCCAGCAGACCTCCACCAGGAGACGCCTCCCCTCCCTCCTCCTCCTGCAGCACCTCCTCGTCCTCCTCCGGCGGCAGCACCCAGCACAGGGCACCCATGGTCAGAGACCAGGATGTGGGGGAGGCCTCGGCCGGGATCAGAGGTCACCTCCGCGAGCCGCCACCGGCCAGCAACAACAACTACAAGGTGTCTCCGTCTGGACGAGCGGAGGCCATTAATCCTCCTCGGGTCAGACTTCACACACAAACACTCCTGGAGGAGTAAGCCTGGATTACCAGCCTGATCACAGGTCACGTGACAGGTGTATGAGCTTCATGGAGCACAACAGGGTTGTAGAAAATGCAAACGGGTTCAGTGAAGGAAACACATTGTTCCTCTCCTCAAGTTGTTCCACAGAGGCCACTGTCCACCGTGAGAATCTGAACCAGAAACTAACCTGCCTCACAGCCCACAGCTGTGTCGTTTCACCATATTTTCAAATGATATTTACACACTACATGAGTGAAATGGAAATATGAAATGTATAAACAAAATAATATAGATATATGTTTGGGGAGATAAATAGGGGGGATGCACACAGAATTATAAGCAAATAAATGGTAAGAGAATGCACACGGAAAATAACAAACATATATACATATGTTTAAAAATAAATAAATGCGTTTCAAACAAATAAAATAAATGCCAAAGTAAATAAATCAGAAAATGTATACAAATAAATAAAATCAAAATAAATAGGAAAGTTATATATATATACACACTCACCGGCCACTTTATTAGGTACACCTTGCTAGTACCGGGTTGGACCCCCTTTTGCCTTCAGAACTGCCTTAATCCTTCGTGGCATAGATTCAACAAGGTACTGGAAACATTCCTCAGAGAGTTTGGTCCATATTGACATGATAGCATCACGCAGTTGCTGCAGATTTGTCAGCTGCACATCCATGATGCGAATCTCCCGTTCCACCCCATCCCAAAGGTGCTCTATTGGATTGAGATCTGGTGACTGTGGAGGCCATTTGAGTACAGTGAACTCATTGTCATGTTCAAGAAACCAGTCTGAGATGATTCACGCTTTATGACATGGCGCGTTATCCTGCTGGAAGTAGCCATCAGAAGATGGGTACACTGTGGTCATAAAGGGATGGACATGGTCAGCAACAATACTCAGGTAGGCTGTGGCGTTGACACGATGCTCAATTGGTACTAATCGGCCCAAAGTGTGCCAAGAAAATATCCCCCACACCATTACACCACCACCACCAGCCTGAACCGTTGATACAAGGCAGGATGGATCCATGCTTTCATGTTGTTGACGCCAAATTCTGACCCTACCATCCGAATGTCGCAGCAGAAATCGAGACTCATCAGACCAGGCAACGTTTTTCCAATCTTCTATTGTCCAATTTTGGTGAGCCTGTGCGAATTGTAGCCTCAGTTTCCTGTTCTTAGCTGACAGGAGTGGCACCCGGTGTGGTCTTCTGCTGCTGTAGCCCATCCGCCTCAAGGTTCGACGTGTTGTGCGTTCAGAGATGCTCTTCTGCATACCTCGGTTGTGGTGGTGGTGTAGTGGTTATTTGAGTTACTGTTGCCTTTCTATCAGCTTGAACCAGTCTTGCCATTCTCCTCTGACCTCTGGCATCAACAAGGCATTTGCGCCCACAGAACTGCTGCTCACTGGATATTTTCTCTTTTTCGGACCATTCTCTGTAAACCCTAGAGATGGTTGTGCGTGAAAATCCCAGTAGATCAGCAGTTTCTGAAATACTCAGACCAGCCCGTCTGGCACCAACAACCATGCCACGTTCAAAGTCACTTAAATCACCTTTCTTCCCCATTCTGATGCTCTGTTTGAACTGCAGCAGATCGTCTTGACCATGTCTACATGCCTAAATGCATTGAGTTGCTGCCATGTTATTGGCTGATTAGAAATTTGCGTTAACGAGCAGTTGGACAGGTGTACCTAATAAGGTGGCTGGTGAGTGTATAGAGAGAGAGAGAGAGAGAGAGAGAGAGATATTTGTCTTCACTCCTCTCTCTCTGAGGATGAACAGTAGTAAGGCAGCAGTCTCACCTGACTCTGCAGCTCGTCGCCGTCACACAGTTCTGATGAAACGTCATCACAAACAGGAAATAGGACGTCATTGTCTGGAGGATCTGTGGAATCAACATCAGGTTCTAAATGTGTTCGGATTGGTCCAATTTTGATCTCAGTGTTTTCAAAAACATCAGCAGCCTGAATGTTCCCTCTGACCTCTGACCTCAGAGGAGTGAATTCAGCCACACTTTTGAGATTCAACATTAAATTGAATAAAAGTTGAACTACTAGATATCAGCATGAAACATCAAGAGAAATCGTTTTTGAATTACAAGTTTTCAGAAATGTTTAAATAATGGCAATGTAATGGTATCTGAGTGAGTTTAGGAGAAATCTAGAGACACAAACACACAAAGTAATGAAATGAATGTTTTCTTTCCATCAGTCTGAAAGAAGACATGTTATGAAGTGTTACGGAAGATAAATAGAACAACATCTCTACATTAATGAACACCATTACATAACTATACATCACACACAAACATTTATGACTGAGATTCAATCTGAAATCCCACCATTACAATTTCTGCAGATAGCTTTCCCAGAATTCCCTGAGGGTGTCTATCAACCTGCCTTCACAATGAAAGCCTTTCCTTTCAAACTAAAAGCTCCAGTGGGCACTGCACTTGGCTTCAGGGCCAGTAGGGAAACCGGAGCTCCTGTATTTCATCCTGGAACTGTTCAGGACTTTGTATCATAAACCTCTTCATGCATTTCCTGTCTGCTCCACTGACACAATCATTAATTAAACACTTTAAAATATAAACTTGTGTATGTTTAGAAACTTAGAAAGAATCTTACCGGCGTTGCTCCAGGTCTGGAGTTCTGGAGGGACCGGGGGCCGGCAGAGTTCACCAGGATCCTGGTCCCTTCTGAGGAGCAGCTGCAGCTTCTGGTGGCTGAAGAGACTCTGCATCAGGTCCAGGTCCAGTCCAGACACGCCGGCCCCATTCACAGCCAAGACCTCGTCTCCTGCCCTAAGGCCTGATGGGGAAACAAACACACACACACACACACACACACACACACACATTAAAAACACAAGTGTCTGTACTTCACATTAAAGCCCAATAGATGTTTTTTGTCTTTGCAGCTTGAAAATCGAAAGTGCGTTGTGACTGCTCTCAATAATACACAGGGAAAATAATACCAGAAAAATACAAATTAAAATGTGTACATTTTAAACAAAACATATAAACATATATACATTTAAAAAAAAAGAGAAAAGTAAAAAGTAAATAAACGGGAGAATTAATACAAAAGGTAAATAAGTAAAGAAACGAATTTCAATCATTTACATTTCATGTCCAGATTAAAGTTTGAGCACAGACAGTGAGTCGTGACTGCCCTCTGCTGTCAGATGAATAGAATAAATGCTCTACAGATCCATTATCAATCATTCTATCGTTTGCTTTAATGAACTGGGATTGATCAGAAACACTCGGACCTTCTCCGGCCGACTGTCCCAGTGGGTCAACTTCGCTGACAAAGACGTGACTTCTTCCGGCGCCGTCCACGTGTCCCGTCACCGCAAAACCTGCATGAAATATACCACTATTTTAGACTTGAAATGTTCACAATTTAGTTGATGGGACAAATACAGTTCAGTTTCCAGTGAGTTATTAGTGAATCATTTCTCACCAAAGTCTCTTGCAGCGTTGAGTCGACAGACGTTCAGAGTGAAAACACCTGGAAGCTGCTGCTCATCACCCAGCTGGACGACAAGAGGAGACGGGGGTCAGCCGGAGGTCAGCAGCTTTCACACATCCTTTCATCACCACATCACTACTTCTACCACATCACTACTTCTACTACATCACTACTTCTACTACATAATTTCTACTACATCACTACTTCTACAACATCACTACTTCTACCACATCACTACTTCTACTACATCACTACTTCTACATCACTACTTCTACCACATCACTACTTCTACCACATCACTACTTTTACTACATCACTACTTCTACTACATCACTACTTAAGCTCTTAATTCTTTTTGATGTTGATGAAAATGAGCTAATTATTTCAAACATCAACTCATATTCCTCCCAACCATATGTCTGACATTTTCTTTCAATCTACTAATCAATCCATTGATTTAATCTTTGCAACTCTAATCAGATTAAATCCTGATGTAGAATTTTTAAAACTGTATATTATTATATTATATTTATATTTAATATTGAAAAATGTAAACTAAAAAAATTATTTAATGGATTTATTTTTTAATTATTCAATCCTCATTCATGTAACACATTCTTAAAGACATGCACTGTGCATAACAGTGAGTTGAAGGAAACATGCGGTCACTGAACGCACCTGTAGAGCTGCAGAGTGTCCTGCAGGAGGCGCCACCTCCTTCTCTTTCGAAACCATTTTCAGTCTCTGGAGGAGGAAAGAAGTTTTATATTCTTAGGTTAGAGCTGCAGGTTCCATCCTCTTATGATATGAAAAATTGAAATTATTGACATAAAATACAACAGAAAATAAAGTCTGAGAAATCAAACTCTCATGAGCATTTTATCTCCGTTTCTACCTGTGAAAAATACTTATTGCTGTTTAGTATCCAATTCAATTTTATTTATAGTGTCAAATCACAACAGAAGTCATCTCAGGACACTTAACACATTGAGCAGGACTAGAATACGCTCAAAATTTCAAGAGTCAACACAGTATTGTAGGGACCTCACCATAAGGACTACACAGAGCGGCCTAAACAGGCCCAGAAGCCTTCACATGCAGTCGGAACAAAGAGACAAAGGGGATAAAAAACTACAACCGCAATTTTGGCTTTACTTCTCGCCGAGGTGTGACATCGCACTAAGGGCCCTAGTTTCGTGGTGCAGCGCAGGGTGGTGGAGCCGGCGTAATGCAAGTTTCGACCCGCGCAGCCTTGCGTACGGTCAGTTTAGTGGATCGCTCGGCCAAGATGGGTGAGGCGGCGCAGCAGGGTGAGGCGTCACAGATACAGCTTGGTGCAGTGGAGGTTTTGTGGCAAAAAGCCTCACCGAGACTTCTCCGAAAGCCCGCCAGCTCCAACCTAGTCTACTCTTGGCGTAAGGCGCAAGGCGCGAATAAAGTCCATTCATTCAAGGCGAATTACAGCTGGCGGAGTGGCAGTTTGGTTCACCGGCGCGCAGTGCGCACACATCACCAAGACCTCACTGGCAGGAAACTTGCAAAGTCCAGGCGGACACACCCCGTCGGCGTGGCGCATGTGCGCTGACTACGCCTGGTCTACAAAACTAGGGCCCTAACTCTCCTATTGGCTGACAACCACAAGGACCCCAGGGGGTCCCTGAGAGACAGCCGTGAGGTATAAAACCCAGCGCTACCTTAAAAAACGTTCTCTTCCATCGCAACACCATGTTGCAACAGGGGGTGAGCTCCTCCACCACAGCACACCGCTGCAACAGGAGGCAAACTTTTAACGTCTGCAGCGTTTCCTTTGTCTTAGGAGACAGTCTTTTCCCCAAACTCACTGGACAAGGGACAGACTGTTTTCCATCCTTTTTCCGCGACTCGCCTTTTCTTTTATTATTTCGGATCCCGAGAAGGTCGCCGCAACCGCGCGGTTCTTTGTTTGCCTGCAGAAGAGGAACACAATGGTTTCTTTATTCCAGCGACCAGCAGGAAGGTTAACCTCTGAGCCCTGCGCCTGTCTGAAGTCAGCTGACTAAATCGCCAAGCCGACACAAACACAAACTGTTTTCTTCATTCGAGTTGATCAACGAGAAGGATAACTGCTACGCCACGCTCTCGTCTGGACTCAACCGACTCGTCGCATCCCCCACTGCCGCCGAGGACTCGCGAACCACAGCCTGCTGCTGCCGGCACGTCAAGAAGCACCGCCGCCGCACAAGACGGACTTACGCACATCGACAAAGTAAGAGGCTATCTGTCTGGGCAGAGACATAAGTTTGATAGTGTAGGATATGCTTGTAATTCTTGTTGACGTGTTTTTGATCACGGACCGCCGAGTCCGTTGCTTTATGTGTTGTTGTATTCGAATGCTGATTGTGTACCCACGCCGCTGGGTTTCATTTCGGTCAATGCGTGTCCAACCTCGGACACATTCACGAGCTCAGTAATGATCTACCATCAGTTAAAGGACTGGGGTCCCGCCGAACGAATGCCAGTTCATTCACAAGCTCCCGTGTGATGGTAATAGCTTACTGATCCTTTGTGTATTACGCGCTTATTCCCTCTCTCTCTTTGTTCCGGGTAACACACATGTGCACACACATACACTGCCCCCACACGTATCCTACGCCAGCTGTTTCCGTCTCCGCACACTAAGGAAATAGCTCCATCTGGTGGCTGTACCCGGCCATCTCTCTCTCTCTCTCCCTCTCTCGCTATTCTATCTGACATCAGCGGCTCCGCCCCTGAACGCTGTGAGGAATAGGTCCACCTGGTGGTCGCGCCCGGCCATCTCTCTCTCTCTCTCTCTCTCCACACACACACACACACGCACACACACTCCACGTGTGTCTCTTCCTTTGTTTAGCTTAGCTTTGTGTGTACTTAGGTAGTTAGGTAATCAGGCTTTGTTAATTGCAGTGTTATTGATTGTGATCATTATTACTGATTTTAATAAATCTTATTATATTATAACTAGCGGTCTCTTGTGCTTGTTGTGTATATGTCACTGGATAACAGCAGGTTGTGAAGGCTAGTGCTCGAATTTCACACCTTTTTAATTGTTCGATTGTTTTCTACTTCCATGCCAATGATCACGATGATTGGCATGTGAGTATAAAACCCTTTATATTGAGACTGAGTACAGTTGTTGGTTATCTTTTCCCTGATTCCAGGGTGGTGCCCCGTATATATTTATGATTATATCATAATAATATATTAAATATAATTACTAATATCGATAATCATATTGACATTAATAATTATCTGTTGATAACCAAATCTGCTCCTGCTACATCCACAACAGTATGATGGAAGGATGGAGGACGAGGAAAATGATGACGGGGGAGGACAAGGAGGATTAGGTTGGAGGAGGATGAGAAGGAGGAGGGAGGAGGATGCTGATGGAGGAGGAAGAGGAGGAAGATGATGGAGGAGGTCAAGGAGGATGAGGTTGGAGGAAGATGAGAAGGAGAATGAAGGAGGAGTGGATGAGGAGGAGGGGGATGATAGAGGAAGAAGAGAGTGAGAAGATATGATGAGGAGTCAAAGAGAGACAACAATAAAAGTTAAGATTGAAATGTATAGCAGTTAAAAGAGGAAGTAGCTCGGACGTCGGAGGAGATGACAAAGAGGCGTCATGTTGAGAGGAAAATGAGGGAGGAAGGACGTTAAAAAAGGAGCAGAGAAGTTGAAGAAAGGAGGAGGTCATGTGGAGAGGAGAGGAGGTAGGGGGCTCATTTTCTGCCTCTACAGCTGGATTAAACCGAGGAACAAAGGCATTCTGGGAGAATAAAAGGCTGGAAGACCTTTTTAATCCCCCCACCTTCTCCCCCTCCTCCTCAGGCTGCTATGAAACAGATGTCCAACTAACCAAACACTGTCTAAATAAAGACAACTCCTCTCCTGCTCTTTTCACATCCTCCTTTGTCCTCCTCTCTTCTCCTCCTGAGGGGGCAAAGAGCCGACAGGTGGCTGCAGATTCTGGACAATGTTAGAAAAGACTCAGACCTGCCCACATGTCTCTTTAGTGTAAGTCTGTTGAGGAGGAGGAGGAGGAGGAGGAGGAGGAGGAGGAGGAGGAGGAGAAGAAGAAGAAGACTTTGACTTTCAAGTAACTTTATTTAAACACCATTCCAAGAAACCTTTAAATACTTATTTCACAAGATACATAGATAATCTCACAAAACACTATAAAACAACCATCATTCTAAAAATGTAAAACCAAAGAGCCATCCTCCCCCAGTGAGCACAAGACCTGCCTAACAGCCCACACAGCTTTAAAACCATCCAGGTTTTTGATTAGTCTAAAATATGTGTGTTCTACCCTCAGACGGGCTGCCACTAAACCCCTCAGACAGCGTACTGGGTCTGTCCAGCCTTTTCCAAGCAATTTGTTTTTTCGGCTTTTCCAGATCGCTAGTTTGGCACTTGCAAAAATAAAATTGATTAAAACCTTGCCTTTCCTTGGGTGAGTATTTGGGTCCAAAGACAAAGAGGGGAACAGAGAAAACCTCAACAACCCCAGACAAACCCCCAACCCACTCATTTCAAAAACATCTACCAATCGGGGACAGGACACCACCAGGTGGTCTAAGGTCTCCGTTAGTGAGCATAATGGACAACCCTCCCCAGTGCTTGGGTCAAAGTGAGCTCTGTGTCTGTTCGTAGCTATCGCTCCATGTATAATCCTCCACTGGATGTCAGCCATCCATTTCTCGACGGGAGGCTTATACAGGACCCACCAGCGACCATAAGGGGAAAAGTCTGAGCCTAAAAACTTGGTCCACTTTGACTCTCTGACTCCTGCAAGAAGAGAAAAGCTCAGTACCTTCACACAGCTGGAGTACAGCTGTTTACTTGTACAGGAGCTGAATGTTCCAAGTGCTGTGAACCAGTTCAGGCAAAACCAGGCCTCTCAGTCGGCTCCTAAGCCTACACAAAAGCGGCTCTATGGCCATACTGTACAATTGGCCTGAGATAGGGCAGCCCTGCCTGATCCCTCTTTTAACTGATACAGGTCTGCTCAACCCTCCCCCAACCTTTACAACCAGTGTTTGGAATAACGCTGTTTAAAAGAACGGTGTTAGGTAACGCCGTTATTTTTTCAGTAATGGGGTAATCTAACTAATTACTGTTTCCGTCGTTACAACGCCGTTATCGTTACTGAACGTTAAATGCGGTGCGTTACTATGAATTGAATTTGTCGGTTAAAAAAAAAAAGTCAGGATCGTGTTCTGCTTGCGCGCCGCTCGTGCCTGGTCTCGGAGGCCTGTTGTCCGTGGAGAAACGTGCAAACTTGCCGCGAGCTGGAGCCGGAGTTGGGGCTGCTGCTGGTCTGAGCGGCACGCGAGGGCCACGCGGGCCCCGGTGTCCCACCGTTCTGGTGTTGGACCGGAATCCGGTGCAGCTGTGGAACGGGATGGTGAAGACGGTGATGATGATGATGAACGGCCCGGCGGCTCGTGGAGGCACCGGGGCCTCGCCGTCATTATGTCTACTGCTGTGCGCTCTGACCCTGTTTTGTGATATATGACAGACACAGCGTCTCCCACTGTATAATTTCTCCTCAAGTTTTAATTATTCCCACATGCGAGGTGCGGAGAATGCAATCTCAATTATTATACACAAGACTACACGCTACGCGACTATAGGAGTAGACTACAAGACTACAGTTTGCCATCTCATTAAAAGAAAAATCCAAATTCTTTGACATAAAGCAACTTTTTTTTTTACAGTAACGCAAATAGTTACTTTCCGTGGTAACTAGTTACTTTTATTATAAAGTAATTCAGTTACTAACTCAGTTACTTTTTGGAACAAGTAGTGAGTAACTATAACTAATTACTTTTTTAAAGTAACGTTCCCAACACTGTTTACAACACAACATGCATCACTGTACAACAACTTCACCCAGGACAAAAAGTGCTCCCCAACACCAAAGGCCTGCAGTGTGGCAAAAAGAAAGGAGTGATCCACACGATCGAACGCCTTCTCCTGGTCGATAGAAATGATACCCACATTAATGTTGTAAAGTTTGCAAACTTCAAAAATGTCTCTCATTAAAAACAAATTGTCCTGTATTGATCTACCAGGAACACAATACGACTGATCAGTACCAATAAATAATTCCATATAAAACTTCTGTCTGTTAGCTAAAACTTTTGATAAAATCTTATAGTCCATACATAAGAGAGCTACAGGTCTCCAGTTCCTTAACAGGGTCAGATCCCCTTTCTTGATCACAGCACGCCTACAGGATGCTGGAAGAGTTCCTCTCTCAAAAGACTCCTTAAAGACGTCCAGCAGGTCATGTCCAAGAAAACTCCAAAAATGTTTGAAAAAGTCTGCAGGTAGGCCGTCCATGCCTGGAGCCTTTCCTGAAGCTATTTGTGTCACTGCAGAGGTCAGCTCCTCCAAAGAGATGTCAGAGCTCAGGGTGTCCCATTCTCCTGGACCCAGCTGTGGAAGACCTTGAAGAAGTTCATTAGTGGCATCGACATCACATACTTCTGCCCTAAACAGGTCTGAGTAGAAAGACACTGCATGCCTCCTCATCTCAGCAGGGTCACATTCCCATCAGGCAGGCGGAGACACACCATCTGCTTCCTTTGGCCCACAGACCTCTCCAGATTGAAGAAGAAGGAGGTTGGGTGCATCTATGTCCCTTAGAGTAGTGAACCGTGCTCGGACCAGAGCTCCTTTTCGCTGCTGCCTTTTGAGGAGTAACTGTTCAGTATTTTCAGCAGACATACTCTCTAGCTCTCTGACTTCTAACTGTAACTGCTCCATAGCCCCTCTAATATTTGCAGTGGAGTAGGATGTGTACTGCTGACAGAACACCCTAACTTGACTCTTTCCAACCTCCCACCACTGACTCAAGGAGGGAAAAGACTCTTTCTTGGATCTCCAATTAGCCCAAAACATTGGAAGTTTTCACAGAACTTAAAATCATGTAAAAGTTTAATGTTCAAATGCCAGAAGGACCTAGGTTTCCCAGGTGGAGATAAAACCAAATCTACTAAAATCAAATGATGGTCTGTAAAACCAACAGGGAGGATTTGACAGTTAGCTGCATGGGAGCAGACACGTAAAATCTGTCTAACCTGGCTGCACTAATCCTACCATCTGATATTTTCACCCAGGTGAACTGTTTAGCTGAAGGATGTTTCATCCTCCTTTAGAAGCTGAGACAGAAAGGAGGACGACTGAGGATGGAGCTCCTGTCCTGTCCTGTCTGAGGTAACATCAGTGCAACAGTTCCAATCCCCCCCTATTATAAAACACTCCCCCTGATCACAGCTATCTAAGCTGTCTCTTAATAACTTAAACACAGACAAGCGTTCAGGACCATGATTGGGTGCATACATATTACTAAAAGTAAAGGTAAAACTTTCTATTTCTGCCTTGACCATCAGAACTCTTCCTGCTATAATCTCTGTTCTGGATAAAATATTCACATTTAGTGAGGGAGAGAATAAAACAGCAACTCCTGCACTGAGATTAGAGCCATGGCTGAGTACATACCGACCCATATTCCCCAGTCTGTCCCATTCAGGCTATCACTGTGCGTCTCCTGTAATAAAATAACATCTAACTTTTTCTGTTTAATAACCTCTGACACTAAGGCTCTTTTCCGCGTACTTCTCCCCCCGTTAATATTTAAAGAGGCAACCTTTAAGGCCTGCATAGTAGAAGAGGAGAAAAGAGAAAACAAAACAGACAAATAGACACAGCAGAGAGGAAACACCCAGTGTTGTATGATCATGTTATTTTATTCTGGGATTTCTCATTTTCCTTGTTCTTTTGGTCCCTTTAAGACCTTTTTTCAGAGTGGTGACATGTGTCTCAGAAGGTAACGTCTCTTCTCACTCAGCAGGTCTATCCCTACAACCTTCTGAAGAGTGCTCACCGTCTGAATAAACTTTTTAATATCAGGGAAATAGTCACTAATTTCCACTGACCTGCCAAAAGAATCATCTAGAAACTCATTTACCTCTTTAAGAGAATACAGGTCTGTGATCTGAGAGACACTGTCTGCTACAGACACACTGTCAGAGTCAATCTCATCATCTGAGTCCATTTCCATCACCTGACTGTTGTCTATAACTGTCTGCAGCTCTGTCTGCTGCCCAGCACCAGACTGCAGCTTCTGCTCCATAAAAACAGCCTCCACCTGTCCTGATGTAGGCCTACCTGCCTACCCTTATCCCACTACACCTACCTCCCCCTGGCCTACTTCACCAGCCTCCCCACCGGCTCTGTTGCGCTCACTTCCCCAGGTGCACTAGCCCCAGCCTGTTCAGCCCTACTCACTCTATTCCAATTACTTTCCTTCTCTACACTCACAACCTTTACACTCTCCTTCCCTGCTTCCTCTCTCAAGACACTCAGCTGTGCGTCAGCCGCGGAGACGGCCGCCGCTGCCACACGCGCAGGCAGGGCGGCCTCGCAGCCGGCCGCCGCTGCCGCACGCGCAGGCGGAGCGGCCCCGCTACTGCCAGCCTCAAGGTATAGACACACCAACTCCGGCAACGGACGTCAAGTCAACGGATCCCATTCATTGTCTATATAGAGCAGGAGCTCCGCATGATGATACAGCACGTCGAGTTGACGGCCCCGTCGCCGTATATGAATTTGCATAAAGTTCGATAGATTGAAAATGACGTCCGTCCAACGCAAAGTTAACCCACTCTCGATGAGTTCACTCACACAGCTCTGGTCTTTCAAAAACACCACGAGCGCTTTATTCATGCGGGAGGCATAGAGGATGTTTCCATGGCCTATCTGCTCTCCCACAGCCAGCAACACCTGCTCCACGGTGAAGCTATGTGGTGGCACCAGCCTCACTCCCTTTCTCAGTGAAACAGGTGGCGTCTCAGAGGACCTCATCCTCGCCACGAGGCACGAAAAACACACAAAAAACACTAAACGCACTTTATACAATAAACTAACTAATATAACAAACAATAATCACACAATAAGAAACAGTAAGAAAAGAAAAAACTTAAATAGTTTTGAAAAATCCTCCTTGCTCTTCACCAACAAACCTCCACCGAAGAAGAAGAAGAAGAAGAAGAAGAAGAAGAAGAAGAAGAAGAAGAAGAAGAAGAAGAAGAAGGAGAAGAAGAAGAAGGAGGAGGCCGGGCTCTAGTGAAATAAAAACAATGGTAACAAGTAGGTCTTTAGGTTCAGCATCAAAATTTAAATATAAAATGAATCTGATCTTTAAATATACAACATTATGACTACATTCTTTACATATGATTATTTTACATTTTGTGTAAAACTGTGTCTCCTGTAATATGTATGACTACGTAGTTATATAAGGTTTTGGGCACTTCCAACTTTAGTGGCGTCAGGACTCTGGACCCAACTAAAAATAAATGCTCACAGTTTATATTTACACTTAATTAAAAATGATCCACCAAGGGAAAAAAAAAAAAAAAAACTTTGAGTCTAAAATTCTGGTCATGATTAAAACCAAAATCAGCCCCAGGGCATCATGGTCAAAAAATGAGGGGTTAAGCTGAGCTGAAATTACAGGTTTGTGTAGTCGAGTGGTAATCAGAGCAGAGTCAGTCTGGAGTCTGAAGACCACCGACAGACAGTAAACACATCATCAACACAGTCAGGATGCCACTCTCCTTATAAGGAAACAACCTCTGAGTTTTAACATCTTGTTTGTGTTACATGATACTATATTTATGATATGATCGCAATAGACTGAATATGTGTTTTACTGTTTTATTTATTTATTTTTTGTTTTATATTTAAGGTACATTTTGTGACACGTCAAATCCTCGTGATTGAATCAGGAAAAAGGCACATTAGAAATGAAATATATATTTTCACATGTGAATTGTCAAACATCCGACATTACATTTAATTGAGTTCTGATGGACGGTTCAAAAGTTTCGATGGTTTCCTTTAATCCGTTAAACGTGGATGTGAATGGATGAACCGTACCGGCAGTAAACATTTTGCTTTTTATTGTTTCTGGAAGGAACAAATGTTCTTACAGTAACAATCTGTGACTGCTGTTTGTTCGCAGGACAAAAGCAGCTGTTTGTCTCCTGCAGAGCTCACACCGAAATTAACTCCACATGTCCTCCAGAGATCAGACAGGCTCTGTGGGTCGGGACTGCCCGGAATCCATCCAGATCCAGCTTCAGAATCAGACCCTTGAGGTCGCAGAGTTGCTCTTCATGGTTGGTAGGAAACTAAAATCCTAATATAAATGATTTAAGGAGCTTTGTTTGACCAGATTTGATGCTAATATCTATGTCTGCTTTTAATTCAGCGGAAATAAGTGGGACATTTTTTTGGCAGATTTGCTTGAAAAAATGTGCAATGCTAAAAGGTTAAAGTTGTGAAACAAATGGTCGGTTTAGGGTTTGTTAAAAGTAATAACGTAAAAATATAAGGTAACAACACAACATAACAACGCAACAATGCAACCTCACACGCAACATCACAACACAACGTGACAATGCAACATAACTACATAATGCAGCAACATAATGGAACAACATAACTCAACAATGAAACCTAACAATGTAACCTACCAACATAATGTAACAACATAACTCAACAACACAACGTATGTTAATACGCAACATAACAACATAATGCAGCAACGAAATGTAACAATATAATAATGTAACAACATAACTCAACAATGTAACCTACCAACATAATGTAACGACACAACATAACATAATGCACCAACATAATGTAACAAACTAACACAGCAACATAATTAGGCAGGCCAGTAACGCAACAACATAACGCAACAACGTAACGCAACAACGTAACGCAACAACGTAACGCAACAACGTAACGCAACTACATAACGCAACTATGTAACACAACAACATAACTCAACAAGCTAACATAACGCAGCAAAAAAATCATATCTTAAAGACATAACATCATAACGTAACTATCCATCCATCCATCCATTGTCTACCGCTTATCCTGTATTCAGGGTCGCGGGATGACGTAACTAATGTAAAATAAACAACGACTGCCCTTAAATACTTTCCTACATTACGGTACGAAAGAATGATGTAAAACTTTGGTTTTACACAGAACATGGACCTCCATCTCCTGGGTGAAAGTCCTGTATTTGTGTGACCCACCAATCTTTTTCGCCCGTTAAACTCATTTTTACAAAACGTAACTTTCAATAATGTATCAAGTCACTTGCTCTGATGAAATGCACACTTAATGTAGCTTTAGTGCTAATCTAGCTAGCCTGTTGGGAGTCTCCTGTGTCCACATTCTTTTGGCCACTCTGCACCAAGGTGAAACGGGATGGATGCTTTTCTTATTGCGTTTTCGATTGAACCTTTTACTCAGTCAGATAATCAGAAAGGGTATCAGCCTAACAGCCAACAACGGTGACGTCCTACAACCTCAGAGCTCACTGAGCTCTTTGATTGGTCGGTTTTCTGTAGAATGAAGGAAACTTCCAGCGGATCAAACTGCAAACCAAACCACTGTCCTCATATTTTCCCATATAATGGATCCCAAAGTATAAACACAAATGTTATAGCATCTGTCCGTCAAAACACAAAGCCAAAATAAACCTGCAGCTGCAGAGACATTTATCCTCCTCTGGTCCCAAAATAGCTCCGCTGTTTATCAAGAGGGGGCCCCTCAGGAGCCGTGCCTGATGGGAACTTCAGCTGGCTCATGATCCAAAGTTGACGAGGAGCCAAAAATCTGCCTCATAAAGACAAACCGACGGGGCTGTTTAACTGCAACATTTCATCCTAAAAAACAACCACTAAGAAGTGCTGCTAGACGAACCAATGGGTGCACTGCCGGGAACGTTTACAGAATGACATCACTCTCCAAACTCCTGAACCTCACATGATTAAAACATCTCTTATTAGTAAGAAACGTGAGCCGTTTGTGTCCTCAAACTTGTTCAGGAGTTGCTTTTGTTTTCAGAGCAGTCATCGTGTTTTTACAGCATGCAGCGTGTTCATTTAAGTTGACGTATCTAAGTAAGTAGCTGCACGTGGTGGAGACTGTCTGTGGGCCCAGAGGTCTAGATAGATCAGAAAACCAGCAGTTTAAAAGTAGTTATCTTGTGGTCTTGCAGACAGACCTAACAAAGCACGACTTCACACTTTTTACACCATCATTATGGAGTTATTTCAGCATCCTTTTCATCTGGTTATTGATATTAAATCATAGCTAAATAGTTTATTCTGGTTTTCTCCAGCTGTAGCCAGCAGCTCTTACAATGGTGCATTGCATTACCTGAGTTATGGGGTGTCTGGTCTCCCTGCTGCGTTTTTTCAGGTCGTCCAGAGCCCTCAGAGAGGACGGCAACCCCCTCTGCCTGCCGCTTCCTGCTGACAGAGACCGGCAGCACCGCCTCAACGTCCCCTCGTCTCTGCTGCACACCTGAGGACAAAGCAGATGTCCAACATGACATTAAGATGAGACGGATGATGGAGGCAGTGTTTCTTACTGGTGGCCATTCTTACCAGAGCGTGGAAGGAGGACACAGAGAAGACTCCCAGGCGTCCCAGCATGCTCTTGGAGGGCCGGCTGGCCACAGCTAGGAGGCTCTTGGGGTTCGGGAGCTCGCTGCCCTGCAGGCTAGACAGATAGCAGCGCAGCCGGAACAGATCCAGGTTCAGCTTCTCCAGGTTCTGCTCCCACTGCTGGATCTGAACACAACAGGGTTTTATATATATATATATATATATATATATATATATATATATATATAAGACATATATAGACACTTGAGATATTAATATTATCCATCCATCCATCCATCCATTGTCTACCGCTTATCCTGTATTCAGGGTCGCAGGGGTCTGGAGCCGATCCCAGCTGTCATTGGGCGAAGGCAGGGTACACCCTGGACAGGTCGCCAGTCTATCACAGGGCCAACATGTAGAGACAAACAACCATTCACGCTCACATTCACACCTATGGGCAATTTAGAGTCATCAATGAACCTATCCCCATCATGCATGTCTTTGGACTGTGGGAGGAAGCCGGAGAACCCGGAGAGAACCCACGCTTACACGGGGAGAACATGCAAACTCCACACAGAAGGAACCCGGGGCCGACCCGGGAATCGAACCCAGGACCCTCTTGCTGTGAGGCGAGAGTGTTACCCACTACACCACCGTGCAGCCCCAGATATTAATATTATTTTAAAAATAAATAAATGACTAAAATGAAAATGAAATGTGTTCATTATTAACTTGATTATTTCAATTCCATATTAGCAGGCTGCAGTAAGTCTCTCCAGTTGATCCAGAATGCTGCATCGTGATCAGACATAAACTTAGTCCTCACCTAAATATGAACTACAAAGTGCTGCTTCTAAAGTAGTAACGTTAAATGACACAAGTCAACTTTGACTTCTGCTGTTATGAACGCACGCATCCACCTCCAACCTCCTCACTATGCAGACTTGTTGCTCCTACCTTCTGGCTCACAATAAAATTCATTGATTACATGGGTTGTGTATGAAATTTTGGAGGTATAATGCTGTTTTCACAACAAAGGCAAAGCTAATCTTTTGTGTGCTGTGATTGCATACAGAGTCAATGCAAAGATGCAAATAGACACAAATTTAAAGACTGTCTGGGTTCATCCGTTGTAGAAATACAGCTTGTTGAAATGTAATATCCCATAATGCCCAGTGCTGGTGCATGGTGGGAATGCTGCTGTGAGTTTCCTGCTCAGACTGGGACATGAATCTCTGACGTATGGTTACAGAATGTCGGCTGAGATGAAGGTGATTTTTATGCTGCTGTCAGCAACTCCACATTTGGTTTATGATGTCACTCGTCTGACTCGGTTGTCGGTTTGTCGTTTCAGTAACATCTGGAACAGATTTTAAAGTCGACTCCACGTGAGAAGGAGCTCAGATGGCGTTCTGCTCTGTGGCTGTTTGTTATGGGGAGAGCGTTTCCTCTCAAAGCTGCTAACGCTGCTTCTACCGGGCCTCGGCCTTGTTTTATGTCTCTTTTTTCAGTTTTTAATTATTCTAGCTTTTTTTGTCTTTCTCTTCCTATGTTTATATGTTTTTGTGGCTTACTTTCTGTCAGTATTGGGACTTGAACCTGTGACCTGGGCCGTACTGGTTGAGCCTAGATCCCAGGGACTGACCTGGCTCTCCACGGCCTTCCTGTTCTTCTGCTCCTTGATGACAGACAGCTGCAGCTCCGCCATCTTCCTCATCTTCCCGTCCATGTCGATCTTGTGCAGTAGCGAGCGGCTCTGGCAGCGCAGCAGGCGCAGTGTGTCCTCCTTCCCCTGACGCTTCGCCAGCAGCGAGGCGCTCGCCGAGTGGATCGCCGTCACCCAGTTCTCCAGGTCGGTCTGGTTGGTGGCCTGGATGGAGGGAAGAGACAAAGATCATTTAGTCCAAGTCCAGGTCTGAAGCATTGTCAGTCCTGTTTGGCTTCAGAAGAGCTTTTAAGAGTGATTACCTTTAAAGGCTTGTCATGGCGTCTCCCTCTCTGTCCTCATAGTAGAGATCTAGGTATGAAGGATCTGGACCGGTCTCTGATCTCCTTTAAGTCTTTTCTCTGAACACACTTTTATCTGAGCACCTTCCTTGATGTTACTTGAGTTTTCATTTCCTTTGGACTCTTTCTTCTATATCTTAATCTATTTAAACTTGAGTCTCTCAAATTGTTTTTGGTCATCATTGTATTGTTCCTATTCTAACCCTAAAACTGTTTGTTTTGTGTATTGTTTTAACCTTGTGTGTATTGTTTTAACCTTGTACTATAATTGTTTTCTTTCTTCAGTATGTATTCATAAAGTATGCTACATAAATTCACTAATTATTATCTTTTCCTTTTCTTGGCCTTTTTTTTTTCTTTTACACATTATTTGTTTTTATGCACCAAATTGTTTTCTTTTAAACTGGATGATTTTTGTCTGATCCATTTTTTGCCTTCTGCAACAATGTATTGACTGCTTGTAACCGTCCACCAACCAGTCCATGTCCATGTCTGTGAAATTGTTATAATTGGTATATGAATCTCGGGGTTAGGTACAAAAATTGATTTTTGTGAGTCAACAGTGACCTTTGACCCCCCCCCCATTCTAATAATCACATTAATCCTGAGTCCAGGTGAATATTTGTTCCAAATATGAAGAAATTCCCTCCAGACGTTGCAGAGATATCACCTTCATGACAACGGAACCAAAAACATAAAGGCCTCTGACGACGATGACTGTTGCTGGAGCCAAGCCAGGTGATGCTCATAGGTCAGCTTTTTGACAATGACTGCACAGATACTTGTACAGCATGAGCACTGACAGGTAAGATTTTTCTTAAAATCAATAAACATCTCCTTGGTTTTGGCTACATTAATATCTAAAAGCGATGACTGACAGCAGACCGGGCCATGGTAAGAATATTCACAACATTCCGCCCGGCATGCTGGCTTTGAGATGCATTTGAGATGTATAAAATAGAAAAAAGAGAGGACATGCCCCTGTGGTGAACTGGTGGAGGCGAGAAGAGCATCAGATACAACATCGTTTCCATTCACACGTTGAGACCTGACAGCTTAAAAATCAACAGTCCAGTATCAATGTTGTGGATGCTCTTTAAAATAAGCAGAGGTTAAAATCAATACAAATGAGGCGCACAAAAGTTTCATCACCCTCAAATTTGATTTCATGACGAGAGAGGGAAGCACTACAGGCCTGGTGCCAGGTCATCTTTGGCACAGGAACAATATATATGTATATGTGTGACTATATATATATACTGTATATATGTAATTTTTATACATGTTTTTTCTAACGTGAACTTCCAAAAACAGTGCTCTAAAAAATAAAGATCATTATTATATTATGACTTGAATGATTGGAAACATTTCAATGAAGAAAAAAAAAACAGATCATGTCCCCAGATAGCCTGAGTGTTCCAGAGCCTTTTAGAATGTTTAGCACGACAACACCAGGTGGTTTTGTTCAGTGCCTCATTGGCGCAAAACATTTGTTGCAGTAATTAGCTGGGTGTCGTGATTCCCATTAAAGGTTCGTTGGCCCTTCATCTTCAACTCCTGACAAAGGCTCCTGGACACCTCGGCTCCTCCTCCTGAACTCTTCAAGATGCATGGTGTTGAGTGGATGGTCCACCGTGTGATTTGTGTGTCTGTAAACACACTCTAACACCGAGAGAGTCATAAAAACAGCTTTCTGAGCTCTTAAAAATAAAATGAGCCCAGGGACACACAGTGTGCTGCATCTATTTTTAGAGTTACTCTGAGATCTCAGACCTTCTCAAGTCCTGATGTAATGTTGGAGATTGATATAGATCTTGTTTGAGCTTGTTCATTGTCTCGTCTGCAGAATTCAAACTACCACCTCACTACAATCCTTCCTCCAGTGACGTAAACATAAACAAGTAAAACTACTAAAAAAAAAAACATTCCTGAAATGTGCTCCAGCTCTCTGTGCATGTTTGTGGTTCAAACCACACGGACAGTGGTGGGAGAAGAGTCGGATCACATTTAGAAAGAATGAAACACCAACTTCCCAGAAACCAATATTTTAAAAAAAGAAGTTATTTAAGGAAACTAGAGATTGGAGTTTGATTCTGGTTGTTTGTGAACGTGGATCTCTGGGGCTGGAGGTGCATTTAAGGATGCTCCGACACATGAGATTTTTAGACCCATGTTTTACATGTTTGTCTTATTCTGACAACAGAGCTGAAATCTCCAATAAAATACTTGGCAGAACATCAAATGAAATTAAAAAAAAGTGCACCTGTCACGGTTTCCTCACCTGGAACAGGTAGACGTCTCCGTGCGAGTTGCTCAGACAGAAGACGTGCTCCTTCTTGGGGTGTTCGGGGACGGCCTGGACGATGCTGTCGTCGGCCAGCAGAGCGTAGCAAGGAGAAAGCTCCCGCTCAGTGCTGATGCTTTTCCCGTAAGTCTCATAAAAGAGCAGAGTGCAACCTGAGGGGGCAGAAGGGTCTGTGGTCTTTTTTTGTCTATTTTTAAGCTTATTTTTGCCTCTTAAATTTCAGGCACCAACATAAAGTACAGCATCTGACAATGCCTGTACGTATGTGACAACAAGGGTACGTATGTGACATGTAATAACGATGGTACGTATGTGACAACGGCAGTACGTATGTGACAACGAGGGTACGTATGTGACATGTAATAACCAGGGTACGTATGTGACAACGACAGTATGTATGTGACATGTAATAACGATGGTACGTATGTGACAACGAGGGTACGTATGTGACATGTAATAACGATGGTACGTATGTGACAACGAGGGTACATATGTGACAACGATGGTACGTATGTGACATACTAGACTATATCCATGTTAGTGTTGTTCCTAACATCGTCCTCAGATCCAGCTGTCCTCCAGGTAGAAGGACGTACCTTTCAGCGTGACCCAGTAGTTCCTCCACTTGCGGCGAGCCACCACCTCCAGCTTCCTGTCCTTGCTGACGGCGATGAGAGCTTTGAAGGAGAGCCACCCAGCTCGTCTCACCACACCCTGTTCCTTCTCAAACAGGATGTCCAGATACTCGCCTCCTCCCACCTCCACGTCTCCATCCATCTCCTCCTCCCCATCATCCTCTTCCTCATCCTCCTCCCCGTCCCCCTCTGATGGCTCGGTCCGGTCGGCTGCGCTGCTGCAGCCAATCTCCAGCTCCTGCATGAAGTTTTCATAGACGTTCTGTCGTTGGACGTCCCCACTCTGGTTCTGGTTCAGGCTCCTGGAGGAGCCACAGTGAACTGCTGGGGACTGGCTCACGTTCAGTGTGTGGAGAGGGTTGGAGGACCAGAGCCCAGAGTCCAGCTGGTTGGAAACATCATGCATGTCGCTGCCATACGGCTCCTGAGGACGAATCAGAATCAAAATGGAATTATAACAATTATTATTATTATTTCTAAAATTATTGTTAACAACATGATTTTATATATATATATATATATATATATTATATAGTTTAAAATCTTCTATGCATACACAACTACGCCTCACTTCCTCTTAGGAGATGATAAACTCACCTGGATCCGCCTCTTCTTCCTGCTGAGACTTCCTGTCCAGTCGCTGAGTTGTCTGATTCGGCTCTTCAGGAAGTCTTTGCGGCTGTTTCTAGATGTGGTGGAGGCGGCGGCGGTGGTGTCCAGCTTGTGACAGGGAAGTGTTAGGGAGGAGTAACACTCCACGCCTCCTCCTATCCCCTCCTCCTCCTGGATGACATCATTCAGGAGGAGCAACGCTGAGGAGGAGAAGGCGGCCGTCTGCTGTGGGGAGGCGTCCTGTGTGGCAGGGAAGGCGGGCAGTGTGTTGTGGTAAACGCTGTCCAGTGAGGTGCAGGAAGGTGACGCCAGGCTAAACTCTCTCAGGTCAGCCTGCAGGATCACTGAGTCTCCGATCCCGCTGTCCTCCGTTCGCCCCGAGGAGCAGGTGTTGTAACCAATGGCGGCGGAGGGGAACTCATTGGTCTTGGAAGTGGGTAAGTTAAATCCAGGTTGGATGTCCACCTGGGCTGAGAAGACGGTGTTGTATCCGCTGCTGTTCGCCACACTCTGCCCACAGACAAATACGTTGTCATTCAGCTCGCCGCCGGTCCCCCATGGCGAGTCGTACCAGGAACCGTCAGAGCTGAGCGAGCTGCCTTTACTAGTGCGGATTGATGTTTCGGCAACTGGGGTTACAACGGCGGCCATGTCAGGGACACCGGCAAGCCCCCGCGGCTCCACGGGGGCTCCCCTGGTGTTGGAGAACTCCACCCTCATGCTGCCATCTTTGCTGAGTAGCACCTTTGGGCTGCCACCGCTCTCCAGCGACGTGCACTCTCCACACATCCCGTTACTTCCAAATTGGCTCCCTCTGACAAACCTCTGAGGAGATCCGGTTCCTAGTTTGGTGCCTCCTCTGGGTGCATGCTCATAATGCCAGGAGGTGTACGGCGGTCCGGTAGTGTGCTGGTTCTGGTAGCTCCTCCCCCGGCTCCTGCTGCCTCCCTGGCTGCTTCTCCACCAGCTGCGAGCCGACGGCATATCCTCTCTCCTGGAGGAGAACCGGAGCGAACAGGAGGGCTTGGCAGGGTGCACAAAGCTGCTGTGACTGTCTGTGTTTCCCATGGCAACCTGGATAAGGATCAACATCGTCAAGCTTCATAATTCAAGGTCAACTTTACAGCTAAGTGTTAAAGTCATCTTAGTTGCTAACTGCATTGGTGGCGAGGTAGCAAGCTGTCAATCACAAGGTAGCCCCGCCCCGAAAGCATCCCCTGCTTTCTGGTCTGACTTGCAACTAGAGACCATAAACTCATGTTTACAATGTTCACTTAGATAATAAATCAAGAGAGAAGTAGGCTCATTTTCTCATAGATGTCTTTTGCAACCAGAGGAGTCGCCCCCAGATGGCCAGCAGAGAGAATGCAAGTTTAAGGCACTTCAGTGTTGGCTTCACATTTCAGAAGAGGTTGCTGCCTGATTGATACAAAGGAAAACTCCCATGATTCTCATGTTCATGACTAATTCCAGTATGGTGATTGATGACCTCCAGTATAGGTCGACCCACTACAGTTTCATGATGAACTCGTTTTACTCAGTGTGGAAGGAGCCTATCCCCCACCAGATCATTTCCCCATAGACCGGTTATACTAGGTGGTCTTGGAAAGGCCCTGTTGAAGGCAGCTTCTTGCAGATCTGACCTGGATGTGCAGCAGAGCTCTGCAGCCAACCAGCATCTGGTCTATTTTCTCCACACATGCAAACACACTGGTATTGTCCTACAGATGATATAAGAATGTCTGCATTATATTTATATATATATATATATATATATATATATATATATATATATATATATATATATATATATATATATATATATATATATATATATATATATATGTAGGAGCCACAGCTCCACGATTCTCGGATGTGACTTCTCAACGAACGAAAGATGAACTATTCACCCTTAAAAGATATACAGACAAAGGTCCCCTCGCAACAGATGAGTAAACATTCTCCTTCAGATCACTGGACCGACCTGGAGGAAATGTGAGGCCGCTTTATGGCTCGGTTAGAGGATTTACAAACCCTTAAATCAGAGCATCTACAAGTTCTCCATGCACCCCGAATGAGGAGGGGGGACCAGACCTTCAGACTTTGAGGCACCTAAACACAACTGGAAACTGATTTAACACCTTTGTTTGACAGAGAGCCCTGATGAAGTATAAAGGATAACACCTTATCTCTTCCTCACCATTTGCTCCCAAGTCATGTTGAAGACCCCTTCCTCCCCTCTTGGAGTCATAAACTAATGACCTGATCTGTGAGAACGACCTGGTCTGCTGACATGCAGAGAGAGGTCACATGAACTCTGCAGGAAATCATGTTCAAATTTTGACCAAACCAAGAAAAGGATGAGATACAGTATATGTTCAACATAAGTTTAAAACCATCCATAATAATCATTGAGGAATTGTAAGCATACTGGCGAACTTCCCGTCATTCTACGCCGAAGAACAAAGAAGTTACCAAAAATGCTAAAAATTAACATTGTCATTGTAATGGACTTACAACTGCACTCACACAGTCAGAGGGAAAATACACTCAACAAAAATATAAACGCAACACTTTTGTTTTTGCTCCCATTTTTCATGAGATGGACTTAAAGATCTAAAATTCATTCCAGATACACAATATTACCATTTCATCATCTCTCAAACATTGTTCACAAATCAGTCTAAATGTGTGATAGTGAGCACTTCTGCTTTGCTGAGATAATCCATCCCACCTCACAGGTGTGCCACATCAAGATGCTGATCTGACATGATTAGTGCACAGGTGTGCCTTAGACTGTCCACAATAAAAGGCCACCCTGAAATGTGCATTTTTTTGCTTTATTGGGGGTCTGGGGACTCAGAACCAGTCAGTATCTGGTGTGACCACCATTTGCCTCATGCAGTGCAACACATCTTCTTCGCATAGAGTTTATCAGATTGTCAATTGTGGCCTGTGGAATGTTGGTCCACTCCTCTTCAATGGCTGTGCGAAGTTGCTGGATATTAGTGGGAACTGGTACACGCTGTCGTATACGCCGGTCAAGCACATCCCAAACATGCTCAATGGGTGACATGTCCGGTGAGTATGCTGGCCATGCAAGAACTGGGACATTTTCAGCTTCCAAGAATTGTGTACAGATCCTTGCAACATGGGGCCGTGCATTATCTTGCTGAAACATAAAGGTGATGTTCATGGATGTATGGCACAACAATGGGCCTCAGGATCTCATCACGGTATCTCTGTGCATTCAAAATGCCATCAATAAAATGCACCTGTGTTCTTCGTCCATAACAGATGCCTGCCCATACCATAACCCCACCACCACCATGGGCCACTCGATCCACAACATTGACATCAGCAAAGCGCTCACCCACACAACGCCACACACGCTGTCTGCCATCTGCCCTGAACAATGTAAACCGAGATTCATCCGTGAAGAGAACACCTCTCCAACGTGCCAGACGCCATCGAATGTGAGCATTTGCCCACTCAAGTCTGTTACGGCGACGAGCTGGAGTCAGGTCAAGACCCCGATGAGGACGACGAGAATGCAGTTGAGCTTCCCTGAGACGTTTTCTGACAGTTTGTGCAGAAATTGTTTGGTTATGCAAACCAATTGTTTCAGCAGCTGTCTGAGTGGCTGGTCTCAGACGATCTTGGAGGTGAACCTGCTGGATGTGGAGGTCCTGGGCTGGTGTGGTTACACGTGGTCTGCGGTTGTGAGGCCGGTTGGATGTACTGCCATATTCTCTGAAACGCCTTTGGAGACGGCTTATGGTGGAGAAATGAACATTCAATGCACGAGCAACAGATCTGGTTGACATTCCTGCTGTCAGCATGCCAATTGCACGCTCCCTCAATGCTTGTGGCATCTGTGGCATTTTGCTGTGAGACAAAACTGCACATTTCAGAGTGGCCTTTTATTGTGGGCAGTATAAGGTACACCTGTGCACTAATCATGATGTCAGATCAGCATCTTGATGTGGCACACCTGTGAGGTGGGATGGATTATCTCAGCAAAGCAGAAGTGCTCACTATCACACATTTAGACAGATTTGTGAACAATGTTTGAGAGAAATGGTAATATTGTGTATCTGGAATGAATTTTAGATCTTTAAGTTCATCTCATGAAAAATGGGAGCAAAAACAAAAGTGTTGCGTTTATATTTTTGTTGAGTGTATGTTTGTTCATTAATCTGCCCGCATCACGGAGGACAAAATGCTTACTAAGTTACCAAACTTGTTTGGGCTAGCTTGATAGGTTTGCATTTGTATGTGTTGGATCAAAGTTCCTTTCAACTCTACCAAAAATATTTAGTTCAAAATGATTTGTACAGAGAAATGTTTGCAGTTCATGTTTCATTTGTTTTGACCTACCATTCTGTGTGAGAACTATATGCAATGTGTTAGAAGGAGCCAACTTTGACCATAAGGGCAAGATTGTGTGTGATCAGCATATCGTATACATTTAGGGAATCACATTACGAGTGGTTCTATTGGAGGCCCTCCTGGACCGGCTCCTCCTCAGGATCGGGTTCAACTAAAATCACGCACCCTGCATGTAGCATAAAGACAGAGCATTTCCAATAGCTCATTGAGTAGAGTAGGGTTGGAGAGGGGGCTTGAGGTCAAAGCTCACGCTTGGCTGGCTCCCCCCCCCCCAGGGGGAACAGCTACAAAACCACCGCAGAGCGGTGCTCACGGTCCCGTATCAACCCTTGGCAGACGGCCTGCAAACGGCAGTGCCCTGATTCACCAACGGGAAGAGTGACTGCTTGGGGTTCAGAGGAAAAGCTGAGACCACGCTGCAGAACATAAGACCGACACAGTTTACACTCAGTTGGTGACCAGAGTTGAAGCAAATGGCTAAACTAATTAATAGCGTTCTCTAATATTTTATATCCATTGAGGCATTATGTTTTATTACTAAGAAAGTCCAAATTCTTAGGAGAAACACACACTTGTCCTTATCGCCAAACTCCCTAACTTCATGGTTAATCAGTTTCTTTCAGATACTTCTTGTGTTTTATGTGTGTTTATGTTGATTCCACTTATACTCTTTTATTCCCTTTGTTTAGTCCTTAGTTAGTCAATAAATTCCCCTAAAGCATAAAGTCGTTGTCCGTGGATATTTCTTCTGTGCAGAATACAAAGATCCCTATTTCAAGAGCTTACGATCTAATGAGGAAATGAGACTGATTAATTAAATGATATAATTGTTAATTAATTAATAAGTGGTCATTAGAATCATTAAAGTGAACTCTATAAAGTTCTGTCTGTGAAAAAGAGTTCGGACACTCTAGCTCCGGCCTGAAGGATGACGAGCCGGTTATTTGGGAAGTGAGTGGGGATTTTGGAAGTGGGTGGGGATTTTGTACAGCCGCCCCGTAATTTGTGGCAAATTCCACCCCTGGAAAAGAGTCACAAGGTGCACCCTCTTCCTCTGTCCAGTCTGGCAGGAGGTTTGATGTCCCTTCAGCAATCGGTGTTCCGTCCCATCTCTCCCTGAACCCGGTCCAAGGTGTAGAAGCTGCTCATCAAGTTCCTGATTAGGTCCGAAGCAGGGTCCAAGTCGTCTGCCCCCTTGTATCTCTATGCATTTACACCAGCCTGGATCTCTTCTGGGGAGCTCTCAACCGGAGCCTTCTGGACAAGCAGTCTTTCAACCGGAGATGAGAAGAAGCAGGGGCTGCCCCGTCAGAGATCACCTTGGCGGCGGTCATGATCAGATCTTCCAGGATGCTTCCCGAGTCAGGTAACGGGTGACAGACTTCCTCAGCTGCTCCATCTCACTTGGAGGCAGAGGAATGGCTGTCAGGGGGAAGGCAGGCCACTGAGCCCCAGGGGTCAGCCAGAACGGTGGCCCTCAACTCCAGTCGATCTGGGGTCCGTTTCACAAAGCAGGTTTAGTAAAAACCTTGAGTTAGTTAACCCTGAGATGAGGGAAACTCTGGTTTTTCGGTTTCACAAAGCCAGTTCAGCATAAATCTGAGTCAGTTACCCGGGTAACATACTCCGTGAACCTAACCTGCTCGCTGGCAGGTTTTCTTCAACAAACCGTGAGTTTCTCCCTACATGTCTCCGCCTTTTTCTGGAATCTGAACCAACTCTGAAAAAATGTGCCGTCCTTTCATCGTCAACCTAATCGATATGGAAATAAAAGTGATTCTAGCAGCTTTGCGTCGGGAGAGGATTTTGATTACCTTTCCTTTCAATCACATTAGATATTATCTAAACAATATTCTTCGACATTTTCAACATTTCATATTGCGGACATAATCCGCAACCAGATTCTTTGCGGAGCTAGCTTTTTTGCGAACGGGAGATTTATGAAATGTTTAAGTACATTCCTGTGTTGAAATACCTGCTTATATTTACTGTTTAATATGTGAAATATGATTAAAATCATATGCCTTAGTCAACGTATTTGCGCAATATTCTTATGCTTAATTTTCAACTGAAGCCACTTTCTTTTTGTCCCTGGGGGGATTACACCCAATGAAAATGATAATTTATTCATTGCACTAATTTGTGAACTACGGGAATTGAACCACTATCGCCTGCATCATAGGCAGCGTTGCTAACCGTTACGCCACAGTGTTGCTCAGCAAGGCCTAAAATAAAGACTTATTACCTTTAGATCAATCGACTGTTTCATTCAGTTATACACATTAGATTGGGCAGTAATTGTCTGCCACGCCAACTATCGCTACTTTGCTGCAGTTACGGTGCTCCACTTTCTCAGGATGAGCTCGTTTTCTACATAAACACTCGGTAATATCTAATGACGCTCTCCCCGTTGCCATGGTGAATCGTAGTATCGGAGCTCCATTGATGATGGCTTTGTAGAGTCGGCAGGCACGCGCGTGCGTAACTCAGAGTTTACATACTCAGAGTTGACTAAACTAATTCAAAACCGCTGTTCTGAAACCGAAAACTCAGAGTTGCCCATCTCAGCGTTGGTCAACTCAGAGTTCAGGGTTAGGTTCAGAGTTTGTTGAACCTGCTTTGTGAAACGGGCCCCAGGATATGGAACAAAGCTTAGGTCTGTGGAAACAGAGCTAAGCTAAGGAAACAGAGCGAACATCTGAGGTAACAGAGCTAACCCCTGAGGAAACGGAGCTAACATCTGAGGAAACAGAGCTAACCCCCGAGGAAACGGAGCTAACATCTGAGGAAACAGAGCTAAGGTCTGAGGAGACAGCTAAGCTAAGGAAACAGAGCTAACAACTGAGGTAACAGAGCTAACATCTGAGGTAACAGAGCTAACCCTGAGGAAACGGAGCTAAGGTCTGATGAAACCAAGCTAAGCTAAGTTAACACACATGGCTATAATAAACAAAAGACAAAACATTTGGCGTCAGGAACTACAAAAATCCCAGTAAATAAAAAGGTTGCTACGGTGGCTCATTGCTGTCACACTAAAAAAAAAGAGGAGTAATTACGTGAAAGTTTCTTGTTATAACAATATCTTTTTCACGTTTTAACAAGATAAGTATCATGTTATTACATGAAATTATCATGTTATTGCAAGATAATGATATTTTCACGTTATAACATGAAAATATCATGTTATTTCAAGAAATGATATTTTCACGTTTTTACACGATATTTATCATGTTATTATATGAAATGATCACGTTATTTCATGATATTGACATTTTCACGTTATAACATGAAAGTCCAGTCTCACTTGCTGGAAGTCGTGCTCTTCCTGCAGGAGCAACTAAACCAATATGGCATGTTGCATGGCTACAGATTTATGCATTTGAAATGCATCCAAGCTGGCTTGGTTGTGACTCAGTCCACTGTTCGTTGTCTGCTCAAGGTTCTAGATCCTCAAGGAGTGCAGCTGAGGTTAATGACGTCTTGTAAAATCGTGAAAATATCATATTTTGAAATAACGTGATATTTTCATGTTATAACGTGAAAAAAATCATTATAATGAAATAACGTGATAATTGCATGTAATAACATCATAAATATCTTGTTAAAACGTGAAAAAGATATTGTTATAACAAGAAACTTTCACGTAATTACTTGATACTGAGCCTTTTTTTTTTGTGTGACAGCAATGAGCCATCGTACGTCCCAGCTTGGCTTTGTTAAAGTTTGTCGATCCAAGCGTCCTCACAACAGCCGTCAGTGGACGCTTACAGTCTTATTTAACAGCCTATCTGGAGACCTCATCATCGAGGCATTCTGGAACCCGTGCGGCACCCTTTATAATGGAGTCTGAAAAGGGGTGTCCCCTTAGCGGAGTTAATTGGGACAGTGTAGCGGTCTGGTGGTGTCCTCGCTCGTTGGGGCCGCAAACCAGTTCCACCTGGCTGCAGCCCTTGACCGGTTGCATCCTGATTCCGGATACCATCTTCCTCCACTGGATGCTCCGCCATGCTAGCCTCCAACCCATAGCCTGCCATCGTCTCTCTCCTCCGGCTCGAAGGACCATGATAAATTGTCCGAACACTCTAGCTCCGGCTCGAAGGACCATGAAAAAGTGTTCGGACACTCTAGCTCCGGCCCGAAGGACCATGAGAAAGAGTGGGCACTCTAGGTGAGGTGAGGTGCTGGGTCAGTTGGAGAGAGGCTGGGGACAGGCTAACCACGGTCAGATGGTTGGAGAGTTGAAGGAGGACAAAGGCAGAGAATCCAATTTGGCCACAAACGGGCATTTATTGATATTTCTGGAAGGTGTTATAGTAGGTGGTTGCATGTATGTGTTCTGGGTGGGGAGATCTGGAGCAGCGCGATGACGAGCCGGTTATTTGGGAAGTGAGTGGGGATTTTGTACAGTCTGACCAACAGATGGTGCCCCTTTTATGAGAGCAGGTATTAAAATGGTATATTAATACACATTGATATACATATTTTAATATCGTCCTTAGTTTCCTTACATACACAGTTTACGTAGGTACCCTTACCCGTGCAAGGCTGATTTAAATCATTGTATCTGCAACGAAGTCATATAAACGGACAACTGTAGCATTTAACGGTGACCAAAGCATCGCGTGTAAACACACCTGCTTCCCAACTGTGTGAGCACTGTCAAAAGGGGGCTGATTTGCATTGTTGAATGCTAAACGTATAGCGTCGCCGAACGCTCTGAAATAACGCCTTCTACACGTTACGTTCTCCGCGATGTTCCGGGCTCGTAATCGTGTCCTGTTTTGAGTAGATTTCGCTGCGAGTCTCCAGGACTTCAAATTTAAATCAGAGACTTCCAAGCTTCTAGACTAGACTAGCTCACTGGTCGGAAACAAATGTGTATCACACAGTGGAAGTAAAAACGTTGCCAAAGACGACGCGCGTTCACGCAAAGCGCCCCTGTATGTTCTTAAATGAGAAATCGTATCCTGCTTTGATTATATGCTGCTGCAAGTTTCCAGAGCATTTTAAATTAAACCAGAGAACCCAGGTTCCCTCTGAAACCGAACGCTAACAGAAACCGCTGCTTAGCGCGCGTCCCCTGGAGACATCACCGTACGTTTATTTGTAACAAGGCCATATGGCACACTAAAGTTATCGTGACGTTCCGAGAACTTTAAAGGGATAGTTCAGAATTTTGGACATAAGACCTATTTTCCAAGTGAGCCGGTGTGTTCGAGACGTCTGGAGACGTTTTCAAGAAATTTCATTCAGTTCTTCTAGTTGCCGAGCTGCTTATGCTATAGCTAGCGCGAGTCAATGGTTCTTAGCTAGACAGGCATTAAAAACAGTTTTGCCCACTCCACAGTGCACCCAAGGCAAATCCATTAAAACACGACTGTCGATATACATATCTGTGTTGATAGAATAATATTTGAAACAAAACTAACCTTGCATCGCATGAATCATCCATTTTTTGAGGAACTAGTTTCTCAGCAGCAGCGGAACTTTACTTTGCTCCGTCGGACTCAAAACTCTAAGACGCGCAGCCCGAAATACTGCCCGTAAATAGGCAATCGAACCGGGCCAAACTGTCGGCACTTATACCCCCAAGGCTGTCTGAAAAGCCCTCGGAGCTCACTCAAACACCGGGCAGCCCACGGCACGCAAAGGCACAATTACGCACCGCAAAGTCACAATTACGCACCGCGAACCTGGTCCGTCCGGAGAACCGTAAACCCTCGGACGCGTTGCAGGGATTCCCTCTGGTAAATAGACACATGAACACCGCAGAATATTCGGGCCTCGTGCCCTCAGAGCTGGGTCAAAAGCCCTTGGTCCTCACTCAAACACCGGGCAGCCCACGGCCACGCAAATCCACACATGCGGACTCTCCGTCGGACTTAAAACTCTAAGACGCGCCGCTCGAAATCCAGCCGGTAAACACGCGGCTCAACACCGCCGAACTCTCGGCACTTGTGCCCCCAAGGCTGTCTGAAAAGCCCTTGGATCTCACTCAAACACCGGGCAGCTCACGGCCGCGCGAAGCCACAATTACGCACCGCGAAGCCGGACCTCTGCTCCGTCCATAGACCCGAAAACCCTCGGACGCATTGCGGGGGATTCCCTCCTGGCACCACCAGTCTCCATTTGTTCGGTCCCGGATTTCAGCTCCAGCGTGGGCTATCTCGGTCTCCACAGACGCTCGTTCACGTTCTGCCCTTTGAGCATCACTCTCACGCAATTCTTCCTCTGTATATTCAGGCTCGTACAGGTACGGTTGGGTTTGGGTGGAAAAAAACTCCTCATCAGAGTCTTCAAAAGTTTCAGTATATTCTCCAAAAGTGTCCATTTCTGTGAGATTGAAGAAACTAGCACTGCAGGCTACATTGCGTCTGTAGCAATGACAGCAGGTAAACAAACTATTATAGAACCGGTAACTTATAAGTGCTAGGTGATATCACTCCGCCGCTGCCATAGCCTACTAGGAAGTATGACACGCTGCTGCTGCTGCTGAGACATAAATCCTTAAAAATGCAAGGTTGGTTTTATTTCAAACATTCTATCAACACATATGTACATCGATAGTCTGCCGTTACAATGGATTTGCCTCGGGTGCACTGTGGAGTGGGCAAGACTGTTTTTAATGCCATGCTAGAACGATTGACTTGCGCTAGCCATAGCATAAGCGAACTCAGCAACTAGAAGAACTGAATGAAATTTCTTGAAAACGTCTCCTTACGTCTCGAACACACCGGCTCACTTGGAAAATAGGTCTTATGTCCAAAATTCTGAACTATCCCTTTAAGGTGTCCTGTCTTAACTAAATTCCGCTGCGAGTCTCCAGGGTCTTTAAGTTAATTCAGAAAACTTCCCGTCCCTTGAGCAGCCTAGCTAAGCTGACAGAAACAGCCGTCCTCACGGCGGAAGTAAAACAAGCTGGTCGCCGAGGCAACGACCTCAAATAGCGTCCCGTCAGCTGTTGATACTTAAAACGAACCCGCTAAAATCGTTACGACGATAAAGTGTGTAACTGTGCTTCTGAGTACTTCTGTCGTTAGCCGCCGAGCTAACTTCTGTCGTTAGCCGCCGAGCTAACTTTTCTAGCCGCCGTGCTAATCTGCTGTGTGTTGATGCTAATCTGCTGTAACGTGATACTGTCCCAACTCTTCTTTGACTGCGGTCAAACGAGAAAACAGCTCCCCACTGCTGGTTGCCCTCGCAACTGCAGTCAAAATAAATTAGCTCCCTCTGCTGGTTGCTTAAGCAACTACACTACAACACAAGAGCACCCTAAAGGTGGTCTGGAGAAAGGAAGGAAGCTGCTTTGTCTCTTGTTGGTAAGTCAGAAACTAATTGTAGATTTGGGTTTAGGCATTGTGTGTGTAAAGCTAGTGGTAACATTTAGTCTAGTATTGATAGCTTGTTGTTGAACTTCTTGTGAAGCTGTCTATGGTAAGTGAGCAATCAGCTTGTTTGAGCCAGCTCACCTGTAGTGAATAGACTTGATTAGAGGGAAGGAGGAGCCACAGTCAGTACTTGCGGTAAATTGAGCACTTAAAAGGCTGTCACTACAGCGTCAGCTGCAGCGTCGGGCCATCAGAACGAAGACAGCTGAACAAAGACAAGGGAGTCTATCTGTGGGAGTCCAGAGAGGAAGCCCATTGAGGTAGGTATAACATCTCAACCCCCCCCCCCCCCCCTCGCAGCCATGTGTCTTATCCCAGTCAGGACATCACACTGGAGAAGATTTTACCGAAGTCCCTTCATTCGAGGCTGTAACCCATCCAATCTCTGCTACCCACCAATCTCCACCGGTAAGGAACTTGAAGTACTAGGGGGGCTGTGGAACTGCCAGTCTGCAGTCAAGAAGGCGGACACCATCTCAGCCTATGCCTCCCTGCAGTCTCTCCACTTCCTGGCCCTCACAGAGACCTGGATCACCCCAGAAAACACTGCCACTCCAGCTGCCCTTTCAACTGCCTACTCATTTTCACACTCCCCAAGACGAACAGGGCGAGGAGGAGGAACTGGGCTCCTCATCTCACCCACATGGGCCTACCAGGTCCTTCCTCTCGACCACCTACCCCGATCTACGCTTGAATTTCACGCCGTCGCTGTCACTATTCCTTTCAAACTCAACATCATAGTGATCTATCGCCCACCCGGTCCTCTTGGTGACTTTTTGGATGAGATGGATGCCCTCCTGAGCTGCTCCCCTGATGATGGCACACCGCTCGTCGTCCTCGGTGACTTCAACATCCACTCGGGAAAGCTGCACTCATCTGAATTCATCGACTTCTTTTCCGCATTTGACCTTACGCTCTCCCCCTCTCCACCAACTCACCGGGCCGGGAACCAACTTGACCTTGTCTTCACAAGATCCTGTGGCATCTCGGCAATCTCTGTTACCCCGCTCACCGTGTCCGACCACCACTTTGTGACTTTCTCCCTCCCCATGAAGCCCACCACATCCCTCCCCTCTACGCCTCGAATGGTCACCAGCCGCCGCAACCTGAAATCCCTCACTCCCTCCGCTCTCTCCTCAACTGTTATCTCCTCGCTCCCATCCTCGGAACAGTTCTCCTTAATGCCTACTGAGGAAGCCTCCTCTATCCTGATGTCCTCACTCGCCTCTTCTTTGGACACTCTCTGTCCCCCAATCGCACGACCGGCGCGATCATCTCCCCCCCCCTCCCTGGCTGTCTGAACCTCTGCGAACCAACAGATCATTGTTGCGAGCGTCAGAGAGAAAATGGAAGAAATCGGGACAGCACGAGGACCTTGCTCACTACCACCTCCTCCTCTCTGACTTCACCTCAACTGTTTCGGCAGCTAAATCTGCCTTCTACCTGGCAAAGATCAACTCTTCTGCCTCCAACCCCAGGAAACTCTTCTCCATGTTCTCTTCCCTCCTCACCCCTCCTACCCCTCCTACCCCTCCGCCCCCTTCCTTCCTTACTGCCGATGACTTTGCAACTTACTTTACCAAGAAAGTAAATGACATCAGCTCCTCATTCACGCCTATTCCCTCCCAGAAGACATCTCCCCCAACTCTCAACTCGGATGGTCTTACCAGCTTTAGCCCCATCACCTCTGAAGACGTTCACGCACTTGTTACATCTAACCGTGCCACCACCTGCTCCCTTGACCCGATTCCCTCCTCTCTTCTCCAGGACATCTCACACGACATCTTGCCATTCCTCACCACCCTGATCAACTCCTCCCTCACCTCAGGTGTCATTCCAGCGGATTTTAAGACCGCTATCGTGAAGCCTCTCCTGAAAAAACCCACCCTTGACGCTACTGACATCCAAAGCTACAGACCTGTATCTCTTCTTTCATTCCTCTCTAAAACCTTGGAACGTGCTGCCTACAACCAACTGTCATCCTATCTCCTGCGGAAGAACCTCCTAGACCCTAACCAATCAGGATTCAGGACTGCCCACTCCACTGAGACGGCCCTCCTCACTGTGACCGAGTCCCTGCGAGACGCCAAAACATCATCCAACTCCTCCGTTCTCATTCTCCTTGACCTATCTGCTGCATTCGACACAGTCAACCACCAAATTCTCCTCTCCACTCTGGCTGAACTTGGCATAACCGACTCTGCTCTCACCTGGTTTACATCATACCTGACAAACCGCACCTTTCAGGTCACATGGAATGGCTCTATGTCCAAACCCTGCTCTCTGGACACGGGTGTCCCTCAAGGCTCAGTATTAGGACCGCTTCTGTTCTCACTATACACCAGATCACTAGGTTCTGTTATCACATCGCATGGATTCTCCTACCATTGCTACGCTGATGACACCCAGCTGTTCCTCTCTTTTCCCCCGTCCTCTGACGCTCACATTGCAACTCGCATCTCGGACTGTCTGGCTGACATCTCTGTCTGGACAACTGCACATCACCTCAAGCTTAACCTGAATAAAACCGAACTCCTCTTCATCCCAGGGAAAGACTGCCCTCGCATGGACCTGTCGGTCACTGTTGAGGGCATCACAGTATTTCCTTCCTCAACTGCGAGGAACCTGGGTGTAATCCTCGATGACCAACTATCCTGCACCCCCAACATCACTGCTGTGGCCCGATCCTGCAGATTTGCCCTCTACAATATCCGCAGGATTCGGACCTTCCTCACAAAGGATGCAACGCAGCTCTTGGTCCAAGCACTGGTCATCTCCCGCCTTGACTACTGCAACTCTCTCCTGGCCGGACTCCCGGCCTATGCGATTAAACCATTGCAGCGTATCCAGAACGCTGCAGCACGCCTTATCTTCAATCTACCCAAATTCTCCCACGTGACCCCCCTCCTCCGTGACCTCCACTGGCTCCCTGTTGCAGCACGCATCCAATTCAAGACGATGACACTGGCCTTCAGGGCCATCAATGGAACGGCACCTGCCTACCTTCAAACACTGGTCAAACCTCATGCCCCGAAGCGAGCACTCCGCTCCTCTACTTCAGCTGGCCGGCTGGTACCACCATCGCTGAAATCAAACAAATGTCGCTCAGCAAAGTCCAGACTCTTCTCTGTTCTGGCGCCTCAGTGGTGGAACGAACTCCCGACCAATGTCAGGACAGCAGAGTCATTTGCCATCTTCCGAAAAAGGCTCAAGACTCACCTGTTCAGACTTCACCTCGACTCTACATAGCATGACCCACTAACACCCTCCCTCGACCCCCCCCCCCCCCCCCCCCCCCGCAAAAAAAAAAAAAAAAAAAAAAAACTCGGATCGGAGCACTGTTACTCTTGAAGTACTACTTTACTCAGATGAGGACCTAACACTTGTTCTATTTTTAGCTCTTACTGCATCGGCAATGATACGTCGTGGTTTCTTTGTTTCCTTCTTTTGACAAATGTACTTATTGTAAGTCGCTTTGGACAAAAGCGTCTGCTAAATGACCTAAATGTAAATGTAAATGTAAAGGCTTTTCTTGTAACTACATTCGAATAAAAGTAGAGCTCCCTCTACTGGCTGTTTTGATGATTGAGTTTGGTTTGCAAGAGTGAAATCAGATGTGCGGTAAATAAAAAGGAGTTTAGTGGACTGTAAATGGAGTAATCCACATTGATCCTGATTAAATTCAAAGATTATTCAATCTTAATTCGAATTCAAGATTTATTCAACTCACACTCAGACAGATAGATCGAGACTTTGTGCTTTGATCCAAATTGTAATTAATAAAAAAATTGGAAAAAAAAAAGATTTTAGATTTTTTTTTTTCAAAATGTTTTCAATTTCTTTTCATTCCCTGTGTACCTCCCTCTCATTCAGGTAACAGCACATCCTTGCATGATCAACACCTGACAGTCATTGTCGAATAACTAGTTTATGATTAGTAATTTGACAATCACTAACATTGAAGATAATTTATCCGCTCACCGGAACAATTAATCTTCAATTGATTAAATTAAATTAATTTAGCCACAAATAATTAATTCACTTCATCCTAAATAGCAAAAATTTAGGAAACAAACTTACATTAGATTCTCTGAATTTAACATACTGTGTTGCTCCATCCAAACACACCCAAAAAGAAAACTCAATTACCAAACTACCTACACTTAACGGCTAAGCTAAAAGTCAAACATGGCTTCACCTGTTTCACTTCAATCCTATAGCCGAGGAGATCCTCTGAATATCCGACCTGGTACCTCACAGGAGGACAGCTGTGATGAGGAAAGAAAAGCTGAGCTAAAAGCTGAGATTTCCAGAATAGGCATGTCTCTCCATGCTAGTCAAAGGCATTCATTTACAGTGTTGGGAACGTTACTTTAAAAAAGTAATTAGTTATAGTTACTCACTACTTGTTCCAAAAAGTAACTGAGTTAGTAACTGAATTACTTTATAGTAAAAGTAATTAGTTACCAGGGAAAGTAACTATTTGCGTTACTGTAAAAAAAAAAGTTGCTTTATGTCAAAGAATTTGGATTTTTCTGAGCAGTTTTCACAAGTCAGTTGAAATGAGTAGAACAGACATCTCCACCTTGAAAATGCCAACTTTTCATCGGATTGCTCCGGACTCGCCATCTCTGCTGCTTCTTCGAATTAGGGATGGCCAAAACTAAAAATATTTTTGACCGACCACCGAACCTCATTAACCGGTTGAAACCGGTTAACTGATCAGATTAAAATGCGCTATTAAATGCGCTATTAAAATGACCCCCCCCCCTGATTTCGATTCGCGCTTGCTGCTTATCTCTCTCCCGTTCTGTCTCACTCACACACACTCTGCCCCGGCGCCGCCCTTCCACTCACTTCACTTTTTTAAATCCCCTACAGCGCGAAACATCGAGTCCCGCGGCTCATTTAGGAAAATGACAGCTCCGAGACGCTGCTTGTTTAGTTTTTAGGAGATGGTAGTGCTAATAATAATAAAGCAAGATGATTATTATCATGACCTTATCTGTTACCATTGAAAATCCTGAAATGTAGTAATGTCCGAATCCAAGCCCATCCAAGATAAAACGGGCACCTTCGGAATGCGTAAAAGACGCACCGGCGTGAAATGTTTTTATTTGGGCTATTAAGTAATATTTATGAAAAATTCAGTGTTAGGGATAAGTTGTTCATTTCACACAAAAATATCTTGTCATGAGATGGCAAACTGTAGTCTTGTAGTCTACTCCTATAGTCGTGTAGCGTGTAGTCTTGTGTATAATAATTGAGATTGCATTCTCCGCACCTCGCATGCGGGAATAATTAAAACTTGAGGAGAAATTATACAGTGGGAGACGCTGTGTCTGTCATATATCACAAAACAGGGTCAGAGCGCACAGCAGTAGACATAATGACGGCGAGACCCCGGTGCCTCCACGAGCCGCCGGGCCGTTCATCATCATCATCATCACCACCGTCTTCACCATCCACGCTCCACAGCTGCACCGGATTCCCATCCAACACCAGAACGGCGGGACACCGGGGCCAGCGTGGCCCTCGCGTGCTGCTCAGACCAGCAGCAGACCCAACTCCGGCTCCAGCTCACGGCAAGTTTGCACGTTTCTCCACGGACAACAGGCTGCCGAGACCAGGCACGAGCGGCGCGCAAACACGATCCTGACTTTTTTTTTTTAACCGACAACCGACAAATTCAATTCATAGTAACTCACCGCATTTAACGTTCAGTAACGATAACGGCGTTGTAACGACGGAAACAGTAATTAGTTAGATTACCCCGTTACTGAAAAAATAACGGCGTTACCTAACGCCGTTATTTTAAACGGCGTTATTCCAAACACTGTTCATTTATAACTCGAGACAAAGTCGAGAAACCGAACGATGAATTGCACGAGACAGAACATCGCCTCAAGAGAGCTAACAAAGAAATATTTGAGCTGAAAACTCAAATCAAAGACTACGTTAAGTGGGGAATAGCAGATCAAAAAGAGATCCGAGATCTGCAACAACAACTGATTGTTGCCAACGATGCAGTTGATGAGTTATATCGTCAACAGAAAGTCAATGAGGAAGAACTTGTGGATGCTAAGAAAGAGCTACAGTACTCTGACAAGCAGAATCGTAGGCTCAAATTCCTCCTTGATGATTCCCGTCATGAAGCGGAAAGAGATGCTTCATTTCTGGGACCGACTCGAGGAAAGTTTCCTCAAGATCCTCTCCAATCTTCCCACTTGAACATGGCTCCCACGTTCCATTCCACAGATTCATCTCCCACGTGATCACATTTTAATATCCATCCACTATATTTCTTAGAAATAGAAATTTGTGATTGTGTCTCTCCTCACGGGAACAATTGCAAAAAGACACTTGCGCTCAGAAAAAGACCCTAGAGTGTATGGACACAGCCCTTCTGTGTATAGTGTCTAATGTATCTCCTGCAGCAGAGTCAACCAGCGGTCTGGTAAAACCGCTTCCCACGGGGGGGGGGGGGGGGGGGGGGGGAATGGACAGCAGCAAAGAGGATAATGCAACAACAAAAGGAAAAAACAAAGGTAATAATAATTAAATAAACAGTAAAGATAGAGGTAATCCCCCCCCCCACATAAAAATCTAATCATAGATAGACTGAGTGGTTGAGTTCACATTATTGCACATATAAAATAGATATGATGAAATGTTGATATTGCACAGTGGTGTACATTGATATTTTTATATTAAAGTAGCTTTTAAAAGTAAAACTTTAAAAACGTACTGTGTTCTTATTGATTTATATATCCTGTCAAATATTTTCTGTACGTTTTATATTTATTCTTTCATTTGTATCATGAAGCACTTTAGGAACCACGTTTACTACTACAACTACTACTACTACGTCTACAACTGCTATCACTGCTTCTACTGCAAACTTTTCCTTTATGCTTTATTTTAATCTTCTATCCCTTTGGTTCAGCTCATACATGTTGCAGATAATGAAAATCTATAAAACACAACAGAACAATGCTACAAACTGAGTACCATTATGCAGCCTTTTACTTTTTACTTTATGGGATGAGTGCATTTTTTAAAAAGCCAAAATAAAATGTTTTAGAACAAACACATAAAGGTGAATGTAATACAAGAGAGAGGAACTAACAAAAGGAGGAAATATTGAAGGCGACTGTCTGGACACGAAGAAATAAAAAGTTTTACCGATGTGTTTTTCAGCTCAGCAGCTCCTTCTTGCTCCTCCTGTTGCCTCCTCTCTCTCTCTCTCTCTTTACTTCTGAAGCTGTGTGCCTCCAGCTGCTCCCCCCCTCTCTCCCTGAGATTGTCTATGCGGCTCACCCCCTCTACTCCCATCTGTTGGGGGAGAACAGAGGGAGGAGCTTCAGCACACAGACTCTTTCTGTACAAACCACCTCCTCTTTCATGACGTCGCTTCTCCTTCACCCAGACTTCACTCTGTCTTCTGTTTGTTTTGCTTTTCTGGAGTGATTTTCTCTCTTTTTGTTTCTTGTATGTTTTTTTTTTATTAAGTGCCAATCTGAGAGGCTGAGGTAATAAGGCAGGAAGAATTTTAGAAAAGTCCAGGTTTTCAGCTTCATGTAGAGACAATAAGCACATTTTCGCATTGCATTACTAGTGCGAGTTTGAGCGCAGGATCATTTGTGTTTATTTAAGGGAGAGGAGGCGGGGCTTTCCTCCATGTAGACACCAACAAGGTTTATCACGGCTGAAATCACCACTATTGCTGCTTTGTACATGTTGAAGTCCCAGATCCACCAGGAAACCAAACAGCGTCCTGTCTGGGTTCATGACATCAACCACAGCTGGATTCACTGAATCTAGCAAGACCCACATCAGCTGGTTTACTACAGCTGGAGGAACCCAAAATAAACTATTTTGTTATTATAATTATGTTTTATTTAATAGCAATAAACAAATACAATGATGCTGCAACAACTCCATAATGATGGTGATCAGTAAAATGTGTTAAGTCATGCTTTGTTTGGTCTGTCTGCAAGACCACAAGCTAATTACTTAAAACGCTTGTTTTCCGAATGGAGTCTGGTTGATGGGTGCTAGGCTATGCTAACATTGTAGTTGCTCCATCAACACTCCAAATAAGGTAATCTAGACATAAATACAGCCGAGACCTTGTTGATTGGACCACAGAAAGTCTCTGGTTTCTCCGCATAGTCTGGTCTGGTTTCTGGACTAATGTGAGTTACTATCGTAGACCTCTGGGGGACCACAGACCCAGGAGACAACATTAGTTTACTACATTTCTGATTCAGCAACATCAGGACGACGGGAGGAGAATCTCGATGTTGATAGGCGTTAGTGATACAAAATCACATGAAAAATCTTTGCATTAACATCGTATGTAATCACGAAACACAAAAACAAGTAATCATTATTTTCATCATAGATTAACACAATATTAAAAATATCAGAAGATATTGAAAACTAATGATTAAACAGCCAAGAGGTTGAGATGAATCTGGGACAAGAGGCAAGACTGTGTCAATCTAGTAGACAGAAGTCCAGGTCAAACGCCCGGCAGACAAACACAATCTGAGACTCGCTCATGAGACAATTTCAAGTCAAAACACAAATTAAATTAAATTAAAAATAAAAGAACCCACAAAACCGAGACAAATGGAAGACACCATTTTTGTATCAACAGAAATGTGTGGTGTATTCAGATTTTCACTCCAGCCACAATAAAAATGTAAACCACATCAAATCACAATCTTCAAATCACAAGACATCTTCTGCAGAGCGACAGAGAGCACAGAGGCTTGTTTCCTGAGAGGTCAAGGGTCACGGCGGACTTGAGTTTCAGTGTGTTCTAGCAGCGAGCTCAGAGACGGACACACCCATCCTGTCCCAGAGAGGGACGACGGCAACACAATGCACGGCTGACCCCACATGCATCAGCGACCTTTGACCGCTCTCATTTGAAACAAGATGGGAATCGCTGAGGGGAAACCTTGACAGCTGGAACGCCCCGACGGAGAGACGAGGAGGAAGAAGAAAGTTATGTAAACATGGACATCTGACAACAGATATTAACGTTCACGTGTTTAATGTACTAAACAGGTGATTCCGCATCATCTGTCAAAAAAACGATATGATGGATTACAGGTCCACCTCCCTGAGAGGACATCGTCACAGACAACACATACTCTTTGCATCACCACTAGACGTGCTGTTTTTTTCACACAGTCACACAGCAGATTGTGAAACGGCACAAAATTCAATCTATTATTTTCATGCTGAGCAACAAGTATTGTCTTTTTTTGGTGACGCTCAGCATAACTTTGTTTTGTTGGGACAAAATGTAAGTTCGGTTTAAGCAACAAAACCAACATTAGGTTTAATGTTGATAAACCATGAGTTGAAATATTTCAATATGCGCATGATGCAAATTTTGCAACTTTCTATGCAATCGTGAATAAAATGCACACACAACACACAGAGTAATATGAACAAGTTATCCCAGTCAAAGTGTTGCATCAGTAAACTTTGGGAGCTCAGAGACAGCACAAAACAAACACAAGGGAATAAACAATGAGAGACAGCCAAGAAGGTCTATATATAATAATAGTAAATAAAAATAATAGTAAAACAGGTCAGCTGAGTAGAGTTTGAGCAGTGAAACCCCCCAGCCCTCTGTCCTCCCGTGTTGTGTCTTGCTTCTCAGACAGAGAAAGTCTGCCGTCCACTTTTGTCTTCTTGTCCTATCGGCCATCTGCTAGCTTGTAGGACGCCCCACCACGGGCGACCCCTCCCATTCTTCACCAACAAAGACCCTACTCACCCCCTCCCCTCCCCCAGGCAGGCTTGAGGCCAACATATTGCAGGAATTCATCGGATTTGAAATGAAAAGAATCTGATTAATGTTCACATTAAGCTCTTGTGAGTTGAGGAATGCCACCTGTTGCCTAAAGTGGATTTTATCATCTGACGGGCATCAGGAGACTTTAAATATCAAGGCTTACATTTTATAAGGGCAAATATTTCTGATGTAATCTTTCAGGACTGCTCTTCAATCTTCAAATTGTCGAAGTGTCTGTTTTAGCTGCTGCAAAGAGTCTGATGTTGGTATTCTGGCGGGCCGCCACAAATAAATCAATGTATGGGAAACACTGGTGTGTGAACGAGAATGACAGGGAGAAAGAGTGCTATGCGGAGATGAATGAACAGAACGATATTTATATTTCAAAATCACGTTGAAAAAAAAAACCTGGAATCAACTTGTGGCGCTCAGTGTTGATTCTGTGGCGCTGCGCCACACATTGGTCTATGTATGGGAATCACTGCTATGTGTAATGAAGCTTTTGTGTCGAGGCTGAGAGGACACAGGAAACAGGAAGTCCAGATCAGCCGTAAATAGCAGGAAACTGAAACGCCTCCTGCTGCAGCAGATACACAAACCCTCAGACTGCTGCTTCCCTGCACACATTTATATATATCATGTGTAGTACTATATATCATTTTATACTTACAGTATATTTATATCATACCAAGGACTGTTTATACAGTCTGGAAACAGTAAAACTCATTTACATTAGAATCAATGGTGCAGAGATACTGTACTGGTGGAGGGTTCTAACCACTGATTCATCTGCTTCCTAATTAATCAATACATGGGTTTAATACATGTCAGGAAATACTAAACAAAACCATCAGCTGCATTTATTTAGAACACCATGAATAAGACAAAAGTTGCAAAAACTTTACATCACATTTCTTAGTGTTTTCTTTCATCCTCAGTCTCAGTATCTTCAGTCAAATGTTCTCATCAAAGTGCTGAAAGATTGTGCTGCAACCAACAAAATATCTTTTGTTTACTTCAAGGAAAAAAAGAAGCTGCAGGAGAAAGTCTTGCGCTGTACTTCTCTGCAAAACAAGAATATATTGAATGAAGGAAGATGTTTTTCGCATTCAGTTAGCTAAAGTTATGTATGTCGAGTGACCATTATGGAAAGTTACGTGGTATAATAACAAGTGAGAAAGTCCACTAAAGGCTGATGGAAGGGTCAAACAACCCCCATGGGATCACACAAAGCAGCAGCTTCGATAAGGAGGAGGGGTGCTGGAGTCAGCAGTCCCCTTCCCCCCATCACAGGAAGTGTGACTATAAGGGATAGGTGGGGCTCTATTTCCTGTCCCGGCTGACTGGGGTCCTTGTCCTGGCAACATGGGCAGAAGGACACGGCAGGTGGGGCCGAGTGTTGGGTTTGGTGTGGCTGCCGCAGCTGCGTCCTCCTCTGGAGAGCCTCAAACATCCAGAAAACCTACACTGCTGCTCATTTACAGACACCTCATCAAGCTGATTCAGGATCAGCATCAGTAGCAAAATCCACCTGATCTCACTGCGATAACTGCTTTCCAAATTAACGTGTACCGCGTTTTTGCTCTGAGATGAAAACAATCCTGATCTGGACAACACAGCTATGTTAGGTTGAGACAACAAAACCAACGTTAGGTTGAGACAACAAAAACAACGTTTGGTTTAAGCAACAAAACCAATGTTTGGTTTAGGCAACAAAACCAACGTTAGGTTGAGACAACAAAACCAACGTTTGGTTTAAGCAACAAAACCAACGTTTGGTTTAGAAAACAAAACCAACGTGGTGTTCAACACTGGTCTGGTTGAATGTCCGGACCCATTCATTTTAAAATGTGTGGATTTGCTACTTTACTTTGTCCTCTGAGATAATAAACAGTATGTTTGGGTTTTGGACTTTGGACAATTTTTAGTTTCACGCTCAACTAAACCGCTTTGTGAATTATTTTTCAAGGTTTAGATATTTTTGTCTTGGATTATATTTGCTCTTGATGTATCACAAATGAGTTTCCACCTCTAGTTTCTCACCCTAAGTGAAAATATTAAATGATTTGCAGCCCTACAGCACAAACACACACAAATACCTTGTTATGAATATTACACATCAACCCTCGTAATGTCCACTCCCGGTCCTCCTCCTCATGTCTCCCAGCCTGCCATTCAGCTGCTGTGATGGATGGAAGGTCTCCGCTGTAATCGGCGGTTAATTGAATGTTGTGTTGTGTTGGTGTTGCTCGGGCGCTGCTGCAGAGTTAAACTGAAACTAATCACATTTGATCGCAGGTCAAATGTGGTTTGGTTTAACCAACAGAAGGTTATCTGCAGGTCCTAAACAAACAGTCAATAAATCAGAGTTAGTCCTTAATCTGTCAGGCCTCTTCATCCCCCCTCCCCCCGTTGACAGAATATGATCTTACACCTCAAACATACAACCACTCGTTGAAAGTCATTACGAACAAGTAGGAAAATCTGAATATTCCCATCCTCGCCACGACAGTGTGGAGACGAACAACAAAAGTGTTTTTATCTCAAACTTGGTGCTTTCAGTGTGAATTGAAATATTCTTCATTTTGGCAGAGGAATTTAAATTCAGATTCAACAACTTTAAGAAACTGAAAAGTTAAGGCAGGAAATCACCAGAGGCCCCCCGATGTGATATTTCAGGATTCTTAAATTGTGATATATTATCTAATTCAGGGGTGTCAAACTCATTTTAGCTCAGGGGCCAAATGGAGGAAAATCTATTCCCCAATGGGCCGGACCAGTAAAATCATGGCATAATAACTTAAAAATAACGGCAACTTCAGATTTGTTTCCTTTGTTTTACTTTGGTCCAAAATAGTACAAGCATATTCTGAAAATGTACACAACACAAATAATGCTCTTTACAGAACACTTAGTTGAACATTCTGAGGAAAAAAATGGTGCAATTTCAAGAACACTATGCCTCAGTGATTGGAACTTAGACTTCGTCTGAGTGTAACTACAAAGGCATACAACTTTAAGTCACAGCCTATGTGGGATTGAACAAAATACTCTTCTAGGTATCAAATACTGCATTTATCATTTCCACATCTCAATCCTGAGTTAACTCACCACATCATACAAACAGAGGTAGAAACTATTCAAGAGGGTTGAGTTACTTTCCTCTTTTTTGACAGAGACATTTTGGGGCAATAAAAGCGCAGTAGAAGACGTAAATGCCAGGAAGAGAACAGTAAGAGAAAATACATTTAATAAATGTGAAGAGTAGATAAACAAATACAATTCAATGGTATATCTGCACTACTACTGTCTACTACCACACACACGCTCTCTGTCTGTGTGTGTGTGTCTCTCTCTCTCTCTCTCTCTCTCTCTCTCTCTCTCTCTCTCTCTCTCTCTCTCAAACGGATAAATAAAAGACATGTAAACTTCTTGGTTACAGAAACATTAATTTTATGAGGTTATTTACTCCATAAAGAAAAAAATAGCTCTGAATGAACAACAGCTGAGCAGAAACGTTGTCGACCATCGTGGAAAAATACGCGTCTGGTCTGAACAGGGGGGCAGCGGATCGCTTGCGATTTTCGTGGGTGCGCCGCTTCCGCGGCTGGTGTGAACCCGGCGTAATAGGCAGAACGACAAGGCAGCTCCGGGCCAGCTGTCAGGTATAGGCCTACTTGCTCGGCCCCAGTATAAACAGTTTGCTTGCGTAACAGAATTGCTATTGCGACATCCAGTGGACACATTTAGAACAGCAGTTTCTTTTATTGAAAAATTGCAGCTATTTTTATACTTTGGAAATCATCTCGCGGGCTGGATTAAACGCCTTCGCGGGCCTGATTGAGTTTGACACCCCTGATCTAATTCAATATTATCATAAGATATCAGGATATGAGATTATCACAATACTTAAATCATGACACAATATTATCATGATACTTACAGCTTTTTACGGTTTCTATGACTATTTTTCAATAATTTCAACGTTTCCTAAACTCTTAACACAGTTAACATCCATCTGTGTAAGCTTTACAATTAATACGTTTCTTGTTGTTTTGACACAAGGACAATAAAAAGATTTCTTTTCAGTACTGTAGCCAGGCTGACAAAGTCACAGCTCTACTGAGCCATGTATTCCTAGAGATCTTAGTAGTAATGACTTTATTAACTTTTTTAATTATAAAATTTTAGCTATCAGAGACAAAATTACTCACGTCTTGCCTACAATTGGAACCACATTACCCTCAAACTCAGGAATCTTAGAAATAGAAACAGCATTATATATATAATATATATATATACACATATATATTTAGACTGCTTTTCTCCAATCAACCTTAATCAACTAACGTCAATGATCTCTTCTTCTATACCTTCAACCTGTCTCCTAGACCCAATACCAAACAGGCTACTCAAAGAAGTCTTACCCTTACTTAGCACGTCCTTATTAGATATTTTCAAAATGTCTTTATTAACAGGCTATGTGCCACAGTCCTTTAAAGTAGCTGAAATTAAACCTCTTCTTCAGAAGCCTACTCTAGATCCAGGGGTTTTAGCAAACTACAGACCGATTGAAATCTTCCTTTTCTCTCTAAGATCCTTGAGAAAGTAGTCGCCAATCAGCTGTGTGACTTTCTCAACAACAACAGTCTACTTGAGGACTTCCAGTCAGGATTTAGAGTACATTATAGTACAGAGACAGCTCTGGTGAAAATTACAAACGACCTTCTAATTGCTTCTGACAAAGGACTGGTTTCTGTACTTGTCCTGCTAGATCTTAGTGCTGCGTTCAACACCATTAAAGGTTGTATTAGCGATTCTGGTTGCCCTCACTTCCGTTGCAAGATCAAAAACAAACAGAGCCAGCTAGCCCCTCCCTCCCGTGTTTTGAAAATGATCATGGACGCGCATTTTCATGAACGTGCCACCCACCCCTTGTCTGTGATTGGTTGGAACACTGTTTATTTTGCTTTTGAGGTGTTGGTAGTACCATTTGTTTTTGTGTGCGATCTCGGGCCTAGGCTGCCTAGAGAGACACGTTTTTTTGACGGCCTACTTATGGGGCGGGCAGCTAGCGGATCGTGAGGTGAAAACAGATGAATGTGATCATTTATGTTTCGGCCCAGAATCGCTGATACAACCTTTAACCATGAGATCCTAATATCTAGACTGGAAAAATGAATTGGCATCAAAGGAACCGCATTAAGCTGGTTTAAATCCTATTCATCCAATCGATCTCAGTTTGTGCATGTTAATGAAAAATCCTCCAGGCACACTGAAGTTAAACACGGTGTTCCTCAAGGTTCTGTGCTTGGACCAATTCTTTTCAACTTATATGCTTCCTTTGGGGAATATCATTAGAAGACACTCTATAAACTTCCATTGTTATGCAAATGATACTCAATATTATCTATCAATCAAGCCTGAAGAAACCAATCAGCTAGTAAAACTCCAGGCATGTGTTGATGACCTAAAATCCTGGATGACTTGCATTTTCCTTATGTCAAACTCAGAAGTTATTGTACTTGAGCCAAAAACCCCTCGGAGTTTATCTTTGATCAGGACCTGTCCTTTGACTCACATATTAAACAAACCTGGGTAACAATACTAAAATTAGGCCAATGCTGACTCAAAAAGATGCAGAAAAACTTGGCCATGCATTTGTTACCTCAAGGCTGGACTATTGTAATTCCTTATTATCAGGCTGTTCTAATAAATCTCTCCAGCTGGTCCAGAATGCTGCAGCGCGTGTTCTGACTAAAACTAGAAGAAAGGATCACATTTCTCCTGTATTAGCTTCTCTGCTCTGGCTCCCAGTAAAATCCAGAATAGGATTTAAAATCCTTCTCCTCACTTACAGGGCCTTTAATGGTCAGGCACCATCATATCTTAAAGAGCTCATTAAACCCTACTGTCCTGCTAGAGCACTACGCTCTCAGAATAAAGGGTAACTTGTAGTTCCTTAAGTCTCCAAAATTAGAACAGGGGCCAGAGTGTTCAGTCATCAAGCTCCTCTTCTCTGGAACCTCCCGGTTCTGGTTCGGGAGGCAGACACTGTTCCCACATTTAAGAGTAGACTTAAAACGGTTCTCTTTGACAATGCTTATAGTTAGGGCTAGCTCAGGTTTGTCCTGAGCTAGCTCTTAGTTATGGACTTATGGATCCATCTTGGCGTGGCTGTGCCTGCTGCCATGGACTAGTCAGTCAAGTCAAGTCAAGTTTATTTATAAAGCACATTTCATATAAATACATAGATACAATGTGCTTTGAGAAGAGGAATGACATACACATACACACATACATGCATACACATGAAGAAAAAAAACAATAAGAAGAAGTGTTTTAAAAACAAAGACCTACAGTATATTCATGAATTAAAAGCTGAGGAAAATAAAAACGTTTTAATTCCCTTTTTAAAAGTGAGCACTGATTGCAATTACCTTAACTCCAGTGGTAGGCTATTCCAGAGTTTTGGGGCACAGTAGCTGAAGGCACCATGTGCAGCATTGGTGTTGATTCTGGCGGTCAAGAGAAGAAGACTACTACTGTTGATTTTACTGCTACTGTTAATACTACTACTATTGCTAATGCTACCAACACCAAATGCCTGTTGGAACCCAGGGGCCTGGGCTGCATGAGATTTCTGCCAAAAGCCTATTAAGACATTTTTTTCTCGCCACTGTCTCTGTAATGCTTGCTTCTGGGTGATGTTGGGACTTTGCAATTGTATTAACTCTTAAAGTCTTGAGCGTGTTCTAGTCCTGCTCAATGTGTTAAATGTCCTGACTTCTGTTGTGATAGGACACTATAAATAAAATTTAATTGAATATGGTTTCCAGTAAAAGAGAACCTCTTTGGGCTGATCTTGTGTGGAAAAGGAACAATATAGAGCAACACAAAGAAAGTAAGAAAACTGCCTACACAAGGGAGAGGATGACGAGTACCAGGACATGGGAGAGGAAGACGAGAACCAGGACAAGGGAGAGGAAGACGAGTACCAGGACAAGAGAGAGGAAAATGAGTACCAGGACAAGGCAGAGGAAGACGAGTACCAGGACAAGGGAGAGGAAGACAAGTACCAGGACAAGGTAGAGGAAAATGAGTACCAGGACAAGAGAGAGGAAAATGAGTGCCAGGACAAAGGAGAGGAAAACGAGTTCTAAGACAAGGGAGAGGAAGATGAGTTCTAAGACAAGGGAGAGGAAGATGAGTACCAGGACAAGGGAAAGGAAGACGAGTACCATGACAAGGGAGAGGAAGACGAGTACCAGGACAAGAAGAGGAAGACGAGGCAAGGCAACTTTATTTGTATAGCACATTTCATACACAAGGCAGTCTCAAAGTGCTTCACATTATAAAAATGTCATACAATAAAGTGAAAAAAAAATAGAAGGAATTAACAGAAAATAAAAGCAAAATTAAAATGCATAGAAAAACCCTCATTAAAACCAGCCAATAATAAAATAAAGTTTAAAATTTTATAATAATAAAATAAAATTAAAATAAATAATTAAAAACATGAATAGAAAATACAGTGCAGCATAAGAAGTTCACAGATAGTATTGATTACTGAAAGGCAGCGGCAAACTGAAGGCTGCCTCTCCATGTTTGGTTCTGACTCTGGGGACACAGAGCTGACCTGTCCCAGATGATCTGAGAGGTCTGGATGGTTCGTAGCTAAGCAGAAGATCAGAAATGTATTTTGGTCCTAAATCATTCAGTGCTTTGTAAACCAGCAGTAGTATTTTAAAGTCAATTCTTTGACAGACAGTGTAAAGACCTGAGAACCGGAGTAATGTGATCCACTTTTTTGGTCTTAGTGAGGACTCGAGCAGCAGCATTCTGAATTAACTGCAGCTGTCTGATGGACTTTTTAGGGAGACCTGTGAAGACACTGTTACAGTAGTCAAGTCTGCTGAAGATAAATGCATTAGACAAGTTTTTCCAACTCCTGCTGAGTCATAAGTCCTTTAATCCTTGATATATTCTTTAGGTGATAGTAGGCTGACTTTGTAACTGATTTAATGTGGCTGTTGAAGTTCAGGTCTGAGTCCATGTTACGTGGGAGTGTTTTCTTTTGTGGTGTGTGTGTCCTCCCTCTCTCTCTCTCCCCCTAATTTTCTCCAGGCTGCTGCTCGTGGAGCTGATTAGGCCCCACCTTGGCTTAATCAGCTCCAGGATAAAAGGCAGGAGATCCTGGGTGTCTCCCTCTATATAAGAGATAAACACTATGGCTATTTAGATATATACACAGATGGTTCTAAGGACGAGAATGATAAGGTAGGAACAGGTGTATATATTCCATCAATGCACATTAATATTGGGAAAAGGTTGCCAGATCAAATTTCAGTGTATTCAGCAGAGATTATGGCAATCATTATTGGATTACAGTGGGTGGAGGAAGTTAGACCAGATAGAGTGGTACTGTGTGTGGATTCACTAGCAGCCCTTCAAAGTATCCAGAATTGGAACTCAACCCGACAGGATCTTCTTTTAGAAACACAACACAGCTTATACAGATTACACAGAACAGGGATATTTGTTAGATTTTGCTGGGTTCCTGCCCATGTAGGAATCAAAGGGAACGAGGGAGCAAATGCCAAAATAGCAACAAAAATGGATAATATAATAGATATACCTTTTGGGAAAGCAGAAGTTAAAGCAATATTAAAGAAAGAAGTAATGAAAAAGTGGCAAGATAGATGGGACAGAGAAATCACTGGAAGAAATTATTATAATATTCAAAAAAATGTAAGTGCGCATGGTGTTAAAAGAAAAAACAGAAGGGAGGAAACAGTACTTACAAGAATGAGAATAGGACATACAGGACTAAATAAAACCTTATTTTTAATAGGGAAAAGTGGAACGGATGGGTGTGAATGTGGAAAAACAGAAAGTGTGGAACATGTATTGATGGAGTGTGAGAGATACACGGAGGAGAGAACGAGGTTGGCTGATCAACTGCAGAGAGCAGGAAGAGTGTGGAGTCTGGGTGGCATACTGGGAACCGCAGGAGAGGGGGTACCTCTCGCACAAAAGGCAGTGATTGAATATTTAAAGAAGACAGGATTATTTAAAAGAATTTAGTATTTATATAGCTTAACCCCCCCCCCCCCCCCCTTTTAGTCATCCACTCATATATTTATCTGTTTATTTATTTATTTATTTTTCCTTTTTAAAAGACCATAGAAAGACATGAATACTGTCATGTTACATACTCCGATACAGTTGGTGGCGGTATGTACCAAGAAAACGGTTGCAACCCGCCAATAAACAAAAAGAAGAAGAAGAAGTGTCTCCCTCTCTCTCGCACACTCTCACTCACCGTCCTGTGCTGGGTGACGGCAGGCAGCAGACGGCGAGGTGACAACGACGGGTAGTAGGGTTTACTCCTTTCAGCCCCAAAAGGAGGGTGGCAACGGTGCACGTTTGGTTTACTCCTTTCAGCCTCAAAAGGAGAGTGACTACGGTGTATGTTTTCTTTTGGCTATTTTGATTGGTCAGTGCCCTAACCTTTGTTGTTTGTTTTGTCCTTCTAGATCGGCCTCTGCCTGTTTTGTGTGGCAAGCTCATTTTCAGTTTGGTGCCCAGCTTGGTTCTTGTTTTTGTTTAACTCTGTCCTTAATAAAAACTGTAGAACGGTTACGTTCGACAAGCGTCTCCCACTCCTCCTTCACTCCATAACATCAATGGTTACTCCTGGTTCCATATTGGGACGTAACAGTCCATGACTACACCTAAGTTTCTGGCTTTGTTGGTGGTTTTTAGCATTACCGCTTGAAGCTGGGTGCTAACTTTTGACCGTTCTTCCTTGGCTCCAAAAACAATGATTTCAGTTTTGTCTTTGTTTAATTTGAGAAAATTCTGCTCCATCCAATTATTGATTTGCTCAATGCATGTAATCAGTACTGGAATTGGACTATAGTCACCTGGTGATATTGTTATGTAAACTTGTGTATCATCTGCGTAGTTATGGTAACATATTTTGTTGTTTTTCATGACCTGAGCCATGTAGATGTTGAACAGAAGAGGGCCCAGAATGGAGCCTTGGGGAACTCCACATGTAATTTTTGCCCGCTCAGATGTGTAATTATCTATAGACACTGTTGGGGTTGTAGCAGGGGCAGATTTGGTTATCAACAGTTAACTATCAATATCAATGTGATTATCGGTATTAATAATTATATTTAATCTATCATCATGATATAATCATGAATAAACGGGGCACCACCCTGGGATCAGGGAAAAGATAACCTAAAACTGTATTCAGTCTCAATATGGAGGTTTTATACTCACATGCCAATCATCGTGATCATTGGCATAGGAGTACAAAACCAATCGAACAATTAAAAAGGCGTGAAATTCAAGCACTAGCCTTCACAACCTGCTGTTATCCAGTGACATATACACAACAAGCACAAGAGACCGCTAGTTATAATATAATAAGATTTATTAAAATCAGTAATAATGATCACAATCAATAACACTGCAATTAACAAAGCCTTATTACCTAACTACCTAACACACAAAGGGAGAGACACACGTGGAGTGTGTGTGTGCGTATGTGTGTGCGTGCGTGCGTGTGCGTGCATGTGCGTGTGTGTGCGTGCGTGTCGCGAGAGAGAGAGAGAGAGAGAGAGGTGGCTATGGGCGGCCACCAGATGGAGCTATTCCTCGCAGCGTTCAGGGGCGGAGCCACTGAGGTTCGATGGGGTAGCGAGAGAGAGAGAGAGAGGTGGAGCTATTCCTCGCAGCGTTCAGGGGCGGAGCCACTGAGGTCTGACGGAGTAGCGAGAGAGAGAGAGAGAGAGAGAGATAGCCGTATGTAGCCACCAGATGTAGCTATGTCCCTAGCGGCCGCCGGGAACAGCTGGCTTAGGACACGTGTGTGCGGCGTGTATGTGTGTGTGTGTGTTAGCGGGTCACAAACAAAGAGAGAGAAAATGCGCGAGCGATATCCGGAGGGACAGAAAGCCGTGCTGCTATCACACGGGCTCGCGTGAATGAACTGGAATTTATTCCGCGAGACCGGTCTTTTAACTGATAGTAGAGGTTTTCTGAGCTCGCGAATATGGCGGAGGTTAGTCGCAAACACTGTTACAGAAAATCAACCCAGCTTTGTGGGTACACAATCAACATTCACATACAGCAGCACATGAACAAACGGACTCGGCGATCCGCGATCAGAACTTAAAACACATTAACAAGAATTACAAGCATGTCCTACACTATCGAATCTCTGCTTCTGCCCAGACAAATAGCCTCTTACTTTTGTCGATGTGAGATGCGTCGATGTGAGGTTTCCGTCCCGTGCGTTGATGGCGTTTCTTCACGCCGGCAGCGGACGGTAGTTGTGGGGCGCTGGTTCAGCGCCGGATCCAATTAGTTGAAGAAAACAGTTAGTATTTCTTCCTTTTGCAGGAACAATCGCATGGCTCGGCGATTTAGTCAGCTGATTTCAGACAAAGACGGGTCGAGTTATCCGTTCTGCTGGCAGCTGGGACGAAGAAAGTTTCTTCTTACCGCGGGGAACGGGAGAGTCGCGCTGGTCTCCTCGGGATCCAAAATGATAAACAAAAGAAAAATAAAACGAGTAGAGAAAAAGAGGGATAAACAGTCTGTTGCTCGTCCAGCGAGTTTGGGGAAAAGACTGCGGCCTAGGACAAAGGAAAAACGCTGCAGACGTTATATTCACCTCCTGGTGTAACGTGAGTTACTTTGGAGAGAGAAAGTTTTTCTGATGGCCGCGGGATTTATAGCTTACGGCTGGTCCGGGGGACCCCCTGGAGTCCCATGCAGTTCGCAGCCAATGGCGCGCCAGCGGTGTGACGTCAGATCCCGTGACCAGGTGGAGGTGACACTAAAATGGTGGTTGTAGTTTTTTATCTCCTTTGTCCCATTGTCCTGGCCGCATGTGTAGGTTTCTGTAGGCCGCATTGTGTAGTCCTTCTAGTGAGGTCCCAACAGTCCCCCTTTTGGTCTGAAGGTTGAGGTGTGGGACGCAACCTTCGGAGCAACATAAGGGCCGAACCGTCCATGTATTCCTTGAAACACGTGGAAGTCCAAACAGTCTGTATATTCCATGGAAAAGAGGTTAAACAGTCATTCAGGTTAAAGTCCATAACTTGATGGAGGCATTGTCTGGGCAGAGATTGAGGCAACGTCTGGGCAGAGATTGAGGCAAAGTCTGGGCAGAGATTGAGGCAAATTCTGGGCAGAGACTTCTAACTATCTAACCTATATTAAACATCACTAAGGCACAATTTATACAAACATCAGCATTATCATTTCATTCAGGAAATTTCAAACAGGACCCATTCCTATTATGAAAAACAGAACGAAGACGGAAGGAAAGCAAGGAAAAAGGAAAGGGGTTAGTGGTCGCTAGGCTTACTCCGGGTGGAGGTTGGAGTTAGCCTGTGGGATGTGTGTGGTATCTCTCCGGAACCTAACATTTAGTATGGCTTTAGCCTATGCGTATCCTGTTTCCCTATGATAGATAGATTGAGGATGAATCTTATGCCCAGGTTCCTGGGGTCTACTGAGATCGGGATTGCATTGCCAAGACTATAAACCAAACGCATTTATGAAGGTTGCACCACAGTTGTAATAGCGGATTGGAGGATTTTCGTGACCAGGCATCTAAGGCATGTAAGGTGTTATTAAACAGGCTGGAGTGTAAGTTGACAGTGGCTACGATTCCCTGAGGGGGTGTTGCCTAACTTCTGCAGTTGTTGTCACTGTGAGAAGGGTTTGATGTTTAGGTGTTAGTGCATGCGGTTACCCTGCTGTGGCCATGGTGAGTCTTCTCCTGGGTGAGAGGGAGACTGCCTCCCCCTTTCGGGTGCGGCAACTGCGATCTCTAAGAGGTGTGACAGGTTTGTAGGGCTTGCTCTGATTCGCATGAACCCACTTGTGTGTGGCTGGGTGCCTTGGTTGTGAGACCCTGATGCGGTAAGCCACTGGTGATAGCTTACCGACGATCTCGAAGGTTCGACTCCTCATGAGGATGTCGTCCACATAGATGAGGTTACCGCGTGCAGCCGCGTCACTCATCGCCTTGTGGAGGAAAATGTTGAACTCGGCGGGGGAGTTCAAATACCCAAAAGGGCAGCGATTCCAGGTATACTGGCGGTTCCCAAAGGAGAAGGCAAGCTTGTACTGGTCGGTTGGATCAACTTTCATTGTCCAGAAACCATTAGCGATGTCTACCGTTGAGAAGAAGCGGGCTCCCTTGACTTTAGCTAGCTCCTGATCCAGGTGAATCATGGGCCAGCGGGAGAGAGGAACCTGTTTGTTCAGTGGCCGGTAGTCGATGGTGAGACGCCATTTCCCAGTGGGTTTCAAGACCGGCCAGATTGGGGAATTATATGTTGAGTTGCACTCCCGGATGATTTGCTTCTCCAGCAATTTGTCCAGGATGTCTCGGATAGACTCGTATGCGGCTAACGGGATCCTGTACTGGCGTACGAAGGTCGGTGGCGCATTCGGATCAGTGGGGATGCGGACCGTGTGAAGTTGGGTCTCCCCACAGTCCTGCGAGTCTCGGGAGAAGATCGGCTGGAAGTCGTGGAACAACTTCCGTAGCGCGTCTCTCTGGTCCTCGGTAGTGAGGGCATCTGCTTTGGCAAGCTGTTGGTTTATCTCAGATTCAAAGCCCGAATAGGGTTCCTCAGGTGGTTGGTGTGTCTCACCTGAGGTCGCTTCGGTCGATTGAGTCGTTAATGCGTAGACGACCAGATCACCCCCTTTCCCCAATGCTGTGCCACAAATGGCTTCACCGTGAAGGGTTTCACGACGGGCCATGGTGATCATTGCAGTTGGGAATGTGAAAAGGACATCGTCTAAGTTTTGGACCAGGATGTAGGTCGAACGATTGTTCAACTCAAGCAGGGGTGTGCCGCAGACGGTAAGGTTAAGTTCCCAGAAATGGGGTAAGGCCTGGAAGAATGCTTGGGAGCCAGGCATCTTCTGTCCCTTAAGGATGGCGAGCCGGATGGGGACGCCTGCGGTCCTGGCAGGGACCATCATGTCAACTTCGCTGGCAACCTGACATGCCTCTGGGATGGTTTGGCCTGATGTCAGGTGTTCAAGTTCAATGGGCAGGGGCTCGCTCTTAGCGTTAGCCTGGGACCAAAGAATCTGATTGACCGTGTCCAGTTTGGTGCCAAGTCTGACCAGAGTATCAGCACCTAAAAGGAATGGTGGATGTAGTTTGGGCACTACGCTTATGAAATGGTCAACCTGTTTCTTCCCAATACGGATCGAGAGGGCGCACACTCCCACCGCCTTAAAGTGAATCTGCGGTGATTCTGCGGAAAGGAGGTGGTGGTTGAGAGGCGCGAAAACTGGGAGAGGTTGATGCTGGCACAGATGGTGGCACAGATCTTGACTGACGGCTGTCTTCTCTGACCAAAGCCCCAGGATCGCTTCTGGGACATGGGTGTCATTGAGAAGCACACCGCCAACCAGATGAGGGCTGTAAAGTGCTGGGTTTCGGTTCTCCAGCGGACACAGGAAGGATCCGTGGTGTCGGAAAGCACTCAAGTCGCCGGCTTGGAGTTGTGGGCTCGCAAGCGGTGCGGTTCGAGCAGAGCCAGGATTAGGCTCTGGAAAAGGCATCCGCATTGGTCGAGGGTCTCTGGACTCTTGGATGACGGCGACTCGTTCGTCGGAAGCCATCAGGCCACCTGAGGGGTGGAGCGGTTTTGCCGTCTCGACCTGAGCCCAGATGCGCCCCTGATGGCAATCGATAAGCGGTGCCAGCCGGTCCAGGAGATCCTGACCAATGGGAAGTGGTTCGGTGTCAATGGCACAAATGTGGATGGGGTGCACAAGAGTGACTCCCTGCAACGTGAGGTCCACCCACGCACATTCTGTGATGGGTGACCTGTCCTGCGTGTAGCTGGTGATGCTAACGTGGCAGGGCTCAATTTGAAGTGGTTATCTAGGGAGAGCATGGTTCGGGTCACCTCCGCAAAGGTGCGTTGGCACATTAGACTGATCTCAGAGCCTGAGTCGAGTAGGGCGAGGATGTTGACACACCCCCCTACCACCACCGAGGTATAAATGCGTCTAGCGTGGCCTTTGCGAACAAGATCTCCTAGGAAAGTCAAGAAAGGGGGTTGCGACGGGTCGATGGCCTTGGTTGCCGAGTCTGATTTTGGTTCCCCCGCCCATCCTACCAAGCAAACCTTGGCGGTGGAAGTGGGAACGGCCCGGCCTAGTCATGTAGGCGGAGGCTCCCTGTCCGGGTTCTTGCCGGGCTTTTGTGGGGAGCTTGGTGCCGGCTGTGACCATTGGGCCAGGTTGAGCCGCAACCCTATTGCTTTTGTCAGCTTGTCGACCAGGTCGTCCATATCCTTTTCTCTCATTCGGGAGTTTGTCGCCCAGGAATTATACTTACCCTCTTGTTTGCGTTCAAACTGGACCTTATTCCTGGGGTTATTTTCGTTCCTGGGTTCTGTGTGATTCCAGGGGCGTGCGTTCCGCCCACCCCCTTGGTTCTGTCGCCATTGTTGCTGGTTAGGTTCCCGGTGTGTCTGTTGTACTGGTCTAGTACTTACCCTTGGCTGAGGCACTTCATCTCCCTCCAGCCCTAGGCCTGTGTGTTCCGCGGTTTGGATCCCCAGGACTCTGGCGTCCTCCCCGGATGACCTTGCGGGTCGCACCCGGGTCTCCCATGACATCTGTGCGAAATTACGAACCTCTTGCATGGTGAGTCGGTATGTCCTGCAGTGCATGGTGACATCGTAGCGCACACTTTCGTGTAGGTTATGCAGGAAGAGGGCTTTGAAGGCAGGCTCTTCCTCCACTCCTGGGGAGTTACGGCCCTGAGCATAGGCGGCCCTGAAGCGCCTATAGTACTCCCTGGGTGGTTCCTGCTTCCTGTGTAGAACAGCGAGGGCGCCGAGCGTGGCGGAGGCGGGGTCCCTGTACCGGCTATACTCCTCCTTGAGTGCTTCACAAAGTCTGGAGTATCGGTCCCGGTTTCTGGGTGCGAGTGTTTCTATGAAACTGTGGACCTGTCTGGTACTGGTCTTCCAGATTAGCTTGAGCTTCTCGCGTGAGGAGGCATGGGGTAGGTCACGCAGACAGTGGTCCATCTCTTTGAGATAGCCATCAATATCCGACTCTTTGTGAGTCGGATCGAACCGTTCAATGTCTCTGGCGAGGGACTCTAACTGTCGGGTGCGCAGGCCATGGTTTGCGGCTGGATATGGGCCATCTGATTCACTTGACGACCCGTTATCACCACGGTAATAGTCTCGGACAGAGTGACCCCTCCCCCTTGGAGGTGGGGATGGAGTCCGAGGCATGCGTGACCCTCCTACCGAGTGTCGGTGGTGGGTGCGTGGGAATCTGGAATCCCCCGTCGAGCTTCGAGCCACTGGGAAATGGCTCAGACTTCGGCGTGGGGACTCGTCCCGCTGGGAGTAGCTCCACTTGTGAGGTGGGGCTTCTCGTTCCAGTGGGTGGGTGGATGGTGGCGCCTGGTAGCGCCGACGTTCGGCCTCTTCCGACTGTACCAGTCTCTCCCTGCGCATGGGACGGTGTGCGTCCGTGGGGGGCGCGGTTTCAAGGTCGGACAGGTCAGGCATATCCGTGTCTTGGGGTGTACCTACCTGGGCAGCCTGAGTTTCCTCACGCTGGAGTTCTCTCTCCTCCTCCCTGCATGGCCTGCGGAGGGCTTCCTCCCTCTCCACCTTCAGTTCGGCCACTTCCTGTCGCAGGGAGGTGGTCGCATGACCCAGTCGATTGATTAACTCCTCATCCTCAGCTTTCTGCAGTTGTGCTCTGCGCTGAGACAGGAGGAAGATTCGACCCACCACGTCAGCGATTGTGCGTTGTGGTTTCCCTGACGGGTGATTAACATAATCAACAAGCTCCTGCAGTTGATCATTGCATGTCACTACATCGTAGTGCTCCAGGTTTTCCCTGTCCTCAAGGGACAGGTGGATGAGACCAGCGACCGCATCCTGCAGGTCTGCGTCGACTGATACCTGGGGAGCCTCAGCTCCTTGTTCTTTCGGGCCGTAGTTGCTCATTTTACCTCTAGTAAAAGGCAGAACCCGGTGGCTTCACTTGTTTGGTTTTAACAGCGAAAAGAATGTATGTTGTTATGCTGATGTGGGTGCACAGGTGAGCGGCGTCGACCTGTGACTTACAATGAAAATGTTAATACACTTCTACAGTCTGTGGACTGGTAGTGAGGTGTCTCTAGCACCTCTGGTGAGTGATAACAGTGTTATAACGCGTCTTAGTTTCCCTAACCCTGTGTTTGTTAGTATTGTTGTTAAACAATAAATGGCTAATCACAACATGCATATGCAACCCTCAACTGTACTTGCTTGGCAAATAGTAATGGGGAACAAACAAATCGATCCTTGAAAATCAATTTCTAAACAATCATATTAACAATAACAATATTTACTATTATTATTATTATATACCTCTCAGGTTATTGTGCATAAATCTCTGGATAAAGCTGGTTTAAGAAGCCCTCACACGGGGCACCAATTATGTTGGGGTTGTAGCAGGGGCAGATTTGGTTATCAACAGTTAACTATCAATATCAATGTGATTATCGGTATTAATAATTATATTTAATCTATCATCATGATATAATCATGAATAAACGGGGCACCACCCTGGGATCAGGGAAAAGATAACCTAAAACTGTATTCAGTCTCAATATGGAGGTTTTATACTCACATGCCAATCATCGTGATCATTGGCATAGGAGTACAAAACCAATCGAACAATTAAAAAGGCGTGAAATTCAAGCACTAGCCTTCACAACCTGCTGTTATCCAGTGACATATACACAACAAGCACAAGAGACCGCTAGTTATAATATAATAAGATTTATTAAAATCAGTAATAATGATCACAATCAATAACACTGCAATTAACAAAGCCTTATTACCTAACTACCTAACACACAAAGGGAGAGACACACGTGGAGTGTGTGTGTGCGTGTGTGTGCGTGCGTGCGTGTGCGTGCATGTGCGTGTGTGTGCGTGCGTGTCGCGAGAGAGAGAGAGAGAGAGAGAGAGAGAGGTGGCTATGGGCGGCCACCAGATGGAGCTATTCCTCGCAGCGTTCAGGGGCGGAGCCACTGAGGTTCGATGGGGTAGCGAGAGAGAGAGAGAGAGGTGGAGCTATTCCTCGCAGCGTTCAGGGGCGGAGCCACTGAGGTCTGACGGAGTAGCGAGAGAGAGAAAGAGAGAGAGAGAGAGATAGCCGTATGTAGCCACCAGATGTAGCTATGTCCCTAGCGGCCGCCGGGAACAGCTGGCTTAGGACACGTGTGTGCGGCGTGTATGTGTGTGTGTGTGTTAGCGGGTCACAAACAAAGAGAGAGAAAATGCGCGAGCGATATCCGGAGGGACAGAAAGCCGTGCTGCTATCACACGGGCTTGCGTGAATGAACTGGAATTTATTCCGCGAGACCGGTCTTTTAACTGATAGTAGAGGTTTTCTGAGCTCGCGAATATGGCGGAGGTTAGTCGCAAACACTGTTACAGAAAATCAACCCAGCTTTGTGGGTACACAATCAACATTCACATACAGCAGCACATGAACAAACGGACTCGGCGATCCGCGATCAGAACTTAAAACACATTAACAAGAATTACAAGCATGTCCTACACTATCGAATCTCTGCTTCTGCCCAGACAAATAGCCTCTTACTTTTGTCGATGTGAGATGCGTCGATGTGAGGTTTCCGTCCCGTGCGTTGATGGCGTTTCTTCACGCCGGCAGCGGACGGTAGTTGTGGGGCGCTGGTTCAGCGCCGGATCCAATTAGTTGAAGAAAACAGTTAGTATTTCTTCCTTTTGCAGGAACAATCGCATGGCTCGGCGATTTAGTCAGCTGATTTCAGACAAAGACGGGTCGAGTTATCCGTTCTGCTGGCAGCTGGGACGAAGAAAGTTTCTTCTTACCGCGGGGAACGGGAGAGTCGCGCTGGTCTCCTCGGGATCCAAAATGATAAACAAAAGAAAAATAAAACGAGTAGAGAAAAAGAGGGATAAACAGTCTGTTGCTCGTCCAGCGAGTTTGGGGAAAAGACTGCGGCCTAGGACAAAGGAAAAACGCTGCAGACGTTATATTCACCTCCTGGTGTAACGTGAGTTACTTTGGAGAGAGAAAGTTTTTCTGATGGCCGCGGGATTTATAGCTTACGGCTGGTCCGGGGGACCCCCTGGAGTCCCATGCAGTTCGCAGCCAATGGCGCGCCAGCGGTGTGACGTCAGATCCCGTGACCAGGTGGAGGTGACACTAAAATGGTGGTTGTAGTTTTTTATCTCCTTTGTCCCATTGTCCTGGCCGCATGTGTAGGTTTCTGTAGGCCGCATTGTGTAGTCCTTCTAGTGAGGTCCCAACAACACAAAGTAGTCTCTGTCCTTCAAGTAGGATTCAAACCATTTTAATACTGTGCCAGAGAGTCCCACCCAGTTTTCCAGACGGTCTAGGAGTATGTTGTGATCGACTGTGTCGAATGCAGCACTGAGATCAAGTAGTACCAAGACTGAAATTCTACCATTATCCGTGTTTAAGTGGATGTCATTGAAGACCTTGACAAGAGCTGTCTCGGTGCTGTGGTGTGGTCTAAATCCTGACTGGAAGACATCAAAACAGTTGTTCATTACCATAAAGTCGTTCAGCTGCTTAAAAACTGCTTTTTCGATGATTTTACTCAAAAATGGGAGGTTTGATATTGGTCTATAATTGTTCATTAGTGAAGTGTCTAAATTTTTCTTTTTTAGGAGAAACAAGGGCTGCGTTTCAATAACAGTTTGAGTCGCCCTCGCTCACTTGCCCTAAGCACTTGCCCTCGGGGGAATCCCCGCCGCCATCTTAAGGGCTGTTCCATTTCCCTGAACAGCTGAAGTGAACTCCGTGAGATCGACCCTTGAGGGCTGAGTGATCGAGTGAACAACGATGGCCACTTCAGAGCTGTATATCACCCACAATGCATTGCAGTGGTGCACGAAAAATATGTCCATGCGGTGGCGATAATGAACCTCAAACACCAGTGTCTGCTGTCTATTCACCACCAAGGAAGAAGAAGAAAGAAGAAAGTAGAAAATTAAATTGTGCAATTAGACTGTCTGTTGCAGAGTTATGGCAGAGCCCACCGTTTACAAGTGTAAGTATATAAGCCGACGTATTGCCATCAAGCGCAGAATACGTCTTCGTCTCAATGAAATGAGTCTCTGCATATTTTGTGTAATTTGGAATAGGCAGTATAGCGCTACTCCAACAACGTGTGGTTGATCCATGATTGTCTGGGCTGTTGGTGAACGAGGGCAGGTGTGTTCCATTTACCTCTTTCACTCCCCCTCCACCCACTTTCCCTCCACCCTCCAAGGGGCCTCTGTGTGACGTCATAGCAAGGGCTGAGGGCAAGTGAGCGAGGGCGACTCAAACTGTTATTGAAACGCAGCCAAGGTGTCACGCCAGTGAGGTTTGTCTCGTCTTGGTTTTTGTCTTGTCATTTCCTGTTTTATTTTGAAAGGAACTCCCCTCTCGTTTCAGGTCACTTGCCCTTCCTCATGTGTTTCCTGGTCTGACTGATTCCTGATTGTCTCCACCTGTTGCCCATTATCCCTCTGTGTATTTAAGTCTGCGTCTCCCCTTGTCTTGTGCCAGTTCGTCTTTCGTCTCTCGTCATGTCACGATCTTCCTCCCAAGCCCCAGTCCGAGTTTGTATTTTTGCGTTCCTTTTTTCCGATGTGCATTTAATTTCATAGCCATGTTTCCTCCCTGTGGAGTGATTGGATAATTAAGCAAGAAAATTAAAATAAAAGAGGAAAATGATCAAATGCGATAGTATGGTTATTTTTAAGCCATTAATTGAATTTACAGGGGGAAAAACCAAACCGTGATATATACCGTTACTGTGATATGAAATTATTCATACCGTGATATAAGATTTTGCTCATACCGCCCAACCCTACGCAACAGTGATTTCTGGATTACTGTTCAATGGCGGCGACTAGCGTCAGGAGCTGAAACATCAATACGGTAGAGCTAAGAAGGCTGTAAGAGCACTCCAGACCACCCTTACCAATGTATGACGTACGAAAGAGATTAGTAGCAAAGAATGTTTGGGGAAACACGCGAAATGTAGGAACTCTAAGTAGGGGTTATGAATGACGTAGTGTTAAGAAGGTTTCGGGAACCGGGCCCTGGTCCAAATCAGCCTTTACTGCAGTAGTTCTGTCACTGCCTTTTTTTTTCATAAACCGTACGTTGTATAAAGCTACTCTGAGATGGGTCATTCATTTTTTGTATTGCATTTCTGCAGCAAAAGAAAGAAAATGCATGTATTTACAACAAAACACAAATGTGGAGAGACTTCAAAAGAAACTGTAGAGCAAAACACAATCTATGATCACTACATTATACTGTCTATTGTAGGAGGGCAGACCTGACACATAAACAATAATGCAGTTTGTCATTTCATCTGATGTTTTTATGACATTGTGTTATGACTAAATGTTCCTGTTGGAAGAGAACATGTTTTAGTGTTCAGTAGACATAGCGTATTGTGTTAGTGTATTATTGTATTTTGAATATTAATGTTGGATTTTAGTTTACAATGTGTGATTTTGAGTATGAAACCGTTTTGCCAATAGTGTGTGGTAGGTGTGTTAAGAGTTTAGGAAAATTGTTAAATGTATTGAAAAAATTGTTTTAGCGATTGTAAAAAACTGTAAGTCACTTCTCAAAACACACTTTTATATAGACTTGCTTTTATGTGATGTTGCCCGTTTTAACTTTTTAATTTTATTTATTTATATTTTATTGACTTTCTACTGTCTTTTTATCTTATCTTTACTCTTAAACTCTACCTATTGCTTCTCCTGCTCTGCACTTTGTATGCTGTTGTTTTTAAAGGTGCTATATAAATAAAGTTATTATTATTATTATTATTATTATTATTATTATTATTATTATTGTATTTTGAAAATAAATGTTGGAGTTTAGTTTACAACATGTGATTTTGAGTATGAAATTAAGTATTGCAAATTGCGTGTGGTAGGTGTGTTGGTATGATAAGAGTTTAGGAAAATTGTTCAAAGTATTGTAAAACAAGTTTTTATATACAATAAAAAATCAATACTTGATGTTTATGTATCAAAATTATATTGGCAAGCAAAATATTGAGATACTATGCCGTGTTGATTTCATCCCCTACCGCTAGTAAAAGTATACTCTAGTATCTGTGTTCAAACAAGTTTCCAGCTTTCAAATAGGCCCCTCAGACACCCAAAGAGGCTCCATTCTTCAGTTTTGTGTTACCATGAGACTAAATGGTCTGCAACAATTGTGACCGCAACAAGCATGAATCCAACCAGACAAGAGTGTGTGTGCTGGTCACACTTTTCTTCCTTTGTCCTTCAGAATCAACAGAGAGAACAAAGCATTCGGGCTCCAGATGCTGCTGCGGGGCCCATGTGGCCTCCAGAACATCCATCAAAACACAAGACTCACTGTCAGCATGTTGACACTCATTTTCCCAGACTCATACTCAAATTCACTCTGTTGGTTTTGTGTATAGAGACATGAATTGTTCATGTTCGTATATCTCAGCATTAAAGGGACAGTGTGTAACATTTTAGGTAATTTGTTAGCTAAAATCAATATCTTAATTCATATACAGTATAGGTCCTCATACTGTAAGTGTATAATCACCTCTGCCAATAATCTGATTTATCCTCGTAAGCAAAGAATTTCTTATCTGTATTTACATTGGAAGGGTAAGTCCTCAGGATGCTTCCATGTCGTTCCACCATGTTGAAGACTAGAACCGCCGAGGAGGGACATAAATGCACTATTCGTTTGAACGCAAAATACAATTTCACCACTAGATGAGAGTAATTCCTACACACTGTCTCTTTAAAGCAACACTTAAGAACTTTTCCTCTTCGGTCCCCCTACAGGTGGGAAGGGAATTGTCCATTACTGCCGTCGTAAATAATTTAGCCTACCGCAGCCTGACGTCGCACGCACGTTATTTGTTTGTATGCAGAACCAGCTCTGGAAACGATGAACGCACAACTGGTCTGGAAACTGCTAGCCTGGCTCTGTCCAAATGTAAGAACATTCCCATACCAGCACTGCTAAAGCTCAATAACTAACATGTTAGAGCTTGTTGGTACGCTTCTGCTTCGGTATGGATTCAACAAATGACAGTCAATAGTGTTTTTCTCTTTATTATTGGTTACTTTTTATGAATTGTTCAAAAGTATTTTCTGATGCAATCCACTTATTTTGTCAGTCTGATGTGCAGAGTGTCCAAGTCTACAGGACTGTACCTGATTGGGACCAAAGGTCAATGGTCAAAACCAAACAAATAAGATCAGAATCTGACCTTTACTGTAAATGCAGACAGTCCGTATTAAATCAGTTACCAGTTGACCTTTAACTAATTTAAAAAGGTAAGTCCAACACCATCCTCCTCCGTCTACATCTGTCTGGAGTTACATGAGAACAATGTTTCCATTGTTGTCCTGAAAACATGATTAAAGATCAAGTGCTTAATGTTCATCTAAGAGGGAAACAAGAGAATGGAGCATTTTTGACTGAGGGCAGGTTCAACAGCTCTCGGTAGTTCATAGCAGCTTGGTTCGGCCGTTAAAGGTCAGTGCCTGCAGCCGCTGAGCCTCAGAAGAATGTGAAAGCTTTTACAGTGAAACTCGCTGAGGTGAACAAAGGATTTCAAAGACAAACTGGGCAGCAGTTATTGTTTTGTGGCTGTGCACAGTCATGGAAATGATGATGATCAGACAGAGCAGCCAAACTGAGGCTGAGAAAATACTTTGGATACTGATGAAGACCAAAGAGAGGCCGACAGGAGTTCTGCTGAGCCAACCGGATGCGTTCAGATGTTCTTCGATACTGCACACAGCTGAGTCCGAGCAGCACAGCTGTTCCACCAAAGACACCTGGATGAAAGGTGTGTTGCTTCCCTGTAATCTGGCTGCAGCCACTTCTACGGTCCAGCCTAGTCTCGTGTAACCTCAAGAAACAGTATATTCATTTTGTCTACAGGAAAACAAATTGTAAATTTTTCCATGATTTTTGTCCGTCACCATCTTGGTTTTCTGCCATGTCCATGCCTTGGATTTTGGCCGTTGTCATCTTGGTTTTGGGCTGTTTGCATCTTGAGGTTTTTGGCCTTTTCCATCTTGTGGTTTTTGGCCATCGCCATCATTGTTTTTGGCTGTCAAGTCTTTTATGAAGTTATAACTTTCATGAAGTGAAAGGGGACAACTGTGTCGCTCAGCATGAAAAGGATACCAATGTAAAGTCAATTAGAATCCTTTTACGTGGTGGAAACACAAATCAAACGCATCTACGTGACTATGTAACATTCAGAGCTAGTGACGTAGTATTAAATATTTATATATTGATTCGATAAGATGTGTTTTTTCTAGGGCTGTCAAAATTAACTCAATGCGGGGCGATTAATTTGTGGAATTAACACGTTAATTTTTTTAACGCATTAACGCTGTTGGCTGATGGGACGTTTGAGTATTAAAAAACAAAGATGGAACAATCAATAAACACCTCATAAAACTACTAAGATACAATGACTACGACACTGCAGCACCGTGACGTTAACCTCTCCCATGGAGCCTAATAAGCTGCAACAATAACCTGATGGACAAACATGTTACATCATCATTTATCAGCTGCTACAGTATGAAGCTACACAGTCTTGTGAGTCTCCACCACATCACTTAATTTGGCTGGGAAGTCAACTGTGTCTGCTGATAGAATCTGTCAGTTTCACCGATGTACTACAGCCATTAGCATGTAGCGTTAGCGAGTGCCCGATAGGGAGAGAGAGAACGTGTGTGTCATCAGTAATCAGTAATCAGCATCAGTAACATTACATTACAGCGTGAACATAGCAGTGCATTGTGGGTACCGTTTATCTGTCGGTGAATACATGCTACAACTAGACACAAGCTTAGGTCCCGTCTTGTTGTCAGCCAGCTGATAGTTAAAGTAATGGGAGTTAGCCCTTTAGTTAGCAACAACTATGTCTGCTCCTACTCAGGAACACAAGCTCCTCCTCTGAGTCTCTTAGCTTTTGTATCTTGAATATTTATTTTAACTGTGTAACTGACAGCAGGTTAAACAGTTAATTATTAATACCCCTACTGCAAACCCTTGTCTTTTTTATATCAGGAAAACACAAAGCTGAATGTTTTCAAAGTAATTGTTAGAACTATAATGCTATTATTAAGTACTCATATCAGTACTGCAATTTAAGTATTTGTACTTGGTCTGAAAAAGAAGTGGTATCTGTGCATAGTCTATTATCTTTCCATTCCCACGACCATATACAGAGGAAATGGGAATTTTTCGGGTATATGTTGATTAATTGTGATAAATTGACAGATACCCTGTGATTAATCTGATTTAAATTTTTTAATCCATTGACAGCTCTAGTTTTTTCTAAACTAAGGAGGTTTTGTTTCCTAAACCTGCATGCTGAAGTGTCCTTGAGCAAGTTACTGAACACTTAAGTAAGGCTGAGCCATCGGTGCTTTCAAAAGATATTGTGGCACCCTCAGGTGTGGGGAGGGATGCCACGTGACCAATCCCAATAGAAAAACCACTGTCCACACTAGAATCAGCTTTTTGCAATTTTATTACGGGAACAGGGCTGGAGCTGTGCAGCGTGGGGGCCGCCGTGAGGTCCTCGTGGCCGTCGGCGTGGTGGTTGCGCACGGGCGGCGCCGTCGGGAGGGGCGCGAAGATCCGGGGGCGGGGGCAGATGAGGCGGCGTCTTTGGGCGAGTGTGGGGTTCGGTGTCCGGGCTCGGGTAGTCCTACGGTCCAGGGTTCGGCAGGGGGAATGGCGGTCAGGCAGGCGGGGGTCGGTACACAGGGGGGTTATCAGACGATCCGGGGGTCGGGCAGCCAGCAGGGTTCTCCGTCCTAAGGGGGTCATACACAGCGCTTGAATCTGTCTCTCTCTTACTCTCCACATTCACCTCTCCGATGTTTCGCCGTAGCTACTCCAGCGATTCTGGGCATCTCTTCCTGCTTTTATCTCCGTCCCTCTCATTATGCCGACTCTCCCCAGCTGTGCCTTCGCAGCACAGGTGAGACCGCTTCCCTCATCGGAACGCCTCATCTGGTTCTCTGCGGAGGGAGAGCATTCAAAGTGCCCCGCTGCTTTCGCATGCCAGGGCGCGATGTACACACCATCAACCACTTGCCCACACTCCCTTTTCCCCATCCTTACCCGGGGGGCGCCACATATCCCCCCCCTTAGCCCCGACCTTGTGGGAGGGGCGGTCCAGCAGCTCAGAGCGTCCCGCCGGGACAGGGCATCCGCATTCCCATGGGCTGCTCCGGACCTGTGGGTAACCTTAAAGGAGAAGGGTTGGAGGGCCAGAAACCAGCGGGTAATGCGGGCGTTGGTATCTTTGTTGCGGGACATCCAGACCAAGGGTGCGTGGTCGGTGACCAGGGTGAAGTGCCGTCCTACTAGATAATATTGGAGTTTGTCTACCGCCCATTTTATTGCGAGACACTCTTTTTCTACCGTAGAGTAATTCTTTTCTCGGGGTAACAGTCTGCGGCTGATGAATGTAATTGGATGTTCCTCACCGTCTTGGAGTTGAGACAGGACGGCACTCACCCCGGTCTCCGAGGCGTCGGTCTGGACCACCATGGGGAGGGAGAAGTCAGGGGTCACCAGGACGGGGTCGGAGCAGAGGGCTGCTTTCAGGGTTGCGAACGCTTCTTCCGTTTCCGGGGTCCACTTTACCCGGTCCGGTTGCTGGTTTCTGGTGAGCTCGGTGAGGGGGCCTGCGAGGGAGGAGAAGTGGGGGACAAAGCGGCGGTAATAACTGGCTAGGCCCAAAAACACTTTTACCTGTCGTTTGGTCTGGGGGCGGGGCCACTCACGGATCGCCTCGACCTTCCCTATCTGGGGCTTCACGCATCCTCTCCCAATGGTGAACCCCAGGTAGTTAGCATCCTGGAGGCCGAGACGACACTTCTGGGGGTTAGCCGTGAGCCTCGCCTCCCGCAGGGCCTGGAGTACCGCTTCCAGTTGGGCCAGGTGGGTCCCCCACTCCTCCCCGTGTACCACTATGTCGTCCAGATACGCGGCGGCGTATTCCTGATGGGGCCGAAGCACCTGGTCCATCAGCCGCTGGAACGTGGCCGGGGCCCCATGCAACCCGAACGGGAGCCGGCAGTACTGGAAGAGCCCGTTGGGGGTTGAGAAGGCGGTCTTCTCCCTGGCTCCGGGGGCAAGGGGCACCTGCCAGTACCCCTTGGTCAGGTCGAGGGTGGAGATGAAGCGGGCCTTGCCCAGGCGCTCGATAAGCTCGGCATGGGGTAGGCGTCGAATTGGGAGATGCTGTTGAGCATGCGAAAGTCATTACAGAACCTGATTGACCCATCAGGTTTGGGGACAAGCACAATAGGGCTACACCACTCACTTCTGGACTCCTCGATGATGCCTGCCTTTAGCATTTTTTGTACTTCTTCTTTAATGGCCTTCTTTCTAGCTTCGGGCACTCGATAAGGGCGTAATTTTACCTTTTTCCCGGGGGTTGTGAGGATGGGGTGCTCGATAAGAGTGGTGTAGCCCGCCTCTGTGGAGAACACCCGCTGGTGCCGTTGTATCAGCTCCTTGAGGTCTTGGGTCTGCCGGGGGGTGAGCTCCTCCCCCATGGGGATGGCGACCGACTCCCTCACCGGTGTTTTCTGAGGGAGAGAGAGAGAGAGAGAGAAGAGGGCGTCGCGGGCCAGCCACCTCTTCAGGAGGTTGATGTGGTAAATCTTGGTGGGGTGTCGCCTCCCTGGCTGTCGCACCCGGTAATTCACCTCCCCTACCCGTTCCATTACTTCATAGGGCCCCTGCCACCGGGCCAGGAACTTGCACTCCACCGTGGGGATCAACACCAAGACCTGATCCCCCACCTGGAACTCCCGTGGCTGGGCCCCCCGGTTGTAGACCCGGGCCTGCGCCGTCTGGGCCTCGGCCATATGTTCCCTCACTAAGGGCCACAGTCTTGCCATCCGGTCGCGGAGCCCCTCCACGTGCTCCACCAGGGTCCGGTGCGGGGACGGCTGCTGCTCCCAGGCCTCCTTGGCGATATCCAGGAGACCCCGGGGTCTTCGCCCGTACAGTAGTTCGAAAGGGGAAAATCCTGTGGATGCCTGGGGAACTTCACGGATGGAAAACATGAGGAAAGGGAGGAGCTGGTCCCAGTTCCTCCCGTCTACTTCCATTACTTTTTTGAGCATACTTTTCAATGTCCGGTTGAATCGTTCTACCAGCCCGTCAGTTTGCGGGTGGTACACCGAGGTGCGTAATTGTTTGATGCGTAGCAACTTGCACATGTCCCTCATCAACCCCGACATAAAGGGCGTACCTTGGTCTGTGAGGATCTCTTCCAGTATGCCGACTCGACTGAAGAGCAGGACCAGTTCCCTGGCGATACCTTTCGTGGCCATAGTGCGGAGGGGGATGGCCTCGGGGTAGCGGGTGGCATAGTCGAGGATGACCAGGATGTATTGGTGTCCGCTGCTGCTCTTCGGCAGGGGTCCCACCAGGTCCATGGCGACCCTGCTGAAGGGAGTTGCTATAATGGGGAGGGGGATTAATGGAGCTCTTACGTGGGGTCGCGGGGCTACCATCTGGCAATCGGGACACTGCCGGCAGTGGTCCTCCACCGCTCTCTTGACCCCCGGCCAGTAGAACCTGGCGACCACGCGCTCCAGTGTCTTCTCCACCCCGAGGTGGGCGCCGAGTAGATGACTGTGGGCGAGCTGGAGGACCAAACGACAGAAGGGCCCCGGCACAACAAGCTGCTCTATTTGTTCCCCGGCCTCCATTATCACCCGATACAGTAATTTATTTTTGATGGCAAAGAAAGGGTGGTGTAGTGGTCTTACCCCTTGTACTGGTCGGCCGTCCACCACTGCTACCTGCTTCAGGGCGTTGGCTAGCTTGGGGTCCTCGATCTGGGCGGTTCCGAATCGTCCCGTCAGTCGGGGTGCCAGGGGGGGGGGCGTCCGAGCCGAGGGGGAACATCTCTAGCAGGTCTTCCGCTTCCTCGGCGGGGGAGAGAGGTCTCCGGTCGGGGTCGGCGGGGCGGGCTTCCTCCTCGGCCCTTTCGGCAGCGGCGCTGGCGGCGCCATCGGACAGTGGTTCGGTGGAGTCGCCGCTCTCGCCATCCTGGAAGCCGCAGAGGGGGTTGCCGCGGGGAGCTCTCCGGCTGCGGGATGCTTTCGGGGCCCCGCCTCGATCCGCCAGGGAGCGCCACAGGGCTGGAAACAGGGCCGCATCTCTCCCGATGAGGACCTCAACGGGGAGGTCCGGCACGAGCCCCACTTTATTCCTAAATGTCCCCCTCGTAGTCTGTACTTCCAGGAGTGCTGTGGGATATTGTCTAGTCTCGCCGTGGATGCACGTCACGGCGAGCGTGCCTGGAAGGGGTTCACCGGGGCCGTATTCGGGCCGGGCCAGCGTCACGGCGCTGCCCGAATCCAGAAGGGCCTTGGCGTCGCGGCCGTTGAGACGGATGGGGGTCATCGGGGAGGAATCGTCAGTCTGGCCCCAGCAGACTGTTAGGAGGCCGCAGGGTTTCCGGGTTGAGGGCTCCGAGGATGCGGACGGCATGGAGACGTCCTGGCGGTGGGGGCACGCCCAGGACAGGTGCCCTAGGTCGCCGCACGTGAAGCATCGCCGGCTTTCCGTCATCGGGGTCCGACGTTCCCCCAGCGGTTGAGGAGCGGGTCGGGCTGGTTCCGGGGCCGGAGCTGGCGTTCGGGGACGGGCAGGACCCTCCGTCCGAGGGGCCCGGGCAGACCGCAACACCACCTGCGCGGCCTGGTGGCCTTCCACGAGGGTCACCAGCTGCTCCGCCGTCTGGGGGTTAGCCTGGCAGGCCAACTTTTTGGCCTCATAGGGGAGGGCACGTAGAAACCGGTCCATTATAACCCTCTCCACCGGACCCGGGGTCGCTGGCTCGGAGGCCAGCCATCGGTTGGTGAGCCTCGTGAGCTCATACATTTGCGCCCGCGGTGACTCGGTGGCGCTGAAGGTCCAGTCATGGACGAGTTGTGCCCTAGAGATCATCGTGTGCCCCAGTCTTTTCAGGACCTCCGTCTTTAGTACCTCATAGGGGACCGCTCTCTCCTCACACAGGTCCTGGTAGGCATTCTGAGCCACTCCGGTGAGGAACGGGGCCACCAGGTCGGTCCACTGATCCCTGGGCCACTCCTCTCTGGTGGCCGTCCTCTCGAATGTTAAGAGGAAGGTTTCGACGTCGTCTTGGTCGGTTCGTTTCATTAGGAACCGGGCCGGGTTTATCTGCTTCTTCGGCTCGAGGTTCAGTAGTCTCTGGGTCAAGGCGCCCGTCTGCTCCATTTGCATCCGCTGCATGTCCACCAGGCGCGCGCACAGCTCAGCGAGCTGCTGCCATCGTAGTGGGGAGTGGTTTTTTATTGATATTGGTCGGCGGGTGTCTGTGCCCGCATTCTCCACCATATGTGGCACCCTCAGGTGTGGGGAGGGATGCCACGTGACCAATCCCAATAGAAAAACCACTGTCCACACTAGAATCAGCTTTTTGCAATTTTATTACGGGAACAGGGCTGGAGCTGTGCAGCGTGGGGGCCGCCGTGAGGTCCTCGTGGCCGTCGGCGTGGTGGTTGCGCACGGGCGGCGCCGTCGGGAGGGGCGCGAAGATGTTTGTTTGTTTGTTTATTAAGATCCCCATTAGCTGCAGCAAAGCCACAGCTATTCTTCCTGGGGTCCAACAGTATCAAATATACAGTTGAAAACACAAAACATAAACATTATAAAAATTTAAAACAAAAAAACAAGTGAGCGATATGCTTAACCTAACAAAACAAAAACAGAATAAGTGTTTACATTTCTTAACTGTGCTTCATTCATTCTTCGTTATATTAATTGTTCACATACTAATCCTATTACCCACATTTCTACATATCATATATGTATACATCATTACACATCACACATCATACTTGTATATACATTCATTCTACAGAATATACATTATAATAACACATATCATATCTCCATCGAAATATACTCCATATATAAATATACCATGTTGTCTTACTTTGATAAATGCTGTTTTATTAATATTTTGAATTTCTTTGTGTTCGTGGTGAGTTTGATATTTTTCGGCAGTGAATTCCATTCTTTCATACCTCTATACAAAACCGTACGCTTGATGGCGTTAGATCTTGCTTTAGGTAATGTAAAGTTTCCTACAGCTGCATGTCTGGTGATATATTTATGACTCTCTGCACTAAAAGCGAGGTTTTTAAACAAGATAACAGGTGTTTTTAGGACAGATATATTTCTAATAACCACAAACAGTGAGTACAATAGTCTGTCTTTGACCAGTAACCAGTTAAGTTTCTTGTGCATATAAATTATCCTTGTCCTGTAGTCACACTTCAGTATTGTGCGGGCAGCTCTATTCTGTATACATTGTAGTTTATTTAACATGTCTCCAGTGGCATTTGACCAAACTGCTGGGCAATAGTCGAGATGTGATAATATTATCGATTGGATTGCTGTTTTCAAGATGTTTATATTTATAAAAGTTGCATGTCTTCTTAGAATTGATATACCTCTACCCATCTTTGCAATCATATTATTAATGTGTTTTTTCCATGATAATTTGTTGTCAACTGTCACTCCCAGCAATTTGGTCTCATGTACCTGGTCTATAGTGATATCTTTGATTTTAATATTTAATACAGGATTTCTATCAATATTATGATTTGAGCCTACAATCATGCACTTGGTTTTAGATATGTTCAGGACCAGCTTGTTTTCTTTAACCCATTCAGCCACACTTTCTAGTTCCTTATTCATAATAGTTTCTAATACATTATTAGTAGATGCTGATGTATATATGGTTGCGTCATCCGCATACATAACTGTGTTAGCTTTCTCTAATACATACGGTAAATCATTTGTGAAAATACTGAATAATAAAGGACCAAGGCAGCTCCCTTGAGGTACTCCACATGTCGTGGTTTTGGTTTCTGAGTAGCTGCCGTTAAAAAATACTGTTTGTGTCCTGTTTGATAGATAGCTATAAAACCAATTAAGTGCAGATTGCTCAAAGCCATAGCAGGACAGTTTTGTTAGTAGTAAGTGATGATCAATTACATCAAAAGCAGCTGAGAAATCCAGAAATACAACACCAACCATATTTTTGTTATCAATTGCTCTAAGCCAATCATCAGACATGCTAGTCAGCGCCGTTGCCGTGGAGTGAGCCCTTCTGTAAGCATGTTGAGAGTTACAGATAATGTTATTCGCAGATAAATAATTATTAATTTGTTCAAATACAATCGTTTCCATTATTTTTCCTAATACTGGTAATAAACTTATAGGACGGCTATTTGAGCTGGAAAAGGGCATTCTCTTGTTTTTTGGCAGTGAGATTATTTTCGCCTGCTTCCATGCTTGTGGACATGTACCACACATAAAACTTAAATTGATTATATGGGTTAATGCAGGAGCTATCTGATCAACAGCTATTTTGAGAAGCCTGCTGTCAAGGCCATCAACACCCGATGGTTTGTCTTTGCAATTTTTTAGGAAATCCTTTACCTTGTTAGTGCTTATATTCTCCAGTTTAAACTTGGGGTTTTTTCCATTCATGATTTTATTTCTTATTAATAGGTGAGATATATCATTACTTAGATTAGACATGTTTTCTCTTATTTTTTCTAGTTTGCTAATAAAATAATCATTTAAATAGTTTGCAATTTCATTGGGCTTGGTGATGAACTTGCCATTTGCCTCCATAAAGGATGGATTCGTTTTGTTTTTTCTCCCTGTCAGATCATTTAAAATGTTCCATAGTTTTTTACTATCATTTCCTACCTCGTTAACTCGTTTTTCAAAGTAAATTTTCTTTTTTTTCCTGTTAAGTTTGGTAACAGAGTTTCTCATTTTCTTATAGAGGTCCCAGTCACATATATTTCCTGTTATACTTGCAGTTTTTTTCATTTGATCTCTCGTTCTCATAGCATCTTTAATTTCTTTATCTAACCAGGGTGTTTTGGCATTCCTGACAGTAGACTTCTGTAGTGGTGCATGTTTCTCCACTAGAGGCAAAAATAAATTGTTAAACTTCAATAGAGCAATTTCAGGATTATTGGCTGCTAAGACTTCAGACCAACAGATTTCTTTCACATCATTAACAAATACATCTTGATTGAACCGTTTATATGACCTTTTAAAAATAATTTTGGGTCCAGGATTACTTACTTTAATGTTTCTTCCAACTATGACCAGGTTGTGATCACTGCTGCCGATGGGCACAGACAATATATTATTACACAGGTCTGGACAATTTGTAAAAATATGGTCTATGCACGTTGATGTTTTAGTGCCATCCTGCTTTACACATATTCTCGTAGGTTTATTTATAACTTGAGTAAGTCCACATGTATTTGTGGCAGTTTGCATCTTGTTCTTCAAAGGGCAGTTATTAGCAAACCAGTCAATGTTAAAATCTCCCATGAAGTAAATATCCTGACCCACAACAGCATTATTATCTAACATATCACAGATTGTATCAAGATATTCACTCTTAGCGCTGGGTGGTCTGTAGCAGCATCCTAACAGTATAGGCTTTCGATGAGGTAGATATGCTTGTAACCATAATATTTCAATGTTGTATTGCATCATATCAGTACATATTTTCACAGGCATGTGATCCCGAACATAAAAAGCTACTCCCCGACCATATTTATTTCTATCATTTCTGTAAATGTTGTAACCTTTAATCTCTAGCTCCGTATCTTCAAAGGAAGAGTCCAGGTGAGTTTCCGAGATGGCAAGAATGTGCAATTTATGTTCAAATAACATTTCAGTGACTTCATTTATTTTGTTCCTAAGACTGTTTATGTTAATATGTGCAATACTTAGGCCTCTCTTTGGTTGTTTGTGTTGTGACATGATTGTGTTAGTCCTAAATGTGTTAAAAGTGTATTTTATGTAGGCATACCTTCATTCATACCCCACTTAACATGGGGTGCTGGTGCGAGGATGGATGATCAGCCTGTCGTGTCTGAGATAGGCTATCTCTCCTCTTTCACGTGCTGCTTTCATCTTTGGCATCAGTTCTTTCCTTTTTTGTCTTACAGCGTCCGTGTAGTCCTCATTGATGAATATCTTCGTGCCCTTGAGGTTCTTGGCCCTTTGCAAGACTGCAGCCTTATCCTTAAAACGCAGGAATTTAACAACTATAGATCTTGGTCTTTCTCTGGTCGCTTCCGGGGGCGATCCGGGGGCGGGGGCAGATGAGGCGGCGTCTTTGGGCGAGTGCGGGGTTCGGTGTCCGGGCTCGGGTAGTCCTACGGTCCAGGGTTCGGCAGGGGGAATGGCGGTCAGGCAGGCGGGGATCGGTACACAGGGGGGTTATCAGACGATCCGGGGGTCGGGCAGCCAGCAGGGTTCTCCGTCCTAAGGGGGTCATACACAGCGCTTGAATCTGTCTCTCTCTTACCCTCCACATTCACCTCTCCGATGTTTCGCCGTAGCTACTCCAGCGATTCTGGGCATCTCTTCCTGCTTTTATCTCCGCCCCTCTCATTATGCCGACTCTCCCCAGCTGTGCCTTCGCCGCACAGGTGAGACCGCTTCCCTCATCGGAACGCCTCATCTGGTTCTCTGCGGAGGGAGAGCATTCAAAGTGCCCCGCTGCTTTCGCATGCCAGGGCGCGATGTACACACCATCAACCACTTGCCCACACTCCCTTTTCCCCATCCTTACCCGGCGGGCGCCACAATATCTACACTTGGGAACAACGAAAGCAGAACAAGAAAAGGCCTCAATTGTCCCCAAGTGTCATCATATATTCTTAACTGGGATTTACAACCAGGAAACACGATGCACAACCCAGAACAGCAGAGTTCCTTTGAAATTGACTTTTTCTAACCAGATAGATGGATGATCAGATCTACCAGCTTTCAGCCAAACTGTCTTCTCGACAATCGCGCATCTGGCTGCTGGAGCAGGAATTTCCCACCCTGGTTGTAAACAACATGACGTAAACAAAACACACACACACACACACACACACACACACACACACACACACACACACACACACAGACACACACAGGACATGCTGATTTCCTATGATTCAAACACCTGTGAGGTCAAACATCCCGTCACACACTTCCTGTGCTGCTGTCACTGTACAGAGGATGTTTTATATTCCCTCAACTCATCACATAAAAAAAAAAAAAAAGACAGCTGGAATAAAGTCACACCTGGATTTTCATGTTTGAACCGTTGGTTTCACTTGGCTTCTATGCTGTTATATCTCAAGGACTTCAGAGAACCACGGTCACATCAAAACATACCAACCATCAAAACACAAAGACAATCAACTCCCTTCTTATTACATAACACAAACAATGCCTGAAGTCAAAAACAAGGAATAAAGTGACAAAGATCGTTCATCTCACCAAATTAAAGGCTCCTACACTACTTTATCTTTCAATCTTGTTGTGGAAAAATGAATCTGCCCAATAAAGATCAACAACCAGGATCAGCTTTTTCTCCGAGGTTTATTCCACTAAGTATTCTCATCTGCAGAGGAGGGACTGGTCACCCCTGCCTTCTGATGCAAAGGTTCAGAATCAGCAGGAACGACCCTGAGTCCAACAACAGTCTCCCTTTTAAGGAGGAGGAACCAAAGGACGGATCATGTCCTATCTTACAAAGACAAGATGTACAGGCAAGGTCAAGATTTAGAGAACACAGGCGTCATAGTCCTGAAATTATCTTATGTCAATGTGGCACTCATGTTCATATCATCTACAAACAGGCATTCATTTTCGTCATAGCATAACAGTCAGATGAGGAGATGCGGATCGACGTCTGGCCTGACAAATATTCTGATTATAAAGTACAAACATCCAAAATTCCCATTACAATCTCAATTCAATTTTTCAATTTATCTTTCATTCTTAGTAAAGCAAACAGTATTGAGGTTAAAAACCTTTGTCCTTGCATTAAAATGTTTTTTCTAAGGCAGAATTTGCTCCCCCCAAAGAAACACATTATGAATACACTACAGCTCTAGTGTCCACATCTTAGTACCGACACCATGTGGTTTTTCCACTGCGGAGCTGATTGGTGAACTTGAGCCAGATACGTCTGGGAGCGTCACCAGTCAGCTCCTAGTGTACCGTTACCAAACCAAAAACCCACTGAGCAGCAATGGAAAAACTCCCCAAACAGAATAGCAGGGCGACAACATGCTGCACTCATGCAATGGAAAAAAAAAACCTCAACATATCAGGAATGGTTTTCCTTGAAGAATCGAAGCTGGAGGGATGGGATGGAAAAGATGTGCCCTGGATATGGGAAAACCAATAACTGGATATGTTTTCCAATTTAAACGAAATCACTTTAGGAGGGAAGAGCTTATGAGCTCCACATGAGCCTTTTTATTAAACATTTTTAAATGAAATCACTGCAGAAAATGAGCTTTGTGTGAAGTCACAATATAATTCACAACAAGCAGTATCGTGACAGGCCCTCGCTCATATGCGGTTGTGGAGTGCCTGCCTGGGCTGTGGCCGCCTCCTCGTGGCGCAAGTTAGACACAAGCGATCGACATTCAAAGCCATCATTCTTCCTGACAGCTGTCTCAGGTGCGTGCGAAGTGTGGAGCAGATCAGACAATGTATAAAGTCATTGGCAGGTGTGGAAAGTTTCATGAGTGTTGATCTGGTGTTAAACAGTAACAGAGGTTACAATTACAATAGGGCTTCGCAGCCCGACGTTGTAGGCGCTCGGGCCCCAATTACCTTTTTGGGGGAAGATGGTCTCGGAACGTCTTTTACAGAGACTCATACTTCCTTAATGCTTTGGTCTACGATTTGGAATTAAAAAAAAAAAAACATTTAGTCTGTCAGCCGTAGGCCTGCATAGAAATTGTCCAATGGGAGCCATTGCTCCGGAAGGCTTGGTTGGGGGGGGGATGCTTTTTTCAAATCTGTCTCACAGGCTCAACTGATTTTCAGAATGTAGACCATAGCTTTAAATAGAGATATAATAACTAGGGATGGGATCTAGGACTTTAGAGTGGATCACAATCAAAAACAATTAGTTGATCGTGGTGAATTTTCATTATTGGAATAATCATAAGTGTAGTCACGAGTACTTGAAAAGCTATCTAGTTCATTATCATGGTAGAGAAGTGAACAACAGAGAAAAACACATTTTTAAATACATTTAATTATTTATGCACCATATTATCATCTCATTTGAGGTCATCTGATTATTTTTGACTAAAAAGGATGTTTACAAAAAAAAAATGTTTCTCCACATTTTGATATCATCCCATGCATTGATATAACATTGATGAAAAGTCACATATGAGAGTCCAACTGACCTTTATTTCATTTATATTTGTGTTCACATACTTCACACTCGGCAAGTGTGTTGCTGGGGACCCTTTATTGAATATTTGGCCAGCTGGTGGTGCTTTAACAACAAACTTTAGATTTTGGCCCGTAACTTAAGGCCCAGTTCAAATGTCCCCCCTAAAGCCTAAAGCTCTGAACCCTCAGGGACTGAATGGGATAGCGCTTTGTGGCGACATATCACGTTAACGTGATCACACAAAAGCATGTGATCTACAATTTCAGGTTTTTATGTGAGGGCTTTTCCTGCCTGATTTGAATGTCGTCCAGGCTCTTGCCTGATGAGAGGAGAATCTTATTACTTGTTTTTGTCAAAATAGCTCCAAAATGTTGATGAATAAACCAGGTGTGTAATAGACCCTTCTCCTGCATTCCTCTGATTTTATGTTTGTGTTTCTGTAAATAAATGTAATATGCCAGGTTGAACATCTATCCATCCATCCATTTTCTACCCTCCTGTATTCAGGGTCGCGGGGGGGCTGGAGCCAATCCCAGCTGTCATTGGGCAAAGGCAGGGTACACCCTGGACAGGTCGCCAGTCTATCACAGGGCTGACATGTAGAGACAAACAACCATTCACGCTCACATTCACACCTACGGGCAATTTAGAGTCACCAATCAACCTATCCCCAGTTGAACAACCATGTTACCTTTTTATTAAGCCTAAGGGGTTCCCCTGGTAACCCTGGGTGTAACGTCACAACACTAACGCCTGGTTCACAACGGCCGCGGAGCGCCGCGAATAGGCCCGCGCCATGAAGCGATAGTTTCAGGGGTCTGCTCTATTTTTTTCGCGTGCCGCGAGCGAACACGTCAATTCTGGCAGGAAATCACACAGAGAAACACGAGACAATCCGGTCAATTTTCTAAATAAAAGCAATTTTCAAAATAAAATACCGCGATTGACAAATGCGATCATATTTGTGTATCTAAACTCGCACTGGGAAACAGGAAGAGACAATACATTTGTGTTTCTCAACGGTATATCTGCACTCCTACTGTCTACTACCATACGTGTGTGTGTGTGTGTGTGTCTCTCTCTCTCTCTCTCTCTCTCTCTCTCTCTCAGAGAGAACGGATAAATAAAATAAGTGTACAAACTTCTTGGTTACAGAAACATGGCGTATTAATTGTATTGGGTTATTTACTCCATAATGAAAACAACAGCTGAGCAGAAGCGCTTGTGGACCGTCGCGGAGAAATACGCGTCTGGTGTGAACAGGGGGGCAGCGGACCACGCGCGATTTTCGGCGGCGCACCGTGCCAGGGCGCTTCCGCAGCAGGTGTGAACCCGGCGTAAGATTTGTGGGCCCTGAGGCAAAGTCTGCACAGACAGTTTGTATAAAGGACTCGGAGAGACAGTCCTCAATCGCTCGGCATTTGGACAGTGGGACGGCCCGAAGCCATCAGGGACATTGTGGGACCTCAAAGTCCGTGAGTCTGTGAGCATGACATTGGGATTAAGCCTCACTCATAAAAACAACATTTTTTGTAGGGTTCAGACGGATCAATCCTTATAGGCCACACCCATTTGAGTCTTGATTATTTTTTCACCATTTTCAATTGTGCAGCATCATCTGACCATAACTAAGGAATCTCTGTCTGTAAATGTGTGTCCCTCACATATCTCAACAACTGTTCATCTGATCCACTTCACACTTTGCATTCAATATTAAAGTGAACAGTGATCTGTGCAGCAGAGGGAGTGGAACAACCAACGTTACAACCAAACTCATCTCCACTTCCCTGGACTCAACGAGCCAATCGGCTCCCTTCAAACAAGCACCGCACTACTTTTATTTTATATTTTCAGGTCGTCTGGCTGAAAAAACGTGTTTGCTTTCGAGATGCCCATTGTAAAAATGCTATTTTAGGTGAACCCATTAAAAACCCGTTTTTCATTCTGTCACGCCACAGAAACTCACATGTGTCATTGTGGACCTGGCGGAGGACGGGAGAGGGGGTTTATTATGATGTGTGAAAAAGGGAGAGTACTATGTGAGTAATTGGAAGCAGCTGTTGAAGGAAACACTGATCCTGGTTGGTTGCTGCTCTGAGATCAGCAGTGGGATGATGTAACACAGTGACACACTGAGCTCCCAAAAAATGCACATTTACCTCTGAGATTTCCGACGCACGTTATTTAGATTTCATTTACATTTTTCAGAATCTGTCTCTTTAAAAGGAAAAAAAAATCTGATTTGAACTGATTTGATTAGCCGTTATAGTGAGTAGGGGTTTTAGGTGATGATCATGCTCTACGTTTTAAAACCACAGTTCTCATCATTTGGGGTTTTGAGAGATTTAACCAGGAAGTGGAAGGCTATTTTGGAGTCAGTTATCTGGGTTATTGGTTATTTTCTTTTTCCTACATTTCTTTACATTTTGCAAATGATCACCATTTAAAAGTATGCTGAATTATCAGCATAAGCAGCTCATGTTTGCAGTGTACACATGGACATACAGAGAACAGTAGTTCGAACCTATATCTGATTCATGATGGGCATCGGCGAGAATCATATCATTGGTAAGTGTAGGTTCTGTTTGTTCAGATTTGACTGACACAAACAGCTCCTGAAGTGTCTCCCACCCCCTCTGAGCCTGTCTAGCACTAACCCTCGGTTTTAAACCAGTTAGAAGGTGCCACACGTTTCACAGCAGAGAAACTACACGAAGAGACATCGAAGAGAACACAGACTGATTTTGCTTAAAAGCAGTTTCATGGGTCTTCCTCTGTGTCTCCTCCTGGTGGGGCATGACTGGAACACCTCCCGAGGGAAGCGTCCAGGGGGCATCCGATACAGATGCCCGAGCCACCTCAGCTGGCTCCTCTCGATGTGGAGGAGCAGCGGCTCTACTCCGAGCTCCTTCCGCATGACGGAGCTCCTCAACCTATCTCTAAGGGAGCGCCCCACCACCCTGCGGAGGAAATTCATTTCGGCCGCTCGTATCCGGGATCTTATTCTTTTGGTCATGACCCAGAGTTCATGACTGTTACATCCCTTACATCTCTTTCAGCGGGAGTATGGTCTGGTTTTGTTCTTTCTTTTTTTCTCTTTCCCAATGTCTAGGTGGAAAAGCCGGTGCATGTGACTCCATGCCTTGCAGCTCCGCCCTGCCTCAGCTCTGCCCACTCTGAGTGGGGAACCAATCCCGGGTCAGGGCCAGGCTTAAAAGGCCTGCTGTGGGGAGAGCAGTGTCTCTCTCACTCTTTTGCTCCATGCTGGACACCTGAGTCGGTAGGTTGTTAAAATCTCTAGTTTTGATCTCTAGGGTTTTGTGGTAAAGGGAGGTTGGCCGAGGTAAGACCTGGTTACCCTATACATTACCTCACTCACATAGTTTGTTTATGTTAGAGTCATTAGGTTATTGGTTGGTGCCACTGGTGTATGGTTTTTCGGCAGCCATTTTGTTAGAGCAGTTAGTTAGGCCTTGGCTGTGTTCGAAATGCCATACTAACGTCCTACTCATACTAAAATGTGACGTATATTTGAGTACGTAGTGCGTCTACATACAATCAGTGTTGGGCAAGTTACTCTAAAAAGTCACTAGTTAATGTACTAGTTACTTCTCCCAGAAAGTAACTAAAAGTAACTAGTTACTTTGGAAAGTAACTATTGCGTTACTTTCAAATATTTTTTAAATACTGATGTGTCAAATAATTTGGACCCCATCTACATCCCTCTTTGACGGAACTTAAAATACATGTGCATGTTCAATTATTTATGATAAATCTGAGTATCATAATGAAATGGATACTCAATACATTACAAACAGAAATCCACAGTGCACTTAACAATTTTAACGTTGCTGTGGGAATGTGAGACTGGCATCCAATAAAATGTGATGGACTATTGTATATATTATAATTACTATGCTTATAGAGTGGATTGATAAAAATAACACTATATCTTTTGGAACTTTTGATATTTATTGCACCTCAACAGGTCACAACTAAGCAAAATTAAATTATGCTTGTTAAGCAATGTACCAAAAATAAATAATAAATATATTCAGAGCAGAGTGTAATGTGTGACAGTGGGGCGGAACGTTTGTGTCACTCCAGTTGTTGCGGGGACGGTAAATAATGCGGGGCTTCCCCCGTCTCATCAGACGCAATCTGGAAACGAACGAGACGCACCATGTCCTCATTTGCTGTGTCTTACCTGCTTTCCTTAACAGGACATATATCTGCCTTACGGTGCCCTATCCTGGGACCTGTAACATTTACATAACGTAACTTGTGTGTGTCTGATCTAGTCGACTACTCGCTCGTACTGCTCAACTTTGCTGCGCCCAGTGTAAGCACCCGCCCAACTTCCCATCTGATTGGCATACCATAGAATTTTACTCAGCCAATCGTCATCACTTTTGCGGTTGTCTCATGTTCCCACCCTCACCAAGGACAAGGAGGAACAAGACATTTCTCTGTCACTCGGCTCAGAGGTCCGATGTAAAACATCTGCCTTCAATGTAGTAATGCGACACATTTTTTGGCAGTAACGATAACGGCGTTATAATAATGAGATGAGTAATGAGATGAATAATTAGATTACTCGTTACTGAAAAAAGTAACCGCGTTACTAACGCCGCTACTTATAATGGCGTTATTCCCATCACTGCATACAATAGTACGTGAATTTGTGTACGCGAGAAATGCCGGGATGTATACTGCATTGGCAAGAATTTCTGAGTGTACAGCCGACCTTGCTAGATCTACTCAACTTCCCCAAAATGCATCGCGGTTCGTCTGACTTCTGAAACTTTTTGGATAATGGCGGACGAATGTGGCGATTCTGGCGACAGCCAGCAACAAACCACGTACACATGTAAGTATACTGTAACACAATTTTTATGTTTACAGCTGACTTTTAAATCGTATTGATAATGAACATTACTTTATTGTTGTTGGAATTGTACGTTAACGTTACGAATTGAAGGTCCTGCTAGCCGGCTAGCCTACAGACGGTAATTTACCATAGAGATTAGCGAGCGTAAGCGAAGCGGCAAATGTGCCTTTTTTTTACCGACGTTACACAAGAAGATAGTGCTAATCTTAAAACGTGGTTATATATTTACGAACGGTGATTAATAACGCAGCACATCGTTGTCTGTTAAAGGAATGGATGCATTCTTGACGTGAAGCATAAAAGAAACAAGATGAAGTTGTCTTTCTTATGAATAATCGGGCAAAGTCAGTGCTGGGTAATATCTACAATGTGTTAAAACACCATTAAGTCCATTAAGTTTATCCCATGTGGAACAGTATTACAGTACATATTCTAATATATGACTAGTGGTGATTAGTTGATCTAAACGATGATTATGAGAAGTATTTGTATACGTTGTTTTCGGAACTGAAGGCACACTGGAAGTGTTTGTTTTCATGGATGAGGTGATGGAGCAAAGACCTGCTATTACCCCACTACACCCCATCTCCTCAGCCATGATGCCAACCACTGCAGCAGGGTCTCTCCTCCAGTGCAGGAGGGAAATAGACCTACAGGCATAAAACATGAGTCAACAATAATATATATTCAGATATGTATTATTTAGATTTGTACAGAGCATCCGATATAATTGTAAAACATTTAACAGGAAACATTTGACTGTAAGAACTTATACCGTGTGGTATTACTTATAAACTGCACCACTGACAAATAAAACCTCAACAATAATCATGTTCCTGCAACACAGGGATCTGGACATTTGGAGCAGACACTGCAGCTACGAGCCTCTGAGGATGTCCCAGGACTGCTGGAGCCTCTGAGGATGTCCCAGGACTGCTGGAGTGGCTCGTTGGCTTCGTCGCTGTCACCCCCATCACCACCATGGAAATATGGACATAGAACCCATATGTTCTGTTAGCAGTGGATGAGGTTTTTCCTTGGAACGCCTCGAAAGACGGAGGTCCTTCCTTAAATCCCCTTCCCCAAAGTAGAGGCCCAGCAGGGGAACATGAGGATTGACCTGCAGTACGGCCCTCTGGCACCAACCTGTAACAGAAAACATCAGAAATTACATTTATTCTGAATGTTTTCCTATTAATTTGTTGATAAATAGTACTTATTTCTTCTATTGCAACCTGTATAACATGGATTATTTGTCTAATAAATTATTCACTAATATATATAGCCCACTACTTGTTTTTTTTTTTATCCCACCAAACTCTTACATGATATTATTAAAACAACTTATATTAGCCGACATGTCTGTTGATTTTGTTTATGCATCATATGCCTGTCTATTGATGATCAAATAATAAAGGAACTTATTTAAACCACATAAGTGATATTACTGACTTCAGAGGGAAAATCCAAATTCCATGTACATGTGAATAATGTAGCTCCTCCGACGGGCCGATTGACTCCGTCGTCTCCGCGATTAAAGTGCTGGTGTTCCGTGGTCAGAGGTATAATACAATCTATGAACGGAAGATTAATGATCGATAAAAGCTGCTTAATATTCATGATCGATGGTGAGTGAAGCAGCTACTCAGGTAAGAGGAAGAAAGAGGTAAAGTGTGGGAGCGCGCATATGTAAAAAACTATAGAAAACATTCAACAATGGTAATTTGACTTAAAAATATTTAGAAATATTGAATTACCGGTAAGTGTGATAATAATCATGCTTTATATTTTGATAAGTAATTTCCATTAAACTGGAGCTAGAACTGCAAATGTAATCGATTCAGTTATGTGAGAGAAGATGAGGACGAGATGTCAATAAAGTTAAAAAAAAACAAAAAAATGTAGTATGAGATGTGTATACTTCCATGTGGACAGTCTGGGGGTAACAGCATACTCAAACTTTCATTTAATAGGCAGTATGCAGTACATACACGTTGAGTATGTAGTAGGCAGTACATTAGTATGGCATTTCAAAAACAGCCCTTATGTTCTTTTCTTTCCCTCCCACATTTAGAGGTAGTCAGGCCCAGTTTTGTTCTATTCATTGTATTTCTTTGGCACAATCCTCACAGCCCTCCTTCCCTCATCCACCTCTTCATTTGTTTGCTCCTCATTTTTTTGTGTGAATAATCCTACATCATTTTGTTCACTAGTACTGTGTCTTTCTCGTCATTGGTTGTCAAGTTACTAGTACAAGTACTGTTTCTACCTGGAGACGTAACAATGACCATAGGTGAGGGTAGGAACGTAGATTGACAGGTAAATCGTCACGTCAGACCGATACAACAACCGCATTACTGCGGCCGCCGCACCGATCCGCCTGTCAATCTCACGTTCCATCCTTCCCTCACTCATGAACAAGACCCCAAGATACTTGAACTCCTCCACTTGAGGCAGTAACTCTCCCCCAACCCGGAGGGAGCAAGCCACCTTTTTCCGGTTGAGAACCATGGCTTCAGACTTGCAGGTGCTGATGCTCATCCCATCTGCTTCACACTCGGCTGTAAACCGCCCCAGGACATGCTGGAGGTCCTGGCTCAAAGGAGCCAACAAGACCACATCGTCCGCAAAAAGCAGGGATGAAATCCAGTGGCTCCCGAACCAGATCCCCTCCGGCCCATGGCTGCACCTAGAAATTCTGTCCATAAAAATTATGAACAGAACCGGTGACAAAGGGCAGGGAGTCCAACATGCACCAGGAACAGGTCTGACTTACTGCCGGCAATGCGAACCAAGCTCCTACTCCAGTCGTACAGGGACCGTACAGCCCTAAGCAGAGGGCCCCCGACCCCGTACGCCTGTACCTCCCACAGAATGTCACGAGGGACACAGTTGAATGCCTCCTCCAGGTTCACAAAATACATGAGGACTGGTTGGGACAACTACCTTGAACCCTCGAGCACCCTGCGGAGGGTATAGAGCTGGTCCAGTGTTCCACGGCCAGGACGAAAACCGCATTGTTCCTCCTGAATCCGAGGTTCAACTATCGGCTGAATTCTCCTCTCCAGTACCCTGGAATAGACTTTACCAGGGAGGCTAAGGAGTGTGATCCTCCGATAGGAGAAACACACCCTCCGGTCCCAATTTTTCAATAGAGGGACCACCACCCCGGTCTGCCAGTCCAGAGGCACTGTCCCCGACTGCCATGCGATGTTGCAGAAACGTGTCAGCCAAGACAGCCCCACAACATCCAGAGACTTGAGGTACTCAGAGCGGATCTTATCCACCCCCGGTGCCTTGCCACTGGGGAGCTTCTTAACTACCTCAGTGACTTCAGCCCGGGTGATGGATGGATCAACCTCCGAGTCCCCAGCCTCTGCTTCCTCTATGGAAGACGTGTCAGTGGGATTGAGTAAATTCCACCCAACGATATCCCCAGTCGAGGTCATCAGCTCCCCACCTCCACAATAAACAGTGTTGGTGGAGGGCTGCTTCCCCTTCCTGAGGCACCGGATGGTTTGCCAGAATTTCCTTGAGGCCGACCGGTAGTCCTCCCCGTGGCCTCCCCGAACTTTTCCCAGACTCGAGCCTTTACTCATTAACACACACATGTAGGGACCTCACCAAAAAGGACAACACAGAGCGGCCTGCATGATGGCCAAAAGCCTTCACATGCGGTCAGAACAAAGGAACAACTACAACCCCCAAAAACCTCCATCTTGTTCTACCTCTCACCGAGGTGTGAAATGTGACGTCACACAACTGGTGCCATATTGGCTAACAACCACAGGGACCCCAGGGGGTCCCTGAGAGACAGCAGTGAGGTATAAAACCCAGTGCCACCTTAAAAACGTTCTCTTACGCTCTTCTCTCCTACACCTCTTCACCGTAGCACACCGATACAACAGGAGATCGCCGCCCTGCGCAGTCTCCTTTTTGCCTGCAGACAGAAGAACACAACTGTTTCTTCATCCAAGCTACCAGCAAGAAGGATAACCTCTGAGACCCGCTCTTGTCTGAAGTTAGCAAATCGCCACACTGCGCGATTTTATCGTTTGCCTGCAGAAGTAAAGAACACAAACTGTTTTCTTCAGCCGAGTTGATCAGCGAGAAGGATAACTGCTAAGCCAGCGGGGCTTGTCTGGACTCAACCGACTTGTCGCATCCCCCGCTGCCGCCGAGGACTCACAAAACCACAGCCCGCCGCCGGCGCGTCAAGAAGCACCGCCACCACATAGGACGGACTCATACGCATCGACACAAGTAAGAGGCTATTGTCTGGGCAGAGCCAGAGATTCGATAGTGTAGGATATGCTTGTAATTCTTGTTAACGTGTTTTAAGTTTTGATCACGGACCGCCGAGTCCGTTGTTTTCTGTATTGTTGTATTCGAATGCTGATTGTGTACCCACGCTGCTGGGTTTATTTCTGTAACAGTGTGTGGCCTAACCTCGGCCACATTCCCGAGCTCAGTAAGCGGTCTACTATCAGTTAAAGGACCGGGGTCCCGCCGAACGAACACCAGTTCATTCACGAACTCCCATGTGATGGTAATAGCTTACTGAACCTTCGTGTAATGCGCGCGCATTCCCTGCTCTCTCTTTGTTCCGGCTAACACACATGTGCACACACATACACCGCCCCCATACGCATCCAATGTCAGCTGTTACCGTCTCTGGACGCTAGGGAAATAGCTCCACCTGGTGGCTGTGCCCGGCCATCTCTCCCTCTCTCTCTTTCTCTCTCGCTATTCTATCTGACGTCAGCGGTTCTGCCCCTGAACGCTGTGAGGAATAGCTCCACCTTGTGGCTGCGCCCGGCCATCTCTCCCTCGCTCGCTTTCCTCCCCCCACACACACATACACACACGCACACACACACACACACACGCACACACACACACACACACGCACACACACACACACACACACACACACTCCACGTGTGTCTCTTCCTTTGTTTAGCTTAGCTTTGTAACAATCACCCCCTTAACTGTCTTTTTAAGAGGTTGTGCTACTCAAACGCACAAGGGGTTCTTTTGAATGAAACCAGTTAAGCTTTAAATAATATAATAAACGTCCAATGTCTTCTCCGCTAACCAGTCATAAATGCATATGTAAGGCAATTGAAAATGCACACAGCAACCAAACAGGTATTCAGACGGCGCTGACCACATACAGGAAAAAGAAACACAGCAGGCAGTTCAGTTAAATGGCGCGCTCTGCGCAGTATATTATAAACACACCAAAACCCGTGAATTCCCCCCCCCCCCCTCTTTTCTTAGTCCACAGAATTAAAGGAGTCATCACCTGGTTTTATACGTATCCAGCCCCCCTTGGATCGCTTTGGATCAATTCGTAAAACTTATTAGAAAAAAAAAAAAAAATTTTAATCAAACATTGAGCTTGTTCTGACCCTTTTTTGTACCGCGATTTTATCACGCGAGATTACGCGCAAGGTTTTGACTGGTCCGGATGTGCATTGTATAATATGTAATGAGGCGCGCGTTGATTCGCCGCAGGAAGGACAGAGCCGGGGGGGCTTGCCTGCATGCAGACTCCAAAACATAATGGCGGCGCTTCGGCGATTTCAGGTAGCGGACGGGGCGGGGTTGGGTGGTGAAAGAGGGGTGGGCTTATGCAAGTAGCCGCCACGGTGACGTCACCGAAGGCGCAGAATCAAAATCTCGTGCTTTAGGAATGCACACCCTTGTGTGCTATTCCTGTTCGGAAAAAGAGCAGAAGCGAAAAAACGGCGCCACTTTCAAACTCCAGCCTTTCAGGCAAGTTTCAACTGAGGTCAAACACAGATATGCATGTTTTAACAAGAGAAATTGCGATTTCCAGGTGATGACTCCTTTGAACTACAAGTCCGACACTAAATGCACTTTGTAAATCCATCCCAGGATCGCGCGATAGTCTTCGGAAATCCGAAACCAGGAAACAGGTAGACCACGCGAATATTCCGCATGGCGACACGCAAACAAAAAGGTATAATCCAACAACAACAAAAAAAAGGGAAAAAAGGCGATCGCTTGGTCAGTGGTATAACACGCCAAAGCGCAACGGAAAAAATAGATCTCACCCGATCTCGTGCGTCGGAATGTTTATGTCCCAGCGCGTCTTCTTGTTGGAGATGCGCATGAAATAAACACAGTCGAGGCGGTTTTGCCCCGAAGCCGTGTTTCACTCTCCTCCGTAGCAGATGCTTAAATTCATACAAGCATTATCGGACCTGCTAATTAAAGGATTTCGAACTTAACGTAGCAGCAGTACTCCACTGGCGCCACACCTTCCAACCCGCCGCCACACTTCCTTCTCCCCACGGCCCTCCTGCGGACACCTAAGGCACCCCCCTTAGTAAGTTTGGGTGCGTGGCCCCAGGCACTACGGGCGGCCCACGTCTTAAAGAGACACCCATTCATACCATATTACATAGCGAACAGAACATAGCACAGATAAATACACATGAACACCCTATGTCGTACATAAACATTATATGTAATGAGTGAAATACATGTGTCTGTGTAGTACAAAGGTAACATATTAAAGGAACCCTAAAATTAATGTGATGGTGTCACAGCTTTGTGTGTATTTAGGTAGCTAGGTAATAACGCTTTGTTAATTGCAGTGTTATTGATTGCGATCATTATTACTGATTTTAATAAATCTTATTATATTATAACCAGCAGTCTCTCGTGCTTGTTGTGTATATGTCACTGGATAACAGCAGGTTGTGAAGGCTAGTGCTCGAATTTCACGCCTTTTTAATTGTTCGATTGTTTTCTACTTCCATGCCAATGATCACGATGATTGGCATGTGAGTATAAAACCCTTTATATTGAGACTGAGTACAGTTGTTGGTTATCTTTTCCCTGATTCCAGGGTGGTGCCCCGTATTATGATTATATCATAATAATATATTAAACATAATTATTAATGTAGCCCTGTCTATTAAAACCACTTAAATAAATAAATAAATAAGTAATAAATACGTTATGTTCATAAGTTCATTTCATTATAATGCATTTCTTTGTGATTGAGATAATTACATAAAATCCATGTCAGTTCATATTTTATACAAAAGGTTAAAAAATAACTACAGTTGATAATATTATGTGTGAGAAGGACATGTTAATAACTGATGTTGTTTACTACAGTGTATAGGCATCTGATGTACCAGGGCTGCCAACTTTTCAACAAACCTTGGAGTGAGATTTGGTGGGCCAACCAAGATTTTACCGCATACACGGCCATATTTTGTTTGGCCCATCCAGCATCATTACCATACAGCAAAAACATTTTAATACCGTTTATCAGTGGTTCTCAATGTATCAGCCTAACTCAGAGTACAAATAGAACCTATTGACCCAACAGTAAGATACAAGACACAGCATGGCTCATTTTGTGCACGTTTACTTTGGGATTCTGTATAAAAAATAAAGTAATCAAATACCAAAATCAAGTCCTTGAGAGCTGTGTGCTCTGTTGTACTTCTGTACTTGTTCTGTTCTCTGCTCTATTGCTTCTTTTAATACTACCCATACTGATAATGCTACTACAACTATACTACCTCCAACACCAAATGCAGTTGGAACCCAAGGGCTGCACCAGATTTCTGCCTAAAAGCCTATTAAGGCAGTTTTTTCTGGCCACTGTCGCTGTAACGCTTGCCCCTGGGTGATGTTGGGACTTTGAAAATATATTGACTCTGAACATCATGAGCGTATTCTAGTCCTGCTCAATGTGTTAAGTGTCCTAAGATGACTTCTGTTGTGATATGACACTATAAATAAGATTGAATTAAATTCTGACCATAGACAGTAGGTTCCAACCAAAGAGTAGGCTGAACAGGGCGAGATCCGAGCTCCACCCCCTATGAACTATGAAATCCGTTTTCATTTTTTCCAGATTCTGTGTTTATTTTTTCCCAAGTTCCGTGTTTTATGTTTTATTTTTTCTTAATGCTGTGTCTTAAAATGAGCATTCTTTCCATCAAATGGTGTGTAATCATGTGGTTGATGACTAAAAATGCAATAAATCAATAAGAAAATATGAGAAATGTTTTGAAGAAAAATTCTAGTAGTCCTAATCCCTTGTGATTCACAGACAAATGTGCATAAAATATGTAAGTGTATGTTCAATCATTTATGGAGGAGTCACAACATACCACCCACTTTTTCAAATCCCCACAAGGACTTTCACCTGCGCATGTGTAGATCCACTCACCGCTATTTAAGTTTCACTTTCAGTTGTGAATCAGTTCATTTCTGACGACGTGTTTTTTCTTCTCTTTCGGCTGAGGCGCGGTGACAAATACTTATCATGTAGAGAAGACGCTGATGCTCCGAGAAAACAGATAACACAATAGATCTGTTTTGTTGCTGGATGGAAACTTCAGCGTGAGAAACCAGGGTTGTGGCGTGAGAGAGTGTGAAACCAATCAAATACGTGTGTCTCACGGCCAATGCGTGAGAGTTGGCAGCCCTGGATGTACTCATTTTGTCACCCATCCTTATTCTACCTTTCAGTCTGATGTCTGCTCGGTTTCCATGGAAAAAAACTATCATCCAATCAAATAGGCTAAGGGAGTGGGACATCCGGGACCCACGGGGGAACAACAACAGAGAGACGGGGATACACACGTGTTGGAAACGACGCATGCAATGTAGCGTTTGCTATCCTGCTGAGTATTGCCTTCATTTCCAGTGGTAAATGCAGAGTTTATCAGCAGAACAGGAGCATACTTAGGCGTACCGAAGGTAAATGTTGTTTCTGTATGTAAATACGGACTGTTTTACTACTGTTTGTGATTATGAATGCTAACCGCGTTTAGCAATTAGCTTGTGCTAACATGCTAGTAGTGATTTTACGCACCTTTGAATGTAGTAGCCTAACGTTACTATAGGTGTTTTGTGTGTGTTACTACAGTATGCTATGTGAACTCGGAATGAGCTCATGGAATTGCAAAGAGACTATGAATATGAGTGATTTAGAGCCATGTGTGTATGCTCGCCAGAGATCCGGACCATGACACACATCTTGGACCTTTTTGTGCTTTTACCCTTGACACGGCAAGCGGCGGCTAGCAGCAGTGCGTGCGACCAGTCAGGAGTCCCCGGGGTTTTCTTTTCCTCTCTCCCTCTTCATTCATTCACACCATTCATCCCTCATCCTTATTCCCAACAAGCAACATACAAACTAACGGAGGACAGACTGTGAGTACAAACAGTTCCAAATACACCGGATTTGACTCATTGCATTTTATTGTTGCTTGTTTGAGTGAAGGGGTCACCAGGTTTGAGACCTCACCGCTCACAAGCCACGATTCAGGCCTGCACCTTTTGTTATTTTCTATATTGGGGTTGTGTGCACACAAGTGTTTATGAAGGATTTTCAAAAGTGTGTAGCATTCAGAGAATATTAAGTGACACTGATATTGAGAGTTTCTTTTTTTTGTGTAAGAAAGATTGTTACCATGTACTACATGTGAAGTAATGTGCTTTGTGTTTTATTCTTTTTTAATATAAAAGAGACAAATTACATTCGGAGGAATTTATGTTTATTCTTAGTAGGATTTGCATTCTATTTAATTTGAAGTTCTACTAAGTGGAGGCACCAAATAATTTATACACTTACCTTATCTCGGAAAAGGGAAAAAATAGCCTTGTCATTTGTTACATTTTATTAGTACAGGTTAATACGGCACCACATACAAAAACTTAAGAACCCAGAGCCCACCCTAATATTAAAGTAAAGTAGTTATTCCTCAGTGCTACATTAATATTGATAATCATATTGACATTAATAATTATCTGTTGATAACCAAATCTGCTCCTGCTACTACCCCAACACACACCAACGTGCTTTAATTAGTTAGTCCACCTAATTAACTTTCCATGGGCTTTGTTTATGTGCTGAGACATGTAAAAAATTAACAATTGGTGTCCCTATTCTCGTATTACTAGCTTTTTCCACCACAGTCTGCAGAATGCCCCCTCACCCTCCCTTACCCCTCCAACAAGCTAACCAAAGCCTTCCAGTCCCATGGACAGATGACTCCTGAAATTACAGCTGCAGGCACAAAAAAAAAACTCATTATCATGAGCTGTACAGTTCCTTCACCAAGCCGGACCGATGCATGTGAGCTCTTTGTGGGAGATTGCTCTATTATTTAGATGCTTACTCTGCATATGTGGAGGGAATTGCAGCATAAAATGAAAAACCTGCTCCGTTTTCAACTCTCTTGAACTGACTGAAGTCTGAGGTGTTTCTCTTGAAATGTGTCTGCCTGTAGCTGAGCTCCACAACAACCATGTCCAAACCACAAAGTGTGTGTGTGTGGGGGGAGCAGTTTTTTTTTTGCCCAGAACAGTGTTGGCCTTGTTAAATTTGGGTTAAGGTATGCCGGTTGTCCACCTCCTGTGTTGATGTTGAGGACTGCGGTGCTCAATGGAGCTTTAATTCCTGACGGCTACGACTTCACACAGAAGCACAATCAACTTTTTTACTCCAAAATATCTACATTTGTAACCAGCCACAGCTGACATGCATCTCTTCAAAAACATAACTACATGTCAAGGATAAAAAGGTATTGTTATACTTTATAAATATGTTAAAGACCCAGTTTAACCTCCTGCTCGTACTGAGGTTAATATTGTATAATAATAAATAATAAACCCCCATCATGGGGAAAATGTAATCCAATTAGCTTCATTAGCCAGAAGCTGCTTCCCTTTGAGCTGTAAGTGAGTTCAGCTCTGCTGAGTCAGATCCTATCGGCTCTGTCTCGTGCCTCAAACACAAACAAAGCCTCTTTGTTGTTGGACCAGACGGTTAAAGACGGCCGACACACGACAACATGGAGGTAAAGTAGGTAGAAAACCCACCGCACATTCCAGCTGAACACAGGGGCCCTTCTACAGTGGTGGTGGTGACCATGCTGGACTTCATTCCTGCCTTGACGAGAAGAAAAACAACTGCTGGCTTCACCTCCAGTGTGTGTGTGTGTGTGTATGTGTGTGCGTGTGTGTCCACGGTCCAGTCAGGTGTTTCATTAGACAGAGCAAGCTGCTGTTTTCCTCAAAAGTAAAAGTTGCAAGCAGTAGCAGGTCAGTTATTCAAGATGACTGCTGCTGTAAAAAGATAAAAGTTCTGCTTCAGGTTTATGTTGAAGTGAGTAAATGGTTTTGATCCTTTGACCAAAACAAAAGGTGGCAGTGGAGTAAGCAGCAGCCATTTTGTTTGGTTTAAGCTTGTGAAACAAATCTACTTCACTGTACAGCAGAGGAAACGCCACATTGTTCCGATTACAAAACGACCCCAATTAGAAGGTGTGCCCGATTTATAATGATGCTGATTAGAAGACGACCTCAATTAGAAGACGATGCCAATCCTGATTAGAAGACGAACCCGATTAAAAGTCAACCCCACTCCCAGATATAAGATGACCCTGATTAAAAGATGACCCTGTTTTAAACAAGACCCGCGGCGGCAATCCCGATAAGAAGATGGTCCAGAAGCAGATCCGCCTGTTGCAATGCGTCTCAGTTATACTACAAAGTGTGACTTATCTTTTTCGAATTGACAAACTGATTTGTACACTCTTAGAAATAAAAGTGCTAAGTAGAACCATATAAGGTTCTTCGGCTTGTCCTCATAGAACATTTTTGGCTCCAGGTAGATAGATAGGTAGAAATACTTTATTGATCCCAAGCTGGGAAATTTATAAAGGTTCCACCTTTAACCCCTCTTCGAGGGTTCTACCGAGAACCCCACATAAAGGGTTATACCTAGAACTGTGTGTGTAAGGTTCCACCCAGAACCCCCCATGAGAGGTTCTACAAAGAACCCATACTGGGGTTCCACCAAGAACCCTTTCATTTTCCAAGGGTTTCATCTAGAACCCAAACAGGGAGTTCCACCCAGAACCCCTCATTAGAGGTTCTACAAAGAACCCACACAGGGAATTCCACTAAGAACCCTTTCATATTTCAAGGGTTTCATCTGGAACCCGAACAGAGAGTTCCACTAAGAACCCATTCGTATTTCAAGGGTTTCATCTCGAACCCACAAAAGGAGTTCCACTAAGAACCCTTTCGTTTTTCAAGGGTTTTATCTAGAACCTACACAGGGAGTTCCACTAAGAACCCTTTCATTTTTCAAGGGTTTTATCTAGAACCCACACAAGGAGTTCCACTAAGAACCCTTTCATATTTCAAGGGTTTCATCTAGAACCCACACAAGGAGTTCCACTAAGAACCCTTTCATATTTCAAGGGTTTCATCTAGAACCCACACAGGGAATTCCACTAAGAACCCTTTCATTTTTCAAGGGTTTCATCTAGAACCTACAAAAGGAGTTCCACCAAGAACCCTTTCATGTTTCAAGGGTTTCATCTAGACCTCACACAGGGGGATCCAAAAACATCCCTTTTCAAAGGTTTTCACAAATAACTGTCTTGTCCTCTGAGGGTTCTATAAAGAACCATATTGTATTCTACAGATCAGTTTAGTTCATATTATATTGTGGTAATATATCATGTTGACATTGAACAAACATTCAAAACATTTTAATGAGAAAAACATTTATTTAAAGATAGTCCAACAGAACAGGCTGTGTAGGTCCCAGGGGAGAACAGGTCAAAAGTCAGCATAGGTCCAGTGGAATCAGCAACATGACAGGCCAGACACATCATGCTGTCCTCAGTCGTGGATTTGTGTAATCTCCAGCAACGGTGACATGGCAGAAAGTGGAGACAAAAAAAGAGTTTTAGTTCCATCAATCAAAGGTGCATTTACTGTGCCTTATTGTAAGCTATCTACAAACAATAAAATAATGCATGGTCCAATGAAAGGAATCAGAGTACATACTGTATGTAGTTATCGTGACAGTGGAACAGAATCATGAGAAAGTGAGGGAACCCCACAAAGTTTTCACATTGATTTAAATAATGTTAAAATACTTTTCAGTGTTATGTTACAAGTACTCAAAATGTTAAGTATTGTAACAATAATGGAAATCTCACCAAAACCCTCTTTTTCAAGCCAATGGCACACTTCGGCTTTCGTCCAAGCTAAACAAGCAAACGAACAAAACATAACATGAAACACATGCTTAGTCCACCTTTCACCATAAAAGTCCTCAGCTAGGGTCAAGCATGCTGAAATAAGATATTATATTTAGCTCACCTTGATTCTCTGAAGTTTCTTCTGTTCTCTCTCTCTTCTGTTCCTCTTTGTTCTGTTCTGTTCACAGTAATCACTATTGGTATGTCACACCTGGTTTGTAGAGGGTGAAGACCAGACCATATGGTGCAATCCATGGGGCAACCAGCTCTTAACTCACACATGACAGCCACCATGGGGCCAGCTCCCAGGCCCAACACACCAAACCTCGCCCTTTCCCCTGGGAGATCAAGGTTCAATTCCCGGCATCAACAAACCCTAATGTAGTAGCCCCAAAGTTAGTGTTAGAATATTCTTTTTTCATCAGTTAAGGCTTGGCCTCTGACATCAAAGACCTTTCTTTATCACTGAACATTTGTGCAGCTTCACAACTTGACTAAGCCAGTCAGCAGGGTACAGCAGCCATGGGATGAGGCCGATCATGGAAAAGTATGAGTAGGAGACAAATACATGAGTAAAATTGTCTGTAAAATAACTGTCTGTAAAATATTTTTCAAATTGTCTGTCACTAATCCACACATCATCTCAGTAGGTATTAACATGGTCACTCTGCATCAACCAGGCCTTGAACTCACAACTTCAAACTGTATCTCTAGATCACGTGACTTGTAACAAACTTTCAAAAGCCTTTGTCCAGTGAGTAGTATAGCTCACTTAGATGCCCCAGAAAGAGGGGTTATATCCTTGCTGTAGGGCCCCAGGGTTCAATTCCCCTAGCTGCTTCTTTGCTGTGTGTCAATTTCCTCCTGAAGAAGGGAGTAGTGTAACTAAACTTTAAAAAAATAAACACAATTATAGCTGCTGCGCAGCAATGGGTCGGGTCCGGACTATTTTTGGCAACTTTAGGCAATTCTAAGCAACAAACAGGAGAATAGGAAGGCAAGACAGTTGACATTGTAATGCTGCACATTTTGCACCAGTTGAGGCTGAAATCCACAATTTCTGGAACCAAAGACCATTGTCTATCACACTGAGCTAATTGGCAAATGGCAACTCAACTGTGGCTTCACAAATTGAGTAAGCCATTCACTGACATGAAGGAGCTGTCAACCTGGCTGTGTGAGTGAGTGTGGCGAGTCAGAGGAGTCCCTGATCTACACATTCTGCTGGATAGCTCAGTGGGTAATGGTACCAGTGTTGCCAGGTGAGAAATGTAGGTTTATCGTACCAGAGACATAACATTATCGTATTTTGAGGGAAATTATCGTACACCCGTCATAACCAAAATAACAAGTCTATTGATGCACTATAGTCACTCTAGTGTTGAATAGCGTCTAACATGTTCACTCATTTTCAGCGCTTCTTCTTCATTTCTTTTTTCTTTTTTTTTTTTCCTCACTCATGGGGCGGGCGCAGCGGACTATTCAGCCAATCATAGCCATTGTTCTGAGGCAAACGCATACACGTCACTCGTAGCTCACATTTAGAAAAGCATGAGTGGCTGGAATTTCCAGCCAATTTCCAGCCTGGAAACTTGTCACATGGAAACAGATGCCTTCAGGGTTCACAAAAAAACTCAGACAGACAGTTGCGACAGGCTCATTACAACCGATTTCACGGAATGGTCAAATTATCGTATATTTGGCCTTTTTTGGGATTATTGATCGTACATCGTACAGAGGACAAAATTATCGTACAAATACGATAATTATCGTACATCCGGCAACACTGAATGGTACAGACTTTAGATTTGGAGGGTGGGGGTTAAAATCCCAGTCACAGCTAATCTTTGCCTGGATCAACAAGATTTGCTGACGAAGGTCTTGCTTTCTTATAATTAATGGTTGTGAAAATAAATTGGTAACAGAACATTTCAGTTATAGGACTGCCATTATTTGTATGTCTGATCAGAATGTGTAAGGTAATAGACTAGTATGGTGGACCTGATAACTCAATGCAGCCAGCTGGTTAGCTCAGTCACTACTGCCAGTCACTTTAGACTGGGTGGCAGGTGTTCAAATCCCAAAATGGGCAATTATGTTACAGTTTGATCAACAGGATCTGGAGAAGAAGAAAAAAAATGAATATGAAAAGTATTTGTATCAGTAGTCACAAGGAATTGTATTTTGCACCATTATTGGTAAGTGTTATTAGGAATGAATGAATGAATGAATGAATGACTTTTATTATTGTGTCATGCATACTTTTGTATGCCCAGCCCACATGGGCTTACAAGACACCAACAAAAAAAAACAAAAGAAAAAGAAACCACCAAGTCAGATCCAGAACACAACTGAATCAGCACAACAACAACGCATCAAAAATTAATTAAACAAGTGTATCTGTCTTCTTTTCCAAGCTTGAGAAATAAAGTTAGCAGTTTTAAACACATTGGGAAGTATGTCCCTGGTGACACAGGATTTTATACCAATGCCTTCAACAATCCCTGAAGAACTCTTTCTTCCAAAAACGGTTCTCTGGATCAAAATAGTTCTTACTGGAACCCTTAGTGTTACCAAGAACCCTTTTAAAACCCTTTATTCAGGAAAGGGGTTTTCAACTTCAACATCAAACACCTTTATTGATCCCAAAGGGCGATTCATTTCAGCAGTCCACAGCCTAGACAAAGTGTACATATAGACAACAGACTGGACACAGGAGTATGTCAGAGAGAAAAACAATAGACTGGGCATCGAGTGTACAGTTCAAAATTAGAAAAATAGTAGTAAATCGAATAAAAATAAACCAAGCTGACAACCTTCTCCATGTCTCACTGATAGATCTCTGACTCCCCCTAGTGGTTGGAGCTCGTTAAAATAGAAGCCCTGCAATTGGAAGAATTGCTGATTTACTGTAGCGCCCCCGAGTGGTCAATTTTAGAAACATTTTCAGGATATGTTCCAGGCAGACATGCCAACATATTGATGGATATTCTGACATATTCTGACATTCTAGTAGTTCTAATTGTAATCCCTTGTCATTCAGAGACAAATGTGCATAAAATATGTAAGTGTATGCAATAATTTATGGAGAAGTCATAATATACCACCCACTTTTTAGAATAGTTTTTGTTAATGTGGTTGTGTTTTTGTTAATGTCGTGTTTTGTTTTTGTTAATGTCGTGTTTTGTTTTTGTTAAAGCAACACTAAAGAGCCTTAAAATAATGTTTCCAAAATAGTTTCAGTGGTTCATCACCTCAAAACCGGGTGAACGGCACTTCAGCATTCGCTCTGCAGCCCTCTATTGGCTGTAACCAAATTATCAATCAATCAATCTTTATTTATAAAGCACTTTTCATACACTGAGTGCGCAGCACAAAGTGCTTTACACAAAAATAAAAACAATAAAGTAGACACCTCCCACCCTCCATACACACACCCACACACCCACGCACCCACATACACACACATGCACAATACCGGCAACAGGGAGACATGGCAAGGCACTGAGAATTGAGGAAGCGCCGTCATTGGGGCCATCCACCCTGGGAGGAGTCACAGACCGTGCCACGGGGGGCGCCAGTGCCAAGGCCCTCCGACCCTGACAGACAACAGCTGGTCAGGCCGAAGGGACCCGAGGACAGCACCCCCAGCAGCAGCCCGGACTCAGCTCCCAGCGTGGAGGACCCCCCTGAGGAAACTCTGGAGTAAAACCTTAAAAACTAAAGACATTAGATAGAATAAAAACCATGACAAAAGATAAATAAATGAAGTGAACGGTTAAAAGGATAAGAATAGGTAAGATAAGAAAGAAAATAAAAAATTGTACCATAGGTAAATAAAACAAATTAAATTATTTAAGATTAATATCGTCTAAAAAAAAAAAATAGGCTAGAGGAACGACATAAAATATGACTACATAAGAATGGAATAAAAATGCAAATATTAGTTAAAAGCCTGATTAAAAAGGTGTGTCTTTAACCTGCCTTTAAAAATGTCAACAGTCTCTGCAGACCTGAGGTTCTCCGGCAGGCTGTTCCACAGGTGGGGGCCGTAGTGGCTGAAAGCTGCCTCACCATGGGTTTTGGTTTTTGGTTTTGGTATCGATAAAAGGCCGGTGCCAGAGGACCTCAAGGTCCGCGAGGGTTGATATGGTAAAAGCTATTCAGATAAGTAAGAGGGTGCAAGGCCATTAAGACATTTAAAAACCAGTAAAATAACCTTAAAATCGATCCTGAAGCATACGGGGAGCCAATGCAGCGATTTTAAAACTGGTGTAATGTGCTCCCGCCCTCTGGTCCTCGTCAGCACGCGTGCGGCTGAATTCTGTAGAAGTTGGAGATTTACAGTACTCTTTTTGGGAAGACCAGAGAGCAGGGCATTACAATAATCTAAACGACAGGAAATAAAAGCATGCATCAGCACCTCCGTACTGGCCTGGGAGAGAAACGGGCGGACTCTGGCTATGTTCTTAAGATGATAAAAACCTATTTTTGTCATATTTCTGATATGTGGGATAAAATTCAGCTCAGAATCAAAAATCACGCCCAGATTTTTTACTGATTGTGTTGGTTTAAGATCTTGTAGTTTTGGTAAAAGTTTCTCTCTCTGGCTTTCAGGACCTATAACTAAAACCTCGGTTTTGTCCTGGTTGAGCTGTAGGAAATTCTCTGCCATCCATGACTTGATGTCTAAAATACAGTTAAAAAGGGCATCAATTGGCCCTGTGTCATCAGGAGACACAGCGATGTACAGTTGTGTATCATCAGCGTAGCTATGGAAGCTGATGCCGTGCCTCCTGATGACATCCCCAAGAGGAAGCATGTAAAGATTAAAAAGAAGTGGACCTAAAATTGACCCTTGGGGAACCCCACATCCAATTTCATGGGTTCCTGAGGAGCATGTATCCATACTTACATAAAAACATCGGTCTGTGAGATAAGAACAAAACCAGTTGAGGACAGTACCAGAGAGGCCGACCAGATGGCTGAGTCTGTTTAATAAAGTGTGGTGGTCTACTGTATCAAAAGCTGCGCTTAGATCCAGTAGAACCAACACTGTGAGCTGCTTGTTATCTAAATTCCACCTGATGTCGTTTAAAATCTTTAAAAGTGCTGTCTCGGTACTGTGGTTTCTCTTAAAACCAGATTGATGTTTCTCCAAGATGTTATTTCTGTCTAAAAAGTCATTAACTTGGTTAAAAACCAGTTTTTCTAAAATTTTACTTAAAAATGGTAAGTTGGATACAGGTCGGTAGTTATTAAAAACACTTGGATCTAAATTGCTCTTCTTCAGAAGGGGCTTCACCACCGCCGTTTTAAAGGCGCTGGGGAAGACACCCGTCTGAAGAGAGCAATTCATGATGTTTAAAAACTGTTCCTCGAAGAATCCATAAAACGATTTTAAAAGTGATGTGGGAATGGGATCTAAAAGGCAGGTTGTTGGGTTTACTTGGGAGAATACTCGACCAAGTGTCCTTGCATCAACCAGGGCAAAACTCTCCAGTGTTTCCTCAGGTAAGGACATCAGTTCAGGTGTGTTAACAGTTAAAACTTGATGGGATAAAAGGCAGGATCTGATGTCCTTGATTTTGGTTCTGAAGTGGTCTGCAAAGTTCTCACAAAGATCGTCGGTGGGTGTCATAAAAACTTCCTTTGACTCAGAACCTGTTAAAATATTGAAGGTGGAACCGGGGGTTGTTTTTATGGTTGGTGATGAGTTTTGAGAAATGGGAAATTCTTGCTTTTCTGACTGCATTATTGTAGGTTTTGAGTTGTTGACGTAAAATGTCATAGTGGACTGTCAATTTGCTTTTTCTCCATCTCCTCTCAGCACTCCTGCATTTTCTTTTTAATTCACAGATTTCGTTGTTCTTTCTCCAAGGGGGTGTAGGTTTTGTTTTTATTGTTTTCGTTAAAAGTGGAGCGACTGAGTCCAGAGTTGACTTCAGTGTCCTGTTAAAATTGTCAACAATAACGTTGCAGGTAGCAGGTAAAATATCAGCAGGAGTGCTCTGTAAAATCTCCATAAAATTTGCAGCCACTTCAAAAGTAAGGTAGCGCCTCCTCACCGTTCTCACCGGGGCCTCCTCTTGGTTAAAACTGGTGATGTTAAAAAATACACAGTAGTGGTCAGACACAGCCAGGTCGACAACAGAGGACACACCAATGGACAGGCCATGGGTTATGACCAGGTCCAGGGTGTGTCCTCTGTTGTGAGTTGGCTGTGCGACGTGCTGCTTAAAATCAAGGCAATTTAAAAGATTTAAAAACGCTCTGGATATCGGGTCCGAGGTAACATCAACGTGTAGATTAAAATCACCAGTTATTAAAATCCTGCTATAAGAGGTGTGGATAATTGAAATAAGTTCTGAAAATTCACTGATAAAAGAGCTAGAGTGATGGGGTGGTCTATAAACATTGATGCAGAGAATCGGAGGGCTGCTAAAAGTAAAGGCATGATGCTCAAATGACAAGTAACTGTTAAAAAACACTCTATTTGAGGTAAGGGGGATGTGGGCGATGGATGCTGTCCCGCCCCCTCTCCTACCCCCTCTAGTAGAAAATAAAAAATTAAAATTTGGTGGGGAAGCCTCGGTGAGAACAGCGGGTGCGTCAGTGCCAAGCCATGTCTCAGTTAAAAGAAGACAGTCTAACTTATTATCTAAAATCACATCGTTCATTAAAAAGGTTCTGTTTAAAAGAGAGCAAACATTAAAAAGTGCCATGTTGATGCTGACAGGTGGTTTGTGGACTGGAGAGGACGGTTGTTTTTTGAGTGGTCTGAGGTTGTTAAAGTTCACAGAGTGGGTATGGCAGTGTCTGATGTGATGACGGAGTGTAATGATTGCGGGGATGGGTGAAATGTTGGTGAGTTGATGAGGTCCAGGTCCGGTGTTGTGGGCAGCACTACTGTCACTCCACATGGGGGCGCTAGTGACAGCAGAGGGTACAGGGCTGACCTTTGTGCACTGGGGTGAGGAGGAAGAAGAGTGAGGGCGTGACCCCGAGAGTCAGTCACGTGGGGAATGCAAAACAGCGTGCTGCATGTTGGCCGTGAGCATGCGACAGCCCACGTTGTTTGGGTGAATGCCGTCTCTGTTAAATAAAGAAGGGCGATCCCAAAACAGGTTAAAATTGTCGATAAAACCAATGTCGTGAGTATGGCAGATGGACAGGAGCCAGGTGTGGAGACTAAGGATCCTGCTAAAACGACCTATTCCCCGCCCCAGTGTGGGAATTGGACCCGAAATAAAAACAGACTTTCCACTACGTTTGAGCAGGTCAAAGAGGCGGATAAACTCGGCTTTCGTCAGCTCGGAATGCTGATGGGTTGTGTCGTTAGTGCCAACGTGTACTATTATTTTGTTGACGGTCGTCGGGAGGGAGGCCAGGATATCGGGGAGCTGTTCAGAAATTGCCGGGGTCGTGGCTCCAGGATAGCACCGCATGACTGCGTTGACAAAGCGAATATTTTTAATTATGGAATCACCAACTACAAGGGCGGTGGGGGGGATGAGAGGAGGCAGCGTGGATGACTGTGGGGACTGTGGAGATTGTCGGGTCACGGCAGCCGCATCAGACAACTGAGAACCCGGTGACAGGATAAGTGACTGGCCAGGCGGGGGACGTGAGGAGCCGGTCAGAGGGGGGAACTCCTCCATGTCCTGGATGTCAAAGCCGCCCATAGACGGTCGCGGGGATGCGACATCCACCACGGCTACTGGAGCTCGATAAGTGTGGCTATGCTCCAATTTTGGAGGCAGCTTTTCCGGTAGCTGAGGACGGGGAAGACCACCAGAGCGCCTGTTTACGGCCTCCTTCAGCAACCTGCGGCGGAATGTTGAGGATTTCCCCAGCTGTCTGTAGTCCGTCACCGCAGCTGCCGCCGCCGGAGGAGTCGACGCGTCAGGTGGAGCAATATCCACCGCTGCCGCTACTGCTACAGCTGTCGCAGCTGGGACGGAGTCCAGTTCCGACTGAGGGGGGGGAGAAACACCAGACACTGGAACAACATCGGCCTTTGGGACATCGGCAGGGTGGACAGGGACATCGCGTGATAGCATGGCAAAGCGGTTAGTGAGGTTTAGGGACGGAGGTGCAACCGCGCAGGGACGCCCACTCCTATCTTTGCCCACCACCACTGACCAGGAGGCCTGAGAGCTGGGGGTTGAACACGAGGTGGGTCGGTGACAGGGTGGTGAAGAAGGATCCCAGAGGATGGTGTCGGCAATGGCTGAGTTCATGGAGGAGATGATTTTGGACTGTGTGGCAGCGGTGTCAGCGAAGTCGGTGAGGAGGGAATCTTTTTTCCGGAGTTGATCTGAGAGCCTTCTGATGTTTTCCCTGAGGTGAGTAATGTGTTTTTCTGTTTTCCGGCAGTCATCGCATGGGTTGGTGGTGGGTGGTGAGGTGCAAGGTGCCATGGTTGGAGCAGATAGTGGCTGTGAAAAGAGAAAAAGAGGACAGCTCCGGCAGCAAAGGTGTTTGTGGTGGCGTTTAGCCGATGCTAGGTTGGGTAGCAGTTTGGCTAGCAGTTGGCAAGTAGTTTGGCTAGCAGTTGGCTAGATCGCTAGTGCAGCTTCGACAAGGGAGGTAGTGTCCGATGCGTGGAAGAGGCGCATATAGCGGATTGTCTCTACAGTGGTTGGAGACTTACCGGCGCGGGCCCAAAGACTGGGCCCGGTGAGGTTGCTGCGTGTCCGGCAGGCAAGGGTTCGGGCTGCGCTGCTCTGCTCTGGGCTGCTCTGCTCTGGGCTGCTAATAGAAACTAACTGCAGCATTCCCGACTGAGCTGCTGTTCCTGGTTTGGGTGGTTTGTAACTGGTTTGTATGTAACTTTGCCTCGTCGGGTAGCGGTTTTGTAGTTCTAATGAGACTACGAATTTGACCTGACCTGAATTTGACCTTTACGGCAAGCGTTACAAAAGCCGGTAGGTGGAGGCTCTGCGTAGAGATCAACGTCAGGCTGCGAAGCCCTATTGTTATTCAAATGTTTTTTTAGGGCCCGAGCGCCGACAACGTCGGGCTGCGAAGCCCTATTGTTATTCAAATGTTTTTTTTTATTATTCTTTCACGCCTTCGCCCTGCGTTTTGGGGGCCTGAACATTAAAAAAAAAACTAACCAAAATTGGAGTGTCCATAGGGCCTGGTGAAAAATTGAAGAATTTGGTGTTGTCCCATTCGATCACGAAAAAGTTGCTCGCCGCACCGTAACTCAGATTGACATGAAACTTTGCACACATGTGCAGACAAGTCTCCTCTACAAAAAAGCCTCTTGGAGTACAAAAGTCCGTCTAGGAAAATTTTCCGCCATCTTGGATTTTATGAAAAACAGGAAGTTGCGCATTTCTCGGACACCGTTAGTCCGATTTGGACGAAATTTGGTACGCATGAACTTCCCAATAGGCGTATGGTCCGAAAAGGTTTTGAAAATATGCATTTAATCAGGAGATATCGGTCAATGAACATTAGAGGGTGGGGCTACTAAAATGCAATTAGCATAACTCTATAACCTTTGCCCCAAAAATTACGAAACTCGAAACCTATGTTGCAATAGCTTCAGAGAACATGCATGTCAAGTTTCATCAAAATTGGGTAATGTTTGGCGCTGCCACAAATTTAAAAAAAGTGCCATTTTTGGCCGTTTTTGGCTGTTTTTGGCCTTTCACAGGGGTCGTACAAAATCAAAAAACTGACTATACCGTTGATCCCATCGATACCAAAATTGGATATGTTGTTGGAAAGGCCTTAATGAGCAAAAGTTATCCAAAGATGTCCAGAATATTTAGGGGCGTGGCCACGGCGACGCCTTGACTGCGCTACTATTTTGAACCTTCGCCATTGACATTAAAGCTGTTATAACTTCACCATTTCTACTCCGATCACCATTTCTACTCCGATCTGCTCCACAGTCAGTCATGTTCCTTCCCACATGACTGACTGTTTACCCCCCCCTCACACACGCCCCCCTCTCCCTCTTTGGTGCACTCACTGTCGACGGCTTCTCCCCAGAGCTCCCCCTGCTGGCCACACCTGTCATTGTCTCCCTCAGCTGCTGATCTCTCCATCATTACTCTGTCCAATAACCACAGAAACTCCCAACCACTCCCTATTCCTGTCCATACTACAATCAGACACCACTCTGGCAGAAACACCACCCGGTCTGTAAATCACTCTGTATTAGCCAGCCCATCTATGCTGGCTTCCACTCACACCAAATATGATAACTCATCTGTCAGCTTCGGACTTCTCAACATTCGCTCACTTACAAACAAGGGACACCTCATCCATGATCTCCTCACTGACCGCAAGCTCGACTTCCTCTGTTTGACTGAAACCTGGCAACAACCAAATGACTTTTCCTCACTAAACGACTCCACCCCACCGAACTTTACTTACCTCTCCCACCCCCGTAGCCACGGCCGTGGCGGAGGTATTGCATTCATTTACCACAAGAAATGGAAAGTCCTACCCCAGTCGCTGCCTGTCTTCTCCTCATTTGAACATCTTACATTTACACTCCCTGGACCCACTCCCACCATCATTGCCACTTTCTACCGCCCTCCTAAGCCCCACTGTGACTTCCTAAATGATTTTGCTGTTTTACTCACGCATCTATCCACTCTATCACCAAATATCATATTACTGGGGGACTTCAACATGGACAACATTAATTTACCCCTCACCAGAGACTTTTCATCATGCCTGGACAGTTTTGGACTCAATTCATCAACTTCCCAAGACACACAAAAGGACACACTCTGGACCTAATCTGCTGCTCTGGCCTCACCCCCTCCAACTGCACAGCTGATGATCTCCATGTGAGTGACCATTTCCTCATCTCTTTTAGCACTGCACTCTGCCTTTCAAGAATCAAGTCATCACGCTTCATTTCATTCCGGAACTTAAAGAACATTAACATTGACACTCTCTGTTCCAACATTGACACTATTCCAATCCCGGACTATTCTACCACCTCTGATGAAAGGATAACCCTCTACAATACACGTTTAAACAACATCCTCAACTCCCTCGCTCCACTCAAAACACGCTCTGTTTCCTTCTCCACAACTGCCCCCTGGTATACCCCTCATCTCCGCTCTATGAAATCTAAAGGCCGCCAACTGGAACGACTCTATAAGAAAACTGGACTCACTATTCATAAAGAAATGTACATAACCCACATACGCCACTACAAGGACTCAATCACCTAAGCCAAAACAAATCACTACTCCGCTCAGATAATCTCCAATGAAGGAAACACCAGATCACTGTTCACACTGCTCAACAGAACTCTCCACCCACCTGACTCCTTACCTCCCCACCTGTATTCAACTGACACCTGTAACTCCCTAATGCAGTTTTTCTATGACAAAATCTCCATCATTCACCAACACTTAGACTCAGACTCACTCCCTTTTCTCCCACCTGCACTTCCTCTCCTCTCACCAGCCCCTCTACCACACTGTCAGCACTTCTCTAATTTCCAACTTCCCACTGACCTTCAAATCCATGACCTCATCCGTAAATCCAAACCCTCTACCTGTCAGCTTGACCCCCTTCCCACCACCCTTGTCAAATCTTGTCTCCCCTCTGTGCTTCCCCTCATATCTGCCATCATTCACTCTTCACTCACCACTGGTACTGTTCCCTCACCCCTCAAAACGGCAGCTATCACCCCTATCCTGAAAAAACCTGGCTTAGACCCCAACAATTACAATAATCTCGGCCCCATCTCCAACCTACCTTTCATATCCAAAATCCTAGAAAAAGTAGTCGCCACCCAATTACACACCCACTTAACTAAAAACTCCCTCTATGACCCTTTCCAATCTGGTTTCCGCCCCCGCCACAGCACCGAAACTGCACTCATAAAAATCACCAATGATCTTCTCACTGCAGCTGATTCCGGTTCACTTTCCATCCTCATCCTCCTCGACCTAAGTGCAGCCTTTGACACCATTTCACACCCCATCCTCCTTCGTAGACTCTCCTCCATCGGCATCACCCACACCCCCCTTCACTGGTTCCACTCCTATCTCTCAGGCCGCACTCAGTTCATCCAGCTCAAATCCTTCAAGTCTGACCCCTCCCCTGTCACTACAGGTGTGCCCCAGGGCTCTGTCCTGGGGCCCCTTCTCTTCATCACCTATCTCCTCCCCCTTGGCATCATCTTCCGTAAATACAATATTCATTATCACTGCTACGCGGATGACACCCAGCTCTACCTTTCCAGTAAACCAAACTCCGCACTCCCACCCTCTTCCCTCACCACCTGCTTATCCGAAATCAAATCCTGGTTCACTTCCAACTTCCTCAAATTAACCCTCATGCATGAATTATGATAAACTCAGTCAGGATTTTTTTACTAAGTGTTTTTATACATCTTTAGGGATGTAAAACAAGATTAAATTATTATTTTTTTTTTTATCTTTATTCTATAAAGATATATTTATCTGTCCACTCAAGTGTACTTCATGCATTTTGCACTGTAAAAAACATCAATGTGATAACATAGTAGTTATGTAGGTATAGTTTTAATTTAGTTATAAAGTTGTAATATTGTATTGTGTTGGAGTGGTAGTGGTTGGAGAGGTAGTTGAAGTGATAGTGGTTTCTATTTGAGCTCTATTGATTGATTCAGTAATTTTTTTCACCAAGCGTTTTTATTCACTTTTGGGATGTAACACAAGTTAACAAAATAAAGACACAATCTCTCTGAACTAAGGATAGTGTGACAAATGTAACAGTCATTGAACTGAGCGTAGATCCTCATAGTATCTAGTTGGTGTTATGTCTGAACTGAGCATCTCCTCTCCTCTTTTTGAGACTATTTTCTGTGATAGTTGCCAAAGCATCCGGGGCACAAAGCTACAAGACACTGCAGGCAGGTGTACTTGGTTCTTCGTGTGCATGCAGCATCTTGGCATCTGCTGGCATATTTTGTTTCCTTAAGCTCAGGCCAGTGGTTTCCAGGGGCATACCGGATCTCAGGGGGGGCCTTAGACACTGCTCTCCGTTTTGCCAGTGGTGGAGTGCAACTGGGTCTGCCTCTGGCGTGTATCTTCACGGATCCTGCATTGATGAGAGCACGAGCTGTCGATGCCTTGAAATGCAGAAGATCCTTTGCTTCATTTCCAGACATTCTATAGAGCTGCCAGGCATTCACAGTTGTGACGTCAAGGAAGTGAAAGAACACCCTGATGTACCACCGTTTGTTTCTGCGTCTGTGGGGATACATTGCGACACACTGATCCATCAGATCCACTCCACCCATATGCTGATTGTACAGCTTCACAGAGAACGGCCTTTGGATGTTGAGCATCTGCTTCTCTTTCTTGCTCCATCTCTGTGCCACATCTATTGGGGACAGGCCAGTGCAGGAAGAGGCCATGTGAATCACTGAACTATCCAACCAACGGGTGACAGTGATGTTTTGCCCATTGGTCACGACAGAGACACATCCTCTTCCTTTTTGCTTGAGTTGCTTTTCACTGCTGAGCTTCTCTTGTGCTCCATGGAGCCTGTTGCTTCTGCATGTGCCAGTGTCATAGATCCCTTGGTGTTCCAGTGCCTGAAGGAGGGGAATGGTGCAAAAGAAATTGTCGAAAAACACCTTGTGATTCTTGTTCTGAATGTCTTCACAAAGGCGCATGACTACATCTCCAGCCATTCCCAGCTGACTGATCTCACCTCGTCCCCCAGCTGAGCCTTGATAAGGTTCAAAGTTGTACATATACCCAGAGGATCCTGCTCGCACCCACACTTTCAATCCCCAAGGCTTGGGTTTTTTGGGGACATATTGTTTGATAGACAGGCGTCCCTTGTAGGGAATCATCATCTCATCGACCGACTGAAATTCTTCTGGATCAAGTGCTGAGCGGAAGGTTTCCTTGAGTGCATCCAAGATTGGTCTGATTTTGACAAACTTGTCAGCATTTTCGGGGTCCACTAGTTTTTAACAAAGTGTATGTATCTTAGAATTTGCTCGAATCTGTTCACTGACATTGCATCGGCTATGAGATCAAGACGAAGTCCTGTCTCTGATGACCAGTACATTCTGGATCTTGGGTATCTGATATATGACATTACCATATTCATTCCAAGAAATGTTTTGAACTCCTTCGAGGTCAATCCCAGCTTGTCTTTCCCCTTTTGGACAGCGTACAGGTTTGTATTGTATACAATGTAATCAATCATATCCTGAGTGAAAAGATGCATGAAGAAATCTATTGGGTCTGTTCCCTCAACATTCATCTTGCTCTCTCCTAAGAATGGAGGCAGGTCTCCCTCAAACTGGTTATTAGAGTTGAGCCGGATACTCGGCTGAAACGAGTATCCGGTACGGATAAAGCACTTTTGCCGAGTACGAGTATTATACGAGTAATACGAGTCAATATCTGTGCTCGGATTAAATAAAAATCCTCATTGGGTAGTTGACTGTGTCTGCGTCCTGTGATATGCTACAGCCCCTCCCCTACACACTCGCAGATGTGTTGTTGTGTCCGCTCTGATCACTCACACACAGAACAGCTCTCTGTCTCTCCCTCAGTCACTCAGGTTCGCGGGTCGTTTTCCGTTAATGTTTAGGGTTTCTTTCTTCAGCTTCAGGTTTGTTATTACTTAGGTTGGTACTTACTTATGAACTAGTAGAGTTCTGGTACTTCGTTCAGACGTGGTGCCGACTCGCGTTGCGTCTCTGCCTGTCGGAGATTTTTCTTTTTCTTTTTTTAACCGTCATCTGGCTGCCTGGCTCTAACACTTTCTTGCTGTATTTCGTGAAAAAATAAAGCTGGTAATGGTATAAATATTGGAAATCAAGCTACACACACACACACACACACTCTCTCTCTCTCTCCCTCCACCTCTCTCTCTCTGCCGTCGGGAGTTTTTTTTTTTTTTTAACCGTCAACTGGCTCTAACGTTTTTTTTTTTTTTTTTTTTTTTACTTCTTGCACTGAGTGTCTGACACTTTCTTGCTGTATTGGATAAAAAATAAAATAAAGCTAGTAGTGGTATAAATAATATTAAGCTACACACACGCCCCCCCCACCCCCACCCCCTCCCTCTCTCATGATCAGTGATACAGAATAATGAGTGACACAGAGAATACTTCAGCTGACACTGAACCACCAGTCAGAGTTTTCTTAACCTTGCAGGACAGTGAGGGTCAAATCAGTGACAATGAAAACAGTGGCAGTAGCACCCACCTTTCCCCCACTGAGACCAACATTGCATCTGGTGATGGAGGTCCTCCTCCACCAAAGACCAAGAGGACTTCTACAGTATGGGACTCTTTCACTGTTTCTGAAAATGATCCCTCCAAAGCCATCTGTAAGCTTTGCAAGTCCAAGCTAAGCAGAGGTAGAGATGCAAAACATTACAACACAACATCTCTACATAACCATCTGCTATATGTCCATCACATGAGAAAGCCCACTGTATCAGCCACCTCCTCCTCCTCCTCCTCCTCTCCTCTTCCTTCTCCGGTCACTGGTGTTCAGCTGGGTGCTGCTACGGGCTCACATTCATCTTCCTCTTCACCAATACTCACTGCATTTGCAGCAAAGCAGCCATTCTCAGCAAACCATCCCCGGTCAAAACAAATTACAGACATGATTGGTAAAATGATCTGCACTGATCTTGAACCTTTCTCTGTGGTGGAGAGGAGAGGCTTCAAGACACTTGTTGGCTTTCTAGAGCCCAGGTATAAGATCCCATCGAGGCACTATTTCAGTCGAACTGTAGTGCCTGAGCTGTATGAGGCAATGAGAGGGGAGCTGGTCCAGTCACTTAAGGCAGCTGAAGGAGGTGTCATCAACCTCACTACAGATCTCTGGACCAGCAATCACAACGCACATGCATATCTCTGTCTTACTGGGCACTGGTGTGAACGTGTAGGGGAAGCTTCAGTACAGAGGAAAGCAGGGCTGCTAAATGTCGGTGTGCTGGACATTGAGCACACATCAAACAACATTCTGTGCTGCCTTAAGGAAAAGATGAGAGAGTGGGAAGAGTCTGTTGGTCAGTCAGTCACAATACGGTTTGTTGTTTCAGATAATGCAGCCAACATGGTGAAAGCTTTGACTGAATATGGGCACATCCGTTGCGTGTCCCATACACTTCACTTGGTGGTGATCAAAGCACTGGAGAAGGCCAGGGTTGTGACATCTCTTCTCTCCAAAGCCAGGAGCATATCTGGCCATGTTCATCGTTCAAGCAAAGCCAGCAACAGACTACATGAGCTGCAAACACAGTTGAACCTCCCCCAGCACACGCTCATAACAGATATAAAAACAAGGTGGAACTATACGTTCTACATGCTCCAGCGGCTGGTGGAGCAGCGCAGGGCTGTGCAGATTATGACTCAAGAGTCTAACATGGGTAGAGCTCCAACAATCATCTATCCACATGAGTGGAGGTTAGCATCAGACATGCTCACTGTTCTTAGTCCTTTTGAGGAGGTCACATGGGCGATCTCAAAACACAGCGCCTCCCTCTCTGAGGTCATCCCCCTCCTGCATGGCCTGTGCTCCATCATCAGATCACTGCATGTGGGAGGTCTTGCAGCTGGTGAGGAATCTGAGGATGAATCTGATCAGTTCATGGCTGGTGATGATGATCAGGATGCCACAGTGGGGCTTGGCCAAGATGTTGCAGCTGAGTCCAGGGAAATGTTAGGTACAGCAGCAAGGAAACTGGCAGCCAATCTGAGCAGAGAACTAGAATGGCGTTTTGAACCCATTTTTGCAAACTCCACATTTCTGCTTGCCACTCTCCTTGACCCCAGACGGCCAGCTGTTTTCCAAACACTGTTGATGTGGAGGCACTGAAGAGGACATTACTCCTCAGGATGGAGCTCTGTGACCCTGTGGCTCCACCTGCAAGAAACACAGAAGAGACACCTGCTACCAGCAGCACTTCAGTCTTGTCTTTCCTGCAGAAAAAGAAATCGGCCATTCCAATGAGGACACATTTACCATCAGGTGATGTGGAGGCCTACCTGGCAGATGGGGACATCAGCCTCACCGATGACCCAGTGAAATACTGGTCAGGCAAGCTTCAGTGCTGGCCCAATCTTACACGCTTTGCACTGCAGCATCTCAGTTGTCCACCTACAAGCGTCCAGTCTGAGCGTGTTTTTAGCACAGCTGGTAATGTGGTCAGTCCACAGCGTGCAAACTTAGACCCTAGCCATGTGGAACAACTGGTCTTCATCAAAGTCAATGCAGATCTGAAAAACAGCGTTGGACTATTTGAGCCGTAGAACACAGTCCCCCCCCCCCCCCCCCTCCCTCTCTCTCTCTCTCTCTCTCTGTCTCTCTCCCTCTATGTCTCTGTCACTCTCTTATTCACTCACACACACACACACACCTGGTGTGGGGAAAAAAAAAAAAACCCCAAAAATATATATATAAAAAAAAAGATCACACTGATCATAAAAAAAATTAAAGTTAAAAGAAAAAAGTTATTGTTGAGTATGAAAACTCTTGTTCATTACATTTTACTTGATAATTGCAACCGCATGTGTTGTATTCATTGTTGCAAAACTTGTTCTGCAAATTGTTCGTTTGCTATCGTAATCAAAACCATTGATCTGAAGCTCAATGCTGATGCTGTCCTGTAAATAGTTTTCTAATCAGCAATAAATAACAATTTCTGATCAGCCCATATCAATTGCATGCTTAAAATAACATACCAGTTAAAACCTCGCTCATTTCAAGACGACCAGACCCACTTCCGGGTTAAATCCCGCCCACTTCCGGGTTAGGCACCCGCCCATTTCCGGGTTAGGCCCCGCCCACTCCGAGTACAGCTACAGATACAGATAATTCATATGGTTAACAGATACAGATACAGATAATGCTGTACTCGCTCATCCCTACTGGTTATCCTTAGCTTTCCAAACATTTCTGATACTCTTTTCTTTTGCTTTTTTCCTCTGAGCTTTGGGAGGTGGTGGTCCCTCAGGTTCATCTTCCTCATCTCCTTCCTCATCCTCAACTCCCTCAGCAACATTTCCAGCCTCCTCACCTTCACTGTCACTGCTTGATACTATTTCTCTGCCTGCACCTTTCTGTACTGGCAGCCATTCCTCATCACTGCTACCAGAAGCACACTCTTCCTCACTTGAGTCTGGAAACTCCTCTATTACCCTGTATGCCGTTCTTTCTGAGCCCTACAAAAATATGGATGTAAATATATTTTTTTTAAACTCAAATTACATTCTAAAAACATAAAGCAGTTGATTTAAAGCCAAAGCATTACAGGATATGAATCATTTGCAAGAACAACATTGGTAGTAATTGACATTGCATTTAAGTTGAAACATAGCCTGTGATGCATGATGTACACTTGAGTGGACAGATGATTAATCTGTATTTCCTCCAAATATAAAATCAAAACTTGGAAAATCTTTACATAATATGTCAGCTTAGATGTTACTTGATGCAATTATATTTTTTTTACCTGCACTGGTATCTTTTTATAAAAGGTAGAAGTCGAAATAGCGGAGGTGATTGGTCTTTCTCCCTGCCTGTCGGCCATCTTGTTTTCACTGGCTACTTTTTCCTATTGCATCATCCCAGCCAATGGGATTTTTTGTATGGGATGATGCAATAGGTTCCACTAGAGTGGACTATATGCAGCACTGGCTGAAATTGCAGGCATATATAGAGAAAAAGCACTTTTAAACAGCTGTACACTGTAGTGACCTCTATGCATGAAAGGGTTTTAAACAGTGAAAAAACAGAAGTCCTCCTAATTGGCACCAAATCTACACTTTCCAAATTTGACCGTTTCCCCCCCCCTTCTTATCGACAGCTCCTCAGTTTCCCCCTCCCCTCAGGTTAAGAGTCTGGGTGTCATCCTTGACAGCACTCTATCATTCAAAGCTCACATCAATAACACCACTCGGGCTGCCTACTTCCACCTACGTAATATCAATCGACTCCGTCCCTCCCTCACTCCCAACACCACCTCCATCCTTGTCCATAGTCTCGTCACCTCCCGTCTCGATTACTGCAACTCTCTCCTCTTCGGTCTCCCTCACAAGTCTCTCCATAAGCTTCAACTGGTTCAAAACTCTGCTGCACGTGTCATTAGCAAAACTCCTTCCCACCATATCACCCCCATCCTACAGCAACTTCACTGGCTTCCAGTTGCACTCCGAATACAATTCAAAATCCTTCTGTATACTTTCAAGGCTATCCACAACCTCGCCCCTCCGTACCTGTCTGACCTTCTCCACGTTGCCACTCCAGCACGCTCCCTCAGATCTTCCTCCTCTCTCTACCTCACTGTGCCCCCTGCTCTCCTCAGCATCATGGGGAGCAGAGCTTTCAGTCGCTTTGCTCCCCGACTCTGGAATTCTTTACCATCTCACATCCGTAACATTGACTCTCCCTCTTTTTAAAACAAAACTCAAAACCCACCTGTTTAAAATTGCTTATCCACTCCACCACCTCTCACCCTAACATCTACCTTTTATTCTGCACAGTTTTATCTATTTGTTCTTTTCATTATTCATTTTTACTGATGTTTTTAATTTTGTTTATTCTGTGCTCTTGTGTTCTGGTATTTATTTATTGATGATTTATTTTGTGTTTTGGTGCTTGATGATTTTAACTGCTGTACAGTGTCCTTGAGTGGCGTGAAAGGCGCTTTCTAAATAAAATGTATTATTATTATTATTATTATTATTATTATTATTATTATTATTATTATTATTCATGCTTGTTAAGAGTCACGTCCTGAACACAACTGCACTGCAATTTTAACTCACAGGTAGAGCGCCACCTAATGGCGACATGAAATGTGACTGATTTTAGGCCCTTTTTCTGAGCAACAGCCCCCCCTCTAGGTTGAGCATACACGCATGAAATATTTTTTCCTAGATAGCCCAAGTGGAGATGTACAAAAAAGCCTCTTGGACCCACCGCCTAAAGTCATCATAAAGTGGGTAAAAAAAATGTTTTTAGCCAAGTGTGTAAATCAGCCAGGTTTTCACTCATCTTCACTCAGGGAGCATAGAGGGGAGAGACACAGGCGCACAGCGACCACCAGATGGAGTCAGAGATCTATCAGTGACACATGGAGAACTGTGAATCTCACATGCAGCTGCAGTCTGCCTCACACCAGATCAACAGTCATGCCACTTTTAATTCCTTTTTTTAAATTCCTCTCATTTCAGCCTGGACACAAAGGGAGGAGGAGAGATGGCACACATCTCCACATGCACCACACACAGCTGTCAGTTGAACTCTGCCATAAACATCCAAACTATTATAACTTCAGTGTTTCTTCTCTGATCTGCTCCAAACTTTCCACACTTGATTAGAGTTCCTTCCTGAACACATCTGCACTTTGATATTCACTCACAGTCAGAGCGCCACCTACTGGCCACAGGAAATGTCATTGCTTTTGTGACTTTTTCCAAGTTAAAGCCACACCTGATTTTTTTTATAACTAATTCCTCTCATTTCAGCTTGCAAGGAGGACACAGGGGGAGGAGGAGAGGTCACACTAGGGAGAGGAGGAGAGATGTCAGGAAGTAATGAACATGTGTGTATGTGACAGACAGATGGCTTTGAATGTCAATCGCTTGTGTCTAAACTCACGCCACGAGGAGGTGGCTGCTGCACAGGTAGGCGGCTGCCACACGTGTGAATGCAGGCACTCTACGACCGCACGTGACAGACGGATGCCTTTCGGTGTCCATCGCTTGTGTCTCGACTTGCGCCGAAGAGGCGGCCGCGCCAAGGGCAGCGTCCACGACACGACCTGTGACCGCAGGCACTCCACGACCGCATAAGAGCGAGGGCCCGTCATGACACTGCTCGCAGTTTTAATTTAATTTGCATCTGTCAAAAAAATAGCCAGGCCTACCTGTATGCGAGCCAGGGAATTCTTGGGCATGTAACACGGCTCTCTTCATCTCGAAGTTTTCACTGAGCCACTGAGCCGCGAGGCTCAACATGCTTGTCTGGTTGAGGTCGGAACTCCAGATATCCATCGTAAAACTGATGCCATTATAATTGCTGTCGAGTAACTTGTGGACGTGGGTGGCTATGATATCACGTAAGGCAGGCAGGGTGACATCCGCAAAGTAACGACGACTTGGCTTGTCATAGCGGGGTTCAGCGACCTCCAGCACCTCGCTGAATCCTCCGTCTTCCACTACTGAAAACGGTTGGTCATCAACAGTGATCATCTTCGTTATTGCCATGGTCAATGCCTTTTGCTTCGGGTGGTCCTTGTGGAATTTCTTGGTCTTTTCCAGCGCTTGTTCTATGGGGCTACCGACTGGTGCAGCTGCCGTAGCGTTAGCAGCAGCTTTCTTCCGCTGCTTGTTAGCATTAGCTAGTTTATCGTATTCTTTGTAGGCTTCGGGATGCTTGTTTTTTAAGTGGGTGATCAAATTGGTCGTATTGAACGATTTGACACGAACTCCCCCTCGCATCACCCGGCCCTCACAATCATTACATACAGCATAGCGAGAATCCTCTTCAGACACTTTGAAGAACGACCAGACAGATGACATCGCTGCTCTCTCACCAAAGCCAAGTCGAACGTACTTTTTGCCGCCTCCACAAACATCCCCGACACTCTCACGTCTCCTTCTTCTTCTTCTTCTGCTTCTTCTTCTTCTAGGATTTCGGCAGTGTAGACGCTGTTAAGCGTATTACTGCCCTCCACAGGTCAGATTTAAATCTAAATTCTCACACACACTCACATCTAAGCCTACACACACGTCAAATACACAGGAATGATTCACATCGGCCCTATTTTGACATCGGAACGATACCGATGTGTAAAAAAATGACCATATCGGCTGATATTATATCGGTGGCCGATATATCGTGCACCACTAATTAAAGGCATATTGATAACATTTTTATTTAAATTAATAATTTAAAAAAAAAAACATCCACAGAGCTTTGAGAAGGGTGCAAGGTGCTTCAAAGTATCACTTCTCGAGAAAAAATGTTTTGATTGTGAATTAATGATTTAAAATGTTTTTTGACAGTCCGTAATTAATGTTTTGTTTACCTCTGTGTAGATGTGTGGCGTGTGGCTGCGGCTTCTAGCAAGGATTGTGAGCCAATGAGTAACGACGTTGGTATCGTGGTATCTCTGCATAGTTAGGGGTCAAGAGTCTTTGGGGTTGCGAATCTCTTCTCCCTTTCTGGTGTATTTTTGTAGCAGAAACAGCGCCACTTAAGGGCCTGGAATATGCACTACAGCGTACTGAGTTGTTTACAATGGATTTGTGTGGACGCAGATTTTCTTGAAATGATGCCAAGGACAAACTGAGAAGATCGCTTTGGTACGTGTGGATGGCCCCTAAGTCCAGCCAGGTACAACTCTTCCTGGAGAGTATGCACATGCGTCTTCCTCAACTAGACCTTGAGATCCGTCACTGATTCACTGATGCAGATCCCAAATTCACCATGACAACGTCGAGTGTGGCGTTCTTTTCACAAACTGAGCATGAGCTTCTGATGGAGACGTATGAGGAGTTCAAGCTCCTTCGTAAAAAGAAGTACTGTGTCTTAATGAACCAGAAGTGGATTCTTCTAAAGCCAGACCACGTAGAAGAGATAGTATGTAGTCGCACTGTTCTGCTGGTGTCTGCTCTCTGGACTTTAAAACCCTTTCAACCTCTTCAATTAAGTCTTCCACAGATCTCGCATCTGCAGCACCCTCCCCACTAAATGCTTGGATCTGACGTTCTCGTGGGACATAGATGTATGAACGTGTGGGTGCAAGGTTACTATTTTCCCTCTGAGCCCTTGTTTGGTCATTTAACCTGGTAAGCTCATCTTTCAATCTAGTGAGCTCTTGCAATTGACTCTGCATTTCTTCTGTAGCATCACTACTTGTGCCCGCAACCGGGTTTGACTGGTCATTTGTATACCCAACAGCACCATCATCATCTGACTCACTTGACATGATGAAATGTTAACTTTTAAACAGTTCAGTAGGAATGCGAAACACTCAAGTCCAAAATATGGGTTAAGGATACTGTGAAGACGGTCTTGGAGCCCGGGCTGCAATCAGTTACACATACATTTCAAAATCACAAACCTCAGATAATGTCAAAATGTCACTTAATGAATTCAAAGCACTTACATCTTGAACTTTTAGTGCCACGTGCACCTTTCACCATAGATTTCACCAGTCTTTAATCTTTTCTCTAAACAAAATAACTGTAGTTAAAACAACATTGCTCACAATTAAACTCAAAATCACACCGCACGGCGTTACACTAGCTTATGCTTATGTCATTGAACATTAGTGCATCGGCGACTCGCGCCCACAATCCGCAGATATCAACAGGAAATACAATCATCAGTTACAAATATCAACAGGTACCTTTATTTAAGGTTTTTATACAGCGATACGTAACACAATTTGTTCGTTTTTTACCTTCTTCCTCACACAATGGCATCACATCACCGTCCTTCCTGGCTGAAATCTCTCCGTGGTCCACACGCAACAAAACAAAACCCATAATGCACTTTACGCAGTAACAAATCCCCAGGCTAAATGCTGCTGTTGGGACCTAACCGTTAGGACTACACCATGTGGCCTACAAAGCCTACACAGGACAAAGGGACAAAGGGGATTAAAAACTACACCGCCATTTTAGTTTCACATCTCACCCAGGTGAGAAATGTGACGTCACACAACTGGTGCCCTATTGGCTGACAACTGCAGGCACCCCAGGGGGTCCCCGGCAGCAGCCGTGAGCTTTATAAACCGAAGCCGCCTGGAGAACGCTCTCTTACTCTGACTCTTACTCTTACTCTGGCGTCTCTTCCTACAACCGGCGCAACACCACGTTGCAACGGGAGGCGACGCCTCCTGCAGCGCACCGCTGCAACAAGAGGAACCAAGCTGGTTCCTTCCTTCCAGCTACCAGACGCTGTCTGAAGTAAGCTGACTAAATCGCCAAGCCGCGATTATATCGCCGCTCGTGGAAGGAGGAAACACCAACTGTTTTCTTTATTTGAGTTTGATCAACGAGAGGAAACCCGCTCCGCTCTCGTCTGGACGAAGCCAACTCATCACGTCCCCCGCTGACGCCGGGGCCCACAAACTACCGCCGTTACGGACATAAGTGATAGTGTAGGACATGCTTGTAATTCTTGCTAACGTGTTTTAAGTTCTGATCGCGGACCGCCGAGTCCGTTTGTTCATGTGCTGCTGTATTTGAATGCTGATCGTGTACCCACGCAGCTGGGTTGATTTCTGTAACAGTGTTTGCGACTAACCTCCGCCATATTCGCGAGCTCAGATAGCCTCTACTATCAGTTAAAAGACCGGTCTCGCGGAATAAACGCCAGTTCATTCACGCGCGCCCGTGTGATAGCGGCACGCCTTCTGAGCCTCAGAATATCGCTCGCGCATTCTCTCTCTCTTTGTTTGTGTCCCGCTAACCCACGCACACACACATCCTCCGCCAGCTGTTTCCAGCTCCGGACGTTGAGGACGTAGCTCCACCTCTCGCTCTCTCTCTCTCTCTCTCTCCCTCTCGCGATCCTGTCTGACGTCAGTGGCTCCGCCCCTGAACGCTGTGAGGAATAGCTCCATCTGATGGTCGCGCCCGACCATATCTCTCTCCCTCTCTCTCTCTACACGCACACACACGCACACACACACGCACACACAAACACACACACACTCCACGTGTGTCTCTCCTTCTGTTTAGCTTAGTTTTGTGTGTTAGGTAGTTAGGTAATAAGGCTTTGTTAATTGCAGTGTTATTGATTGTGATCATTATTACTGATTTTAATAAATCTTATTATATTATAACTAGCGGTCTCTTGTGCTTGTTGTGTATATGTCACTGGATAACAGCAGGTTGTGAAGGCTAGTGCTTGAATTTCACGCCTTTTTAATTGTTCGATTGGTTTTGTACTCCTATGCCAATGATCACGATGATTGGCAGGTGAGTATAAAACCTTTATATTGAGACTGAATACAGTTTTAGGTTATCTTTTCCCTGATCCCAGGGTGGTGCCCCCTTTATTCATGATTATATCATGATAATATATTAAATATAATTATTAATATCGATAATCATATTGACATTAATAATTAGCTGTTGATAACCAAATCTGCTCCTGCTACAACCCCAACACTGCCCTCTAGTGACCATATTTAAGAACTGACTGTGGCGAAACATTTACAATCTCCTTCACAGTTTTAACAAATAGAAATGGCACAATCAAAATAAATCAACAAATGACATATGAAATAAACTTTACATTTCTCAGGTATTTAACAACCAAAGTGAAAACACAAACATGTCGGGTTTTACCACCCGGTTACACCCATAATAACACGCATTTCTTTTATTGGATACATTTAATTGATTTATTTTTACGCGCGCGCTCAGGCAGGACACTCGTGCCATCGTTACGCACACCAGGCAGCTGGTCAGTGCTGTATCTGGGCTGACGATGGCCATCAATGCCCTGGCAAAAGGGATCGAGGATGGCGTACAGAGAGTCGGGAGGTCATTAAACAGCAGTGGTGTTTCATCTGAGCCGCCGGGAGAGGGAGGGGAGATCGCAGGAGGAGATGGACGCGCGTTACGCACTAGTGGACACCAGTGGAACCTGCGAAAACGGAAAGAAAATAGATAATGGCAATTTCAACATTAATTTTGTTTGAATTTAGGCTGGGTTTTCGTTTTTTGGTGGCTGTTATTTTTTGTTTTGTTTGGTTAGAGATGGTTAGGCTATACTGCCTATGGGCCACAATATATTCTGTTGTGTTTGAGGAATGTGTTTTTCTCCTTGTTTAATTGTGTGAAAAATAAAACAAATGGACACCTCTCAAATGGTTTATGAAAAATGGCTTTGAATCAGATTGGCCCGTGTCTGCAATCCCGCAGCATTGCGTTGTCCTTCATGTGGCCGGTGTGGATTATCCTCCACGTCCAAGGCATCATGCTCGATATGTCTCTAATATTTTTCCTTCAGTCATTCCAGAAATGTTGAGTGAGCAGAAAAGACTTGTTCTCTCCGTTGCCTTTCGTTGTGCCTATGCCTGCTCCTTGCTACAACGACCGAAGCCACGTGTGCGTAAAGCTGCGCCAGTTAATACATGACTTTCAAACGTGCTAAATAAAGACGCAAATTCAGCGAACGCAATTAGTTCCAGGTTTGGCAAATCACATTGCGTGTGCTAAATTAATCTATTTGCATCTACTCCTCCCAATATTTTGCGTGTTCTGGCATATTTACATATTCATAAAGGCAAACACGCTCAATGGATTGTGCGTGCATCTGCTCTAACATGGTAAAAAAGTTAAAGTGCAGTGCATTTATCACAACAAAAATGACACAATTGCAAATACATCAGTGTTGATGTGCGTCGGTTAGATACGTCCCAGGTGTCTTGCAGCAGTAGAGAAAAGTTCCATCTCTAAAAAGAAACGTATTTCCGGGCAAGAAAAAAAAAGTCTCAAAAATGCAAAGAGGACCAGGTCATGGGGCCAGGATTCAGTGTCGGGTGGCCAGATCCACGATCCCCATGGCATGCTTTGTCATATGGAGTTAGTGCCTCATGTTTGCAGGTCTTCAGAAAGCTCAGTCCCGGACTTAAAATGACCAGGAAGTGGTTTGTAGACACATGACTTTAGCTGCCGACTTTGAATTACACCATAGACATAGATAGCTATCACCACAGCCTTTATTACATTTTAGCCATACCCTATAGTTCCCAGGCATGGATATTTTAGAAATAAGTAATAAAAATAGAAAGAAAAGAAAAGGTAATCGTCAAACACTATCGGGTACATTTCGACAATTTGTTTAAGATTTTGATAAGTGATTGTGTCCAAACATGCAGCTGTTGTTTAATTTTAAAATCCAATTTTAACATTTGTAAATTAGTATCTCTACAGGTAAGTCATTAATGCCGCTATGTGGGGGAAACGTGTATATTGTAATTGAGCTAACAAATGTTAGGGCATTACATTAATTCAATTGGTTCAGCATTTAATTCTTTCAACTCATTAAAATTTTATTTTTCATTAGAGTTGAAGATTTGAGCCTGTAAAACCGAAAGCCGACCTCATTCCTGCTACACTGAACACAGTATGCTGCTGACCTGTTTTTATTTCATGACTGGAACAAAGCAGATATAGTTTTATAAACCAGGCTGCTTAAAGTCATACATGCTTAAAGTCATACTTCAACCGAGAAATAGTGACGGTGACAGGCAGTAGATGCACAAGACAGAATAAAAGCATGCAATGTTGAAATCACACAATATAAAGTAGGCCTAATCCAACAGTGTCAAATATAAAAGCACACTTAAAACTGTCCTGTGACACACACTCTGTGGTAACATGGTCCCAGGCAGTGTTTTAGTATTTGGTTCAATGGATTCATAGGACCGCTGCATAACTGTGCATTTTACTGCTGTAGATGCACAGTTGTAAATACTCTACTCATAGCTTTCAAATTAGCTTTCAAATTGTTTTGCACTTTTGGGGTTTCTTTTATTGTATAAATTACCATTGTTTCTTTGTTACCTTGCTCTAGCTATGTATTTTCTCGCCTGTTTGGATTGATTCCTGACCAGGACATCCTTGGAAAAGAGATTGTCAAATCTCAATGGATCCTTCCTGGATAAATAAAGGTTGAAAAAAAAAAAAAGATTAAGGTTGTGGTGATTTAACTCTAAACTGTTGGGCACTTTACTCTACAGCAATGCTACTTTTTTTTTTTACATCATCACATGCAACTTTTCATGAGCTTCAGAAAAACAGCATTGTTACAATGTGTTTCGCATAAATCCAAGAGTGGCTTCACACGCTTTGTTTAAAATAAAAATAAAAAACTTTGTTTAGTTTTAATAATACTCTCAATGTCTTTGATTTGGACAATGTGGAAAAAAATGAGGTCCATCATTCTCAGAACGACATTGATCATGGACCACACTGAGTCTCACAGACAGTGTAGTTTGCAGGATGATCAATTTCACCAGCTCTTATCAGGTCAGTCAACGACAGCGACACAGAGTCAGCGCACTCTTTAATGGTAACCCTGCTCTAACGTCACCTTTAACAGCTGACTGACACCTGAGCTGATATACGTTCTATGGACCTCTAACAACTACGTGTTCTCCCGCTGTATTTATACCCCTCCGACGTGAAGCCCATTTCACTCAGGGTACAAATTCTCCACTGGCCATTTCCATGTGTGACACATTCTCCCTCTCATGGACTCTTGCCAGATACAGTTTCAGCTCTAAAATCGCTTTAGTTTTCAAATGATCGGCTTTTTTATGACAAACGCTGATGATGACGCTGCCGCTTGGAATTATGGGTAACCGCTTATAGCGCTCCGTAAAACGACTGTATTAAAATTGCACATGAAAGATCCATAAAAAAGGCACTTTCAACAGTTGTATGGCGATTGCTCAGGTGGCCTGAAAAATAGGTTGATACCTCCAACGATGCTGAAGTCAGACATCTTGAATCAGCCACCAACTGTGAGCTGCTCCCGCCTCGTTTGCATACAAGTATTCACACCGGTGTTGGGGTTGTAGCAGGAGCAGATTTGGTTATCAACAGTTAATTATTAATATCAATATGGTTATCGGTATTAATAATTATATTTAATATATTATCATGATATAATCATGAATAAACGGGGCACCACCCTGCGATCAGGGAAAAGATAACCTAAAACTGTATTCAGTCTCAATATAAAGGTTTTATACTCACATGCCAATCATCGTGATCATTCGCATGGAAGCATAAAAACAATCTAACAATTAAGAAGGGCGTGAAATTCAAGCACTAGCCTTCACAACCTGCTGTTATCCAGTGACATATACACAACAAGTACAAGAGACCGCTAGTTATAACATAATAAGATTGATTAAAATCAGTAATAATGATCACAATCAATAACACTGCAATTAACAAAGCCGTATTACCTAACTACCTAACACACAAAGCTAAGCTAAACAAAGGGAGAGACACAAGTGGAGTGTGTGCGTATGTGTGTGCGTGCGTGCGCATGTGCCTGCGTGTGTGTGCGCGTGTGTGTCGAGAGAGAGAGGGAGAGATGGCTATGTGCGGCCACCAGATGGAGCTATTCCTCACAGCGTTCAGGGGCGGAGCCATTGACGTCCGATGGGGTAGCGAGAGAGAGAGAGGTGGAGCTATTCCTCGCAGCGTTCAGGGGCGGAGCCACTGACGTCCGATGGAGTAGCGAGAGAGAGAGAGAGAGAGAGAGATAGCCGTATGTAGCCACCAGATGTAGCTATGTCCCTAGCGTCCGCCGGGAACAGCTGGCTTAGGACACGTGTGTGCGGCGTGTATGTGTGTGTGTTAGTGGGACACAAACAAAGAGAGAGAGAATGCGCGAGCGATATTCTGAGTCTCAGAAGCCGTGCCGCTACCACACGGGCTTGCGTGAATGAACTGGCGTTTATTCCGCGAGACCGGTCTTTTAACTGATAGTAGAGGCTTTCTGAGCTCGCAAATATGGCGAAGGTTAGTCGAAAACACTGTTACAGAAATCAACCCAGCTGCGTGGGTACACGATCAGCATTCACATACAGCAGCACATGAACAAACGGACTCGGCGGTCCGCGATCAGAACTTAAAACACATTAACAAGAATTACAAGCATGTCCTACACTATCGAATCTCTGCTTCTGCCCAGACAAATAGCCTCTTACTTTTGTCGATGTGAGATGCGTCGATGTGAGGGTTTCGTCCCGTGCGGTGATGGCGTTCCTTGACGCCGGCAACGGACGGTAGTTCGTGGGCGCTCGTTCAGCGCCGGATCCAATTGGTTGAAGAAAACCGTTAGTTATTCTTCCTTCTGCAGGGAAATGATGAACAATCGCGGGGCTCGGCGATTTAGTCAGCTGATTTCAGACAAAGACGGGTCGAGTTATCCGTTCTGCTGGCAGCTGGGACGAAGAAAGTTTTTCTTCTTACCGCGGGGAACGGGAGAGTTGCGCTGTCGCGGTGGTCTCCTCGGGATCCAAAATGATAAACAAAAGAAAAATAAAACGAGTAGAGAAAAAGAGGGGTAAAACAGTCTGTTGCTCGTCCAGCGAGTTTGGGGGAAAGACTGCGGCCTAGGACAAAGGGAAACGCTGCAGACGTAATCTTCACCTCCTGGTGTAACGCGAGTTACTTTGGAGAGCGAGAGGGATCTGGTGGCGCCGGGATTTATAGCTCACGGCTGGTCCGGGGGACCCCCTGGAGTCCCATGCAGTTGTCAGCCAATAGGGCCCCAGTTGTGTGACGTCAGATCTCGCAACCAGGTGGAGGTGACACTAAAATGGTGGTTGTAATTTTTTATCTCCTTTGTCCCTTTGTCTGGCCGCATTGTGTAGGCTTTGTAGGCCGCATTGTGTAGTCCTAACGGTTAGGTCCCAACACTGGTGAAAAACCTTTTAGTTGTGCTTACTGTGACAGAACATTCAAGAAAAGTCAAATTGTCTTGCTCACATGAGGGGGGATACGGGAGAGAAACCATAGTTTTGTACTAAACGTGGAAAGGTTTTGCCACAAGCGATCATTTCAAGTGTTGCAAAATGCAGAATGAGTGCAAAATGGCAACAGAATTAGAGAACATAGATGAGGTTCACAAAAATGAGAAGGCTTTTAAATGCTTTGAATGCCTCAAGGTGTTTAGACTTGTGAACCTTCTCGTTCTACACACGAGAGTTCACACTCTCCCTCAGTTTTGATTGAAATTCACTCAGAACCCCACATGTATAGGTATCACACGAGGGTGCATGCTGGAGAGAAACCACATTTTATTTTTATTTAAACCTTTATTTTAACTCGTTGGTCACTGAGGTTTCCCTCATTTACAGGGACGACGAGTTTACAAGCAGCAGCAGAACATAACAATTACATTTAATAACAGTTGCAGGATGATTTACAACGCTCAGATACCATATGTTTAAAATCAGCAAGAGTAGTTTGTAAGAATTGTGGCCAGGGGTGTACCAGTGGAGGGATGTGCTACAGGCATGCAAAATACTGCTTGCAAATGTGAGGAATTGCCATTTTTCCTTTTCGAAATGATTTGAATTTATCGTTCATCATGTTGAGTTTTAACTTTGTTGCAGCTAAACGGCTGCATATTTCTCATATATTGACTGTAAATCCAGAGGAACAGGAATGCATTTTGAACAAAAATGCCTAAATTTTGCTTCTATGAATTGTTTTGCAAATGGTTGAAATATGATCTTATTCAGAACTGTGTGTGGTGGAAATCAGTTTATGATCACCTGATGAGAAATAAGAATACAACTCCTAACAGCGCTTTTAGTAATTTATTCTATAAAGAGTCCAAAACAGGCTAGCAGTCGCTACAGACAGACTGTAAACAGACAAAGTCTAATAAGTCAAAGCCCTCGCAAACAGGGTGTCCAAGGGGACCGCATCACCGACATACAGCTTCAGAGCAAACTATCTGGCCAGATAGGGGCAGACTCCTTAAGAGTCTGACCAAGTCTTCAGTCTTGAGAGGGGCTTTTTATACAGTCGTTTGTGATGTGTGATCAGAAAGCATTGTTCCGTTGTTTGTGTAGACGGAGAACTTTGTCCAGAATGTGGTCTTTGAACCACTCATCAGTGTCCATAGATCCATATTGACTTGCCAGCTGTGCTAGTGTCACAAGATGCATTTCACAACTCATGTAACACATGACATGACATAAGTGCAGAATACAGGTTACCTCATGACACTTGGAATAGTATGAGTTAAAACTACTCAAACTACTAATTATACTATAATGAACTACTAAATGAAAAATTCCCATCACATTTCTCCCTTTTTGTCATTCTCTGACAAACACAAAAGACAGTCGAACAGCTAAGCATACAACTTCATTTAGTACACAAAGACTTTAAGAGCGAGACATCAATGATGTAAATTCACAGTGATTTAAAACATAACATCATAATAACTCTTAGTCCCTGAGAGCTTTTGCTGTCCTTCTAACTCATAGAAGACACATGATTTCATTCCTTACAAACAATCCTCATCACTATCTTTGTCCATCCATCCATCCATCCATTTTCTTCCGCTTATCCGGGACCGGGTCGCGGGGGCAGCTGCCTGAGCAGGGACGCCCAGACTTCCCTCTCCCCAGACACTTCTCCCAGCTCCTCCGGGAGGACCCCAAGGCGTTCCCAGGCCAGCCGGGTGACATAGTCACTCCAGCGTGTCCTGGGCCTTCCTCGGGGTCTCCTCCCGGTGGGGCATGCCTGGAACACCTCCCGAGGGAGGCGTCCAGGGGGCATCCGATACAGATGCCCGAGCCACCTCAACTGGCTCCTCTCGATGTGGAGGAGCAGCGCCTCTACTCCGAGCTCCTCCCGTGTGACGGAGCTCCTCACCCTATTTTCTAAGGGAGCGCCCCGCCACCCTGCGGAGGAAGCTCATTTCGGCCGCTTGTATCCGGGATCTTGTTCTTTCGGTCATGACCCAGAGTTCATGACCATAGGTGAGGGTAGGAACGTAGATTGACCGGTAAATTGAGAGCTTCGCCTTTCGGCTCAGCTCTCTCTTTACCACGACGGACTGATACAACGACCGCATTACTGCAGCCGCTGCACCGATCCGCCTGTCAATCTCACGTTCCATCCTTCCCTCACTCGTGAACAAGACCCCAAGATACTTAAACTCCTCCACTTGAGGCAGGAACTCCCCCCCGACCTGGAGGGAGCAAGCCACCTTTTTCCGGTCGAGAACCATGGCCTCAGATTTGGAGGTGCTAATCCTCATCCCGGCTGCTTCACACTCGGCTGCAAACCGCCCCAGGACATGCTGGAGGTCCTGGCTCGAAGGAGCCAACAAGACCACATCGTCCGCAAAAAGCAGGGATGAAATCCAGTGGCTCCCAAACCAGATCCCCTCCGGCCCACGGCTGCGCCTAGAAATCCTGTCCATAAAAATAATGAACAGAACCGGTGACAAAGGGCAGCCCTGCCAAAGTCCAACATGCACATGGAACAGGTCTGACTTACTGCCGGCAATGCGAACCAAGCTCCTGCTCCGGTCATACAGGGACCGAACAGCCCTTAGGAGAGGGCCCCCGACCCCGTACTCCCGAAGTACCTCCCACAGAATGCCACGAGGGACACGGTCGAATGCCTTCTCCAAGTCCACAAAACACATGTGGACTGGTTGGGCAAACTCCCATGAACCCTCGAGCACCCTGCGGAGGGTATAGAGCTGGTCCAGTGTTCCACGGCCAGGACGAAAACCGCATTGTTCCTCCTGAATCCGAGGTTCGACTATCGGCCGAATTCTCCTCTCCAGCACCCTGGAATAGACTTTCCCGGGGAGGCTGAGAAGTGTGATCCCCCGATAGTTGGAACACACCCTCCGGTCCCCCTTTTTGAATAGAGGGAGACCGATAGTCCTCCTCCATGGCCTCCCCGAACTCTTCCCAGACCCGAACCTTTGCTTCAGCGACCGCCCGTGCTGCAGCACGCTTGGCCTGCCGGTACCCGTCAGCTGCCTCGGGAGTCCCCCGAGCCAACCAGGTTCGGTAGGACTCCTTCTTCAGCTTGACAGCATCCCTTACTTCCGGTGTCCACCACCGGGTTCGGGGATTGCCACCACGACAGGCACCGGAGACCTTACGGCCAGAGCTTCGAACAGCCGCGTCAACAATGGAAGCAGAGAACAAGGTCCATTCGGACTCAATGTCCCCAGCCTCCCTCGGGATCTGGTCAAAGCTCTCCCGGAGGTGGGAGTTGAAGACCTCCCTGACAGAGGGTTCCACCAGACGTTCCCAGCAGACCCTCACAATGCGTTTAGGTCTGCCAAGTCTGCCCAGCTTCCTCCCCTGCCAGCGGATCCAACTCACCACCAGGTGGTGATCAGTTGACAGCTCAGCCCCTCTCTTCACCCGAGTGTCCAAGACATACGGCCGAAGGTCAGATGACACAACCACGAAGTCGATCATTGACCTCCGGCCTAGGGTGTCCTGGTGCCATGTGCACTGATGGACACCCTTATGTTTGAACATGGTGTTCGTTATGGACAAACCGTGACCAGCACAGAAGTCCAATAACAGATCCCCACTCGGGTTCTGATCGGGGAGGCCATTCCTCCCAATCACGCCCCTCCAGGTAACACTGTCGTTGCCCACGTGAGCGTTGAAGTCCCCCAGTAAAACAATGGAGTCCCCGGTTGGAGCACTCAAGTACCCCTCCCAAGGACTCCAAGAAGGCCGGGTACTCTGCACTGCCGTTTGGCCCATAGGCCGAAACAAGTGAGAGACCTATCCCCGACCCGAAGGCGCAGGGAAACGACCCTCTCGTTCACCGGGGAAAACTCCAACACATGGCGGTCGAGCTGGGGGGCTATAAACAAGCCCACACCAGCTCGGCGCCTTTCACCGCTGGCAACTCCAGAGTAGAAGAGAGTCCAGCCTCTCTCAAGGAGTTGGGTTCCAGAGCCCAGACTGTGCGTGGAGGTGAGCCCGACTACCTGTAGCCGGTAGCGCTCTACCTCCCGCACTAGCTCAGGTTCTTTCCCCCCCAGTGAGGTGACATTCCATGTCCACATGGCTAGAGTCACCGTCCGGGGATTGGGTCGCCGGGGCACCCGCCCAGGACAGCCACCCAAATCCCACCGCACCGGCCCCTTCTGAACCCTCCTGCGGGTGGTGGGCCTACAGGAGGGCGGGCCCACGTCGCTCTTTCGGGCTGTGCCCGGCCGGGTCCCGTGGGCACAGACCCGGCCACCAGGCGCTCGCCTGCGAGCCCCAACCCCGGGCCTGGCTCCAGGGTGGGGCCCCGGTGACGCCAATCCGGGCGACGTAGACTTCCTTGATTTAAACTCTTTCATTAAGGGCTTTGGAACCGCTCTTAGTCTGACCTGTCACCTAGGACCTGTTTGCCTTGGGAGACCCTACCAGGTGCATTAAGCCCCGGACAACATAGCTCCTAGGATCATTCAGGTGCTCAAACCCCTCCACCACGGTAAGGTGTCGGTTCAAGGAGGACTATCTTTGTCATCCTTAGCTTTGTTTGCAGAAGTCTTCTCATCCTCTACATTGATCTTCTCCTTTTCTGTGGGCTCCTCCAGTGAAGACTTCATCGTCCAAACCTAACTATTGATAAAAGAATGTCCACCAGATCCGGAGGGACGGTTGTAGTGTGAGAAGGTGATGGAGCTCGGTTTGTGCTTCACCATGCATAGGAGATCCAGGACTTTCGGCCTGAAATCAAGAACAGTTGCGAGGATAGTGAGTTGAGGACTGGAGTCCAGATTGAGAATAGGGCACAGATCCTTTGCTTCATGAACCTGTGGACTTGGGTCCACGGGTGCTCTGCTGAGAATGAGTGTCCAGGCTCCTGCAAGCACACAGCTTCCCGCTTGTGAACGTCTTCATCCAGTTCCCAAAGTGAGCTTCAGGGAGACAATGATTCCCTCTGTCTGGTCTTTGGAGAACTCACTCATTCAGGGCTTGTTGTAACGTGGACTTTGAAAAAGCATCCTTGGGTGCAGGGTGTGGAGGAGGGTATCTGAGTTTGCACTCAGAGCCCCCTCTATGTCTAGATTGAGGTGGTCCAGTTTCCTTATCAGCTGGTTCATTGACTCCGACCATGAAGACTTGACCTGCGGAGGCTCCTTCTTACTGCTGGTCTCCTCCTCCGTGTCATAACTATACCTCCTGGTCGTGCGATTGATTTCTGTACTCACAGTATCTCTCCTCCTCTGTTTGTCTTTGCCTGTGTTCCTTTGTCTGCCATTGACAAGATATTCTCCACTCTGAGGCAGCTCTGGAAACACATCATCGTTGTCACCATCTTCGTGGATGATTTTGTTGTTGTGGAGGACTTTTCCAAAGGCTGTAATTCACAGATGAGGAAGAGTGCCATCACTAGTTAGTGATAGTAACACACATGCTTCTTCTCTCAAACTCCAACCATGCAACCTGAAAGGGTGCCATGGCTTCATTGTTGGACAGAGAACGTCTCCTACGTCACCACAACTGTCACACCTTCTTGACGTGTATTGAAGCTCGGAGTGTGGGCAGAACCCAATCTGCACTCCTCCCCTCGCACCGGGGTGTTAGGTTGTGGTGATGCGATTGACTACTCACTGTCGGTGGTGACACAGCTGTCACTTGTTGGAGCTTGGCATGCTACTGGTGGAGGAAGGTGTTATTTCATCCTTGCCTCTTAGTCGAACCAGTGAGAGGATCTTCTCCCTTCGGACTTGGAATGTGTTTGCATTGAATGCACTGCTCTCTTTGTGGTCATGAGAACTTGGAATGGATCCGTGCAGTGCCTTTGCTTCCAGGTGATGCTGGAATGCAGTAGGTGGTGATGGAAGTGCAGCTTTCACCTGTGCATGACGGCCATTTCCAACAACGTTGTATGATATCCAAGCCATCTTTGAGCAGATTGATGAGATGTTTTCTCCATCCATCCATCGTCTACCGTTTATCCTGGATTCAGGATCACGGCGGCTGTGATAGACTGGCGACCTGTCCAGGTGTACCCTGCCTTCGCCCAGTGACAGCCACGGCGGCCAGGCTGTCATTGGGCGAAGGCAGGGTACACCTGGACAGGTCGCCAGTCTATCACAGGGCTGACATGTAGAGACAAACAACCATTCACACTCACATTCACACCTACGGGCAATTTAGAGTCATCAATGAACCTATCCCCATCCTGCATGCCTTTGGACTGTGGTAGGAAGCTGAGCATGCAAAATATGGGAAACAGCAAGTGTTACGTCTGAGTAGGGTTTTGGTGTACGTGGCTAAACCCATTTAATTTATGCAAACGGTTGAACTGCATTTGTCCTTACAACACGTTCTGCAAAATTAAAAACATCAGAAACCTATGTCGACGGCATCACATTTCAGTTGAGGTGGGAGGGGGAGATGCCTGCGCCGTACCTTGTGTTTATTTACGTCAACGTTTTGAAGATGCGTTACTAGACAAGCTGAGTTTAGCTGAGAACGTCGACCCGAAGCAGATAAAAAGCCGGTAGTTGCTCGTACAAGGCCGTCGTTGTACACAGCAACAAGTATATGATGCACGGCAAATTTAAGCTAATCGTAGTTCCGACGCTCTTTGAATACATCACACGGCCTGCGGTGCCGTGTCCGTCTTTCTCTTTTTACAAGAGGGGAGGAGTCACTGACACAGCAGAACATTCATCTGTCCAATAGAAAGGCTTCAAACAACTTTTCTGGTTCTTTCTGTACTTCATACCACACTTTCTCAAAATCTCTGTCTATCCCTACGTTTACGTGCAAGGTGCAGTGTAATGACTGCTCCTGCATCCACTATGTATCACATGCTTTCTCTTTCTGTCTCTTTTCTCTTCTCTGACTCACATTTCCACATCCCAAATGCCACCCAGTCTGCTTTGAATGGCACAATCTTTCTCTGCTTTCTCTTGGACAGAGTTGTGTATTGAGCTGCACAAGTTATCTCCATTTTCCTCAGTTGAACCTTCAACTGTCTTAATTGATTATTACTTACACAGCAAAGCAAAGTTATTTATAAATGGTACGATCGCAGCATATATTCACTCTCCTTTCTGTGCAGTTGGCACAAAATTGATGTCATGTAACAGTCCTTCTGGTCTATCAACTGAGTGAACGATAAGTCTAGTCTAGACAGGCCAAAAGTCGTGGCCTGAGATAAAGAAGTCAAAGTTTAAGTCGTCAAAACTTTTAAGCTTCGAGAGTCCAAGTCAGTTTGTCATGCGCGCTAAGAGTTTTACCTCTTTCTAAGTCATTTTGGGATCCACTACCTACAGTATGACGTCATCAATTGTTTTCAGCATGGATTGAATTGCTGCAATACATTTGGGAGGGAGGGATTTGCCCCTCTTGTGATCACATGTCCCAAATAGATTACTTCTTTTACAATTTGGAGTTTTTTCCAGGCTAGCCTTGTGTCTAAAATTTTAAGTAGCGCTACTGTGTCAATTTGTTTTTTTGTCACAAATCTTTTAACTAGGAAAATAGGTGTGCACACACAGGGAACAATAATGCCTAATTTTAATAAAGATTCCAATATAATTTTTATACCATCGATGGCTTCTTGTTTGAGTGGGTATTGTTTAAGGCACGGCCTATAATAAAATTTGGGGTGCACTATCAATAGTGCGGCGCCTTTCATGAGTCCCACATCATATTTATGAGTGGCCCATAGTGAAGGAGGAACCTGGGACAGAGCAGCGTTTTCTATCCACTGGTATCAGTGAATACAAATCCGTGCTGTTCATGTACCTCCAAGAGCTCTGCTGTTCTTTACAGTACTGTTCTCGTTCCTGCGGTTTTCAACACTTTACCGCTAGCGCTATATTCCCCCCTGGGATCCCTTGCAGCAACCGGTCTGAAATCTATAAGGCCAAGACAACGCTGCAACCACGGCTCCCTGTTTCATTCTTCGCGCTTGTCTCCCCTTACAACAACGGTTGCCCATCCCTAGTTATCTGTCTCATTATTACCCGCTGTGCACGTCAATGAATTACCAGGATTCACTGGCGTATACTAACGAATAAATACAGGTTTAACTATGACACGTCTGTCAACAACTCTCAGTGGTTGTGAGATATATGTATTCAACATTCTTTCGCTCTGACTCTGTAGGCTGTTTTAGACAATTTAAAATTTCTCACCGCGTTTTCTGTTGTCCTTTCAACTGGATTGGATCGGCAATCGGGGCTCCGCTGGAGGGTAGCTTCTCACCCCTTGGGGAGGAATACGGCCTCCTGTCCATCCGACGGAGTCCAGATCACACGTCCAATCCCATCCTCGTCGCCAAGTTTGTGGTGGAAATCAGTTTATGATCACCTGATGAGAAATAGTAATACAACTCCTAACAGCGCTTTTAGTAATTTATTCTATAAAGAGTCCAAAACAGGCTAGCAGTCGCTACAGACAGACTGTAAACAGACAAAGTCTAATAAGTCAAAGCCCTCGCAATGGGGGGGCCAAGCGGACCGCATCACCGACATACAGCTTCAGAGCAAACTATCTGGCCAGATAGGGGCAGACTCCTTAAGAGTCTGACCAAGTCTTCAGTCTTGAGAGGGGCTTTTTATACAGTTGTTTGTGATGTGTCATCAGAAAGCATTGTTCCGTTGTTTGTGTAGACGGAGAACTTTGTCCAGAATGTGGTCTTTGAACCACTCATCAGTGTCCATAGATCCATATTGACTTGCCAGCTGTGCTGGTGTCACAAGATGCATTTCACAACTCATGTAACACATGACATGACATAAGTAAAGAATACAGGTTACCTCATGACACTTGGAATAGTATGAGTTAAAACTACTCAAACTACCAATTATACTATAATGAACTACTAAATGAAAAATTCCCATCACACTGTGCAGCACGCCTGCACTGACGGATCTTACTGGATGTGTTTATGGTGCATTGTAAGATGATGCTCCTGTAATCAGGGGTGGAAAGAGTACCAAAAAAATCTACTCAAGTAAAAGTACTGTTACCTTGATGAAATTTTACTTAAGTAAAAGTAAAAGTACTGGTGTAAAAATCTACTTAAGTAAAAGTAAAAAGTCGCTCATTTAAAATGTACTCAGAGTAAAAGTTACTTACGGTAGTTACTTCTTAGGGGGGGGTGTATAATCTCTCCCCATGCAATAAAAAAGTACAAAGCTCAAACTCACTTTTTTATTAAAGAAAACATAGATAGATCCAGATTACAGTTCCTCCTTAATTACTCAATTAACTTGCTATTTAGTTTGAGCAGGAGCTGGTTTTCAAAGTTAGTAGAGTTCATTCTAGCTCGGTTTGCAGTGAACAGCAGTCCAGCACAGCTGAAGAGGCGCTCACAAGCAGCAGAAGCAGGCAGGCCAGTGTTGAGTTTGAGAGAGAGCTTTTTGATGAGAGGAAAAGAGTTCAGTAGGTCCATTTTGTCTGAGACACAGGCAAGGAACCCATCTAGCTCACTTGTGCTTGTTGACTTTTTGGACTTCAGTGATGAGAAGAAATCGTCCTCATCTGATGAGTGGCCGACATGCTCCATCTCATCCTCTGTCATGTGCTCAATGTGATGCTTCACATAGGCCAAAGCTGTGTTAAGTGACAAATACACACAAAACACATAGAATATATCAGACATTTAGGCTTTCATTTATGTGGCAACTTAATTCATCAGAATGTTGCCATTACAAAAACCAAAAAAATGTCTACACTCATGTAGACAGGCTCATTATTTTGTTGCATGTATGATAGTGGACTAAGCCTTCTTAAAAGTGGCAAAAACATTTTGCTGCTGGCCCTGTGCACAGCAGTACACTGCTTTGCTTCTATGCTGAAGAAGTGGAGACTCCTCCTCACAAACTGTGTGTGAGGTGACCAGCATCTACAGTAGGTGATGCACTGACTATATCTAGTTTATAAATCCCCCATCAATAATCCAAACGATACCTTTAATAATAGTAAGTGATGAAAATCATACCTGCTTCTATGACGTTGGCTTTCTCAGTCCAAGTGGTCTTGAATTTTGGCAGAAGGATCGCTGCAGCTGTCAGTTCAGGGTCTCCCATCATCCCACCAAAGCGCTTCTGGACACCAACCTGAATGGCTCTGATTAGTGGTAGGCACAACTTGCAGGATACTTCCAGCCGGCTGAGTTTTGCTTCTAACTGGAAGAGCACTGGCAGCAGCCATCCCATGTGTGTGTTTGTCTCTGACTGAAGGATGTTTAATGCCTTCGTCACAGGCTTCATCACTGCCAGTCTGCAGTCAAGAAGGCGGACACCATTTCAGCCTATGCCTCCCTGCAGACTCTCCACTTCCTGGCCCTCACAGAGACCTGGATCACCCCAGAAAACATTGCCACTCCAGCTGCCCTTTCAACTGCCTACTCGTTTTCACACTCCCCAAGACGAACAGGGTGAGGAGGAGGAACTGGGCTCCTCATCTCACCCAGGTGGTCCTACCAGGTCCTTCCTCTGGACCACCTACCCCGATCTACACTCGAATTCCACGCCGTCTCTGTCACCCTTCCTTTCAAACTCAACATCATAGTGATCTATCGCCCACCCGGTCCTCTTGGTGACTTTTTGGATGAGATGGATGCCCTCCTGAGCTGCTCCCCTGATGATGGCACACCACTCGTCGTCCTCGGTGACTTCAACATCCACCCGGGAAAGCTGCATTCATCTGAATTCATTGACTTCTTTTCCGCGTTTGACCTTACACTCTCTCCCTCTCCACCAACTCACCGGGCTGGGAACCAACTTGACCTCGTCTTCACAAGATCCTGTGGCATCTCGGCACTCTCTGTTAACCCGCTCACCGTGTCCGACCACCACTTTGTGACTTTCTCCCTCCCCATGAAGCCCACCTCATCCCTCCCCTCTACGCCTCGGATGGTCACCAGCCGCCGCAACCTGAAATCCCTCACTCCCTCCGCTCTCTCCTCAACTGTTATCTCCTCACTACCATCCTCGGAACAGTTCTCCTTAATGCCTACTGAGGAAGCCTCCTCTATCCTGATGTCCTCACTCTCCTCTTCTTTGGACACTCTCTGTCCCCCAATCTCACGACCTGCGCGATCATCTCCCTCCCCTCCCTGGCTGTCTGGACCTCTACGAACCAACAGATCATTGTTGCGAGCGTCAGAGAGAAAATGGAAGAAATCGGGCCAGCACGAGGACCTTGCTCACTACCACCACCTCCTCTCTGACTTCACCTCAACTGTTTCGGCAGCTAAATCTGCCTTCTACCTGGCAAAGATCAACTCTTCTGCCTCCAACCCCAGGAAACTCTTCTCCATGTTCTCTTCCCTCCTCACCCCTCCGACCCCTCCCCCCCCTTCCTCCCTTACTGCCGATGACTTTGCAACTTACTTTACCAAGAAAGTAAATTACATCAGCTCCTCATTCACGCTTATTCCCTCCCAGAAGACATCTCCCCCAACTCTCAACTCGGATGTTCTTACCAGCTTTAGCCCCCTCACCTCTGAAGACGTTCACGCACTTGTTACATCTAACCGTGCCACCACCTGCTCCCTCGACCCGATTCCCTCCTCTCTTCTCCAAGACATCTCACACGACATCTTGCCATTCCTCACCACCCTGATCAACTCCTCCCTCACCTCAGGTGTCATTCCAGCGGATTTAAGACAGCTACCGTGAAGCCTCTCCTTAAAAAACCCACCCTAGACGCTACTGACATCCAAAGCTACAGACCTGTATCTCTTCTTTCATTCCTCTCTAAAACCTTGGAACGCGCCGCCTTCAACCAACTGTCATCCTATCTCTCGCGGAACAACCTCCTAGACCCTAATCAATCAGGATTCAGGACTGCTCACTCCACTGAGACGGCCCTCCTCACAGTGACCGAGTCCCTGCGAGACGCCAGAGCCTCATCCAACTCCTCCGTTCTCATTCTCCTCGACCTATCTGCTGCATTCGACACAGTCAACCACCAAATCCTCCTCTCCACTCTGGCTGAACTTGGCATATCTGACTCTGCTCTCACCTGGTTTACATCATACCTGACAAATCGCACCTTTCAGGTCACATGGAACGGCTCTATGTCCAAACCCCGTCCTCTGACACTCACATTGCAACTCGAATCTCGGACTGTCTGGCTGACATCTCTGTCTGGACAACTACACATCACCTCAAGCTTAACCTGAATAAAACCGAACTCCTCTTCATCCCAGGGAAAGACTGCCCTCGCATGGACCTGTCGGTCACTGTCGAGGGCATCACAGTATTACCTTCCTCAACTGCGAGGAACCTGGGTGTAATCCTCGATGACCAACTATCCTGCACCCCCAACATCACTGCTGTGGCCCGATCCTGCAGATTTGCCCTCTACAATATCCGCAGGCGGCCGAAATGAGCTTCCTCCGCAGGGTGGCGGGGCGCTCCCTTAGAGATAGGGTGAGGAGCTCCGTCACACGGGAGGAGCTCGGAGTAGAGGCGCTGCTCCTCCACATCGAGAGGAGCCAGTTGAGGTGGCTCGGGCATCTGTATCGGATGCCCCCTGGACGCCTCCCTCGGGAGGTGTTCCAGGCATGCCCCACCGGGAGGAGACCCCGAGGAAGACCCAGGACACGCTGGAGTGACTATGTCACCCGGCTGGCCTGGGAACGCCTTGGGGTCCTCCCGGAGGAGCTGGGGGAAGTGTCCGGGGAGAGGGAAGTCTGGGCGTCCCTGCTCAGGCAGCTGCCCCCGCGACCCGGTCCCGGATAAAGCGGAAGAAAATGGATGGATGGATGGATGGAATATCCGCAGGATTCGGACCTTCCTCACAAAGGATACAACGCAAGTCTTGGTCCAAGCACTGGTCATCTCCCGCCTTGACTACTGCAACTCTCTCCTGGCCGGACTCCCGGCCTCTGCGATTAAACCATTGCAGCGTATCCAGAACGCTGCAGCACGCCTTATCTTCAATCTACCCAAATTCTCCCACGTGACCCCCCTCCTCCGTGACCTCCACTGGCTCCCTGTTGCAGCACGCATCCAATTCAAGACGATGACACTGGCCTTCATGGCCATCAATGGAACGGCACCTGTCTACCTTCAAACACTGGTCAAACCTCATGCCCCGAAGCGAGCACTTCGCTCCTCTACTTCAGCTGGCCGGCTGGTACCACCATCGCTGAAATCAAACAAATGTCGCTCAGCAAAGTCCAGACTCTTTTCTGTTCTGGCGCCTCCAGTGGTGGAACGAACTCCCGACCAATGTCAGGACAGCAGAGTCATTTGCTATCTTCCGAAAAAGGCTCAAGACACCTGTTCAGACCTCACCTCGACTCTACATAGCATGACCTACTAACACCCTCCCTCGACACCCCCCCCCAAAAAAAAAAAAAACCTTACCTATAGCACTCTGATCTTAGCACTGTTGCTCTTGAAGCACTACTCTACTCAGATGAGGACCTAACACTTGTTCTATTTTTTAGCTCTTACTTTATCGGCAATGATACGTTGTGGTTTCTTTGTTTCCTTCTTTTGACAAATGTACTTATTGTAAGTCGCTTTGGACAAAAGCGTCTGCTAAATGACCTAAATGTAAATGTAAATGTAAATCACTGTGCAGTACTGGGTCAAGAAGGCGATTTCAGCCGGACTCAGCCTATATGACATAAAGCAAATATCAACAGATAAATATGTTATGATATCAAATAAATCCACTCATGTTCTATTCAGACTGTATGCTCAATGTGTGTGTATTTATGTACTATTCACCCTCTGTGTTTTATGGAAAAAGGTGTAATTGAAAATGTAATGGAGAATGTGTGAGAGAGTCATTATTTCAAACTGAATAGTGATTACATAATGTATTCCATTTCAGGAGTACTCACATTTTCACCTTCAATTTCTCACAGACATTTCTGATGGCACACTCTCCCTTCTCGTTTATAATTTGTATGATCCTCTCCACAGCCATGTATGTGGAGTTCCACCGTGTTTGATTTGGCCGTATGAACTGGAGGTTGCACTCTTCTTCCACAGTTTCTGCAGCCATATGTGACCGACCTGTTTTGTTCCACAGTCCTTGGCATTTCCCAAAGGCTGCACGTGATAGCGGCTTGTATCATTCTGTTCTTCTGCCTTGGCAGCATCTGTTGTGGCGATTAAGTTTAACAGGTGACAAGCGCACCTTTGATGAGGAGGCAGTTGGTATTCAAGACCGTTGTTTTCTTCCAGGATGTTGAATGTGTCTTGATGGGTGACTTTGGGCTCTTCTTCAGAAGAGTCTGACTCGGCTTCCGTGGACGGGCTCTGCTCCCCAAACACGCTGAATGCTTTGATAAAATTTGACCCGCTGTCTGTTGTGATTCTTACAACTTTTCCCCTTAACCCGTACTGACAGTGAACGTCATCAAGGGCACCTGCTAGCACATCGAACGTGTGGGACCCCCTCAACCTCTGGCATGCAAGTGCAGCGGATCTTCTCTCCAAGGTTTCTTCATCTATCCAATGACAGGTGACCCCTATGAAACTTCTCTGGTGTGCTGTCCAACAATCGGTGGTAGTTGCAACATAACTGACTCCACTGAGGTGTGACATCACCTCATCATTTTAGCTCAGGAGGTAGAGCGTTCGGCTGGCAACCGCAAGATTGCTGGTTCGATCCTCGGCTCCTCCTAGCTGAGTGCCTGGTGTCCCTGAGCAAGACACCTCACCCCAATTGCTCCTGACGAGCTGGCTGTCGCCCTGCATGGTTGACTCCGCCGTCAGTGTGTGAATGTGTGAGTGAATGGGTGAGTGACAGTCATTCCTGTAAAGCGCTTTGGAGAAAAGCACTATATAAATGAGGCCATTTACCATTTACACCACAGCCTTCTTCATTTGAGTGGAAGCTGCCTGTATTCTGGCCCGGAGAGTCGGTCTGGAAATGATCTTGCATTGAGGATTCAGTGTTGATACAAGTTCTTTAAAAGCAGGTTGTTCAACCACAGCAAATGGATGAAGGCCTTCACAAATGAAGTTAATCAGAACCTTGTCAACTTTTGCTTGTGGCACACGTTTGGTTCCACCCACTGCCACCAAGTCAGATATTTTTGCTTGCTTGCTTGGGTTTTTTTCTGGTTCCAGGGTCCGTTTCCGTGCTGCCACGAGGTCAGTGTAGACCTTCATCTTTGATGGATGTTTTCTCTGTGAACAAAAAGCAACAAACATCATCATATAAATCATCAAAACCATGTTTTCATTAAACATACAGTTAAAATATTTTTTATATTAATAGATTAATTCATATTTTTCAAAGTTCATGTAGAAAGAGTAGACTATATCATGGATGGGTCACTGGCAGACTTTAAGTGTGGTCCCAGATCACCTGGTTTTATCCTGCATATAAGATTACTGAATGAAAAACATTCACCAATATATCAATCAATCAATCAATCAATCTTTATTTATATAGCGTCAAATCACAACAACAGTCATATCAAGGAACTTTACACATAGAGCAGGTCTAGACCATACTCTTTAATTTCATTTTAAAGAGACCCAATATTAGAACAACACTAAAAGATTTTTTATTAGCCAAAGCTTAATAACTTTTTGGTATATTTTTCGGTGTGTTAATACACTCATAAGCAATTTTCAATGCATATCATAGCAATATTAGCATAATTTTGTGTGAAATTAAGGTATGAGTGAAGTAAATTATTTCCAACAATATGTACTTAAGTAAAAGTACACAAAAAAACTACTCAATTACAGTAACGAGAGTAAATGTAACTCGTTACTTTCCACCCCTGCCTGTAATACAGCAACATTGGTTCAGGAGTGGTTCAGGAAACATTCTTGAAAGTAGTTGATGACTATCACCATTCATTTCCCGACACCTTTCCCGCTGAAGTGGACGCACTCATACATAAACATCTCTTTGACCGTCGAGCGACATTTAAATAATAACGAAAACGACCAAACTATGTGATTGCTCTTGTTTCCAGCAGACAATACTACTAAACGATGGTACAAAGCTGATGTGGCTCTCATTAATGCGACAAAGCTTTCAGGCCACCTGAGCAATCGCCATACAACTGTTGAAAGTGCCTTTTTTATGGATCTTTCATGTGCAATTTTAATACAGTTGTTTTACGGAGCGCTATAAGCGTTTACCCATAATTCCAAGCGGCAGCGTCATCATCAGCGTTTGTCATAAAAAAGCTGATCATTTGAAAACTAAAGCGATTTTAGAGCTGAAACTTTCTCTGGCAAGAGTCCGTGAGAGGGAGAATGTGTCACACATGGAAATGGCCAGTGGAGAAAAATATTGCACCCTGAGTGAAACGGGCTTCACGTCGGAGGGGTATAAATACAGCGGGAGAACACGTAGTTGTTGGGCATTGATGGCCATCGTCAGCCCAGATACAGCACTGACCAGCTGCCTGGTGTGCGTAACGATGGCACGAGTGTCCTGCCTGAGCGCGCGCGTAAAAATAAATCAATTAAATGTATCCAATAAAAGAAATGCGTGTTATTATGGGCATACCTTCCTCTACAGTTTCTGGCTCAAGGGTGTCAAATCCTTGAATTCCTACAATCTGTTCATCGGAGAAAGTCAACAGCACCCTTCGCTCTTCTTCTTACATCTTGCCATCTCCTCTTAATTTCATCGGCTGTTCCCAGCAAACATTTTGACGTCTATTTGACGTCTAATCAACGTCGGTCAGGCAGGTCGATTCGACGTCTACCAGAGTTGCTGAAATGAAAGTTTTTCTGACGTCGGTCTCATGACCAACGGCTCTTCGACGGCATCAATTCACGTCGTTTCAACGTCGTTTCAACGACATATCAACGGCTCACAGAGCAGGCTACTTCAATCTATGTCATTATTACGTCGTATAGATGACTTTTCAACGTCTCTACGTGACGTCTATTTGACGTCTAATCAATGTCGGTCTCATGACCGAAGTCATTTCGACGGCTCTTAGATGGCATCAATTCACGTCGTTTCAACGTAGTTTCGACGGCATATCAACCTTTGTCAAAATACACATGTAATGTATTGCATTTAAAAATATGTTTACCTAAATCTAGTTTCAACTAGTGCCTACATAACTGGCATTACCACATCCATACATTCTATGACAAGCACAGCTCTTGTGCTACATGTGCAATTCTCAATGCTCTAATCTACAACTATTTAAATTAATTTATCAATTTCAGCAAAAAAATCCTTAAAATGCAAAGAGGTCAAAAAGTCCAATAGACAACACCAGCAAATTTCACATTTGCCAACTTAACATATCACAGGAATGGTGAACCTGGTCAAAACTTTCATAGTAAATAAACTCACCTGTGATAAAGTAAAAAATACTCGAGTAATGTTCATCCATACTGTAAAATACAAGTAGTACATGGACTAATCTCAGGTAAAAAAAAAAAAAGAGACAGCATTCAGGACCAGATATATGTAACAGGTTTTCTTTATATTGAATAATTGAATAAAAAAAAACTAACATGTTTATTGGATCAAATGTTTAATTGACTTAATTTATATTGCAGTTATGTGGGGGTCTGCCCCTTGCCCCCACTCCTTGCTGGGGCATGTTGGCTCTGAATTACAGTCTCTATTTCGGCATCTGTGGCCTTTGGACTCCATCTCTTGACAGCACCTGGAGAGAGGGCATAAGAAGAAAATAAACATTTTACAGAGCGCCTATTCAGATGTTAAATGCACTTTATAGATGGCAAGAACAAATTGTTTTGGGAGTTGAAAGAGTAATGAAAGAACCACTTCTTAGAGCCACTCAGTAGCCTGAATCTGATGGTTCCTAATAAAGCCAGTAGGCATTAACAGTCTGTCCTATGGTAGCCCAGCTGAGCCCAGGATAGCCACATGCACATGAAGCCCATTCAGTCATTTCAATTATATCAATCTTACACTTGATGACATGGAACATCTTTGTGGCTTTAAAAGGCAGTTTGTTTCTTTGCCCCCCTCCATGCATGTTGAACTTCGCCATGACTCCATTCGTCATGAGCCTGTAAGACAAAATTACTGTTAGCATTTTGTACATACGAAATAAAAATAGCACCAAGAGTTTGTCATTTCCATTATTGGATCAGTAATATAGAAAGTTGTGTACTATAACTGCTGTTTTAGGTGTTTGACATGGAATTATTTTTGTCTTCAGTGGGTAGGGCTATGGGTACTCTGTGGTGCTTTACCTTTTTTGAAAGTCCAGCGGAGCTGGATCACAACCAGCATTTGTATGGAGGGAGAGATCGCCGGATTCAGTGGTGTTTACTTTCAGAGCGTCTCCGCCTACAGCGTCAGGTCATTAGGCTATATATATATATATATATATATATATATATATATATATATGACTTTTATATACAGTCTTTGGAGACCACTGAAAGAAGTTGTGCTGTCAGAGCAGGACAGATGATCAGATGTATAATCAGTTAACAATTTCAAAAATTATTAAAACTAAATCTCAGTGTTTCAGTTGTTATATGTCCGTGTTGCTTAAACGCAAATATTTAATATGTCTATGCTATTTTAACCGTTCTTTGTTGTCTTTTTACAGAGACATACCTGTTCAAGCACTTTGTAGTGCAATCCCTTGTATTTTTGCCACCGACTCTGGACAACAAGGTGGCCAGTGCCTAGTGATGCCTCAATACGGTTGAGCTGGTCCTGCAGTTGCTGAAACATCGTCACCACCTTCCTTTGGAATCCTGAATTGATAATAAATGAACTACTCAGCCAAAGAAAAACCTTAGAGCGTATTCCAATTGTGGTAATGACACAGCAACAGTGTGATTAACAAGTTTGACTTACGTTCTTCAGACATTGGATACGGATTATTTTTCTTTACTGTGGGACACAGGCAAAGCATAATTAGCAGTGCACATTGTGGGAACAATTTTATAAAATGGTTCATGCCTAAAAAATAAAAAAATCTAGACTACAATTAAATGCTAGCAGAAGTGTGAGTTTAAAACAGTAAAGTTTAACCTACTTTTCTGTCTACCTGGTGCCGTCACCCTGGGGGAAGTTTGTCTTCCACGGGAGGGAAGTTTTCTTGGCGAATGCCTCACCTCACTACCTGCAATACAAAAGGACAGATTGCATATATAACAGGGCAAGACAACAACTACATCCACAAAAACAACATGCCGCAGGATATGAAGTGTCCATTTATGCAGTGTTTGAGTTATCAGTAGAGATGCAATTGTGGCCCCATGGCCATTTTAGTAGCCTAAATAATCGTATGCATTGTTTTCATTGTTGTTTTATAATGTTTGTATAGTTTTTATGCTTTCTGATTTTGTTAAACGTTATACGGTCGCTGCCGCTGTTGCCACCATTGTCGTGGCTTTCAGAAGTCCGTCCGTATATACAGTGTTGCAGTAGCAGTTTACATCCGATACCGGAGTAGCCTACTAAGCTGTTTTTTCTTTATCAGACTTGCATCATATGTAATGAATCCCTTAAGTGACATCTAATTCAGTGTGTTACACAATAATTAAAAGAATTGAGTCATCTAATATTACATTTATTGCTAATATTTTGATAATGGATTTGTCATAACATTCAGACTTAGATCCTTTTACAATTGTGTAAACATGAAATTAAATTCAACAAAACTGAACATTGTTGAGTTGAAGGCACAAGATTGTCACTTACGTCTCGGTGTCAGTTGTTCAGGTGATGCACCAGTTTGATTCATTGCCGACACATTGGGGGAGATAATGATTGATACTTTGACAAAACGAAAAAAAAAAGATGTTATCCGGCTGAAAGAGACATTTTGAAAAGAGTTTTTAGAACTATGTGTGCGTTATCTATGCTGTATTTCTGTGTTTTACTCAGGTTTAGATCACTGCCATATCAATGTAGGAATTTATATGTAAAATGAAAATTCAGTCACCTACTCACTGTCATGCTGATGAGAAATCCGGTGTAGTTTTTTCATCCTCAAAACACTGCTTGAGTACCATGGGGACAGAGCTTCCAGTATCCCCCCCCCCAAAAGAACAAACTCTAATTAAAGTGGAATTATACTAGAAGCTGTCTGCCTGTGATACTCAAGCAGTTTTTTGAGGATAAAAAAATACAACGGATTGCTCAACAGCATGATGTTGAGTAGATGACTGAATTAAGATAAAAAAGTGAACTATTCATTTAAGCAAAAATTGACAGAAGGGTCACAGACCAAGTTGTTATCTAAAAAGTGCATTACTAACTACAAGTAATCCATAAATATATATGAAAACATTTATCAATTTTGACCATTTTAATTCAAGCATCACATAACATCCTCCCTGGAGGAAATATACTTTTGCCACCAAAAGTGGAAGGAGGCAAGATTACTTGAATAATTGTTGATAACTTTTAACACCTATTCAACCTTGACAAGTGAAAACATTTCTAGTTTGCCTTGATAAGAACTCACGTGCGGGTGTGGCACTGAATTGGCTTGAATCCTTGAGTTCCTCTTCTGGTGTCATCGGGCTCCCTAAAATAATTTAGGTTGTTAAAAGATAAATCCAGCCATAATCGCAAATATACAACTTACATCTTAATAATAAAAATAAATACTCATTGGTGTCCAAGTTCGTGTCCGGCGAGGTGACTGTCTCACACGACCTATGAAACAGGTCAGATTAATTATTGAAAACATCTCTGAAATCACATGAAAAAAAATAATAAAAAGAGAAAGAAAGAATATTTACTTTTTGGGTTGTCCACCTCCACTGGGCTGAGGCATGGTGATACCATCATGGATGAATAATGCAGTTATAGAAATATGTCTTTAAAAAATTAAAATAAAACTTATTAACTAATGTAGACATTTCATTAAAAAAAAACAAATTCCAATTACTTCTTAAATCGACCGTCTCATTAAAAGGTGGTGATGCAGTTGAAGCCATCTTCCGGCTTCTGGTGTATGGCATCCGAGTCTTTTCTGCAGAAAAATCAGCAAACAATTTTAAATAAGTACAGGTTTTCTACTTCTAACTGTAACATGAGTCCTGCATAGTTAAGTGCAAATCTCTTAAAAATGTTACTTGGGATTTTTGGTGATGTAGGGCAAATGCGATGTGGAGGGCCCTTTTGTCCTTGGGGACCTGTGGGAAACAATGATGACAGTAACCTGACACACGTCAATCAGTTATGTGCTGAAGTGAGTCTGAGCCAGCAAATTATTTTTAGTACATTTCACCAGGGATACAGTGGTTTATTACAAGACATACGATACTGTCTGTCACAAACAGAGCACTACTTTAAATGAAATTGCACTTGCCTTTACCGTGGTATTTGCCAGAGACCATACGCTGACGTGGCATTTCACTCCGATCTACATTAATATAAACAATTTCAAATCAGTACAGCTTATCTACATATAACCGTGACATGAGTCCTGTACAGTTAGTTTTGTTCAACTTTCGAAAAAGTGTTACGTTTCAAATCCTTTGCTGCTGTGCTGCTGGCACATGGGCTTTTTGATGGATGGCCTTTCTTATGTGGAGGCATCTGGAGGGCTTGGGAACCTGTGGATATACAGATATATGTTTTTAATTCCTTAATGTTAAGCAATGACAGTAACCTGACACACACACATCAATCAGTTTTGTTGGATCATAGTGTATTCCTATTAGGGCTGGGCGATAAATCGGCAAAATCAATTAATTCGAGTTTTTGGTTTAGGACGATTTTAAAAAATGAAAATTTAGTTTTTATTTAACTTGCTCCGCCGCTGCTCCTCATGGGCTCCCGTAGTTCATAGTGGCTCTGCCCCTCGCATTGACTTTCCACTGAGAAACAAAACAAAAACATGCAGCGAGCTCGTCCCTAAAACGGCACCGTCTCGTTAGTGGCTTGGTTGTGTAGCGTCGGACCTCGAACAAACCACGGTCCGCTGCAAAGTTTGTTCAAAGGCTGTTGTGACTAAAGACAGCGGACCGACATTTATTTCAGCATCTCAAACAGACGCATGTATCACAGTGGGACACTTGTTGTTCACTATAAAAAAATTTAAAAAATCGCTTAAAATCGTAAATAGAGTTTGGTGTGAGAAAATCAGAGATTCAACTTTTTAGTCATATCGCCCAGCCCCAATTCCTATTAAAACTTCATAAGAAAATCAATTTCTTCATTCTGTCAACCAAGTCACATGGATTATAGATATAAAATTAAAAGCCATTTCCACTCATAATCAATGTTTACGTCCAATATCAGGTCACCTATAAGCAGCACCACACTATCAAAAGTGTGTTAGCAGGTGCAGTAACATTAAAGAAACCGCATTTTTAAAAGAGTGAACTTGATAACAGTTTTAGGAGTAGGGTGTTCATCACTTGTCTCACTTTACTAATTTAGTAAACTTATGTTAAATTCCAACCAAGCATAACAATATGGTACATGTCCACCAACAATATATATTTACCTTTCGTGACCCGTCTGGTGAAGTCACATCTGCATGTATCACAGTGTAAGAAATTTTTGTTAAGCCCTAATAAGTGCCTACCAATACTATAAAAACTAAAAATTTCTCACCTTCCACAAAGTCTTCCAAAATTCGTTTTCGCCTAATGCGCTTGGCCTTCTCTATTGGGGGATCAAACAGATCATCGCTGTAGGCAGGATTGTCCATCTCCAAAACTCAGCCTGACCAAAAATAGCATAGAAAGATAGTGAGCACAGACAACATACCTATCAAGTAGGGGTGGAACGGTTCACAAAATCCACGGTTCAATTCATATCACAAGGTTGCAGTGTCCATAGGAGAGGTGGATGTGGTGGAGGTAACAGGGCAGAACAGGGCTGGAAATGACGATGATGATTATGGTGATTATGATGATGGTAATGGTGGCTAGGCTTAAGAGATGAGAAAGTATATCAGGAATGGATAAAGCCCTTTGATTAGCAAATTGGGAAAAAAAATAATAAAAAACGCCTACTGTTTACATGAGTTTTGTGGCCAGAGCCTTCTGAAATTTAGATGTCAAAATCTCGTATTTTTAAAAATAAAACCCGGCCCCTAAAGGGTTAACAAATGCTAACAACAAATAGTTATTTACTGTCACTAATGTAATGTAATGGACAGTCACAGTCAGGAAACTTTATAATAACAGAAGTAATAGAGTTCTAAGGTAGGAACGTTGTAAATAGATAAAGTTATCAAATAGAGATAATAATAGCCTACTTACAATATACTACTTAATATTTATATATAATGTTTACATATAAATTATTTTATTTTGCAACTTATCGATTGACCCAATTTCATTTTATTATGCTCCATCTATACACCAAACCTACAGTAGCCTCGACTACCTGCAGAACAGTGTGTAACATGTTATTTCAGAAGTGGAAGAATGGCTGCTGTTGTACAATGACAGGGATGTGCTTGTGCTTTTCATGCTGACTGGAGGAAGTCTAATGCAGCGTTCACACCGGACGCGATAGACGCGAATACAATCGCGTGAGAAGCGTGTATCGCGCCGCTTGATCATTTTGGACTATTCGCTTCATTCGCGTCATTCGCGTCATTTGCGTCATTTGCGTCATTTGCGTCATTTGCGTCATTCGCGCATGACGCTCATTTTTGAACCGGTACGGCTCTAGCGGGGGAAACAAGGGCAGCGCCGGCGGGGAGCTGGCGGGTCACGTCGGCGGACCCTCCGCCTCGGGGTACCCGATGCCAGAGTCCGTGAGCCTCCTCCGGGAGCCACGTCCCTCGCACCTCTCCCCAGGGAGAGTCGGGGCCACATTCGACTACGACCTCAGATCAGACGAGACAACCCACTAGGATTCCCTCAGTAGAAGAGGGAAGAGCCCAGCGCCGAATCCCCGTCCGACGGGCGGGCGGACGTGGCGTACGGAAGACCGATTGCCCGGTGTCGCTCGGGGGAGTCCTTCTGATCGAGGCTCAGCCCATGGACGGTGTGAGGCCGTCGCGCCGGGGTCCGGTCTTCCCGAGTCGGGTTGTTTGGGAATGCAGCCCATCCATCTCAGCTCATCTGTCTGTCGGCTTGAACTCGTCGCTGATTGGCTGTCGCGGCGCGATGCCGCCTGAAAAGTTAGATATTTTCAACTTTATTCGCGTCGCTTCAGACGCGAATGGCGCGTCTGACGCGAATGGCGCGTCTGAAGCGACGCCATTCGCTTCATTCGCGTCAGACGCGCCATTCGCGCCGCGTCTCATCGGGCCAGACGCTCCATTTGCGCCGCCTCCGTCTGAATCGCGTGTCATCGCGCCATTTACATTGATTTTCAATGTAGAGTCGCCGCTCAATTTGCGTCTATCGCGTCCGGTGTGAACGCTCCATAACCCAGAGACTTCACTCGCTGGTCTGCTACTCATTCAGAACGTAGCCGGCTGTTTGCGCTGTCCTGCTCTGCTGTCCTGCTCTGCTCTGCTCTGTATGCTGTGTTTCCGGCATCGAGGCTCAGTTGCGCGTGCCTATGAACCAAACGGTACACACGCGCCCCGAACCGTGACAAGCGAACCGTTCCCCCCCCTACTATCAAGTAATCTGTTAACAGCAGCAAGCCGTACTTACACCACCATCAACAAGGACACGCAGAAATACAATTGAGTAATTATTGGTGCCCGTGGCCTAACCGGCGACTGTTAGACCAAAACAATTCAGCTACAGATGCATTATATTAATTATGCACCGACACCAGAAAGCCAAAGAGCTATGTAGTTGTCCAGAAGGAGTTAGTTAGGGTTAGGGTTAGTAGGAGGAAAAAGTAAATTTCAGAAGAGACTTAGATTTGAAAGTAGTGCTGTCAATCGATTAAAATATTTTAACCTCTGAGGGTTAAACTAGGCTTTATACTTTCCTTTTTTCTTTTAACATACTAGCAGTCAGGCTATACTGCTCTTCTTTTTATTCAGCAGTTATTTGGTTCAATTGATTTGGGTAAACGCAATTTTTCTGAGAGCACTAATTTAAAATACATAAAACATGCAAGGGTAATCAATGCATATCAGATTAATAACTGATGCTGCGCAATTTAACATACCTTGGAATACAAAACTATTTCTCCACAGTATGCAGAAGAGGGAAGATGGCAAACCCATTCCGATAGGGTAAGCAAACAGCTTTCCTTTCCAGATCTTCTACCTTCAAGTGTCGGCGCTTAGCTCTTTCAAAACTCTCCACATACACAATGTTTAACAGTTTAGACCTGCAGGGATCCTGGAATAGATCATCAGTGTCATCTTAGCTGAGAACATCGACAACGAGTGTTCCATCTCCTCTTTTCACTTGGAAAAGTCCTCGTTTGGAAGCAGAAAGCATCGGTCTCGCGGTTTAGCAGAAATGACGGGAGTAGATCTTCTCTGGCGGTGCTTATGCAAGTTGTGCGCCTGGGCCTTCTCTGCAAGACCTGGACTACAGGATTGCGGCTGCTGCGAACCATTTTCTTAATGACCTGAAGATGGTTCTCGAAAGGGAAACATGAGAGGTCATCCAATGAGCACTTGAAGAAACTTACATCTTCATGCAGGTGCTTTAAGGAATGGACATTGTAGGTGGGGAATATCTGTCCATAGAAGTCAGCACTTGCATCAACAAAGTGATCCATGAGATCCTTTGCATAGTCCATATATGCATTTCTCTTCTCTGCATCTTTTTCCAACAGAATGGACATACCGACTGTTAATGTTAAGAAATGACTGTAGAGCGGTTGTGGAATGACACTGCTCAAGACTATTGGCCCTGAGTACAAGAGAAACTGACGGAATTCTGTGGCCTTCCAACGATCGATTTCAGTCAGAGATCGGGGTTGCCTTACAAATTCACCTGGCATAGCTCCATTCAGGCTAACCAACCTTTCCGACAATTCCTCCTGCTGCCTCCGATGTAATTTGAAGTTAGAGGGTCCACGAATGAGAAACACCAGGATGCATTTGACAACACCAACGCACACCAGATGCATGTAATCAACTGGAAACTGCTCAATGCACCTAATCCCTAAATTAAGGAGAGGAGATAGCATCTTCTGATGATTAACATACTTGAATTGGCTGAACATTTCATCAGTTCTACTGGGAGCGACATCTGTGGCTGTGTAAACCATCCTACTGTTTATGCGTAGTGCTGTTGCTTTACATCGCTCACAGCCATGGCTGGCATTGTGGCCTTTAGTGCACTTCAGAAAAGCTCTTGCGGGTGCATCACAGATAAATGCCCTGATGCTCACTTTGTGAACTTTGCCCTGATAATTAACTTCTCTTTCCAGCAAACCAGCTAAATCCTCCATCAAGTCTTCAATGAATTCTGCTAATGGTTCAGGTTTACCTCTTCCTAAATACAGCGCCACAATGAATGGATCAGCACCAGCACATGTGGCCAAGATGGGCCAAAAATGTTTCTTGGTTGACTTGAAAACTGGAACACCATCTATGTTGAATCCAGACCATAATATGCATATTGACCATTGCACTTGAGCTGGCACTGAACGTCTTTTGGAGTTTGGAGAAGAGTCCGGGCATCTTTGGGAAGACGATGGCCATGTCTTCTCAGAACGCCCAACAAACCATTAACAACACTTAGGGTTTGATTGCTGGCTGTTGCCCATTGAGCCAAATCTCCAGCTAGAGTTCCTGTCTCATTGTCAGAACCGTGTGCCTCAGCCATATCTCCATCCGATTGACTAGAATCAACAATGTCATGCTCAAATTCTAGGGTTGGCTCTTCGTCAGAATCGGCATTACTGCTTGTGGCCATCAATTGCTCATCAACTGAATTACCAGGCAGTTCTGAGGTATCATCCGCCAAAACTTGCTCTGCCAGGGACTGTTCTCCCTGCTGTAAGGTGGTTTCTTCCTGTGGTTCATCAGACTCATGCTCCTGTGCAGCAGCATCTTCAGCACCACTGTCTTCAGCTTCAGCATCTGCTCTCGACCTCCGTCTTCTCCACTCACGCAAGTAGTTAGAAGCCATAGGGCTGTTTAAAGCAGCAACAATGTGGTTACAATACTGTAACAAGAATGCATGTAGTTTAAAGCAACTGAAGCACTGCGATTCTATTGCTAGGTCTGCCACGTCTTTATTTTTAAAAATATCAATAGGTATGTAACAACGCATTATGTAATAATGGAATAGATTTTCACCACATTATGTACCAATGCCGCATTTTGTAATAATCTGCCATTTAGTAATGACATTCTTGAATGCAATATGTATTAAACTTAGCCACAGTTTGTAAGAAGTTGTTAATTATTGCACCAGTTATTACAAATTACGGAAGTTGCACTTTTTTTTATGAAGAAAATGTAATAATTTGGCAAACTTTATATTAAACCACCAAGATGGACGTCTTATTTGGAAAAATACATTATACCATCAGAACAACATTGACTTTAAGCTCCAGGTTCAATCATAAGTGTGTTTGAAAGCTCATAGAGACCAAAACTGCACTAAATGTTGGAAGACATGCATACATGCAATCTGAATTATGTAATGCCCCACCCTCTTTAGTTTTTTTTATTATTAGTAATATATGTAGTTCTATTAGTATTATGTAGTTGTATTATGATAATATATCAAACAATAAAAACAATCAGTCCATCAATAAGACATCCATCTTGGTGGTTTAGTACATAATGCACCAAATTATTACATTTTCTTCATAAAAAAGTGCAACACCCTCTATTTGTATTAACTGGTGCAATATGTTACAAATTACAAAATGCGGCACAGTTTATTACATATTGCGTTCAAGAATTGTATTACAAAATGTGGCAGATTACAAAATGCGGCGTTATTACATAATGACGTGAAAATGTATTACATCATTACATAATGCGGCATTATTACTCAAACCGAAACAAATGACACGAATGGCAATATGAAAGGCATCAACATACAAAGAACGAGCTGAGACCATATTTCTAAAACAGTGCGAATAATAAATACTAACCCCCTGTGAACACAACACACAGAGGCAACACTAAGCATAATTTCTCTTTCATGCAGGTGCCTGGCTGTTCACACAGGGAGCACAATAGCACATTAGAGGTTTTCTTTTAAAGGACAATTCCATTTCATTTCAAACATGTGCTACAGTTTCGGAATACATTTACTCTAAAAGAATGAATTTCAAGATATTCAAACTGTTGCTGCTGTTATGCATTAGCTCCTCTGTCCAAGCATCATCACAACAGCGTAAAAAACAGGGGCGGACGGCTCTGAGGCTGTATCCAAATCTTCATATTCATTCAAGCCCCCCCATTCAAGTGTGTGTGTGTGTGTATCTCACCTGGTGTGCGTCTCACAATAAACCTGTGAAGTGAGGTAAATTGGACAAATAGTTATCAAAACAGGCCTAGGCGAGGGACAGAGACACACAAATAGATTACTTTTATATGTAGAGAGATAGTGACATTGATTAACCTCTGAAGTCAATAAAAATGTAAACATTTTAGTATGCCTAAAATTAAAAAAACTGTTTAAGGATGAATAACTGCTTGTGGCTTCATCTGAGCATGTCAATGGCATTATGGGGCTGTAGCCACACTATCAGTGAACACTTGTTTCAAATTGGAAGAAGATGGCACAAAGTATGACCATTCTACAACTACGCTGTGATTGACAGATAACCAGCCACAGTGTCAGTCACGTCTTTACAATAAGCTGGCGTCCTCTGCCGTTGCGGTCGTGTAGCGACACCAGACAACTATCAGCATGTGTCAACGGTTAGACCCCAGTTATAAGACGATTTCTGGCCACATATCAATGTCCGTGGACCAGATCGTTTTCTGGAGCTGGTATGGATAATTATCGAGTCCAACTGACCTCAATTTGTTTTGGTAATCTATGTTTACTCCGGTTTCGCTATCTGTCTCAATGTTGTTGCGGTTTGTTTTGCCACTCAGTCCTAATGACAGGGGTGTGTCCTATGGCATTATATTTGTGCCACATTTATGAAGGAGCAATGTGAGATTTTGAGCGCAGAAAAATATATTTTGCGAGCACAGAAATTATATTTTGAAGAGAAATGATACGCGAGCAAAACATAATGTCATTTGAGCAGGCAAAAATATATTAATTTCACTCAGTTTTACTCATGCCCTCTCTCAAACTCTTGCTCGCTGCGCTGCAGACCGCTGCACTGCAGCGCTGCAGACCGCTGCGCTGCAGACCGCTGCACTCCGCTGCACTGCACCGCTCTCAAACTGTCCCTTCTGTGCGCGCTCAACTTTGTCGTACGCTCACTCAACTTGGCACAGCGTTACAAATGTGCCACAATAGCAACCAATCAGAGACTTGGAGAAGCTCAATTCTGATTGGCTGTTTCGTCTCCAATCACAACGCTTCCATAACACCCCGAACAAGTGGGATTTTAGATTTCCAGCCGGCAGAATGGCTAGAAATTCATAACTCACCTGACGTTGTGGCGTATTGCTTGGAAGAGAACCAAGCCTTGCTGGCCATCGTCCCTGAGAAGACAGAAATAACAGAAATAGAAGAGACATTACAAACTGTAAAATGTTTGGGACGCGTACGAGTGAGAGGAAGAATGCTAAGTGAAACTGGAAAGGATGTACTAGTGCTTTGTGAATGCAGAGAAAAAATTAACCAATGCAACTGTCCCATCTGAAGTGTTGAGCTTGGATGAAAAAACAGAATGGCCAATTTTCACTGTTGCCGAAAGTGCAGGTTCTGATGGAGATTTTAACCTTAAACTTAATGCCCTGCTACAAGCAGAAGGAAAGTCTATGGAAGATGTGCAGGCTTTGCTGACTCCGCAGCCCATCTCACCTACTGAAGCCATCCTTCGTGCTGTCGGCGACCTGTTCGATAAATCAGCTAAGCCATCGGTGGAAAGTGGAGGATACCGTCGCCTGCGGATCTTTTCAGGTACTGTGCCTACTCCAGCAGGAGAGGAACAATTTGACCACTGGTTAGAGCAAGCTTACCTGATGGTTGAAGAGAGTGAGGGCTCGGCAAAAGACAAGAGGAGGAGAATAATGGAAAGCTTAAAAGGGCCAGCCTTGGAGGTGATAAAAGCAGTGCGTCTCTCCAATCCTGATGTTACCCCCAACAAGTGCTTAGAGGCCTTGAAAATGCCTTTGGACTAGCAGAGTCAGGAGATGACCTGTATTTCGCATTCAGAATGCCGCAGCAGCAAGCTGGTGAGAAATTATCTGATTTCTTAAGAAGATTGGAGCGTTGCCTGTCCAAAGTGATACAAAGAGGTGGTCTCCCTCCCAGAGCCATGGATGGTGCACGACTCGAGCAGCTTCTTAGAGGTGCAGTTAATGCTGACTTGATGTTAATTCAGCTCCGACTGAGAGAGAGGAGGGCCAACCCCCCAACCTTCCTCGAGCTCCTGAAAGAAATTCGTACAGAAGAAGAATATGAAGCTTCTCGAGCAAAGCTAAACCATTCAGTATATACAGTTCATACCAAGCTTCAAGAGGAAAACAAACACTCAGAGATACAGAGTTTGAGAGCTGAAATTAAAGAAGTGAAATCAATGTTTGCAGCGCTCTCTACACAAGACAAAATGACACAAAATGAAAACCTTCAGACTAACCTCGAAAAAGCCCCAGAGTCTAAGGCCGACCCAGAGGTGGTAGCTCTGAGGAAACAAGTGAAACAGTTGCAACAGAAAGTGAACACCAGATTGCCCTGTCCAGCTACAACCTCACCTACAGTGATGACTGTAAACACTCCAAACAGACAAGGGGTCGAGACAGACGAGCGTTTCTGCTATCGCTGTGGTGAAAATGGACACATGGCGGGGAAGTGCAAAAACCCAGAGAACCAAAACAAAGTGATCCAGAGACTCATTCAAGCTCTCAAAAAGGCCAAGACACCTACTGGTAGTGCCACCTCACCAGAAACTGAGTGTACTGTGAGGAGGAGTGCAGTGGACCAGATTGCTTCAGCAGGCATACCAGAGGGGTTGATAGGGCCACCATCTTTGGAGCCTCTGAAAGTGAATGGACATTTGTGCGATGCATTACTCGACAGTGGTTCCCGAGTTAGCATCATCTTTGAATCCTGGTACAGGAGGCATCTTGCTGATACCCCTATTCGACTAGTAACCGACCTCAACATTTGGGGTTTAAGTGACTCTGATTACCCTTACCTTGGCTATGTGGCGGTGGACCTAGAGTTTCCCAAGAAGATAGCAGGTACCCCAACAGCCCTATCAGCCCTGGCCCTCATTTGTCCTGATCCACCAGGTCCCGATCAGACGCCTGTGATAATAGGGACAAATACCAAAGCTAACCTGTCCAAGCGGCTAGCCCAGCTGCGTGAAGATAGGGTTGGAGGAACTGTAGCCCACACCCTCGGCATACAGAACACTGTCACTGAAACAGTCAAAGAAAAAAACATTGATTTGACAAAAGAAGAAGAGGATGATGAAGTAGGTTCTCTACAGTTGGAGGGTCCAAGCTCACTTACCCTACCTGCAGGTTGCAGTGGTAAAGTAGTCTGCAAAGTGGTGCTAGGGAAGTCGCTGCCAAATGACATCTTGATAGTTGAGGCCTCCAGCACAGCAAGTCTCCCAGCAGGCATTATGCTCCAACCTATGGTAATACCAAGCAATGCCGTGGACATTAACCGGCTAACAGTGCTGGTTCATAATGAGTCGCAGAAGGAAGTGACAATTCCAGCCGGCGCTGTATTGGGTCACCTGTGTGTGGCTGATGTGGTTACTACAGTGCCAAAACAGAAGTCAGAGGCTGAGGATGCTTTTGATGTCAGCCTGATCGACTTTGGTGAGTCACCTGTTCCCGAAACATGAAAAGCAAGGCTCCGACAGAAACTGTCAGAGAGAGCAGATGTATTCTCTCTCCATGAACTGGATGTGGGACTCGCCAAAGAAGTGGAGCACACGATCCGCTTACACGATCCACGGCCCTTTCGTGAACGCTCCAGGCGCATTGCTCCAGCGGATATCGACGATGTGCGGCATCATATCCAGAAGCTATTAGCAGCAGGCATCATTAAAGAGTCCAGAAGTCCATATGCATCACCCATAGTGGTTGTTAGAAAAAAGAATGGGGATGTAAGGATGTGCATCGACTACCGCACGCTAAACAGCCGCACTGTCCCAGATCAATATACTACCCCACGCATTGACGAGGCTCTTGACTGTCTGTCGGGTAGTAAATGGTTTTCTGTCCTCGACTTGAGAAGTGGGTACTATCAAATAGCCATGAAAGAAGAGGACAAAGAAAAAACTGCGTTTATCTGCCCTCTTGGGTTCTACCAGTTTGAAAGGATGCCTCAGGGCATAACAGGAGCTCCTGCAACCTTTCAGAGGCTCATGGAGAAAGCCGTTGGCGATATGAACATGCTCCAAGTGATAGTTTATCTGGATGATTTGATTATATTTGGAAAGACCGTGGCAGAACACGAAGAGAGACTCGTAAAGGTGCTGGACAGACTCAGAGAGGTTGGGCTCAAGATTTCACTTGACAAATGTCAGTTTTGTCAAACAAAGGTCAAGTATGTGGGTCACATCGTGACTGCTGAAGGTGTTTCAGCTGACCCCGCAAAAATTGAAGCTGTGACCACTTGGCCCAAACCTTCCAATCTCAAGACCCTACGATCCTTTTTGGGTTTTTGTGGGTATTACAGACAATTTATCCACAACTACTCCTCCATCGTCCGCCCTTTGACCGACCTCACTAAAGGTTATGGCCCCACCCAGCGTGGCAGAAAACCAACAAAAGGGAAGAGTGATGTCTATTTGGATGAGAAGGAACCATTTGGAGACAGATGGGATGAGTCATGCACTGAAGCATTTGAAAAAATTAAAGAGTGTTTGACGAAGGCTCCAGTGCTCGCCTTTGCAGATCCTGACAAACCATACACGCTGCATGTGGATGCTAGCCTCACGGGACTTGGAGCTGTTCTATATCAAGAGCATCCAGAAGGGTTGAGGCCAGTTGCATTTGCAAGCAGAAAACTGAGCTCTTCAGAAAAAAATTATGCCATTCACCAGTTAGAGTTTCTGTCGCTTAAATGGGCAGTTGTCGAGAAATTTCACGACTATCTCTACGGAGCCCGCTTTACTGTGCGTACAGACAACAACCCTCTAACTTATGTCTTGACATCGGCAAAGCTCAATGCTACTGGACATCGGTGGCTGTCAGATTTGTCAGTGTACGATTTTGACATAATCTACAGACCTGGTAGAAATAACATTTACGGCGATCTGTTATCGCGTATGGAGGCAAGAGATGATGAGATGGAGTGGCAGAGCATCTCTCAGGCTGGAGTCAAGTCAATTTGCCAGCGAGTTGGTGTTCTTGGTCCATTGGCAGACTCCCCTAAGTATGCGGAACAGCTTGGAGCGCCACCTGACTGCATCCCTGATGTGTATGCTTTCCCCACGCATCTTCAGCTGAACTCGCTGGAACAAATGTCCAGGCAGGACTTAATTGCAGCCCAAGCTCAAGACAGCTTGATAGCACCTACTGTACAAGCTATAAAGTCAGGCAAGTGGCAAGATAACCCAGAATTGATCCCTATGAAGAGAGAAATTGGTAAGCTAGTCATGACTGACGGGTTACTACATCGGGTGAGCACATGCCATACACGAAAAAAGACACAGCAGCTAGTGCTACCTGCTAAGTTCAAAGCAGTGGTACTCAAAACCATGCACGATGACCTCGGCCATTTAGGAGTGGAAAGAGTTACTGACATGATCAGGAGCCGGTTCTTCTGGCCGAAGATGTCAGTCGATGTGGAGCAATATGTTAAAAATTGTGGGGAGTGTGTCCTCCGGAAGACTCCATGTCAAAGAGCTGCACCATTACATCAGATTGTGAGTTCTGGGCCTATGGACCTAGTCTGTATCGACTTCCTGTCTATGGAACCTGACACTAGAGCAGTGAGTAATGTGCTTGTCATAACTGACCATTTTACAAGATACGCCCAAGCTTTTCCCACTCAAAATCAAAAAGCTCTCACAGTTGCAAAAGTCTTGGTGGAAAAGTATTTTGTACATTATGGCTTACCATCCCGTATACATTCTGATCAAGGCAGAGACTTTGAGTCGCGACTCATTAAAGAGCTGCTAAGGATGTTGGGCATACAGAAGTCACGGACCACCCCCTACCACCCGCAGGGCGATCCTCAACCTGAACGTTTCAATCGAACTATGTTGTCCATGTTGGCCACACTCAATCAGGAAAAGAAGCGGCAATGGAGTCAGCATGTGGTACACCTTGTGCATGCATATAATAGCACTAAGTGCGATGCCACGGGGTATTCCCCGTATTTTCTGATGTTTGGACGAGAGGCCCGACTCCCACTGGATATGTGTTTTGGGACCTGCCCCGATGGAAAAGGTGACCAACCACATTCTGCGTATGTTGCCAAACTGAAAGAAGACTTACAGAAAGCCTACAACCTGGCTATGGAGGTATCTAACAAGAAACACCAGCAAAATAAAAGGGCGTATGACAAGAGACTCCGGTTCCACAACCTGGAACCTGGTGACAGAGTATTGCTGAAAAATCTTGGATTGAAGGGCAAACACAAACTGGAGAATCGCTGGTACAGTGTGCCTTATGTCGTGGTGGATAAGATGCCAAACTTGCCTGTATACAGAGTGAGGCCACTGAATGAGAAAGGGAAGCTCAAAACATTGCACAGAGATAATCTCCTCCCCATAGGAGATCAAGTGAGGATCCCAGTGCTGGATGAAACAGAGAAGGTACCAAGGAGACCTGCAACCCGAAGTTGTGTCCCCAACAGACACAAAAGAAACACAACAGATCACACTGTACAAAGGGAGTGTAATACCTCAAGCGACTCCTCTGATCTGGAGTGTGAATGGCCAACCAGACCCTACAGGAAGTTTATGGGAAAACTCATCCAAGGGAGAGAAAGACACAGTGCTGATGGATCAGAGCAGCTGGAAGTCCTCAGTCCTTCAGAAGACAGTCATTCAGAAAGAGACGAATCCTCTGCAGAGCATGTTCCAGACCTTGCTTCAAAGACTGACTCTGAGCCAGAGCCCAGCTCCAGTGAAGATGAACGACCGCCCTCGAGCTGTTCTAATGTACATGTGACACCAAAGCCAAGTAGGCCAAAAAGATCATTGAAACCAGTTGTAAGACTTACCTATGATGAGCCAGGAAAAGGCAAAGACCAGCCCATTACCATTGTACACAGAGGGATTACTATACAAATAGGTAAACACTCAAGTAGTCCTATTTAAACTCACCCTTGAGAAACTGAAGTTAATTCCGGTGATCTGATGAGGACATCAGATATTTAAAGGGGGGGAGGGTGTAACCCTGTTAAAAATCATCCATAAAAATAGTTAATAAATAATAAATAGTTTTGATATGTTCATCTTTGGGTAAAAATGTGATTAAAAGTTTAAAAAGACACAAAGGTGCAGTTATTAAGTATTTAATTTTATTTTGAAGGATCTCATGGGTAAAGAGGAAGTACTGATCGAGAAAAAGTGTTATCCTAGTCCTTAATTGGTTAAGGTGTGACGTACAGGGTTAGACAGGAAGAGAGAGTGAGAGTGTGTGTGGATATGTTTTGTGGGAGGGAACTTGACGGAAGGATCGGCGAGAGAGGACGGCGACGCATGGCGGCGAGTGGGAACTTTTTCAGAGACAAAGGGCCCTAGTTTCGTAGACCAGGCGCAGTCAGCTTTCAGCACACCTGCGCCGCGGCGACGGGGTGTGTCCGCCTGGACTTTGCAAGTTTCGTGCACCGCGCAGGCTCGCGCAGGCACACCTCCCGTCTCGCCCACCGGCGCAAGTGGGAAAGAGGGAGGAGAAGAAGGCGTGAGTGGGAGACGAGGAGGAGACGAGGAGGAGACGAGGCGTGGACTGGGATTGGGCGCGTTTCGGATTGCATGCATTTGCGCCGATGCATGCATGAGACTTGAGAGGATCCGCCGGAACTCGTCATAAACACGCCAAGTTCCCACTACGTCAAGTCGGACACAGGTGCACTTCACGGACTTTTTTTTATTATTTTTTTTATTTAAACTTTATTAATAATTGTATACATAACAAAAACTATCGCGCCAGGGGAAACTTCACGGACTTTGCACAAAGAATATGGCCTGCTCAGTGACGCTGGCTTTCTTCGTCGCTGACGAACTCGAGCCGAGGCATTTGAAGTCCCGTTGTTGACGGCTGAGGAATTTTCTCACGTGGGAAATACCACGTGATAATTCTAACCAACTAGGGCAACGTCGAGGGGAGTGTCTTATGTCCGCTCTTATTTCAGACCATCTGCAGAGAAAAGCATGCGAAGGGAGGTACCTGGAGATACCGCGAGTGTTTAAAGTCATGTGACATGTCGCAAAGGGAAGTTATCACCAGCATTTGTGACGTTTTTTTCCCAGAATGCCTTGTTTTGCGAGGCAAATGCATGCGCATGCTTCATTCGAAACAAGCCTATTAATACAGCCGATTCAGATCTTCACCAATCAAATGAGCTCCTCTCCTCTCCTTTAATGCGTTAGGGGAGGTTCAGTGCAAGTTCCGTCACTTGACAACCCGATGACAGAAGCAGCGCCGCCGCTCCCACCACGCTCATCACGCACTGTGCGCGCGTATCATAATAATAACAATGCCCATATTATAAAAAACAGGAGAGAGAGAGGGAGATGTTTTGGTCCGAGAGGCTGAGTTTCCGTTACGCGTGCCATCCGCCTTTGATCTGACGTCAGATGTGACGGGACAATCTATATAGATATAAATTCACGTGTTGATTCAATTAGTTGCATTAAATAGTGTTTGTTGTGATTATTTATTGCATTTAAATGTGCCTGGAACTGTGGAAACCTGCCTGTGAGGTCTCGGTGACATGTGCGCACTGCGCGCCGTCAGCCAAACTTCCACTCCGCCAGCTGTGATTCGCATTGAATGAATGGACTTTATTTACGCCTTGCGCCGAAAGTAGACCAGGTTGGAGCTGGCGAGCTTTCAGCGCAGTCTCGGCGAGGCTTTTTGCCACGAAACTTCTGCTACGCCAAGCTGAATCTGTGACGCCTCCCCCTGCTGTGCCGCCACACCCATCTTGGCGCAGGCGATCCACCAAACTGCCAAACTGACGGTGCGCAAGACTGCGCGGGTCGGAACTTGCATTGCGCAGGCTCCGACACCCTGCGCCGCCCTGCGCTGCGCCACGAAACTAGGGCCCAAAGTGTGTAGTTAGTATCTACGAGACTGTCTGCTCGGCATTCTTGACCTGGATATTGAAGCTATACCTGTTTGGTGCGCAGCCAGAGACTTTCTGCTCGGAGGTTTCTGTTGTAGCTGCAGTTGTTTAGCTTAGCATAGCCGTTAAGCTACTCCAGAGTGTGTAATTAGCATACACTTAGCCGAGAGAAGCTAACCCAGCTACTATTGACTGCCTCGTGGTCTCAACGCGGGACGCGAGGATTCATTTTGACCACTGCTGACCGATGTGGGACTCGTCTCGTCTGGACATCATCGCGGGCCGCCTGTGAGAGACCTCACTGCCTTCGCACCTGTCTGCCGCCAGTTTGGGTGCCAAGCTGCAGCATCGCCTGTCATCGGGGACCTGGACCGGGTAAACGGTTGCTAGTTGAAGTTGAGTCGCACTAGAGGTAACACTTTCCATTTCTTTGTTCCTGGATCATTTGGATTAAAATTGTGGATTTCCTCGCTCTCAAGCATCACCATATCAGGCCTGCAACGGGGGATATTTTAGTTTTGCCGGCTGTGTGTATGTGTGTGAGTGTGGGCCCACTGAGTTGTGTTTGAGTATATTTGTGCAACTTAAAAGGTTATTTGTGAAACTTAAAGGTACTTTCTAACTTAAAAGAGTATTTTTTTTAAAACTTAAAGGAGTGCAATTTTTGTAAATTGAAGTGTGTTAATTCAATAGTAAAGGTATTTTTCATAGAGATTGATGTTCTAATTTTGGTTAATCTGGTTAAATAATAGTGAGCAAGATCTTTTGTGATTTAATTGTGATTTAAAAAAAGAAGATAACAACTAAGTTTTTTATTGAGAGTGTATTATTTTGGGGAATTATATTTGGAGCTGAAATAAATAATTGACTGATGATTTTCTAAAACAATTTGTAAATTTCTTTGACATAACTCAAGCTTAAAGGTGAGTACCGTAGCTGCCTATTATTAAGTTGGTCATAAAAAATATTGTTACAAGGGCTTTATTTTCAGTAAAAAAATAGTTTCTTTACGAACTCAGGGCCCCTGCTGTAATCGGGAGAAGTGGGCTACAATTACAATACTTTTAGTAACTCACCTTTCACAGGTGTCTGTGTCTCCTTGCCAAACGACACTGCAAAGTTCTTCTTGCGCATGCGTAGGAAACCGCTAGATGCGCTAACTACGTGAGGAACTATAGTTCCTAGATGGATGCTAGAATCACAAACATTTTGTGTCATATCTCCCCAGCTAAGTGTTTCCCTCTTATTTTGTCAGTTTCTGTCTTGTGCTTCTGTGTTTTATTTTGTTACTCACCCTGTTGTCTCTGTTCTAGGTCCGTCACTTCCTGCCCCTGTGTCCTTACCTCCTGTGTGATTACCTGTCCCCGCCCTGATGTGTTTCACCTGTGTCTCATTGTCTCACTCCCTGTATGCTTTAAGTTGTCTGCCTTCCCCCTACTCCTGTGCCAGTTCGTCTTAGCTTGTCTAGCGTTCCAGCCCTTTTTTCCTAGTGTTCCGAGAGTGTTTTTGATAGCCTGACCTTTTGCCTGCTTCTCCGACCCTGCCTCTGCCTGACCCCCTCTGGATTTGTCTGCCTGTCTTGGACTGCTATTCTGTGTACCGAACCCGTTTTTTGGATTAAAGTCTTTTGTCTTCTCTAAGCCTGTGTCCTGCATTTTGGGTCCACCCTCTGCTCGGCCGTGACGCCAGTTCTCCCGAGGGAGATCCCCGTCTTCTTCATGGCGTCGCCCTTCTCCTCCCAGGACTACTTCCTCTTCACCGGCGGAGGAGCCCATGCAGGTGGGACGCACCCGCCTCTCTCCGGAGGAACGACAGCGCCGTATGGTGGAGGGGAGGTGCATTTACTGTGGGCAGAACGGACATTATATCGCCACCTGCCCTCTAAGAAACTCGGCACCTTCCAGCAAGGTAAGGGTGCTCACTAGCAGTACCTTATCCATCTCTAATCCTGCTAAACTGCAAGTCTCAGTCACCCTTACCTCTCCTTCACAAACTGTAGTAACCCCAGTGTTTATTGACTCAGGCTCAGATGCTAATTTCATGGACTTTTCTCTTGCTAGTCCTCTCGGGCTAAAGACTTATCGGCTTCAGAGACCCATAGAGGCCTTCGCTCTGGACGGCAGACTTATCTGTAAGGTCACTCATCACACTCAGTCTCTCCTTCTCTCCTTTCCAGACTCCCACACGGAGAGAATTAGTTTTCATGTTTTCAAGGCTCCTCAGCACTCATTAGTCTTAGGTCACCCCTGGCTCTCCTCACATAACCCACACATAGACTGGAACACTAGTCAAGTAATATCCTGTGGTAAAGACTGTATGGGAAATTGTTTTCCCACCACCAAGGCTCTGACCCCCTCAGTTGACGCTGATTATCCCGACCTCTCCAAGGTTCCCTCCTGTTACCACCAGCTTAGGGAGGTGTTCAATAAAGCCCGAGCCCTTTCCCTTCCTCCACATCGCTCGTATGATTGTGCTATTGAGCTCCTTCCAGGAGCTGCTCCGCCTAAGGGGAGGCTTTACTCCCTGTCTGGACCAGAGACCTTGGCCATGAGGAAGTACATTGAGGAATCCCTCGCCACTGGAATCATCCGTCCCTCCTCCTCACCTGCCGGAGCAGGGTTCTTCTTTGTGGACAAAAAGGATAAATCTCTACGGCCCTGCATTGATTACAGAGGACTTAATGACATCACCATTAAGAACAGGTACCCCTCCCTTTGATCTCTTCTGCTTTTGAACTGTTACAAGGAGCCAAATGGTTCACCAAATTAGATCTCCGCAATGCCTATCATTTGGTCAGAATCGGGGAGGGGGATGAGTGGAAAACTGCTTTTAACACACCCAGCGGCCATTATGAGTATCTGGTGATGCCTTTTGGCCTAACTAATGCACCAGCAGTTTTCCAGGCACTGGTTAATGACGTCCTAAGGGACTTTTTGAATGACTTTGTGTTTGTCTACTTGGATGATATCCTGATCTTCTCTCCTGACGAGCAGTCTCATATCCAGCATGTCAGCAAGGTCCTACAGCGGCTCCTCCAGCACCAGCTCTATGTCAAGGCCGAGAAGTGTGAATTTCATGTTGACTCTGTGTCCTTCCTCGGCTTCAAGATTACCCAAGGAAAGGTGGCGATGGATCAGGAGAAGGTGAGGGCAGTGGCTGAATGGCCGATTCCCACCTCCAGGAAGGAGGTGCAGCGATTTCTGGGCTTCGCCAACTTCTATAGGAAGTTCATAAGAAATTTTAGCTCTATTGCTGCACCTTTACATGCTCTAACCTCTCCTAAGACTCCTTTCCAGTGGACTAGCCGTGCCAACTCCGCCTACACTTCCCTCAAGAAAAGTTTCTCGTCTGCTCCCATACTCACCGTGCCAGATCCGGAACGCCAGTTTGTTGTGGAGGTGGATGCATCGGACGTGGGCATTGGGGCAGTCCTTTCCCAGAGGTCTGCAGCAGACGGCCGTCTGCACCCCTGTGCTTATCTCTCTAAAAGACTTTCCCCTGCAGAGAGAAATTACGACGTGGGAAACAGAGAACTGCTGGCGGTGAAGGTGGCACTGGAGGAGTGGCGGCACTGGCTGGAGGGAGCACAGAGCCCCTTTCTCGTATGGACTGATCACAAGAACCTGGAGTACCTGAAGAAGGCCAAGAGACTGAATGCTCGTCAAGCAAGGTGGGCTCTTTTCCTTACCCGCTTTAATTTCACCCTGTCTTACCGTCCTGGCTCCAAGAACACCAAACCTGATGCTCTGTCTCGTCTGTTTTCAGCCGAGAGTAATGATCATTCTGACTCAACGATTCTCCCTTCGTCCTGTGTGGTGGGGGCTGTTTCCTGGGGAATAGAGGACCAGGTCTTAAGAGCTAATGTTAATAATCCCCCACCAGTCGGCTGTCCGCCGAATCGTTTATTTGTCCCTGATCAGCTTCGTTCACAGGTCATTCACTGGGCCCACGCTTCCCGATTCTCCTGCCACCCAGGAGTCAAACGAACCCTCTTTGTGACAAGGCAAAGATTTTGGTGGCCCGCCATGGAAGGGGACATCACGGACTACGTCACTGCCTGCCCTGTGTGCGCTCGGTGCAAAACCTCCCGTCGCCCCACTTCAGGCCTGCTTCGCCCTCTCCCGGTGCCACGACGGCCCTGGTCGGACATCTCTGTGGACTTTGTCACTGGACTCCCACCTTCGGAAGGTAACACAACCATTCTCACTGTTGTAGACCGTTTCTCTAAGATGGTTCATTTTATTCCCCTGCCTAAGCTGCCCTCAGCCAAGGAGACGGCGGAGGTAATGCTGCAACATGTGTTTCGTCTCCATGGTCTGCCCAAGGATATTGTCTCCGACCGAGGTCCCCAGTTTGTGGCCCAGTTCTGGCAGACTTTTTGTTCGCTCCTGGGAGCCACGGCCAGCCTGTCCTCAGGTTATCACCCTCAATCCAACGGTCAGACGGAACGCTTAAACCAAGTCCTGGAGACCAGCCTTCGTTGCCTCGCCACCCAGAACCCCAGCTCCTGGAGTAAACAACTAATCTGGGCTGAATATGCCCACAACTCTCTCCCCAGCTCCTCCTCTGGTTTTTCACCCTTCCACTGTGTCTACGGCTACCAGCCCCCTCTCTTCCCTGCCGTGGAAAAGGAGGTCAACGTCCCATCAGCTCTTGCCCTGATCCGCCGCTGCCGCCGTACATGGGCCATCGCCAGACGCTCTCTACTGCGCCACTCGGACCAGTATAAGGTGGCGGCAGACAGGCGACGCTCCAAGGGACCCAGTTATCAGGAGGGACAAAAAGTGTGGCTTTCTACAAAGAACCTGCCCCTCCGTGTGGAAGCCAGGAAGCTTGCCCCCAGGTTTGTGGGTCCATTTCCGATTTCTAAAGTTATTAATCCTGTTGCTGTGAGGCTAAGACTCCCCAGGACCATGAGGGTGCATCCGACATTCCACATCAGCCAGGTGAAACCCTCCAGAGAAAGCGCTCTGGTCCCTGCCTCCAGACCCCCACCTCCCCCCCGGTTTGTGGACGGGGGCCCTGTCTTCACGGTCCGCAAGCTTCTGGCTGTTCGCCGACGGGGACGTGGTTTCCAGTACATGGTTGACTGGGAGGGCTACGGTCCGGAGCATGATGTGCCTGCTAGACACATCATGGACCCAGACCTTATCCGAGACTTCCACCGTGAACATCCTGGGGAGCCGAGGCCGCCAGGTGTCGGCCGTTGAGGGGGGGGGGTACTGTCATATCTCCCCAGCTAAGTGTTTCCCTCTTATTTTGTCAGTTTCTGTCTTGTGCTTCTGTGTTTTATTTTGTTACTCACACTGTTGTCTCTGTTCTAGGTCCGTCACTTCCTGCCCCTGTGTCCTTACCTCCTGTGTGATTACCTGTCCCCGCCCTGATGTGTTTTAAGTTGTCTGCCTTCCCCCTACTCCTGTGCCAGTTCGTCTTAGCTTGTCTAGCGTTCCAGCCCTTTTTTCCTAGTGTTCCGAGAGTGTTTTTGATAGCCTGACCTTTTGCCTGCTTCTCCGACCCTGCCTCTGCCTGACCCCCTCTGGATTTGTCTGCCTGTCTTGGACTGCTATTCTGTGTACCGAACCCGTTTTTTGGATTAAAGTCTTTTGTCTTCTCTAAGCCTGTGTCCTGCATTTTGGGTCCACCCTCTGCTCGGCCGTGACATTTTGCCCACATTGCCAATATGATACTACATTATTTTCTTAAATTCACGAACATATTTCCATTATTTCGAATAGTTTTTAACATTCGTACGTTGATATGTCGTTGAAACAACGTCTAAATGACGTTGGTCATTTCAGCCCCTCAGGTAGACGTCAAATCAACCTGCCTGCCCGACGTTAATCAGACGTCCCGACATGATTGGATATCTGCATCTCGACACAGCAGTAGATAGAGGAAATCATTCTTGACAGTGTTTTTTCAGTTAAATATGTTTTCTTTGAGATCGTATTCCCCTAATGTTATCATGTCGAAAAAAAGTTGAATTAAAGTCACGTCGTGACGCGACGTCGATTGGACGTCTTCATCTAGACGCAGGTCGAGAAAACGTTTTTTGGCAGTGTTTATTCAGTTAAACCGCTCTAAAATGCATATTTAATTAGGTCATATTTGCCATGATATTATTTTATGATGTTGAAAAACAGTCGAATTAAAGTCACGATGTGACGCGACGTCGATTGGACGTCTTCATCTAGACGCAGGTCGACAAAATGTTTGCTGGGTTCTTCTTGTTTTGCTGACAGCATTGACTTTGTCAGAGATATCCTTCCATATCGCGTTTCTCCTGGATCTCGTGAATGTGTTTGTTTGCCTCCTCCACTGACCTCCAATTCAATGGCTTCAAATTTCATCTTTCGTTTGCACCCACTCACTCCCACGTTCTCCATGGTGAAAACTAGTAACCAAATCCTAAATACATGTAATGAAAAAAAAAAATGAAAAAATTCCTTTGTACAATGTGTTCATGTATGGTTAGGATGAGTAATTGTTTGACTAAGTAATCATAATTCATTGTGCATGTCTTCCAGGTTAAGAACTCATCGTGATCTCATGGTTGTGATACATTTGTCCATATTTAATATTGGATTGTTTCCAGTTCACCTAAGTGCAGCTAAGGTTATTGCTAAAAGCGTAGTCATATAGAAATGTTTACAGTGCTTTCATTAATCCAGTGCTCCTTCATTTATGTTTGGGATGTGAGCTTAAGGAAAGCGATGTAGATCATTGATGATGTTCCCTTTGTGCCCAGTAGGGGTCGCACCATCTCTGTATATTCTGTGAGTGTTCGGGTTATCGGTGCTCAGTTAGTTATGCCTGCTAGGCTGTACGTAAGGCTCCCACTCCATGCTCTCTGAGTTATAATAAAACCACACTCTTTGGAGATAATGTGTAATCATTGAACTCACACACATACACAAGAAAGCATCTACAGATATCCTCCCATATCGCGTTTCTCCTGGATATATTAATGTTTCTTTGTTGTAACTCGTGAATGTGTTTGTTTGCCTCCTCCACTTACACCTCCAATTCAATGGCTTCAAATTTCATCTTTCGTTTGTGCCCACTCACTCCCATGTTCTCCATGGTGAAAACTAGTAACACACGCAAAAACCTCATTTAAATAAGGCGGTTTCCAACACGTTTGCGCAAAGCAACAGCGCTTTCTGTTAGCGCGCGCAAGCAATTTAGCGGCCCTTATCTGAGATCTTAGTAAAGCAGGCCCTGAGTCTCTTATGATGTTTTGATGGGGGGGGAAATGAACTCGTAGGTCACTGCAAGAAATTGATCAAGTAAAAGTATATTTGACAATAACGCCACTGTCTGAATTATTATTCTGGTGTAGAGTTATAGCGCGTACATGCCTTTAAATATTCCCGCATTTTCAAGATGCCTTCTTTCAATTTTAGATCTATGTGCCACCCCAAAATGAGCTCTGGTCTCACCCTGCCTGGCCACCCCACTGAATATTCTCTAGCTCTGCCGATCCCAGCTGACATTGGGCAAAGGCGGGGTACACCTTGGACAGGTCACCAGTTTATCACAGGGCCGACATGTAGAGACAGACAACCATTCACACTCAGGTTCACACCTACGGACATTTGAGTCACCAATGAACCTATCCCCATCCTGCATGTCTTGGGACTGTGGGAGGAGGAAGCCTGCATAGAACCGGAGAGAACCCACGCTAACACGGGGAGAGCACCCAAGGTACACACATCTGTCATGCTGAAAGATTTCCAGAACAGCGGGTTTGGGCAGTGATAATTGTCACGTGCCCCCTTTTTTTCACGGCGAGGAGCCGGTTTGGCCGATGGCCGAGTGGTTAGAGCAGGTGCTTAAGCATAAGTGCACAATGCGCAGGAGCCTCAGGCCCGGTCTTCACCGGTTCGAATCCAGCTAGGATCAGACCACGCAGTCAACTGCGCTGCGAATGCAGACTCCGTCATTTGCCTTTTTCCAGACGAGTGTCCCCGATGCAGCCAACCTTCTCGTCTTGGCTGCAGTCTGTGAACCGCTGCAGGAGCTCACTTTAGTCCAAAAAGTCATTTTGCTTCATATTAGTGGCATTTTGGAGTGGGAATGAAACCCTCCAATGTGTGAGGGGCTCAGCAGCCTCTCAGGAAGGAAATGAAACAAAAGAGAGTATTAGTAGGTGAGTAGTGGTTTACCAGAGGTAGGCCTATGTGCTACAGGCAAACAATCTGGTTGGCCGTCCAAGCTTTGAAATTATTATTAACAAGCTATTACTTTTGGAAAGTACAATAGTACAAATGAACGCAGGCAAGTTACAAGGTTTTAAGTTCTAAAATTAGCAATACGTGACATTTTTAGGAGGTATGATAATATAGATAGACATTTTCTCTGGGAAGGGAATGAATCAAATTGGGTAAATGATGCAGGGACGTGCACAGGGGGGTTGCTCAGGTTGCCCGGGCAGCTGCCCATTTCCCCTCCTCGACTGATGTTGATCTACCGAGGGGGGAAAAATCTTTTAATGGATAAAGAATTTCATGTAGGCCTAGATTAGAAAATGACAACAAAACAAAATCGCTACTAATAACATTTGTCATAAGTAGTAGCCTCATTCACTTCCATTCGGGCACCGAGAGTGAAAGTCAGAAGGGGGGGGGCTTTGTCTACATAGCTGCACTGCTGCACGACCAGCACCTGAGCTGAGCCTGCCTGTCCGAAGAGATTGTTGCGGTTGTCTTGTTAGACGATTGCCCTAACATTGTCAGGCTCAGAAAAGATGAGATTGAGATGTATAACAAACGATCACCATCAAGTTTTCCGAAATGAATAAACATGTTCATAAATCCATGTTCAGTTTGCCACGTTAAGCCTAAATAATCAGACATTACATTACATTACATTACATTTAAGACGAGGTGCAGCCACAAGCTTCCAGACATGAGGAAAATGTGGACCAGGAGGAGACACTTAGGGCTGGTAGGCCTATGTGCTGATCACCAAATATGACATGAAAATACAGGGTTAAAGAGCTGCAAGCTTAATAATTGTAATGTTTTGTAAATCAGGCTATTTTAGAGATCCTTTTAAAGATCTTGGCTGAGCAGAACATAAATACCACTGCTTCTAGAGCAACTGCCTCTCAAAATTCCTTTGCACGTCCCTGAAATGATGTGCCCCTGAGGGAGAATGGGGGAATAGGGTTACCAGGTCCAAGATTGTACCTCTTAGCATTCCAAGTGTCAAGATTAGCCAAACATTGGGAAGAGACAGGAGACACGGTCGACGAGTCAACACAACAAATCCAATTCTTGTTCTCACATGATGTACAACAGTATTCATCCTTGTGGAACATTCCTGCCATCTTTTTATCTGTTTAGTCACTCTCATCCACGTACTGATTTAATTTGCCCAAAAGAGGTCGCTGTTCTCCCTTTGAATATCTCGTAATGGTTTTGAGATTTGTTGTTTCAATGTTTTCCTGCCAATTTAAATAGCTCTTCGAACATACTGTGATATTAAAATGATAAAAGGATAATGTATTTAGAGGTTAGACACTGCCGCCTTGCATGTTGATGGAACAGAGGTGCAGAGAAGGAACAAGAGGCAATAAATGTGTATAACTGCCTTCTGCAGAGAATAAATGCTGGAAAACAAGTCCTTGGGTCCTTTCATGCCCTATCCACATCTGTGACAAAGGCAAACAACATTTTTGGAAATATCTACAAATGAGAAGCTGTCTTTTAATTTAAAGTTATCATAGATAATCCAATTCTGGAAAAAAAAATGTTTCTCTTTGATTTTAGCTGAGTCACTGGATGAAATCCTGCAACTTTCTGTTGCAAAAAAAAACTTGGAACCCCACATGTATAGGTATCACATGAGGGTGCATGCTGGAGAGAAACCACATGTTTGTAAGGATTGTGGCCAGGGGTTTACCAGTGGAGGGATGTGCTACAGGCATGCAAAATACTGCTTGCAAATGTGAGGAATTGACATTTTTCCTTTTCGAAATGATTTGAATTGATCGTTCATCATGTTGAGTTTTAACTTTGTTGGAGCTAAACGGCTGCTTATTTCTCATATATTGACTGAAAATCCAGAGGAACAGGAATGAATTTTGATTTTTAACAAAAATGCCTACATTTTGCTTCTATGAATTGTTTTTTTTTTTGTCCTTTGGTCTTTAATGGCCTATTGGTTGTGGATGTATTAGTTGTTTGGTTTTGTGTTTTGGTGAGTTTTATTTCAGTTCACAGTAGTTTTGTGGGTTTTTCCAGCCCAGCCTTTGTCTGGCTGGAGGGCCACACAGACGCCGGCATGGCGGCTGGTGGCTTCTCCAAGCTGTCACGGAGGCACGGCATCAAGACTGGTGCCGGGTCTCCGTGCAGCGTGGAGGAGGTGGCGCTGGCTGTGGGGCAGATCGTCGGGCACAGTTCAGTGAAATCTGCCGCTCGTGTGAATAAGGCAGTGGTTCTGTTTTTAGAGAAGGTGGAGCAGGTGAACACGCTGGTGGAGACGGGGATCACGGTGAACGGGCTGTTTGAGCCGCTGCTGCCGCTGATGCAGCCGGCGACTCGGAATCCGGATCACCCTGTCTAACGTACCTCCGTTTATTAGTGATGATTTCCTGATCAAAGAGTTGTCTCGCCATGGAAGAGTCATCTCCCCGATCAAAAAAATGCTGTCGGGGTGTAAGTCACCTCTGCTGAGACACGTCGTGTCTCACCGCAGACAGCTTTTCATGATTCTGAATAATAAGTAAGAATCATCAGTAAGGCTGGGCGGCTAGAGAGTCAGCCGACTGCTGAGGATAGCAGTGATAGCGACGGCTGGTTGTCTGACTGCAGTGAAATGTCTAACATCCAGTTTACTGACAGTCAGGAAAAAAAACTGTACCCTGAAAAAATGTTCAAGCTGTTCCTGCAGCGAACCAAAGGTGTGAAGGGCCTTGATCTGGAGCAGCATTTTCCAGATCTGCTCAAAATGTATAACTCAGCTAAACAAATCATTAAAATCAAAGCAACATCAGAGCTCACTGATCAGGAGATATTCAGACTGAGAAAACAGATGATTAAAGTGAGAAAACAACTGAGGTTTTAATGATGATGAAGCTGCTGGTTTTATTTTTATCCTTAACTGTTTGTGCTTTTAACATCTCCCTCATAATGGATTCTTTTAGAGTGGGGCCAGAGAGGCAAAGAAAAGGGCACTGGTTTTTGACACAGCACTAATGAAACGTATTGATGTACTGTTTTCACAGGAGGTTCCCAGTGATGAAAGCAATGAGGTGGACTGTAATAAGGAGTGGGAAGGGCAGTTAGCTGTAAGCCACAACACCACACTCAGTGGGGGAGTGGGCTTCCTGTTCTCCAGAACATTCACTCCTTCTTCACTGGAGGTCGAGCATGTAGTAAAGGGGAGGTGTCTTTTAGCCAAGGCACAGTTTGAGCATCACACTCTGGTTTTTATCAATACTTGTGCTCCAACCAACGGTACAGAGAGGAAGAGCTTTCTAGGAAAAGTCAGTATTAGACTGAACTGCTGCGACCTGGAGGATTTTTTATTCTTGGGTGGGGATTTTAATTGCACCGAGCACGAGTTTTTAGACCGTAATCATGCAGAGCCTCATCCAGTCTCCCAACGCGCTCTGATGCAGCTGGTCCACTCTCACGGCCTTGTGGATGTGTGGAGGATGCACGCAGACTGCAGACAGTACACGTGGTCCCACCTGAGAGAGGACAGGATCTCCTTAGCCAGACTTGACCGGTTTTATTGTCTTAAGCACCATTTTAATGTGTTTAAGGATTGCAAGATTGTACCAGCTGGTTTTACTGATCATTCTTTGGTTTTGTGTCGTGTTGTTGTCAAAAATATTTTACCTAAGAGTGCATACTGGCATTTTAATTCAGCTTTACCTTTTGATAAAGGTTTTAGAGAGGCCTTTAGTTATTTCTGGAATTCTTTTAGACAAAGGAAAGCTGATTTTACATGTCTTAGGCAGTGGTGGGATCACGGCAAAGCAGAGATAAAGCTTTTATGTCAGCAGTATACTCTCAATGTCACAAGAGACACCTGTCGATCTATTAAAGACCTGGAGACTGAAATAGTGGAATTGGAGACACTTAGTGATTCCACAGGAAATCGAGGATATGTTGAAATCCTCAAGTAAAAAAAAATGGCTCTAGCCAACCTGCTAGATATCAAAGTACAGGGTGCACTGGTCCGGTCCCCGATGCAACACGTCGCCGAGATGGATGCTCCCTCTAGCTTCTTCTTCTCCCTGGAGAAAAAACACGGCCAAAGGAAAACAATTAATTCTTTGTTGTCTGGCACAGGGGAGGAGCTAGGTGAGCCTGGCCAGATACGAGAGCGAGCTGTCGAGTTTTACACGTCTCTCTTCACCAGCGAGTACGTGGAGAATGACGCACTGTGCGAGGGGTTCTGTGGTGAGCTACCTCAGGTCTCCACAGAGACCAACTCACAGCTGGACCAGCCGTTAGGGATGGAGGAGCTGCACACCGCTCTGCAGAGCATGCAGGGACAGCGGTCTCCTGGCATCGATGGCTTGACTGTGGAATTTTACAAAGCCTTCTGGAGCATCATAGCGCTGGATGTACTAGAAGTTTTTAATGAAAGTCTGGCTTCAGGTTGTCTTCCACTGTCCTGCCGCAGGGCAGTCGTAGCTCTCTTACCTAAAAAAGGCAATCTGCAGGACATTAAGAACTGGCCTCCTGTGTCTCTCCTGTGCACAGACTACAAGATCCTGTCGAAGGTTTTGGCCAACAGGCTGAGGGAAGCTATGGAGCAGGTGATCCACCGGGACCAGACCTATTGTGTGCCTGGCAGGTCTATGGTAGACAACGTCTACCTGATTCGAGATGTTTTGGAGGTCTGCAGCTCACTGGGCATCAAGACTGGTCTCATTTCACTAGACCAGGAAAAGGCATTTGACCGTGTTGAACACAGCTTCCTCTGGAAGATCATGGAGAGGTTTGGGTTCAGCACTGGTTTTATTGCCAGGATCCAGGTGTTGTACAGTAACATTGAGAGTATGCTGAAGTTCAATGGCAGTCTGTGTGCTCCTTTCAGGGTACATAGAGGCATCCGGCAGGGCTGCAAGCATTGATGGCCTGATTTTACTTGGTTTTAGCAAGAACATTGTTTTATCAGCTTACGCTGATGACGTCATCGTCCTAGTAAACAATCAAAGGGATGTTGACATTTTAATTAGTTTAACTGATTCTTTTAACACTTTCCCTGGTCCTGAGAACCTGGTCTCACAGACATCCGTGAAATGGCCACGGCCCCTCCGTGAAATGGCCACGGACCCTTAACTCAAAATCTGTGACAACATAACGGAAACACCCGAAATTCCATGAAATGACCACGCAAATCACGCCAACGAAAATCAATGCCACTGACCTCCCGTGGTCTACACACGGATTGCCCCTTTCAGTGACAAGTATAGATCTCACTCGATGGACGTGCTTTCTGACTTGGTAACGCAACATTTGAAGCAATATTTAGTTCATTTTCAACACCAATATATCACCCCGACCCTCACAGTTGTTAAAGGCTCAGCTTGTTGTCCTGTCATCATAAAACATCAGTTAAATTCTGTTCCCTTAGCGAGATTGTGTGACAGATACGTGGACAGCGACATTCCGTTATAGAGACACGGACGGCGAGGTTCCGGTTCCGTGACAGAAAAAACGGACAGCGAGATTCTGTGACAGATACACGGACAGCGAGATACCGTGATAGAGACACGGACGGCGAGGTTCCGGTTCCGTGACATAGACACGGACCGCAGTTTGATCGTGTTTTACAGCTCGGTAGGATAGCCCGAACTCAATTCTGTGAAATAAGCACAGATTAGCCTATTCTGTCATATGAACACGGATCTCCTCCAACATAACAACCGTTGCTAGGTTGCCCCAGAGAATGCCCAATTGAAAATGAATAGCCAATTTATTAATCTTTCATCTGAATACTGATTAAGTCGGGACTAGTGATGTCCAAATGAAGCTTCGTGAAGCATTTTCTTTATTTTCTGAGCCCAATAGATGGCGTTCTCTGTTCAACAAAGGGTTGAAGGCCGATATATTTCCATTGCTTTCAACCCTTTGCCTGAGTCAGGCGTTGCATTTCATTGCATGTATGACTATGTAGTAGCCTATGTACGCATTGCATTTAAAAACATCACTTCCCATAATGCCTTGCTTGTTGAAATAGATGAGAACAAAGTTTGTGCGTCACTCATGCGACGATCCCAGAAACCATTGCCTGGCGCGATACCGAGGTAAGTACAACCGGTTTCAATTTTGGAATGAGAGGTGAAAGTAAGCCTAGGTTAAATTGCATTGTCGCGTGCATTGATCTCCTAGACCATAACGGGAGTAGATAATCTAAGGGCTCATGATCACCGTTTGTGTCGGATGGATGGATGGATAGACTTTATTGAATCCCAAGGAAAATTCAAGAAATCAACTGTGAATCTGGTCCCTGATCCTGACTAGCGAGCAAAAACTTACCCCGCAGACTAGGCCGCCACCATTACGCACAGCTATCAATTATCTATTACGCACAAGATTATACCTCTCAACACACCATCACATTACACAACCTTGATATCTTCACCAGTTATCAGTAACACGGTCATGATATATTGTACAACGCATAAAAATACATGAACACCCCTGCAGAGCGCTTCCCCAGCGGAGCGCGCACGTTACGCATTAAGTGGAACTCTGACCTCTGCCTCTGCCTGCTCCTTCGTACCCCAGAAAACACACACATCAGGCAAGCACAAAAATTGCTAGACACTAAACACAACAATGCTTTCCGTACCACATGCAAGTTCTGATGTTAAATCATGGAGCGCTTCCGATGGTATGGTTTACATAAATGACTCGCTTAAAAACAAACTAAGTTTATACAAATACCCAGCCAACCACAGACACACAGACGTTTGTTGCTTAATATGTAATGATAAATAGATGGTACAGCTTCCTCCTGCCCTCAGGATCCACCCCACGTTCCACGTCTCTCAGTTGAAGCCTGTGACCACCAGCACGTTGTGCCCTCCTACCGTCGCCCCACCACCCCCCCGATGTGTGGATGGCCACCCGTCCAGAAAATCCTGGACGTGCGACGCAGGGGCTGGGGGTTCCAATACTTGGTGGACTGGGAGGGTTATGGTCCTGAGGAGGCGCTCGTTGAGGGGGGGGGGGGTACTGTCATGATGTCATCATGGCAGCCCTCCTCTTCCCCTCTTGTGTCATTGTTTTGTTTCCGCATGTTTGTCATCCTGATTGTGTCTCCCCCTCTCTCTGTGTGTGTGTGTGAGCCGGTGGGCGTGGCGTTCTGCGGCTGCAGCTCCAGGTGGGATTCATCAGTCACTAATCACCTCCCAGCAGTATAAGAAGCCTGGTCTGATTGTCACTTATCGCCAGATCGTTTCGTCAGCATGAGCGGTAGTTCATTGTGTTCTCAGTCCACCTCTAGTCACCTGTTATTCTCTGTGTTTTTCGACCGTGCTTTGTTTGACCAAACCTGTGCTTTTTGTCACTGCAGTTTTTGCTCCCTGTTTCGCCTGCCTGCCAGTTTGCCGTTCAGTCTGCCTGCCTGCCTGCTCCTTCGTCTACCAGCTTTCCCTGTGCCGCTGTATCTCGCTCTGGGAAATTGTTTGTTCAGCACACGGACGCCATTACCACGTGGAGGGACGCCTCACCTGGCTTTTGGTCTTCACTGGGCACGCTCCCCTCCTTGAACCGACACCTTACCGTGGTGGAGGGGTTTGAGCACCTGAATGATCCTAGGAGCTATGTTGTCCGGGGCTTAATGCCCCTGGTAGGGTCTCCCAAGGCAAACAGGTCCTAGGTGACAGGTCAGACTAAGAGCGGTTCCAAAGCCCTTAATGAAGAAGTTAAAATCGAGGAAGTTCACATCGCACCGGGGCCCCACCCTGGAGCCAGGCCCGGGGTTGGGGCTCGCAGGCGAGCGCCTGGTGGCTGGGTCTGTGCCCACGGGACCCGGCCGGGCACAGCCCGAAAGAGCGACGTGGGCCCGCCCTCCTGTAGGCCCACCACCCGCAGGAGGGTTCAGAAGGGGCCGGTGCGGTGGGATTTGGGTGGCTGTCCTGGGCGGGTGCCCCGGCGACCCAATCCCCGGACGGTGACTCTAGCCATGGGGACATGGAATGTCACCTCACTGGGGGGTAAAGAGCCTGAGCTAGTGCGGGAGGTAGAGCGCTACCGGCTACAGGTAGTCGGGCTCACCTCCACGCACAGTCTGGGCTCTGGAACCCAACTCCTTGAGAGAGGCTGGACTCTCTTCTACTCTGGAGTTGCCCGCGGTGAAAGGCGCCGAGCTGGTGTGGGCTTGCTCATAGCCCCCCAGCTCGGCCGCCATGTGTTGGAGTTTTCCCCGGTGAACGAGAGGGTCGTTTCCCTGCGCCTTCGGGTCGGGGATAGGTCTCTCACTGTTGTTTCGGCCTATGGGCCAAACGGCAGTGCAGAGTACCCGGCCTTCTTGGAGTCCTTGGGAGGGGTACTTGAGAGTGCTCCAACCGGGGACTCCATTGTTTTACTGGGGGACTTCAACGCTCACGTGGGTAACGACAGTGTTACCTGGAGGGGCGTGATTGGGAGGAACGGCCTCCCCGATCAGAACCCGAGTGGGGTTCTGTTATTGGACTTCTGTGCTGGTCACGGTTTGTCCATAACGAACACCATGTTCAAACATAAGGGTGTCCATCAGTGCACATGGCACCAGGACACCCTAGGCCGGAGGTCAATGATCGACTTCGTGGTTGTGTCATCTGACCTCCGGCCGTATGTTTTGGACACTCGGGTGAAGAGAGGGGCTGAGCTGTCAACTGATCACCACCTGGTGGTGAGTTGGATCCGCTGGCAGGGGAGGAAGCTGGACAGACTTGGCAGACCTAAACGCGTTGTGAGGGTCTGCTGGGAACGTCTGGTGGAACCCTCTGTCAGGGAGGTCTTCAACTCCCACCTCCGGGAGAGCTATGACCAGATCCCGAGGGAGGCTGGGGACATTGAGTCCGAATGGACCTTGTTCTCTGCTTCCATTGTTGACGCGGCTGTTCGAAGCTGTGGCCGTAAGGTCTCCGGTGCCTGTCGTGGTGGCAATCCCCGAACCCGGTGGTGGACACCGGAAGTAAGGGATGCTGTCAAGCTGAAGAAGGAGTCCTACCGAACCTGGTTGGCTCGGGGGACTCCCGAGGCAGCTGACGGGTACCGGCAGGCCAAGCGTGCTGCAGCACGGGCGGTCGCTGAAGCAAAAGTTCGGGTCTGGGAAGAGTTCGGGGAGGCCATGGAGGAGGACTATCGGTCGGCCTCGAGGAAATTCTGGCAAACCATCCGGCGCCTCAGGAAGGGGAAGCAGCCCTCCACCAACACTGTTTACGGTGGAGGTGGGGAGCTGCTGACTTCGACTGGGGATATCGTCGGGCGGTGGAAGGAATACTTCGAGGATCTCCTCAACCCCACTGACACGTCTCCCATTGGGGAAGCAGAGGCTGGAGACTCAGAGGTTCATCCACCCATTACACGGGCTGAAGTCACCGAGGTAGTTAAGAAGCTCCCCGGTGGCAAGGCACCGGGGGTGGATGAGATCCACCCTGAGTACCTCAAGTCTCTGGATGTTGTGGGGCTGTCTTGGTTGACACGTCTCTGCAACATCGCGTGGCAGTCGGGGACAGTGCCTCTGGACTGGCAGACCGGGGTGGTGGTCCCTCTATTCAAAAAGGGGGACCGGAGGGTGTGTTCCAACTATCGGGGGATCACACTTCTCAGCCTCCCCGGGAAAGTCTATTCCAGGGTGCTGGAGAGGAGAATTAGGCCGATAGTCGAACCTCGGATTCAGGAGGAACAATGCGGTTTTCGTCCTGGCCGTGGAACACTGGACCAGCTCTATACCCTCCGCAGGGTGCTCGAGGGTTCATGGGAGTTTGCCCAACCAGTCCACATGTGTTTTGTGGACTTGGAGAAGGCATTCGACCGTGTCCCTCGTGGCATTCTGTGGGAGGTACTTCGGGAGTACGGGGTCGGGGGCCCTCTGCTAAGGGCTGTTCGGTCCCTGTATGACCGGAGTAGGAGCTTGGTTCGCATTGCCGGCAGTAAGTCAGACCTGTTCCAGGTGCATGTTGGACTCCGGCAGGGCTGCCCTTTGTCACCGGTCCTGTTCATTATTTTTATGGACAGGATTTCTAGGCGCAGCCGTGGGCCGGAGGGGATCTGGTTCGGGAGCCACTGGATTTCATCCCTGCTTTTTGCGGACGATGTGGTCTTGTTGGCTCCTTCGAGCCAGGACCTCCAGCATGTCCTGGGGCGGTTTGCAGCCGAGTGTGAAGCAGCCGGGATGAGGATTAGCACCTCCAAATCTGAGGCCATGGTTCTCGACCGGAAAAAGGTGGCTTGCTCCCTCCAGGTCGGGGGGGAGTTCCTGCCTCAAGTGGAGGAGTTTAAGTATCTTGGGGTCTTGTTCACGAGTGAGGGAAGGATGGAACGCGAGATTGACAGGCGGATCGGTGCAGCGGCTGCAGTAATGCGGTCGCTGTATCGGTCCGTCGTGGTAAAGAGAGAGCTAAGCCGAAAGGCGAAGCTCTCGGTTTACCGGTCAATCTACGTTCCTACCCTCACCTATGGTCATGAACTTTGGGTCATGACCGAAAGAATAAGATCCCGGATACAAGCGGCCGAAATGAGCTTCCTCCGCAGGGTGGCGGGGCGCTCCCTTAGAGATAGGGTGAGGAGCTCCGTCACACGGGGGGAGCTCGGAGTAGAGCCGCTGCTCCTCCACATCGAGAGGAGCCAGTTGAGGTGGCTCGGGCATCTGTATCGGATGCCCCCTGGACGCCTCCCTCGGGAGGTGTTCCAGACATGCCCCACCGGGAGGAGACCCCGAGGAAGACCCAGGACACGCTGGAGTGACTATGTCACCCGGCTGGCCTGGGAACGCCTTGGGGTCCTCCCGGAGGAGCTGGGGGAAGTGTCCGGGGAGAGGGAAGTCTGGGCGTCCCTGCTCAGGCAGCTGCCCCCGCGACCCGGTACCGGATAAGCGGAAGAAAATGGATGGATGGATGGGCACGCTCTGGAGAGCTCACCACTCGCACCACTCGCACCATTGATGTCACCAGCCCTGTCCCCTTTATTTCCCCCCGTGCACATTGCACTCGTTGTTTATTCTGTCACACATTAAATCACGTTTGATTGACTTTGTTGTTGTGTCTTGCATTTGGGTTCAATCCTCCAGTGGTTGTTCATAACACATATACCACAGTGGTGGCTGATCAGAGGGCACGAGGGTACTGCCCACCCCGCTCACCCTGTGAAATATTGACTGTTTTATATAATCTACCAAGATCAACCATGAATCAATCAAACCTAACAAATATCAAATAAATAAACAAAAAAACTTGTTTATACTTGTGTAATGGTGTAGTGGTACCCGTCACACTGCCAGCAACCATTAAATGCGTCTGACTTTAGGTAACTCTTGCGATTTGCCATTCAGGGTGCTGGTAATATTGAAGTCTATGGAGAGCCAGGGAACATTTTCTATTGTTTACGTCAGAGACAGCGTTTCATTGGCGCATAAAAATCCTAGCCTGGCCATTACCAGCCTGTGACTTTGTTTCTCTCTGTCAAACAGTCTGGGATAATGTCATTGGATTCCGCTGCGTGACTTCCATGTTTACTTTTGAACTCATTGGTTGAGCCAAGCACATTGCATTTATCTACTTCCTACTACTTCCTACTACTTGCCAACCGAATAATACACCACATGGGGACAAGTAAACAATATATTTATCTTTGATAATCCATCAAAAATTCTTCTGACAAATAAGTTCATATTTGCAGAGTTTGTAACTTCAGCTATGAAACCCCTGTTTGCTGATTGGGGAGATCACACAGAGGAGCTAGGAACGTGGGCTGGGCCAGACTACGTTCGAGAATTAAATCAAATTTTGGGCGGAAGTATGTAGGGTGGTGTCACCAGGCTATGAAAATCCCGCTTGTAGGGTGCATTTTGTGCGCCCTGAACCAATCTCATTGTTTTCCAAATGTTTAATCTTAATCATGATTGGACCATTCAGCAAATAAATCATGTCCACTAGTCTTGGGCGCGTTATGTTGGCGCTGTAACTACTTCCAGGAAGAAAACAAAAAGCTGGCTAGCGGAGACTCGTCAAATTGTGAAGGAAGGATGGCGACTATGTGCTTGTGGTAAAGGAAAACTAGATTAATTCTCTTTGAGAAACTCAATGTTTTAGTCGTCGAATGTGGACAAGAAAAAGGGTGAAGGATTTGGGCTTTGTTTTATATGAAAATTACAAAAAAACATCTTCTGGGTGATATACAATTACTCAATTAATCGATCAAAAAATCGATAGATTACTTGATTACAAAAAGATTTGATAGCTGCAGCCCTACACTAGTGTGTTCTAAGGTCAAACTCAAATTGTATCATGCCTACCCACAATTGATGGATGGTTAAACAGTTAAATTATTTTTCAGAAACTCGTCTTCAAGAGTTAAGGGGTACTCTTGGCTCTGATGCTCCAGTGGCAACAGGAGACACGGCCTGGACACAACGGCAAGTGCTCGCTGGAGTCAGGGCAAAATTAGCGAGGCCTGTACTCCTAGATGCCAAACTCTCGGCACAGAGAGTATCACAAGAAACATGCCAGAAATGCCTTGGAGAGAAGGCAGTTATTCGGTGCCTGGAGTGTGTCCCACTGGACTTTGAGTACCTCTGTGGCACGTGTGACATTGAGGTTCACAGGAGACATGTCTTCCATGACAGGGTGGCTATATGCCATGGCTACCTGGAGCCTATTCCCCCTACAAAGGCAGTGGTGGTGGATGGGAATGGCCAGCCTCACTTTTGTGAGCAGGGTATGTTCATTCAACAATTTCTATACTCTAGTGAAGATTCCAGAAATATTGTGTGTTGGTTGTCAAAGGAAACTCTTAATTATGTTTGATATACGCACGCTAAAACATTTGCTTTTTATCAAAAAGCAGTGATAGTGACATATGTTATAGTCATCTGGACAACTTGTGGATGTTGGAGTGGGGTTTCAAATCACTAGTGTAATGTAGAAAAACTAAATCTTTATTGCAGTACATCAGTTGCCTTTGCCTACCCAAAGGGTAATATGAGGGTGCACTGAGGAGGCTGAGGTCACAGGGAGGCATATTACAGTGGTCACCATGAATGGTATGTTCTGGAAGTCCCACTTTTTGTTTCAGTACCACAGAACCTGTAACCCAAATTGAAATCTGAAAGCATGGAAAAGCTGTTTCACTCTTTCACTTTCACATCAATATACAGTACTACAATTACCAAATGTTCAAGGGGCGTTGCAAATAACTTCCGCATCAACATTAGGCCAGCCGATATTCCTCCAGTTCAACGTCAAGGTGCTGTCGTACGCGGTGGCGGAAGGCTACAAGTGACTGACAGAGTTGTTATTGCACTCGCCAAAAGCTAATAACTTGTGACAAGTTTAGGTCCGCACGCCATATGAATATATATGGCCTAATGTTGATGCGGAAATTACTTGCAATGGCCCATAAACTCCCCCGTGCATAAGGTCCATTTTCAATCAACTTTACCACAATTGTGTCTGTGAACCACCTTCAGTCTAATGTGTCTCTTTTTTCACAGGACGATACGAGTTGTGTTTCCCCCGAAAGGTCTGCTCTGCCTGTAAGAAAGAATGGACTCCGGGGGTAAAGGACCTTATTCACTACAATTACTGGCCAAGCACCATCAACTGCCAGACTCTGTATGCCATTGAAGTTTTTGAGGCATTCTCAAATTTCAAGTTGTCGGCACCCTCCCTCTCAAGAACTGCTTTTTTAAAGCACCTGGAGCACCAGTCGGTACGAAGAGGAAGGGTAAGTCTGCCTGAATCACATTGTGACACAAATATGAATTTTTTTTTCATTTCATAGCCAGGCAAGGTCTGTGCAGACATGTTCCAAAAAAACATATTTTGAATACTGCTTAAACAAGCATAATGAAGAGACCATGGCGGAATACAATCCGTTTTGCTGTCCAGCCTGTCAACCGATATGTTGGCAGTGTGCTGTGATGGAAATAGAAAGCATTACCGCTTTAAAAAATCCAAGGGGTATGTAAATATTACACGGACGTTAATGTAGATATTTGAACAACAACATTGTCATTTCAATAGTTTCATGAAGAGTAATGTGTGGTTAATTAAATTATGTATTTTGTGATAATTTGCAATGCACAGAACTGAGGAACCCTCTCTATATGAGGGCTTGTTTATAGCCAAAGACACTGAAGTTATGGCCTTTCTGGAACGCATCAGAGGAAGCAGTGGGGCAAGAGTAAATTTGATTCTGCATGCCACAATCGGTTTACGTATGTGTGTAAGATGTGTGTAAGGTGTGTCTTTATTATTAGTCCAAATGAGTAACAGCTGACTTCACAGGCAAATGACAGTGGGACATGTGGGGCGTCAAGATTCAGGGCAAGTAAGGAGGCATCAAATAAATCCTCCTCCAAAATTGACGAAGAGGGTATACAGGTGGCAGTCTGCAGGTATGTTGGCATCTCAGAAGAATGTTATTGTACAGTGCCATTTTCCACTCATGTTGTGGAGACCTACATCAGAATGTACTGTAAAAAAAAAGAGAAATGTGACTGTGTGTGAGAGATAGAGAGAGAGAGAGAGAGAGAGAGAGAGAGAGAGAAATAGAATGTCTGTTTGTGTGTGTCTGTGAAGGTGTATGCAAATGGCAGTAAGCTTTGAATAAAAAGGTTTTGAGCAATTCTTCAGTGGCATCAACGGTATATGCATCTTCGTGGGCTTGAGTGAAGTTGCACTTAATTAATGGTGGGGTTGGTTAGAGCAAAGCAAAATAAGTCCGATCACATGAGTTATGAGAAAAGCCATCAAATCACTATTTTACTTTTTGTTCAACCTTTTACATTTATCGTGCAATATTTTGTTCAGTAGTCCAAGGTTTTTAAAGGTATTCAATATTCACTTTCACCCGCCTATATCGGTCACCTGTTAATATCTCCCTCAAAGACTGAAGGGACAGGTAATTGTGCAATAATTAGGTTGTTGTATGCCGATCCTGGGTAATTAGCAATACCTGGCCACTCCACAAATTACAATCTACGGGGCATTTTGCACCGTGGGTCCCAGATCATCTGGGTATTGAGGGAGTGCACGTTTTTGCGATTTACTGTATATCCACAGGAACATGCTCTATGCGTGCAGTGATTGCACCCAATGAAAAGATTGCCCAAAAAAACACCTTTTACATGACCATATAAAATTAGAATATTGTGTATCTTAATGTTGATGTCAGCTGATCATTTTGAATGCGCGATTTGGATAAGGTATACTTTTATTGCACTTTGTTTATATGAGAGGTGAAGAGTACTCGTTTCCCTGATGCATGTGCATTAATAGTAGTCCCAAGTGTGTTGCAGAGAAATAATTTCTCCTAGAAGATGAATAGAGGTAATAACTTCAGTTCACTTAAGGTTTCTGGACACGTATCAGCCAACAGATAAGTTAGATTTCAATACTGTTCATATGTGATTGGTGACTACAAATTCCCGTAGCCACCGGCCCTGCCCAGACTGAGTGAGTAAATGTCGATAGTGTACAGATGGATCTGTGCATGTGCGGGTGGTGAAAAAAGCCCATACTGTTTTGTCGATACTGTTATGAAACTTGGGCCCTTTGTGTGTAAGTTCATCATTAACCACATTGTCTCTTGTCAATCAGACACAGGATATTATTGCGAGGACTGAACCTGCGACTAAACCATTGCAGCGTATCCAGAACGCCTTATCTTCAATCTACCCAAATTCTCCCATGTGACCCCCCTCCTCCGTGACCTCCACTGGCTCCCTGTTGCAGCACGCATCCAATTCAAGACAATGGCACTGGCCTTCAGGGCCATCAATGGAATGGCACCCATCCACCTTCAAACACTGGTCAAACCACACGCCCCGAAGCGAGCACTTTGCTCCTCTACTTCAGCTGGCCGGCTGGTCGCTGAAATCAAACAAATGTCGCTCAGCAAAGTCCAGACTCTTCTCTGTTCTGGCGCCTCAGGGGTGGAACGAACTCCGGACCAATGTCAGGACAGCAGGGTCATTTGCCATCTTCCGAAAAAGGCTGAAGACTCACCTGTTCAGACTTCACCTCGACTCTACATAGCACGACCCACTAACACCCCCCCCCCCCAAAAAAAACCTTACCTATAGCACTCTGATCATAGCTGTTAAAATAATTACCCGATGGTTTAGAACTGGAGGAAGGAGATCGGAGTCAGCTCAAGGTCCAAACAGGGATTTAATCTTGATCAAGAGGAGAATTCACAGAGCAACATGCTGGTCCGTTACAATGTGAAGACTCAACGTGTTGTGAGACAAACATGGTATTTATCCATCTTCTGTGGGTGTGTTTTCACTCAGTTCACAGGGATGGAAGTCGTAAACTCAAATGTTTAACTAAACCTTGCATGGGTCGCAAACCCCACCTGGGTCATAAACATCATAAACATTCTTTATTATCCATTATCCTTCTAGAAAGGGAAACTCTCTCACGGTCCCGCTGCCCCGGCAACCACCCGCAGGTACTCCATTTAACAAGGCACAGAAATTATATAAAAATAAGCATAAATTCAAAAGCATTTTGATTACATTGTTGCCCCCAAAAACAAAACATAAATGTCCTCGCCAAGCTAGTCAACCTATCGGGCTTGGCTACGGACCTATCCCTACCTAGTTAAACTATCCCTTGCACGTAAAAAGTACAAAAGCAATGGGGTCACCTTCAATATGTACAAATGCTGTGAATATTTTTCTCCTAAGTGGCTCTAGTTGGCCAATTCAGAAAACTACAACTTCAATTAGATTTTCTGTAGTCTCATCATAATCAGTAGAATAAACATATCTCTTAGTCCGTGGTGTCCTTCTTTTCATCAAAGAGGTCACCATATAAATCATCATCTGTCAGATCAGAAGTAACATTTTCTTGTGCTGCATTCTCATAGTCCCCTCGGTGATCATCGGTGATGGGGATCCTTTCGTACAGCATAGTTGTTTTAGTCACAGCGGTGTCAATGAGTCTCTGTAACAGTCCTCTCAAACAGGGGATACAACAACATCCACAAACGATTAGAATGGTAATCATTACGGTTACAGATAACATCATAGTTTTTATAGAACCTGCCCATTTTCCAAAAATGTCCTGGAGCCATCCTGTCAGAGGATCATCAAAACCAGAGTTTTCAGCTAACTCTGCAGATAGGGAGGTTAATCCATTCACCGCCTTAGTGATGCTGTCATCAGGTGCTGTATTGTTAGGAATAAACGTACAACACATATCTCCAAACATTTTACATACTCCTCCTTTTTCAGCCAACAACATATCTAACGCCATCCTATTCTGCCATGCCATTAAACTAGTCTTATCTAACTGTTGATGTATGCCCCCAATTGCTTCCTTAGTGTAATTTAAAAATCTTTGTTGGTTATAATAGACGTAATTTATCCAATCCACATTTTTATTAACGGTTACCCACCAAGCCAGGAGTGATTCAAACCCTGCAGCAACCTGATTTCTGGCTTTATACTCATCAGGAACACCTCGAGGAACACCAATTGCATCTATATAAATTCTGTTGTCAAAAGATCCTGCTGGTGCATTTCTTTTTGTTCGTGAATTATGTATCGTCACTTTTTCTAATGCCATTGTGTCATATGGTAAAATATATGTCGGCATTAATAATTGTACCATAGCACAAGTTCCCTTCCAATCAGTTGGTAATTTTGCTCTGAGTATCTTACCTCCACAGAACCACCATACATCAGCTCTGGCCATGGTTTGATCATTCACTATGTCATCAGTGACATTGCTCTCGCCCTTAATTACATCAATGATGGTTTTACAGGTTGTCAATACTCCTACTGACACAGTACCTCTGCTTCGTGTCAAGCAGGTATAATTCCCGGTGTATGGCGTAAACCAAGGTGGTTTAATCTGTGGTGACACTGGAGGGAACAGAAGTTTCAAAGTGGTGCAGTTTGTAGCACTCTCTGATTTGTATAATTCTAGCATGCAACGAAAACCTTTCGGATCATTATCTAGATTAAGGGGAAAACCTGACATGCATCAATCTGAGCAATGCAATTCATCCCTTCAGTACATTTTATTATCACTACACCTCTACTAGTGTCCCACCTGGATTGCATTCCTATAGCTCTTTCCCTCATTTTATCGTATACCTGGCCTTGTGTCACTATATTTGAAATAAGGAATGCAATTGTGGTCACACATAAAACAGTTATCAAGCATAGCTTTAAGTCCGGCATGGTGAATGTTTCTATTTATCTGACAGTGGTATTTGTGCTCTTTTGCAGTGTGTGAGATGGATCCAAGTCTGTCTTTCAACTATGCGGACTGCTGTGGGTGTAGACAGTAACACTTGATAGGGTCCTTCCCAGCAGGGAGCTGACCAATCCTTTCGCCTCAGGACTTTGATAAACACCCAATCTCCTGGGTTTATTGGCCCTCCTGTTGGTGCTGGATCTGTAGGAGGAGATACTGTAGACATAACACTTTTGTTCTTCATCATTTTTGACATGTAGTCAACGATTGTTTCAGTCAATCTTGTATCATCTCCCTTTGTATCTATTAGCGGTACCCTAAATGGCCTTCCATATAATATTTCAAATGGTGATAATCCTGTACTGTTAGGTTGAATGTGTAAGCTTAATGCTACAGCTGGTAGACATGTTACCCAACTCTTCCCTGTTTCTTCCATAGCCTTCCTCAGTTTTGCTTTAATAGTTCCATTGTTTCTTTCCACCAGTCCTGCTGACTGTGGATGATAACTACAATGGAACCTGAGTTGGATTGAAAATATTTCCGATAGCTTTTGTATTACTTGATTCCTAAAATGAGGACCGTTATCACAATAAATCTTTTCTGCAAAACCATACCTTGGAGCTATTATTGTAGCTAAAATTTTGGCCACAGTTATTGCATCATTGTTCACTGTTGGTGTAATTTCTACCCATTTGGAGAACATATCCAATATTACTAAACAGTATTTCTTTCCTTCGGCTCTGTTTAATTCAATAAAGTCCATACAGATACATTGAAATGGGTAAGTTGCTTCTGGGAATTTACCTGGTTTTGGACGTAGTCTACCTTGAGCATTATGCTTAGAGCATATCAATCATGAGGCACAGATATTTTTTTGTGTAATTGTGAAATCCATATGTAGTAAAAATGTTCTCTATTGTGGATACCATCCCTCCTGTTGAGACATGGGTAATCCCATGACTCAATATCGCAGCAAATCTAAATAAATGTTTTGGTAGTATAGGCTTTCCGTCGAGGCTCTCCCAAATCCCCGTTTCTGTCTGTGTGGCTCCTTTATTTCGCCACGTTTTTCTCAGTCTCAGGTGAACTATTTTGCATGTCTCTCAAAATGTCATGATCTATATGTGTAAGCGTAGTCTCGGTAGTATAAATGTCATCTACATTTTTCTGAGTAGTAGCCGCTCGTTTTGCTTCCTCGTCCGCTTTTTTATTCCCCATTGAAATAAAATCTTTACCTGTAGTATGTGCGGCACACTTGCATATTGCAACTTTTCTTGGCAGTTGAACGGCATCCAGTAGCTGCAAAATGAGATCTTTATGTGTAATAGGTTTCCCTGTAGATGTTACCATGCCTCTATTTTTCCACTGTTGTGCAAACACGTGAAGTGTCGAGAATGCATATCGGCTATCTGTATATACAGTTATATCTTTATTTCTCCCTATTTTGCACGCCTCTGTAAGTGCAACAAGTTCTGCTGCCTGTGCAGAGAAATGCGACGGTAAGGAGCCTGACTTCAAAACCTTGTCAGATGTTACTACAGCATATCCACTTACATTTGTCCCGTCAGGATTCTTTTTACATGAGCCATCTACAAATATCACAATATCAGCAGCATCAAGTGGTACATCGGTGAGATCTGGTCTTGGTAAAACTCTAGCACTAGTTTCTCCTACACAATCATGTGCTATTCCATCTGTTTCATTTGGTAGCAGGGTTGATGGGTTTAATGTGATGCATCTCTCTATAGTGAGATGTGGCTGTGACAGTAGGATAGTCATACAACTAAGATGTCGCGCTGGTGACATAAAGGCTATTTTGTTCTGCATTAGAAGTGCTGAGACCGCATGTGACACCATAAGTGTCAGTGGGTGAAATAACACTATAGAAGCAGAACTCTGCACACTGAGTGCAGCTGCCTGTACTGCCTGCAAACAAGGTGGCATAGCCTTTGTGATGTTATCAAGTTTTGATGAATAATATGCAATAGGTCTCTGTTTTCCTCCAAATGGTTGTGTTAGAACACTAGTCATAAAACCAGATCTTGCATCGCAAGTCTGAACAAACGGCTTTGAGTAATCAGGGAAAGCTAATACTGCAGAGCTCACTAGAACTTGTTTGAGTCTAACAAAAGCATCATTCGTTTCTTGAGTCCATGTTATTTTGTCTTGAGCTGCAATAGGTTGGTCATATATAGTATTTTGGAGCGGTTGTGCTATTTCAGCATAATTAGCAATCCATTGTCTGCAAAAATCAGTCATACCTAAGAAAGACATCATTTGTCTTTTGGTTGTAGGTTTTGGTGCTTGTAAAATAGCTGTTTTCCTTTTCTCGTCTAGATGTTTACCTGACTGTGAAATCTTAAAACCTAAATATTTTACAACCGTTTGCCACAATTGTAATTTATTTTTGCTGACCTTAAATTCTTATTCAACTAAGAATTTTAATAGAGCTAAAGTGTCAGTTTTGCAATCTATTTCAGTTTTAGACGCTATTAAGATGTCATCCACATATAATAGTATCTGGCTTTTTCACGGGGGTTCAAATTTTGCTAAGTTTGCGGACATGGCCATAGAAAAGATAGTTGTCTGTAGGCAGTCTACCACCGCCTTCATCTTTTCTGATTATTCTAATTGTTCTGCATGCTCCCGTATCGCATAGAAAACGTTTTAAAGTTTTATAATTGTTAACCAATAATCTGATGATCGGTAATCGGTTTTTGATTCATGCTTAAAAATATTTCAGCACTTTCTAGTGAACATACTTCTTCTTCCTCCTCATCTGTGTCTTGGTGTGTGTGTGTGTGTCCATGCATGACCTGATTTATTGAAGTCACGCCGATGAATCATCAACTCGTCTGGGTCTCCCTGCTCCTCCTCTCCCCCGCCAGCCTCCTTGACCTCTGCCCTTTGGAGCTCTACAGTCTTGAGCCCAATGTCCAAATTTACCACAATTGTAGCAGCTCTCATCTCCAAATCTCCGTCCTCCCCGTCCTTCTCCTCTTCCTCTCCCTCTCCAGGCTCCACTGTTCACATTGCCTCGGAAATACACATCAGTAAATGAATTAGCATAATTTTCATCATCATCATCATCATCATCCATGACAAATACTTCACTTGCCTTTTTTGTTCTGCCTTTCTTGGCTTTTCATAGTCAGTCGTAGCTTGTATCCCAGCAGTTCCAACACCAATTAGGTGCTTCCTACGGCTGTTGCTATCGGTGCAGGAGTGGAGAGAGTAGATGCGAAGAGAGAGGGAGGGCGAAGGAGTGGAGCTGAGGCCTGGACAAGAGGCGGCGGTGACTGAGGGATGATGTACGGGGGAGGGTGGAGACCCAGAGGCACATACTTGTCATCCTGTTTATCTCGGTTGGAGTATAAAACAGGATAAAGTTTATTACATACTGAATCTTTTTCTTTTCCTTTTTCTCCTTTTCTTCCTATCTTTTCCTTTCTTCAACCTCTCTTTTCTCAGTTTCTTCTTTACATTGTCTCACTTTCTTTTCTTCTGCCTCGTCGAACCATGCTTTCGCCTGAGTGTATCCCTCTTTCTTCTTTTTTTTACCAATTCTCTGCATTCTTCCACCTACAACTTTCCTTTAAACCCATACTTTTTTTCCCACTTCTTTATATAATTTACATTATCTAGAGCTTTCTGGCTCATTCGTTTTGCATCTCATTTATATTGAACCTCGTCAGGTTCACAACAACATTTAAAAAAAAACAACAACAACAATTTAAAACAACTATTACAATTTCCCAGCTTGAATTTGTTTAGTTATTTGTTTATTTATTTATTTATCTATTTAATTATTTTCAATACGTATTTTTATTTAAACGTTATTTCTATTTTACCGGTCTTTTCATTTCTTTTCCTTTTGGGTACTCTAACCTATGGGTCCCTGACCCTCCCTGATGTCTTTTTGTTTTCGCAGGCCTTCGGGATTAGTTTAATCTTTGTCCTTCCAAAGACAGCTTACCTGGATTTAGGGTCCTGCCCTAAATCTAAGAGAGTCCTGCTCCCCCAAGCCTTGGCTTGATTCCTATTTATTACCTTTAGGTCCTTGACCTATTCTAAGAGATCGATCCCCCAAGTTCCCGACTTGCTTTACTTATTAGAAATTTCTTACCCTTTCGATGAGTCCCTGACTCTGTTTGCCTGGCTGATCCGTCTCCCCTCTGTGGTTGGCCCCGTCACCGCCCCCTCTTCAGAGGACCTGGCCTCTCTGTCCAAAACGAGGCTATATGAGCCCCGCGGTGGAGGTCTTTTCAGAGGGTTTCTATTTCCTCTGCCTTGCAAGGTCTTCAGGTCCTCTGGTACGAAGAGAGGGAAAGATATTGGGGCCCCACGTTGGGCGCCAAAGTGTTAAAATAATTACCCGATGGTTTAGAACTGGAGGAAGGAGATCGGAGTCAGCTCAAGGTCCAAACAGGGATTTAATCTTGATCAAGAGGAGAATTCACAGAGCAACATGCTGGTCCGTTACAATGTGAAGACTCAACGTGTTGTGAGACAAACATGGTATTTATCCATCTTCTGTGGGTGTGTTTTCACTCAGTTCACAGGGATGGAAGTCGTAAACTCAAATGTTTAACTAAACCTTGCATGGGTCGCAAACCCCACCTGGGTCATAAACCACACCTATGTCGCAAAGCACACATGGGTTGCAAAACACACACAAATGGCCACAGGCCACAGGTCACATTCACACCAAACCTTCTCATGTGTAAGTCTTCAGTTCAGATATCTCTCATCAAGAAGTACAACATTTCCATATCAATAGCACTGTCGCTCTTAACGTACTACTTTACTCAGATGAGGACCTAACACTTGTTCTATTTTTAGCTCTTACTTTATCGGCAATGATACGTTGTGGTTTCTTTGTTTCCTTCTTTTGACAAATGTACTTATTGTAAGTCGCTTTGGACAAAAGCGTCTGCTAAATGACCTAAATGTAAATGTAAATGGATAAGGTTTTTCAATGATTCAATCAGTAAACAGGCTTTCTGGAGGATCCATGCTAGAAATGAGCTTATTTAGCTTTTCTAAGCAGGGGATAAGGTTTTTCAATGATTCAAGCAGGAAACAGGCTTTCTGGAGGATCCATGCTAGAAATTAGCTTATTTAGCTTTTCTAAGCAGGGGATAAGCAACATCACTGCTGTGGCCCGATCCTGCAGATTTGCCCTCTACAATATCCGCAGGATTCGGACCTTCCTAACAAAGGATGCAATGCAACTCCTCATCCAAGCACTGGTCATCTCCCGCCTTGACTACTGCAACTCTCTCCTGGCCGGACTCCCGGCCTCTGCGATTAAACCATTGCAGCGTATCCAGAACGCTGCAGCACGCCTTATCTTCAATCTACCCAAATTCTCCCATGTGACCCCCCTCCTCCGTGACCTCCACTGGCTCCCTGTTGCAGCACGCATCCAATTCAAGACGATGGCACTGGCCTTCAAGGCCATCAATGGAATGGCACCCATCTACCTTCAAACACTGGTCAAACCACACGCCCCGAAGCGAGCACTTCGCTCCTCTACTTCAGCTGGCCGGCTGGTACCACCATAGCTAAAATCAAACAAATGTCGCTCAGCAAAGTCCAGACTCTTCTCTGTTCTGGCGCCTCAGTGGTGGAACGAACTCCCGACCAATGTCAGGACAGCAGGGTCATTTGCCATCTTCCGAATAAGGCTGAAGACTCATCTGTTCAGACTTCACCACGACTCTACATAGCACAACCCACTAACATCCCCCCCCCCCCAAAAAAAAACAACAAACAAAAAAACAACCTTAAACCTTACCTATAGCACTCTGATCATAGCACTGTCACTCTTAACATACTACTTTACTCAGATGAGGACCTAACACTTGTTCTATTTTTAGCTCTTACTTTATCGGCAATGATACGTTGTGGTTTCTTTGTTTCCTTCTTTTGACAAATGTACTTATTGTAAGTCGCTTTGGACAAAAGCGTCTGCTAAATGACCTAAATGTAAATGTAAATGTAAATGGTTAAGGTTTTCCAATGATTCAATCAGAAAACAGGCTTTCTGGAGGATCCATGTTAGAAATTTGCTTATTTTGCTTTTCTAAGCAGGGAATAGGGTTTTTCAATGATTCAAGCAGGAAACAGGCTTTCTGGAGGATTCGTGCTAGAAATGAGCTTATTTAGCTTTTCTAAGCAGGGGATAAGGTTTTTCAATGATTCAAGCAGGAAACAGGCTTTCTGGAGGATTCATGCTAGAAATTAGCTTATTTAGGCTTTCTAAGCAGGGGATAAGTATTTTCAATGATTCAAGCAGGAAACAGGCTTTCTGGAGGATCCATGCTCGAAATGAGCTTATTTAGTCTTTCTAAGCAGGGGATAAGGTTTTCCAGTGATTCAAGCCGGAAACAGGCTTTCTGGAGGATCAATGCTAGAAATGCGCTTATTTAGCCTTTCTAAGCAGGGGATAAGGTTTTTCAATGATTCAAGCAGGAAACGGGCTTTCTGGAGGATTCATGCTAGAAATGCGCTTATTTAGCCTTTCTAAGCAGGGGATAAGGATTTTCAATGATTCAAGCAGGAAACAGGCTTTCTGGAGGATCCATGCTAGAAATTAGCTTATTCAGCCTTTCTAAGCAGGGGATAAGGTTTTTTAGTGATTCAAGCAGGAAACAGGCTTTCTGGAGGATTCATGCTAGAAATGAGCTTAATTAGGCTTTCTAAGCAGGGGATAAGGTTTTTCAATGATTCAAGCAGGAAACAGGCTTTCTGGAGGATTCATGCTAGAAATGAGCTTATTTAGGCTTTCTAAGCAGGGGATAAGGTTTTTCAATGATTCAAGCAGGTTAAGGGCTTTAGCGAGAGCAGGGTCAAGTCTGTCGGAAACTTCGGCCCCGGCCTGGTCGCCATCTTGTATATCCTCACCGGGCTCAGTCGTGGCATCTCCTTTGTCTTTGATTCCTCTGGTTCGTACCATTTTGTCAAAAGACTGTGGCCAAAAGTTTTCTAAGGACATAGCCTGCGATGTTCATGCCAAGAGTGACTTCTAGCGCCCAGTTGTTTTCAGGATAAACTAATAATAAAGCACTGCCTTCTTAAAGCCTTCTTAACGCTACGTCATTCGTAACCCCTACTTAGAGTTCCTACTTAACATTTTGCATGTTTCCCGAAACGTTCTTTGCTACGAATCTCTTTCGTATGTCATACGTTGGTAAGGGTGGTCTGGAGCACTCTTAGAGCCTTCTTAGCTCTACCGTAGTGATGTTTCAGCTCCTGATGCTAGTCGCCGCCACTGTACAGTAATCCAGAAATCGCCGTTGTGCATGGAACTGCACATTGCCAGTGTTGTGTTTCACCAATGGTTTTAAGTCATTCATGAAGAAAATAAAAATAAAATGCGCATGCATTTCATCAAAAGGCTAAGCTTTACCTCAACCTCAGAAGTAGCCTAGGTATATTACAGTGTCATTTAATTAGGACATTATGCCTAGTCAATGTCAAGGCATGTCATAAATGGACGCTGTGAACGGTGGCAAAACTATGGCAGCGATACAACGCATCCTCGTGCTGAACCAAAGACGTCGCCGTCCTCGGAGCCGTTTAGTTGGGATACATAATTTCATAAGGATCAACTTCAATCCCATGGATATATTGACCGACGCGGCTATATTGCATAAATTTCGACTACAACGGCAACAAATACGCATGTAATTAAGGATCTTATTGGCTCAATCTCCCCCGCTGTTTCTATATTTTCTATAACAGTTCAGGTTGGGTTTCCCTCTGCTGCGTTCGCTTCAGATAAATCTGTGTTTCCCGTCCTGACAGCAGGAGGGCGGGGTTGTTCAGCTGGACCAGGACCAGCTGGACTGGGACCAGCAGGACCAGGACCAGCGCAAGGAGGAGGATTTGTTTCACTTAACCACAGCTCAGTGATACTTTCACCGTTTACTTCATTATGTTTCTCTACATTTTATTTAACACTAGTTCATTGATATTTTACAGAATGAGATTTAATACTCAAAATATATCACACAGTGATGCATCCAGTGCACAAAATCAGCATTTTTTCTTGCTATTTCATTGAGCCCATAGTCTTATTTTCTTTGAAGAGTGGTAGATGTTTTCTTTAACTTGTAATTAAGTATGTATTACAACCTTTACTGAATACTTACTCTACCAGTAAATTCTCAGACACACTGGAGCAAATAAATAATACTAATAATAATAATTGTACACCACTGCCCCCTGTCTGCTACACTGGGGTATTACTATAAACAACTTATTTAATCAACACAATTAGTCGCCATGACTAAAGACAAATATGTAATCTGATTAAAATTGAAACAAGATCTATTTTTCTTTGTAATAAAAAAAAATGAACTGTGGCAGCAACAAATACAGAACATTTTATATATATATTTTAAGCTATTATTATAGTATTAATATTTCCCCTTGGTATTGGGAGGGAGAAAAAAAAGAGTATTTGTGAAATAAAAATGCAAAAGTGAACATTTAGTTCTAGCCTCCATTTAACAGTTTTTTTAAATATAATGTTTCATTTATTAGTGCTGATAGTATTATAAGTTCTGTTTTAAGGAGACAAAGTTTTGCAATTTTGCAATACTGGTTCAAATAATATTAATGATAATAATGAAACAATTTTTCTTGAAGTAACTAACCTCCATTTAAACACAGTAAATGTATTAAAATGTAATCATGTTTGATTTATTTGTGTTGTTATTGTTCCAAGTTAAATTTAAAGTTGAAAGTTTGCATTATTTGCAATACTTCAAATACTACTTCTACTAAGCTAAACAATCAATATCCCATGATCACAGCAAAAACATTTTATGGGCAATTGTTGGAAACTGATATAAAGTAAAAAAAATATTAGTATTCAGTGTTTTTTCATACAGTGCTAAAGAAGCAATAAAATAATGGTTACTACCATGAGAATTCACATTATTTATTATTTAAAATATCGCTACTTCATACTGTGAGAGCAACAGAAACACAAAAAAACAAAAACATGATACAACATTTCACAGTGGAGGTCAGTAGAGACGTGATGTAAATAACATTTACAGAAACCCATCACTTCTCCTTTTCAGATTTCATGATCGCAGGTCTTTGTTCTCAGTCGGCGTTAAAACGTTCCTCCTTCAGTCGACATCCCCGGAGTGTTCCGCTCTTGTATTTGACTGTCCGTACCTGCAGATGATCTGTGACGTTGTGAACCCTGAGGACAGCCGGCGCCTCCTGCTGGATGGCTGCTGGCTATGAACTCTGACCTGAAGCCTCTGCTGCAATGACACAACACCATAAACCACTGCACGCATCAGCCGAAAGGTAACCAGATTAAATAGCAGTAGGTGACACTGCAGCACACCACACATCTATAAACCAAGGCCAACTTTACAGTTAAGTGTGCATTGGTAGCGTGGTACCAACTGTAGCGCGGCTATAGTAGCGAGGCAGCAGTAACCACCTATCAATCACAAGGTAGCCCCGCCCCTAAATCATCCCCTGCTTTCTGGTGTGTTGGACTCTAAATGGACCATAATGTACTAAATGAACATCATGCTGGGTTGAAGAAGACTTGAAACTAGTGCTTGAGAACAGTAAACTGTTTACTGATCAAGTAAGAAGTAGGGTCACTTTTCAGAACAGGAGGTAAAGAAAACAGGAAATGATGGCATGTGATGTATTCGAGTGAAATCATCCCTGTTGTGCTTTAATAACGGTGATGGTGGAATCATAATTATGGTTAGACGGGTGTTTAGAGACCAAACAACAAACATATCTACTTCCTGCCACTGCTGGTCTGACTAGTCTCTTTATATTTATAGATTATTACTAATAGGCCGGATAACTGGTCACCTGTGTGTAGCGAGGTTGTCCTGACCCGACTCTCCTCCAGAGTAAGAAAGAAGCCAGGGTCAAAGGTCGTGGTGTCTCCTGAACTCAGCTCACAGGTGAGCACCGTGATGGGGCTGTTGACTGCCTTCAGATGGACCTGGACACTGTCCTGAAGAGACAGAGCTTTCATCATGTTGTGAAGAGGAAATGAGAGCTTTTCACAGTTCAGACTGGAGTCAGGGCTGCTGAGATTATACTCTCAATATACTCTATTGATCATTCTACACATCATATCCTCTCATTTATTCATCCATTCATAGTTTGGTCGTAACATTTCAGAAATTAGACGTGTCCAAAATCACAATGTCAGTCAGTCAGTCAGTCAGAGTCTCTCTCTCTCTCTGCCCCCCCCATTTACCTCCTGCGGTGCAGGAACCTCCATCTGGGTTTCCCCCGGAGCTTTGATGATGATGACCGTCTGCTGCTGGACAAACCTGAGCCGTCTGATGTCCTCCTGGGTGACGTAGGCCGACGTGACTCAGCGTTAAAGAAAATCTGCATCATGTTTACACCAACATGTCCACCTGTGGCTCCGATTCCCAGCCTGGAAGGATATGCACTGTTGGCCACGTCATCCGTTATGTGGAAGAGCTGCTGGGAGCAGCGTTTGATGAGACCGTCCAGCTGCTCCTCCACCTGCTGCAGGTTGTCCAGCTCTCTCTGGAACCGCTGCTGGTTCTTCCACAGGAAACTGGAGATGGGAGTCTTTCCTCTGCAGGGAGAACACATCTGTTCATGAATGATGGGCCTCTCCCAAGCAGATCAAGTCCCCGTAGCCCATCTATATGAGATGGTCTTGGAAAGACCCAGGTGGAAAGAACGGGGCTCCTGGTATATGCTACTCACAAAAAGTTAGGGATAATTGTCTTTCGGGTGAAATTTATGGAAAATGTAGAGTTCACGCTACAGTGTTATTATATCATGAAAGCAGGGTCTTTAAGTAGAAGCATGCAATCATTGAGACTCACATCCACTTGACCCAGTTGGTCGACTCCTCATCAATGAGGTTGAGTTCTTTCAGGATGTGTGTGATGTCGTAGACTCGCCGTTTGTGTGTCTGAAGTCTGGTGGCGACATCCCTGAGGTCCATGGCGCCGTACGGAGCCGCCAGGAGCAGTTCAAGGAAACGCAGAGTCAGCAGCCCCAGAGACATGACTGAAACAACAACGCAGTCAGACACGAGACCAGACCTCATTTAGTTGTTCATCACCTTTAGTTTTCCTTTCAATTTTACTGACTGTTCTCAAAATAAAATGAAAAAATAAAATGAAAATAATCGTTACCTACATGTTTGTGAACATTTAAACTATTTGTTGACATCTGTATAGTTACTAAAAAGCTAACCTTTTAAATTTTTATCCACTGAAAAAAAAAAAAAAAAATGCTCCGTTTCCATCTAAAGCTCAAAAAGTTTCAATGAATCAATAAATTATCTGTTGATCATATCACAGTGAGTTGTTGCCCCGCGTTACTTGTTTGTGTAAATTCATGTCACTCACACTAGGGAGGAGGCGGGGCTTAGCTCCTAGTAGACACCACCAAGGTTTCATCAATCATGGCTGAAATATTGCTGCCTTGTACATGTTGTGAAGACCCAGCTGGGTGAACCCCAAATAAACTATTTAGCTATGATTTAATATCAATAACCAGATGGAATGATGCTGACATAACTCCACCATGATGGTGATCAGTAAAATGTGTGAATTCATGCTTTGTTGGGTGTAAGACTACAAGCTAACTACTTGTAAAACGCTTGTTTTCTGAATGGAGTCTGGTTTGATGGGTGCTAGGCTATGCTAACGTTGTAGCTGCTCCATCAACACTCCAAATATGGTAATCTAGACATAAATACAGCAGAGACCTTGTTGTTTGGACCACAGACAGTATCTGGTTTCTCCACATAGACTGGTCTGGTCTCTGGACTAATGTGAGCTACTATCTAGACCTCTGGGGGACCACAGACAGTCTCTGGTTTCTCCACATAGTCTGGTCTGGTCTCTGGACTAATGTGAGCTACTATCTAGACCTCTGGGGGACCACAGACAGTCTCTGGTTTCTCCACATAGTCTGGTCTGGTCTCTGGACTAATGTGAGCTACTATCTAGACCTCTGGGGGACCACAGACAGTCTCAGTTGGTGTGAACACAGCATAAGGACCTATTCAATTTTTAGAAGCTGCAATCTGAGCTCCATTTTCAGCCTGTGTGTTAAAACTTTATTCTAAATAGACAGTTGTGATCATGACGTCCTGTGGAAGTCACACTGAATCTGAAAATGTGCGTTTACTGCATGTTCACAGCTTCACTGCATTCATATGAAAAGGAAAGCAGCACTCACCATTTCTGCTGACTTTCCTTGACTGGTTGGATTCTTTCATCTGCTGCAGGGAAGCACTGGAAAAAGAAATATACACATTTCAATTTCTGTTTGGTAACACTGAAGTTAAAAAATGGAAATATGATCCATTTTTCATGCACACAAAACTTTCCCAGTAGAAAATATTAAAACTAGGACCGTTTCTTACCTGGTTCTCTCTGCTTCTGGAGGATTCACCTGGAAATCACGCAGAGAAAGTCAAAGGTGCAGCAGTTTTATTCTTCTTTTTTCTTTTTACATTTTAACATTAGAAAAAAAATCAAACTAACTGTTTATCTACAGCAGTTTTAATGTGCTTCATGTGTCCACTGTGCTGCTGTGGACGAGGACATACAACTTTAAGAATAAACACAAATCAGCCGCCAGGGAGTCGCGATCGCAAAAATCAGCGCAGATTCAACCAAACCTTGTGAATTATGCACGAGCTTGCAATTTTGTCCAATTTACTTTTCCGCAAATGAGCAAAATATGGTGTTCGCTGGGAGGATGGCGGTCACTTGAAAGTTTCCTGCTTTCTGTTGGTTGTATTGTACGTAGTTCAGTAAATATCACAATATACTTGATATTAAGCATTAATAATGGGACTATTATTGTTATTATAATTATCATCATCATCATCATCATCATTCACAGGTCAGGGGACCCCTTTGAAAGATACAATGCCAGTTCTCCCCAGGGCTAACTTAGGAGTGTTATTCAACCTGCTTCCTGACAAGGCTGACAAGCTTCACTGTAGCTTTCAGACTGAGCCTCTTAAAGACGGGGTTCGCTGATGATCCACAGGGTCTCACAGGGTTTAAAAACTGTTTTAAATGGCAACAATCCCGAAAAAAGCCCATGAACTCTTGGAGGGACAGATATACAGTGGGGAGAACAAGTATTTGATAAGCTGCCAATGTTGCAGGTTTCCTCACTTACAAAGCATGTAGAGGTCTGTAATTTTTATCATAGGTTCTCTTCAACTGTGAGAGACTGAATCTAAACATAAATCCAGAAAATTACATTGTATGATTTTTAAATAATTAATTTGCATTTTATTGCATGACATAAGTAGTTGATCACCTACCAACCGGTAAGAATTCCGGCTCTCATAGACCTGTTAGTTTTTCTTCAAGAAGACCTCCTGTTCTCCATTCATTACCTGTATTAACTGCACCTGTTTGAACTTGTTACCCGTTTAAAAGACACCTGTCCACACACTCAAACAGACTCCAACCTCTCCACACTGGCCAAGACCAGAGAGCTGTGTAAGGACATCAGGGACAAAATATCAGACCTGCACAAGGCTGGGATGGGCTACAGGACAACAGGCAAGCAGATTGGTGAGAAGGCAGCAACTGTTGAAAATGGAAGAAGTTCAATATGGTGGTCAATCTCCCTCGCTCTGGGGCTCCATGCAAGATCTCACCTCGTGGGGCATCAATGATCATGAGGAAGGTGAGGGATCAGCCCAGAACTCCACAGCAGACCTGGTCAATGACCTGAAGAGAGCTAGGACCACAGTCTCAAAGAAAACCAGTAGTAACACACAACGCCATCATGGATTAAAATCCTGCAGCACACGCGAGGTCACCCTGCGCATGTCAGCGCATGTCCAGGCCCGTCTGAAGTTTGCCAATGACCATCTGGATGATCCAGAGGAGGAATGGGAGAAGGTCATGTGGTCTGATCGGACACAAATAGAGCTTTTTGGAGGAGGAGGAAGAAGGATGAGTACAACCCCAAGAACTCCATCCCAACCATGAAGCATGGAGGTGGAAACATCATTCTTGGATGCTTTTCTGCAAAGGGACGACTGCACCTTATTGAGGGGAGGATGGATGGGGCCATGTATCGCGAGATCCTGGCCAAAAACCTCCTTCCTTCAGTGAAAGCATTGAAGATGGGTCATAGCTGGGTCTTCCAGCATGACAACGACCCGAAACACACAGCCAGGGCAACCAAGGAGTGATTCCGTAAGAAGCATGTCAAGGTCCTCCAGAGATCTGGGCCCGGTTTCCCGAAGCCTTCTTAACGCTACGTCATTCGTAACCACTACTTAGAGTTCCTACTTAACATTTTGCGTGTTTCCCGAATCGTTCTTTGCTACGAATCTCTTTCGTACGTCATACGTTAGTAAGGGTGGTCTGGAGCACTCTTAGAGCCTTCTTAGCTCTACCGTAGCGATGTTTCAGCTCCTGACGCTAGTCGCCACCACTGTAGGCTACAGTAACCCAGAAATCCCCGTTGCGCATGGAACTGCACATTGCCAGTGTTGTGTTTCACCAATGGTGTGGTGTCCACCGAAGTTTCTTGTGGCGATGAACAACGTAAAAACGTGAATGTATTGTTAAGCACACTCTCGATATAGAAAAAATATTTATTCGATCCTTTCCAGGAACAAAAAAGTAATCCAATGCACTTGTAAATTAGGTAAAAAATGCCATTTTAACGAAGAAAATATCAAACAAAGAATTTATATCAACAGTAGTGGTCAAAACAAAGTATGTTACCAGGCTACGCTCATCCATCGGCCAACACAAACATTCGTCAGCCCCCATGACGATGACAAACGTCAAATAACATAGGAGAACAAAATCAAAATAATTTCGTCATACAAAAACCTTCCATACTCCAAAGCCACAAATAAATTATATTAAAAAGTAAAAAACAGCAAAGTGGCTGTAACAAATAGTTTTAAGTCATTCATGAAGAAAATAAAAATAAAATGCGCATGCATTTCATCACAAGTCTAAGCTTTACCGCAACCTCAGTAGCCTAGGTATATTACAGTGTCATTTAATTAGCCAATTAGGCCTAGTCAATGTCAAGGCATGCACAATCCTGCAAGCAATTTGGGAAATTGGCACATTGATAAACAATTAGGGTCTGAGTGGCTAAAATTTCATAAATGGACGCCGGTGACGGTTGTGAACGGTGGCAAAACTATGGCTGCGATACAACGCATCCTTGTGTTGAACCAAAGACGTCGCCGTCCTCGCAGCCGTTTAGTTGGAATACATAATTTCATAAGGATCAACTTCAATCCCATGGATATATTGACCGACGCTGCTATATTGCATAAGTTTCGACTACAACGGCAACAAATATACATGTAATTAAGGATGTAATTGGCTCAATCTCCCCCGCTGTTTCTATATTTTCTATATCTTTTTTTAAATCAGTATAGGCTATGGTAGTATGTTCGACCATGGTTAAATAAATGTTCAGGCCTAGAAGGATTTCTAGCAATGTTTTATTCGCAAACACTGCAATAGCCTACATTTTATAATATAGTGCTGTCATGCACCTGCGCATGAAATGGAAAATCGAACTCTGAGCAATCGATTTCAGCACTTTCTTTCTGGACAGCGGCGTGTACGAACGATGTATGGAGTGTTTCTTAAGAAGACTCCTAAGAGACCGTTCAGGAACCACGACTATAGAGGTAAACAACTTTGGTAAGTCATAACGTAGGAGTCTTCGTAGCGCGCTAAGAGTGGACGTTATCGGGAAACCGGGCCCAGATCTCTGAATTACAAACAAAGGTTTCTTTACCGAATATTAAGTTCTGTTTTTCTGATGTATCAAATACTTATGTCATGGAATAAAATGCTAATTATTAATTAAAAATCATACAATATGATTTTCTGGATTTTTGTTTTAGATTCCGTCACTCACAGCTGAAGAGCTATGATAAAAATGACAGACTTCTACATGCTTTGTAAGTGGGAAAACCTGCAAAATCAGCAGTGTATCAAATACTTGTTCCCCTCACTGTATAAGGAGAAAGACTCCTCCAGACCTGCTGTGGTGGATCCGGTGCAGGAGAAGCATCCTCTCCACTTTCATCTTCCTCCTCCTCCTCCTGCTTGCAGCCTCCAGTGGCCCACTGCTCCTCTTCCTCGGAAGAATGCGCCCCCCAGGGGCTGACCAGGCCCAGCGGCCCATCGAGGTAAGGGGGCATGATGGGAATGGTGTCCCTTTTGACCCCATTGGTGGAGATGTCCTCTGGCAGGAAGTGGTCTTCACAGATGAAATGCTGCTCTGAGGAGTCCTGCTGGTGTGTCTCCCTCAGCGCTGCAAGCCAGACCTGAACAAAGTCATCAATCACCGATTCCTTTCATCAATGCAACATGCAGCTCTCAACCCTGAGTAAAGGATGTAACTAGGGTTGCACTGTATACCGGTATTAATTTGGTACCGGGGTACTGAGGCATTTAAAACGGTACTATATTGCATTTGGAAGGGACCGGTACTTGCAGCGCGCGTGCAGCGCCCGCAACAGCGCGGCGAACTCGCCACATGACGTCACCGCGTTGTAACTACAGCTGAGAGGACGAGGAGCGAGCTGCAGTTTGGGGAGATAAAAAGAAAAAGCAAGCAAGCCGGAGGAAACCGCTAGCAAGTGAGTGAGCAGCGGACGAGCAACAAACGAAAAGCTTGGAGAGCGCGAGAGAGCGACAGCGCGAGAGAGAGCGCAAAGCACGGAGAGGAGAATGGCTGCTGCAACCGTCACCACGCTGCAACTTGCTGACAAACCAGGGGCGCGAAGTGCGATATGCAGTACTTTAGCTTAAAAACAAATGCGCAAGGCGAGGCAGTTACGCCGATGCACCACTGTGTAAACTGTGTTTAAAACATGCATGGCTAACGGCGGAAACACCTCCGACTAGCCAAACACTTAAAGGCAGGAACACACCGGCCCAACCGTTGGACGTCTGAAGCGTTTGGAGAGGCTCGGACGAGGTCGGGAACACATATGTTTGGTGTGTACAGCTGCGTCGGAAGCTTTCGGAGCCGCGCGGACGTTGTCTGATCAGACTGAGCATGCGAAGTCTGAGGAGGTGGGCTGTTGGACGTCTGAGCCATTGGATACTCTGATTGGCGGTGTGCTAGCGAATCAGAGTATCCAATGGCGGTGTGTGGGCGGGGCGGAAGTGACGATGGTAAACTCTGTATTACTCGTTCCCTACTGAGACGACGTCTTCGTAAAATAATGAGCCCGAGAGCACACAACGCGAGTGTCACCCTAGCCAGAGTCATCTTTCCAGAAATGCCAAGTATTTAGTCCACAAAGGTCTTCTCGAGTCGAACGAATACTGAAGCAAGACTGTGTGTGCATTGTTTTTATCTGCACTCCGTTCCGTCATTTCCTGTTTTCCTGTTTTGGAGTACTGGCACGAGACTAGCGCCACCCGCTGTTAAGGAAGCTTATTGCATCTCGCGCAAGCGCAGAACGTACACGCTGCTGTGGTGTCGGAAGCACGTCGAAGCGGTGTGTACAACGCAACTTTTCTGCCGAACGGGTCAGACGAGAGGCAACAGAGTGGGCGGAGAGTGGTCGGATAAGGCAGTTGGACGTCTGGGCGGTGTGTGGGGGCCTTAAAGGACAAGCACCCAGACCTGCACACTGGTGCTAAAAGCAAGCGCCACCCCCCTTCAGTCTTAACAAAAATTAGCTCTGGAAGAAGAAAAAATAAAGCTGGTTTATTTATATTATTATATTTTATATTATTGTATTTATATTTTCACATTTTTAAAATTGTGTGCATTAGAAAAGCTTGTCTTTGTGGTATTTTATTTTATTTACTGATTAATATGTTATTGTTCTAACATTTTCTATTAAAATAAAGTCAGTAATTACATTTTTTGCATTCTCTTTTGATTTGAAAAAGTATCGAAAAGTACCGAAATACATGTTGGTACCGGTTCCTCTCTTCTTTCTAGTTTATATTATTTTTGTTATATTTCACACACTTGGAAGCACCTGATCCTTTCTAATACTGTGAATAATTCTGAGCCATTGTGTTTGTTTACGAATTTTCTTAAATAATTAATACAATTAAAATGAAAAGAAACCTATCCGCCATTGTGAGGGTTTTAGTGCAGTTAACAAGCGGTGAATATGACTTTGTAATAGGCTACATAAGTCAACTTTATATGAATAGCACATTTAAAAACAAGGAGGGACAAACATTAAGGGGACAAAAACTAAGACGTCGCGTGGACTTAAGCCGCTCCGCTGAGAGGAAGACTCCCAACAGTATCACAGGCTTGCTGTCATCAGCGCCTACCGTAACCCGCGCCGGGTCTTTGGGGAAGTTGTAGAACCTCTTCCGTGGTCGGGTTAAGGCCCCCCGGTTCACGGTCACCATGCGGTTAGTACACCGAGAGACAATACACTTCACCATGCTGACCGTCTCCAGCACAACTGCCGTTCACGCGTGGCGTTTGTTTACGTCGCGTTTGAGGGCGTGATTCTCTCTCTCTGTGGGTGTTCTGGCGGATTGCAATACCATTAAAGGTGCATACCGCCACCTACTGAACCGGAGTATGTAGGACATGATCTATTTTTTTACATGAAATGTTATAGGATAACACAATCAAACAATACTACACAAACGAAAATTAAATAAATGAATTAAAAAATATATTAAAAAACCTCTCCTCAACCGCTATATTCTATGAAACAACCAGTGTTAACCCTCTCTGCGTCTCCCACACCTTATCTCCCTTAGTTCCCAGTACCCCTGCCAAATCCCAATCTCGTCCTGCCTTTCTCACCCTTTGTTACAACCTTCCCTTTCTTCACTAAAGTTAATACAGTGCATAACTACGTGTTCAGCATTTTCTATGTTATTACAAACTGTACAAACTTCTGAGTTGACTTTTCCCAATAAAAATAATGTCTTAATCTTGATAGAACTACCTCCTCTCTTCTACTTCTTCCCTGAATACTCTGTGCTCTGAATGTGTTTTGTATTCCATAATAAGTCCTGCCCTTACTGTCCTCATCCCACTTCTTCTGCCAAAGTTCAGATATTTTCTTTTTGATGAGTGCTTTGCCTTCACCTTTTCCAAATGGAATATAAGTGATATGTCTCGTGCTTAGTGCTGTTTTTGCCACTCGATCTGCTCATTCATTCCCTTTTATTCCCACGACAGACACACAGGGGGCTTTAGCTCAGGAGTTTGAGCGGGTTGACTGGTTCGATCCCCGGCTCCTCCTAGCTGAGTGCCTGGTGTCCCTGAGCAAGACATCTCACCATAATTGCTCCTGACGAGCTGGCTGTCGCCCTGCGTGGTTGACGCCGTGACTGTGTGTATGAATGGGTGAATGTTAGTCATTACTTTAAAGCGCTTTGGACAAAAGCTCTAAATGAGGCCATTTTACATGAGCAGGAACCCAGCAACATTCTACCTCTATCCCCATCCTCTGAATTCTGAATACACCCTTCATAGAGAACCTCAAACATCATTGTAAACATTAGTTTATGTCTCAATCTCTAGTTTCAAGTCTTCCTCAATCCAGCATGATGTTCTTTTAGTACATTATGGTCCATTTAGAGGCAAATAGACTGTAGCAGAGCAGGACACAGAACTTAAGGTGAACAGGAAGTGACATCACACACAAGGAGGTGGAGGAGAGTTTACAAATCAGAGACACCTGAGATTAGGCGTGTTTCCAATCATGCATGCGCATGCATTTGCCTCGCATAGCCAGGCATTCTGGGATAAAAACGTCAGAAATGCTGGCGATAACTTCCCTTTGCGACATGTCACATGGCTTTAAAAACTTGCGGGATCTCCAGGTTACCTCCCTCCGCATGCTTTTCTGTGCAGATGGTCTCAAATAAGTGCGGACGTAAGACACTCCCCTCAACGTTGCACTCGTTGGTTAGAATTACCACGTGGAATTTCCCACGTGAGATAATTCCTCACCTTTGCTCCTCAGCCTCCATCAACAAGGGGAGTTCCAATGCCTCGAATTCGTCCGCGAATAAGAAAGCCAGCGCCACTGGGTAGGCCATATTCTTTGTGCAAAGTCTGTGAAGTGCACCTGTGTCCGACTTGACGTGTTTATGATGAGTTCCGGCGGATCCTCTCAAGCCATTGACACACAGAGAGCGAGAGAGAGACACTGGCTGCGGTGGAATAGTCTATTTTGCTTAGGAAGGTTCCTAACTGAAGAAGTGACCCGGAGTAACAAGTGGCCGCCATGATAAGAGCCGTTCAAATTCTCTAAATGCAAAGGAAAGGATAAAACGGATCTTCCTTTACCAAAGGAAAGGAGATCACCGACCCACAATTCTTTGCGAGAGTAACATTTAAAGTGGCCGTTCATGAAAACAAACGATATGTGTATTTGCATATTTAACAATTACTTTTATGCAGACATACAGTATAGTAATAGTAGACTTTTCCTAAATCCTTTTGAGTTCTCCTTCCAACTTTCCTTGACCTTGTGACGTTTCACCCCAAGGTCAAGGAAAAGGTGTTAGGACTGCATTTCTTGACTATTCAACTGCAACCTTTGCCTCATTTCTTTTTCCCACCAATGTTCACAGAAGAAGAGACCGGGGTCTAAACTAGAGATGTTCCGATACCATTTTTCCCTCCCGATACCGATTCCGATACTCATGCTGTGGTGGGTATCGGCCGATACCGAGTACCGGTCCAATACCAGTGTGTTTAAAAAATTTTAAAAAAAGAAAGAAAGAAAGAAAGAAAGAAAAAGATAATACAACTCCTGCATGACTGTGATATGATTATCACTGTGGTGAGGCCTGGCTCAGGTTTAACCCTTTGTAAAACAATGAATACAGCAAATGGAAGCCATTTATTTTTAAATGTATTTTTTAATAGAACAGTATAAAACAGTAGTGCAACAGCAACTTAACTAAATCAATATAGGAATAATTATTGAAAAAAATAAAGTGCAGCCACCATATTGTAAAATAAAAAAGGCATTTAAATCTTTAAATAGTGCAGTATTTAACAATAGTGCAACACTAACCTATAAAGTAAACATAAAAAAAAAAAATCAAAAGAGCAGCTGCTACACAGTAAACAATAAATACTTTAAAACAAGTAGGCTACAGGCTGCACGGTGGTGTAGTGGGTAGCACTCTCGCCTCACAGCAAGAGGGTCCTGGGTTCGATCCCCGGGTCGGCCCGGGTTCCTTCTGTGTGGAGTTTGCATGTTCTCCCCGTGTAAGCGTGGGTTCTCTCCGGGTTCTCCGGCTTCCTCCCACAGTCCAAAGACATGCAGGATGGGGATAGGTTCATTGGTGACTCTAAATTGCCCGTAGGTGTGAATGTGAGTGTGAATGGTTGTCTGTCTCTACATGTCGGCCCTGTGATAGACTGGCGTCCTGTCCAGAGTGTACCTTGCCTTCGCCCAATGACAGCTGGGATCGGCTGCAGCCCCCCCGTGACCCTAAATACAGGATAAGCGGTAGAAAATGCATGGATGGATGGAAGTAGGCTACACATTGCAGTAGCATTTTAGCAATTTAGTATTGCTCATAATTTCAAGAGCAAAGGCAGATTCTTCGACAAATCGATGAAGAAGATTTCTGCCCTCTCTCCTCCTAGCCTGTTCCTTCTTGCAACAACAATGTTGGACGCTGCACTGAACAGTCTCTCACTGTCGACACTGGTACAAGGAGCACAGAGAAACTTTGCAGCAGTGGCAGCCAGGGTGGGAAACCAAATTTGGTTGACTCCCCAGTAGTGGAATGGGCTGTCCGAGCATTGGACCGTTTGCTCTGTCAAATATGTTTGTATTTGAACTTGTGTGCTTGTGCTACTTGCCCCACGTTCCTCAACATGCTCCTGCAGGATTTCCTCAAACCAGCTGCTCTTTCTGCTGCTGCTGCTGCTGCTGCTTCCATACGTGGGGCTTTATGGGGGGTTTCTGGCACTGTCTCTGCTCCCTCAGGTGTGGTCAGACAGACATTTAATAAAAAATATTAGACATACCTGTCTTTGAATCGTGGGTCTACCAGAGCGGCAACTGCATACAAGGGCTCATTCTCGATGGTCTTGAATCTTTTCTGGACAGCCTCAAGAAGGGTTGTTTTCATGGTTTTTATACCCGTGTCCCCCTCGTTCTCCCGAGCAAGCAGGCGTTTCAGCACTGTGACTGAGGGGGTGACTTCAGCTGCAGAAGAGGTGGTGGAGCTAATCTGTCTGGTCAATTCTTCAAATGGTGCCAGAACAGTGATTATTGTAAAGCCCACTGGTTAGCCGTAAGGGTCACTGGCAGGTCGTGGTCAGCTCTATATGCTGAAATTGACCGCTTCTGCTCCAGTAAACTCACGACCATATAGTAGGTACTGTTCCACCTCGTTGCTACGTCTTGGTGCAGACTTTGGTGGGCATTTGGAGATCTTTTTGAATATCCTCCAGGCGTGTAGTATCCGGTCTTCCTACCATTCGGCAGTGCATCACTCACACTTCTCTGTGACAGTAGCCCTTCATGCACCACCAGCTGGAGAGCATGGGCGAAGCATCCCAAACTTGGTACATCCATCTCGTCCATGGCTTTCTTCATGTTGCTAGCGTTGTGTTTTCTCTTCATCCACCGCGTTTGCAGGTTGCAGAAGGACCGCATATGTGTCCAGAAGGTGTTTATATTTGGACAAGGCAAGCGCGATAATAACTTTTGTAGATGTAGCCATCTTGTTTCCTCTTCCGTTTTTGGCCGTTGGCTACTTTTTCCAACTTCGTAACTGAAACGCTGATAACTCGGGTGTGACGTCATTCCCAGCTCCGGCTTCCGACTTCCGAGGTAAATGGATCGCACCAACAGTCCTCGACATAGATCTTTACATAGTCCTCTACATAGAACTCTACATAGTCCTCAACATAGAACTTTACATTAGGGGTGTGCGATAAGACGATAGGGGGATTCGACTTGATCTAGCCGCCTGCAGCGCGCTACCTAATGTGATGTATTGTGGGTTGAAAGCGATGCATGATGGCTAGAATTTGTGTACAATTTAGCAGCCAACTACAAAGACGTCACAGGTTTGCAACTATATCATGTGACCCAAACCATCGCAGGATCAAGTTTTTAAGAGCCGCTCCTTGCAGCACTAGGCAGCGCGGTCTACGGTGGCTGCAACCGGCTTGCCCACACCTCCGCTACAGCGGAATGGTTCCCTATTGTTTAAAAGTTTAATGACGTGTGTTCAGGTCCGCACTCGGCAGCCACCTTGTGGTGAAATGATTTGCCTTTTTATTTTGGTCGCTTTGATCTCATGGCTTGATCTAAAGTTCTGTGCATTGTGCTGCGAGTAGGCCTATTTATAGACGTGAGGTCTGGTAAATACAAACGTAGAATGATAATACAAATTCCTGTACATGGGATATCATTCATTTATTTCCACATGTTGCCTGTGTATATATATATATACTGTAGCTCTGAGATGTGTTGGGTGGTGGTTTTGGTGTGGGCTTGAAGGCGACGAATGTTGAAAATGTTGCCATCCAGTCTGTACTGTATCTGTACCCCATCTGAGGGGTCCAGGAGTTTGTGGGAGAGGAGAGTGATGGTGGAGAGGAAAATGTTGAAGATGGTTGGGGCTAGGACACACCCTTGCTTGACCCCCACATCCACACTGAAAAATGGAGATTGTTGGCCACCAACACTCACACAGGCTTGCATCCCATCAAGGAACTGCCGCAGGATGCTCCAAAACTTTGGTGGAACCCCCAGCTTTCCCAGCACTTCCCACAGCAGTTCCCGGTTCACAGTGTTGAATGCCTTAGACAGATCGATGAAAGCTAGGTGTCCTTGCAGTGTTCTCTGCATTTTTCCTGTACCTGTCTAGCAACAAAGATCATGTCTGCAGTTCTTCGCTGTTGCCTAAATCCGCACTGGGATTCCGGTAGAATGTTATCAGTAGCATGGGATGCTAGTCGAAGTAGCATGACCCGTGCTAGTACCTTCCCAGCAACTGATAAGAGGGAAATGCCTCTGCTATTACCGCAGTCTGCCTTGTCTTCCTTTGCGCTTAAAGATTGTGATGATGTTGGAATCTTTCCAATCTTGCGGGATGGCCTTAGATGACCAGATGGTGCTGATCAGTTTGTGTAATCTGTGGGTGAGGAGGTATCCGCCATGCTTCAGGATTTCTGCTGGGATTCTGTCGAGGCCTGGGCTCTTGTTGTTCTTCAGGCCAGCAAAGGCTTTTCGTTCCTGATTGGATATGAGATGTTCAGCAGAGTGTTGAAATTCAGCCCAGGATGGTACCATCTGCTGATCTGACCGGGGTTATGTTCTTAGGTATTTGGAGCAGGCCTGTGCAGGAGAATAGATATAGTGGGCAGTGGCGCGCAATCTCTGCCCTCTGCCTGCACGCCTTCTCTCTAGAGCCCACTGCTGCTCCAAGATCTCCTACAGTTTAGCCTGGGACCGTAAGGTACCCAGTTAACCATATGTGCTGTACACACACACATACACAGTCCACTATATAGAACTCTACATAGTCCTCTATATAGAACTCTACATGGTCCTCTATATAGAACTCTACATTGCCTTCTAGAAAGAACTCTACATAGTCCACTATATAGAAATCTACATAGTCCTCTAGAAAGAAATCTACATAGTCCTCGATATAGAAATCTACATAGTCCTCTATATAGAACTCTACATAGTCCTCTAGAAAGAACTCTACATAGTCCTCTTCATAGAAATCGACATAGTCCTCTATATAGAAATCTACATAGTCCTCTAGAAAGAACTCTACATGGTCCTCTATATAGAACTCTGCATAGTCCTCTATATAGAACTCTACATGGTCCTCTATATAGAACTCTACATAGCCCTCTATAAATGTGTGAGGGAAATTCCTATTGAATCATGTATTTATGTGGGCAAATGGCTGTTTGTCCTCAATGCGTATTGCAGGACCATTTGCCACCAGGGGCGTCACCAAACAAGCCCTTTGATGCGGGATAAGACAATGACCCTTTGATCAAAGACAACATCTGGGGACACCTGGGGAGGGGGGGCTGCAGGATGTCAGACCTGTATGTAAATTCAACTGCATTATAAGTGCCCATAGAAACAGTGACTCTTCAGTCATTCCTGCGTCGCACTGGGGATGGCTCATGCTGCAGCATTAAAAGATCTTCAGATTTGGATATTATGTCTACTGGTATTTCATTGCCAACTCTCACCTGCACTAGACTAAACTGGTATTTCAGTTGCAACAACAAATGGTAAATGGCCTCATTTATATACTGCTTTTATCCAAAGCGCCTTACAGGAATGACTGACATTCACCCATTCACTCACACATTCACACACCGACGCCAGAGTCAACCACGCAGGGCGACAGCCAGCTCATCAGGAGCAATTAGGGTGAGGTGTCTTGCTCAGGGACACCAGGCACTCAGCTAGGAGGAGCCGGGGATCGAACTGGCGATCTTGCGGTTGCCAGCCAACCCGATATAGAACTCTGCATAGTCCTCTATATAGAACTCTACATAGTCCTCTATATAGAACTCTACATTGGCCTCTATATAGAACTCTACATAGTCCTCTATATAGAACTCTACATGGTCCTCTATATAGAACTCTACATTGCCCTCTATATAGAACTCTACATTGGCCTCTATATAGAACTCTACATAGTCCTCTATATAGAACTCTACATGGTCCTCTATATAGAACTCTACATTGCCCTCTATATAGAACTGTACATAGTCCTCTATATGGAACTGTACATGGTCCTCTATATAGAACTCTACATAGCCCTCTATATAGAACTCTATATAGTCCTCTATATAAAACTCTACATAGCTCTCTATATAGAACTCTAAACATTCCTCTATGTAGAACTCTACATAGTCCTCTATATAGAAGTCTACATAGCCCTCTACTCTAAACAGTCCTCTATATAGAAGTCTACATAGTCCTCTATATAGAACTCTACATAGCCCTCTATTAGGGTTGGGTAGTATGACGATATTATACCGTGTGGCGGTATAAAAGTGTCTACTGGTAGAGATTTTGCAATACCGTTTATACCGGAGAAAGAGCAGATGTCTGCGGCGTCTCTCTGAGTCACTGTAATTACACCGCCTTGACACACGGGGCACTGCAGGCAGACTGGTTGGCGTGGTTGCATGAGTACGACGAAGAAGAAACGGCTTTACCTGAGTGATAACAATCATGGCGGAGGCGGAGAGTGGACGTCACGAGGAAACGCAGGCAGCCCGACCCACTCATGACGAAGAGGAGGAGGAACTCGTTCCGGAAAAGGGTGCTACGTCTGTTGTGTGTAACGTTTTCGGATTTAGAAAATCCGACGACGAACAAAAAGTGATACTCTGCAAAGAATGTCGCGCGACTGTTGCTGCTGGAGGTGGAAACACCAGTAACCTCTTCCACCACTTAAAATTAACACATGCAAAACAGTATTATGAAAGCCAAAAGATGCGTGGCGCACCCGTTGCATCAAAAACAAAAGTGTAGCAGCTCCTCTCGCCCGAAAGAGCTTGGCAGAGTCTTTTGCCAAAGGCACCCTGTATGACAAAAAATCACGTCGATGGAGGGAGATAACGGAGGCCATCACGGCGCATACTTTTTCTCATTTGTTATTTTTATTTCTTATTAAGCTGGAGCTCTGTGTTTACATTTGCACACACACTATAGCTTTAGTTAAAGCTGGAGTTCAAATGTTTACCAGACATTTGCACATTCTTTGTGGCTTATTATTTATTATATTTTCTTTCAAATAATGTTATGCTGCTGGGGCTGCACGGTGGTGTAGTGGGTAGCACTGTCCCCTCACAGCGAGAGGATCTCGGGTTCGATTCCCGGTCGGCCCGGGCTCCTTCTGTGTGGAGTTTGCATGTTCTCCCCGTGTAAGCGTGGGTTCTCTCCAGGTTCTCCAGCTTCCTCCCACAGGCCAAAGACATGCAGGATGGGGATAGGTTAATTGGTGACTCTAAATTGTCACCAATTTAAATTGCCCGTAGGTGTGAATGTGAGTGTGAATGGTTGTTTGTCTCTACATGTTGGCCCTGCGATGGACTGGCAACCTGTCCAGGGTGTACCCTGCCTTCGCCCAATGACAGCTGCGATCGGCTGCAGCCCCCCCACAACCCTGAATACAGGATAAGCGGTAGACGATGTATGGATGGATGATTATGCTGCTGTGAGCAAATAAAAATAAAAGAGGAAAATGATCAAATACGACAGTATGTTTTTTTTTTTTTTTTTTTTTTTTAAATATTTTTATTAGGAGGTAAGGCACAATAACAACAGAAACCAATGTTATAATTACATTGAGTATCGCAACACATCTGCATCACAATTGAAAATGTAAACATATCGATACAATAGAAATACTGTGCATCATGATGAATGAAGAGCAAGACATACAGTCTGCCTCCTAGGATATTTTCTTATTTTGTATTTGTGGCCCAATAGGAACATGATCGGGCGACAAACAAACAATGTACAAATAAAAATAATAGAAAAATAAAAATAATAATAAACAAATAACTGAGGATTCTTGTATGTGATGAGTGAATAAGTGTTTCAGCTACAGGGTGTAAACAAAAATACAAGGGAAGCCAAAAGACAGGAGAGGGAAAAAATTAAAAATTCAAAAAATAAGTAAATAAATAAATAATAATAATGATAAAGATAAGAAGAAAAGGAAAGAAAGGAGGTTGGGGTCCATCAATCAGGAGGCATAGCCTGAAGAGAGCGAAAGAATGTTAAAAAGGGAAGCCACTTGTTATAAAATTGATCAGAGTTACCTTTCACTGAATATCTGATTTTCTCCAGCTTTAGAAAAGACATGGGGCCCTAGTTTCGTAGACCAGGCGCAGTCAGCTCTCAGCGCACCTGCGCCACGCCGACGGGGTGTGTCCGCCTGGACTTTGCAAGTTTCGTGCACCGCGCAGGCTTGCGCAGGCACACCTCCCATCACTCCCACCCGCGCAAGTGGGAAAGAGGGAGGAGAAGAAGGCGTGAGTGGGAGACGAGGAGGAGACGAGACATGGACTGGGATTAACACAGCCGATTCAGATCTTCACCAATCAAATGAGCTCCTCTCCTCACCTTTAATGCGTTAGGGGAGGTTCAGTGCAAGATCCGTCACTTGACAACCCGATGACAGAAGCAGCGCCGCCGCTCCCACCACGCGCATCACGCGCTGTGCGCGCGTATCATAATAATAACAATGCCGATATTATAAAAAACAGGAGAGAGGGAGATGTTTTGGTCCGAGAGGCTGAGTTTCCGTTACGCGTGCCATCCGCCTTTGATCTGATGTCAGATGTGACGGGACAATCTATATAGATATTCACGTGTTGATTCAATTAGTTGCATTAAATAGTGTTTGTTGTGATTATTTATTGCATTTAAATGTGCCTGGCCTGTGGAAACCTGCCTGTGAGGTCTCGGTGACGTGTGCGCACTGCGCGCCGTCAGCCAAACTTCCACTCCGCCTGCTGTGATTCGCCTTGAATGAATGGACTTTATTTGCGCCTTGCGCCGATAGTAGACCAGGTTGGAGCTGGCGGGCTTTCAGCACAGTCTTGGCGAGGCTTTTTTGCCACGAAACTTCCGCTACGCCAAGCTGAATCTGTGACGCCTCCCCCTGCTGCGCCGCCACACCCATCTTGGCGCAGGCGATCCACTAAACTGCCAAACTGACCGTGTGCAAGGCTGCGCGGGTCGAAACTTGCATTACGCCGGCTCCGCCACACTGCGCTGCGCCACGAAACTAGGGCCCATGGCGTCATTGAGCCACTGAGTGCTAGATGGAGCTTTAGTTGACTTCCAGTGAAGAAGAAGCTGGCGTATTGCCAGTAAGGAAGTAAAGGCTAAAATATCTAATTGGTTAGAGGTAAACCGGTTGTGGTCTTCCGGGAGCCCGAATATTGCGACATGGGGAGAGACTTTTATGGTCATTGAAAATATTTTTGACATGGTATCAAAATAATTCTGCCAGAAACGAGAAAGTAACGAACAAGAGTAAAACATATGAGTTATGTTGCAAGATGAAGCATGACATTTGTCGCAATTGTCGGTGATACTGGGATAGATTTGTGACAGTTGAGTTTTGGAATAATGGACTCTAAACAATACTTTAAACTGTAAGTGTGAGACGAGCGCAGGCTGAGCTAGTGCAAATTTTCTTAAGAGCAGTGTTCCACCAGTCATCTCCCAGATGTAGACCCAGTTCTTGTTCACAAACAGTCTTGACTTTGGTAACTGGTGAGCAATCAAAAGACAGAATTTCATTATAAACTTTAGAGATGAGTGACTTCTGAAGTGGGTCATGGGTTAGAAGCTCCTCCCACTGTAGACTTGGCGGTAAAGAGGGAAAAACTGGAAACAAAGCATTAGCACAGTGTCTAACTTGAAAGTAACGAAAGAGATGAGAGGGTGGGAGATGAAATTCTCCCGAGAGATCTGAAAAGCTACGAAAAATACCATCCTTGTAAAGGTCTTTAAAACATTTCAGGCCCTTATTATGCCATGCAAAAAATGTTGAATCTGTAAATGCAGGTTGAAATAAATGATTTCTCAATAAAGGAGCTAAGGGAGATGCTGACTTAAATTTGAAGTGCCTTCTGAATTGATACCAAATTTTAAGTGTTGAGCGAACCACTTGGTTATTTGTAAAGCCAGAGAGGTTGGATGGAATAGAAGAGGTAAGTAAAGCAGTTAGGGAGGATGAAACACATGACTGCGCCTCTAGATCACACCATGGCAGATCAACTGATTTGAACCAAAATTAAATCTTGTGGATATGTGCTGCCCAATAATACAATTGAAAATTTGGAAGTGACAATCCTCCATTGAATTTACATCTCTGAAGTGGGGATTTGCGGATCCTGGGTGCCTTTCCACACCATAGGAAGTGAAAAATAGTTTGATCAATTGTTTGAACTGCTTTGGGAGGAAAAGTGGGAGACAGTGGAACAAAAATAAAAATTTGGGCAAAATGTTCATTTTGACTGCATTAATTCTTCTGATTAATGAGAGAGGTAAGCTTCCCCATCTTTGGAGGTCAGATTTAATTTTAGACATTAAAGACAGGAAATTACAAGAAAAAAGAGAGTTTAGCGTTCTAGTTACATTGATCCCTAGATACTTAAAGCCGGACAGGCTAAATTTAAAAGGAATATCAGACTGTTTGAGCTGTGATGCTGAAGCATTCACAGGGTAGCATTCAGTTTTAGAGATATTTACTTTGTAACCTGAAAATGATCAAAATCTCTGAAAAGTAGATAAAATTGTTGGGATGGAAAGAACAGGATCCGAGACATACAGCAATAAATCATCAGCATAAAGAGACAACTTAAATTCTGTGCCCAAACGTGAAATTCCAGTAAAAATGGAAGAGGACCTCAGAAAGATTGACAAGGGCTCTATAGCTAGTGCAAACAGTAGGGGAGGTAAAGGACACCCCTGCCTGGTGCCACGGGCAAGAGTGAAAAAACTGGATTGAATGTTATTGGTGGAGATACTAGCTTGTGGAGATGTATAGTGGAGACGTATCCACGAAATGAACACATTTCCCAGCCCAAATTTCTTTAGTACAGTGAATAAATAGTCCCATTCAACCCTGTCGAATGCTTTTTCAGCGTCAACCAAGATCACTACTTCAGGTGTTGCTGTGTTAGTTTTAGAGTAGATAATATTTAGGAGAGTACGGACATTAAAGAACAGCTCCCGCCCCTTAACAAATCCAGTCTGCTCAGGTGAAACAATAGTTGGTACAATGTTTTCTAGGCGATAGGCCAAAGCTTTTCGCAAGGATCTTAGCATCCACATTTATTAAAGAGAGAGGTCTGTAGGAGCTGCAGAGAACCGGATCCTTATCTTTTTTTAAGAGGAGACTTATGGAGGCTTGTCTGCCGGTGCAGCCAACTCTACTTGGTCCACCTCTTGTCGCTCTCCCAGAAACTCCGGCCGTACCGCCAGCCACCACGCATTAGCCGGCCTGGCTAGGTCGGCTGATGCCACCGCTGTCAAGCACGACACCTCCGCTGTCAACTTCGGACTCTTGAACATCCGCTCACTCACGAGCAAAGGACACCTCGTCCAAGATCTCCTCACAGACCGTAAGCTCGACTTTCTCTTTTTAACAGAAACCTGGCAACAGCCTAACGACTTCTCCACACTCAATGAATCCATTCCTCCCGGTTTTGTTTATATCTGCCGTCCCCATGGCAACGGCCATGGAGGAGGTTTCGCGGTAATCCATCTCGAGAAGTGGAAAGTCCTGTCCGTCTCTGTCCCTGCATTCAGCTCATTTGAATGCCTTGTTTTTAAGCTTCCTGGACCCTCACCAACCATCATTGCCACAGTTTACCGCCCCCCCCCCCCCCCAAGCCACACAGTCATTTTATCAGCGAATTTTCCACCCTACTCACTCATATATCCACTCTGTCACCTAATTTAATTGTGCTGGGGGACTTCAATATACACATGGACAACACCAACCTGTCTCTCACCAGAGATTTTGCATCCTGTCTGGACAGTTTTGGATTACAACCTCTCATAGATTTCCCCACCCACACTAAAGGACACACACTGGACTTAGTTTGCTGCTCTTGTCTCACCCCCTCCAAGCCTACTGCTGATGTTTTCCCTGTAACAGACCACTTTCTCCTCACTTTTAACGCTGTACTCCACCTTTCCACTATCAAATCACCCCGTCTCATTTCATTTCGTAATATCAAGGACATTAACACCGATACTCTCTGCTTTAATATTGCCAGTCTTCAGATCCCGGACTCTTTCTCCACCCCCGATGAACTGGTCGCTCTGTATAACACCTTTCTCACCAACACTCTCACCTCACTCGCCCCCCTGAAAACCCGGTCTGTGTCCTTCTCTACATCTGGCCCCTGGTTTACCCCCGAGCTCAGGTCCATGAAAACCAAAAACCGTCAGCTTGAGCGACTCTACAAAAGAACTGGTCTCACCATCCACAAGGACATGTACACCACCCATATTTCACGCTATAAGGACCTAATTTCTCAAACCAAAACCAGCTACTACTCATCCCATACGCCTCATCCTCTCCAACGAAGGAAACTCAAAAACCCTCTTCTCTGTCATGAATAAAATCCCCCAGCCCCCAAATTCTCTACCTGTACTCCACGGAAACCTGTAACTCCATTATGGACTTCTTTAACCAGAAAATCCATTACATCCATCAGAAGCTACATCTCAACTCGTCTCCTCTCTCCCCACCTGAACCTCCTCCACCCTGTCATCTCTTCTCCAGTTTTCTTCTTCCCACTACCTCTGAAATCTCCGACCTTATCCACAGATCAAAGCCCACCACATGTCAGCTCGACCCCCTCCCCAAACCCTAGTCAAATCCTGCTCCTCCTCCCTGCTCCCCTTCATATCAGCTATTATCCACTCTTCACTTTCATCTGGAACAGTCCCTTCACTTTTCAAAACTGCCGCTGTCACCCCCATATTAAAGAAACCAGGTTCAGACCCCAACAACTACGATAACCTCCGCCCCATTTCTAACTTACCTTTAATTTCCAAAATTCCAACGACCTCCTCATTGCAGCTGACTCTGGTTCTGTCTCCATCCTCATCCTCCTTGATTTGAGTGCTGCCTTTGACACCATCTCACACCCCATCCTCCTCAGTAGACTCTCCTCCATCGGCCTCTCCCACACTCCCCTCAGCTGGTTCCACTCTTACCTCACAGGCCGCACTCAGCTTGTACAGCTCAAATCCTTCACTTCAGAACCCTCCCCAGTCACTGCAGGTGTGCCCCAGGGATCAGTCCTTCTCTTCATCATCTATCTCCTCCCCATCGGTCACATCCTCCGTAAATTCATTATCCAGTTTCACTGCTACGCGGATGACACCCAGCTCTACCTTTCCTGTAAACCAAATTCCACATTACCACCCCCCTCCCTCACCTCTTGTCTCTCCGAATTAAAAACCTGGTTCACCTCAAACTTCCTTAAATTAAACTGCAGTAAAACTGAAATCCTCCTCCTCGGCACTAAATCCACCCTTTCTAAAGTTAACAGCTTCTCTCTCAACATCGACAGCTCCTCAGTCTCCCCCTCCCCTCAGGTAAAGAGTCTGGGTGTCATCCTCAACAGCACACTCTCCTTTCACTCTCACATCAACATCACCACCCGCACCGCCTACTTCCATCTCCGCAACATTAACAGACTCCGCCCCTCCCACACCCCCCCCTCCACCGCTGTCCTTGTCCAGCCTCGTCCCCTCCCGTCTGGATTATTGCAATTCCCTCCTCTTCGGCCTCCCTCAAAAGACTCTTCATAAAATCCAACTGGTCCAAAACTCATCCGCCCGTATCATCACAAAGACCCCCACATACCACCACATCACCCCTCCAGCACCTTCACTGGCTTCCTGTAAAATTTCGTATCAATTACAAACTCATTCATGGTCATTCACAACCTCGCCCCTCCCTAGCTCTCTGACCTCCTGCACGTCATCATCCCCACCCGTTCCCTCAGATCCTCCTCCTCCACCCACCTCTCTGTGCCCCCTGCCCGCCTCAGCACTATGGCGGGTAGGGCCTTCAGCCGCTCTGCTCCTCAGCTCTGGAACACCCTCCCACCCGACCTCCGTAACTGTGACTCTCTCCCCATCTTCAAAACAAGACTCAAAACTCACCTGTTCCGGACTGCCTACTCCCTCTAACCCCCAATTTCCACTGCATACGTCTCCGCTGCGTTGCGTCTCCGCCACGCCAGCGGAGCAGATACGTTTCACTTTAGTCTATGGGTGAATCCCCACCAGGTCCGCTGCGTCTCAGCTCCGGCAGTCCGCTGCTCTCCGCAACAAATACGGAGGACTTCTATTTCTGGTGGATGGCGGACCACGGCGCAGCAATTCAGCACAGAGCAAACATAGCGAAACAGGAAGTTCGGTACATACTCAACAATAAAACATCCAGTTACTTTTCAAAATAAAACACTAGTGTTAATAAAACCTCTTGACGACGGATCATATTTCAGTTAACTACATCACAAAAACGTCAGAATGGGCGGGGCCAGGTACGGAGTCAACAGATCAGAGGTTTTCAGAGTTCTTTAAAGTGTAAGTTTGGCGGAAATTGAAAATAAAGCTATTTTCTGAATGAAAATACATCAACTAAGCCGTGGAGGAAGTAATTTTCGCTCATCACGCAGTTCAGAGCTAGCACGGGTGGGAGCTAGAGTCCAACATCGCAAACAGTGGGTTAGCATGGGGCCAACAGCCACACGCTTTCAAAATCGCATTTTTAAACCACTAACATTGCTCAAAACAGCGCCAAACCTCGTCAGCAGCTTGCTCTGGGTGTCTACACATAAAACGAAGCACCAACAACTCAGTTCATGAACCCGAAGTTTATAACAGAAGACAGTTAAGAACACTCACCAATTCTACCCCTGCCAGCTCCTCGCGAAGGATAGTCCGTAAGTGTCGATTACCGAACGCAGCTCTCGTGTTCCCGTGTGAGATCTCGCGTGACATGTATGTGCTTCAGATAAGGCTGCTGTCTTGAACTGATTGGAAGTGTATACAAACTATCCCGACGTTTTTACCCACCGTTATTAACTTATATTTGGCCAAACTGCCACTAATTTAAAAGTATACTCGTTTTATTCTGGGCGAAATCTTCAGTTTCACTTTCACTTTTGCATTGCGTTCGGTAATCGACACTTACGGACTATCCTTCGCGAGGAGCTGGCAGGGGTAGAATTGGTGAGTGTTCTTAACTGTCTTCTGTTATAAACTTCGGGTTCATGAACTGAGTTGTTGGTGCTTCGTTTTATGTGTAGACACCCAGAGCAAGCTGCTGACGAGGTTTGGCGCTGTTTTGAGCAATGTTAGTGGTTTAAAAATGCGATTTTGAAAGCGTGTGGCTGTTGGCCCCATGCTAACCCACTGTTTGCGATTTTGGACTCTAGCTCCCGCCCGTGCTAGCTCTGAACTGTGTGATGAGCGAAAATTACTTCCTCCACGGCTTAGTTGATGTATTTTCATTCAGAAAATAGCTTTATTTTCAATTTCCGCCAAACTTACACTTTAACTGCAGTCTCACGCGATTACGTATTATCGCGAGGTCTCGCGACGTCACAGTCATTCTACCGGACTGCACCGTGGCGGACTCAAACGCATCCTGTGGGGATTGGCGGACGGCGGACCGAAGCCGGATCGGAGACGCACCGCAGCGGAGACGTATGCAGTGGAAATTGGGCGTAACTCCCTGCCTTTACCGTCACTGCCTATTTTATTGTGTTGATTTTGTGTTTTTTATCTACTTTTGTTTAACTGATTGTATGATTTTAACCCAGTCTGTTTTGTAAAGTGTCCTTGAGTGACCTGAAAGGTGCTATTAAATTAAATGTATTATTATTATTATTATTATTATTATTATTATTATTATTATTATTAAAGTAGGAGGGAGAGTACCATGTTGTAGCGATTCCTTATATACAGCATGCAGTAATGGGGACAGTTTTTCCTGAAATATTTTTAAAAACTCAACTGGGAATCCGTCCGGGCCAGGAGCTTTGTTATTTTGCATGTTTCTCATAGCAAGAATAATTTCTTCTACCGTTAACGGCGAGTCAAGTTCTTTAGCAGAATCTGGGTTTATCACAGGGAAATTGAGGTTATCTAGGAACGAGTTAATTTCAGTAGTGTCGGGTGGAGATTCAGACTTATATAAAGAGGAATAGAATGAGTGAAAAACAGAATTAATGGTGGTGGGATCTCTATGCACTATGCCTGAAGAATCTTTTACCTTGGGAATCATACGTGAGGCTGCCTGGCGACGTAGCTGATGAGCTAGAAGCCGGCTTGCCTTATCACCATGTTCATAATATGTGGCGCGTGATCGTAAGAGAAGTCGCTCTGCATCATTAGTGGTGATAAAATCGAATTCAGTCTGTAGCTCAACACGTTGTTTAAGTAAACTGGGAGAGGGGCAGGTAGCAAGTTGTTGGTCTAATTTAGTGATATTAATAGAGAGTTCTTGCAATTTGGCTTTATGGGACTTGTTCAAATGGGCAGAGTACAAGATTATTTGTCCCCGTAGGTATGCTTTTAACGATTCCCAGAGCAATGAGCATGAGTCCATCCTCCATTTTCTACCGCTTATCCTGTATTTAGGGTCACGGGGGGGCTGGAGCCGATCCCAGCTTGAGCATGAGTCATTTTTATTTATAGCAATAAAATCATCAATTTTAGCTGCAATGAATTTATTAAACTTATCATCTGAAAGAAGTAATGTATTGAACGTCCAAGGTGTTGGGTACCGGGGTTGTGAGGAAAACTCAATGTCTAAAGAAAGAGGGGCATGGTCAGAAATAACAATAGGGTGGTAATTAACAGTAAGTACATTGGGAATTCGTTTAGAATCAATAAAATAATAATCAATCCGAGAGAAAGACTGATGCATCTGTGAAAAGAAGGATCAATGCAACCATTTTTGGACATTCAATTCAATTCAATTCAATTTTATTTATGGTGTCAAATCACAACAGAAGTCATCTCAGGACACTTAACACATTGAGCAGGACTAGAATACGCTCAAAATTTCAAGAGTCAACACAATTTCAAATTCCCAACATCACCCAGGGGCAAGCGTTACAGCGACAGTGGCGAGAAAAAACTGCCTTAATAGGCTTTTAGGCAGAAATCTCGTGCAGCCCAGGCCCTTGGGTTCCAACTGCATTTGGTGTTGGTAGTATGGTAGTAGTAGCATTAACAGTAGTGGTGGTATTAACAGAAGCAATAGTATCAACAGTAGTAGTCCATAGCAGCAGGCACAGCCACGCCGAGATGGATCCATCCCAACCACGTCGCCGTAGACCAGAAAGCAGGAGTAGTTGAGCAGTCACGCAGCGGGCAGGTGGAGCTACAATGTGGTGTTTCCAGCGTCAGGCCAGTTAGCAGTCTGCATCGGTCAGGACCTCAGTGGACTCTGCTGGACCAGAAAGCATAGCCAGACTCCCGAGAGTGATCCCGGGAGTAGTCAAGTTAGTGACAGTAGAGATGCCGATTTTAGTCAATTACTTTAATTAAAAATACTGGCAGTAAGAGGCAAACAAGACCACAACATCAGTGCAGTCCGGACCAGGTTCCACCACGGTCCAGGGAGACCTGCTAGGCAAGAGAGCACAGGGACTCCGGGGGAACATACACAGAGAGAGAGCGAGAGAGAGAGAGAGAGAGAGAGAGAGAGAGAGAGAGAGGGGCTCAAATGAAATCAGAAAGAGACCTCGACATTAATGATGGGGTCAGAGTTCGCGGGTTAGAGCAATCTAAATTGGGATTGATTACACAATTCATGTCCCCACCAATTATAAGGAGATTGTTATTCAATGAGGGAAGACATTCAAAAAGCTTATTCATAAAATGCGGATCATCGAAATTGGGGGCATATATGTTAACTAATAATATGGGAACATGGAATAATGTACCTGAAACAATTAAGTATCTGCTATTTTTGTCTGATATAACCTTAGAAGCTGAGAACTGAATTGACTTACCAATTAAAATAGCAACCCCCCTGGCTTTAGAATTGAAATTTGAGTGAAATACCTCAGAAACCCAAGGACATAATAAGGATAAAACCAAGCCCACATGCAGAGCAAAAGTCCGATAACCACTGAGTGATGCTAAATAACCTGCTAAAAAACTCAGAGCCATGTTTGGGGGATGGAATCAATCCTGAAAAAATATTGCTAATCAGCGAGTCGAGCCCGGCGCCTCTGATTAGCATAAAGTAGATTCGACTTCAACTTTACGCAAATGAAAAGGCTATCAATGAGGTCTGCAAGCTGCTCGTAATCAGCGCAGAGCTTCGTTGATTGTCTGCATCTGAGGTTGTTCACGCCACAGTGCACGATGTGGGCAGACGGGTGACGGTCGGAAATAGCAGGGATGTGTTTGTGTAAGTCCAGGATTTTTGCACCAGAAAATGAATAAGTAATGCCATTTGGGATTGCAACAGACCTTTTCATGGAGTCCCCAACCAGGATGTATTGTGGAGGTGGAGAGCGAAGCACGGTGTTAGCGTCAATGGTGCTAGCACCAACGATGCTAGTAGCCGGAGCAGTGGAGGGCATTCCCAGCCGGGTGTTGTGCTGTCCCGCGGAAAAACGGTCAGCCGACCGTTCAGTACCAGTGCCGGGTGGAAATGAGACAGCACCAGGAGAGCCCCCTCTCCCAGAGAGGCTCATAGCAGTAGTCGAGACGGTCACCGAAGCAGCCGTCGCTGGAGTAGCCCAAGAGATGGTGACTGGAGCCCCCGCCGTGTCCACCGGGACAGGCGGAACACCAGCCGAGAGCTCGGCGTTCAGAGGGCATGCATCAGCCCCGGCCCTGAGGACGCCATCGGGGTGAACGGTGACATTGGACGACAACACGGAGAAGCGGTTTGTGAGGTTGAGAGGTGGAGGAGAGACAGTCCGGGTAGTGATGTTACGAGATGGGCCGAGGCTTCAAAGCGTGTGTTGAGTAATGGAGGGGGCGTTTCCGCAAAGCGCGTATCGAGGCTTGCTTCATTTAGGGGAGGGGCCAAAAATGATGACGTCCGAAGCCTCGCTGCCCGGCTGTACCACGTGACTGCTTTGGGAAGTGGTTCAAGGTGCGTGTCCACAGGCAGCGGTGTTTCCCCGCGTCCCATTCATTGTCTATGTGAAAATCTACTTTATGCTAATCAGAGGCGCCGGGCTCGACTCGCCGCCTCGGGAACGCTCGCGAACGCTCGCAAAAATGTGTTGTTTAAAGGAGAGCGCCTGTCAATCATCCTCTAGTGGCAGCCCACCAAGCGTGCAATACTGGGAAGCGGCGCGTCCACACGCGTTTAAAATCGCCCCTGTGGACATGCACCTTCAGAGTTTGCCGCGAGGTTTTACAGCTAAATAGACCCTTCAGGCTCCATTCAAAATGTGGGTTTTGAAGCAGAGTTGCGGTCAGTTGAGAGTTTGGATAGTTTGGGGAGTTTGGATACTAGAGTTTGGATAGCGTTTATATAGTTTGGAGATAGTTTGGAGAGTTAAGGGAGAGAGAGAGAGATTTAGGAGAGTGATGATTTTACCATTTGGGGAAAATTTGAGGATTGGAGGATGGTCGGTGGCGGGATGTGGATGGTTCCCACAGAATCGTGTCCGCCACTGCTGCTGCTGGTGAGTTGAGAATGTTGATTATTTGCGACTGTGTGGCCGCAGTGTCTATGAAGTCGTTTAGAAGTTGGTCTTTTTGTTTGAGCTCATCGGCAAGTGTCTAGATTTTCCCCCAGAGTATGGCTATGTCTTGCTGATTTTTATGACAGCTCTCGCAGGGCATAGTGTTCTCGATGCTGCAGCTAGCAGCCGCACGCAGCATGTCCCCGGCTCTCAATCGCACCCTGTGCATATTTTATTTATTTACCCTTTATTAATGCAGGGGGGTTTATGATCACTTAATTTAAAACTGTTGTGTCTGTCACTGAAAATAATAAAAATAAATAATGTCTAATCTGTGATTCATAAAAAATATCTGTACAAAATATAAAATTAAGTGATTGAAATAAGTTTGAGTGCGATTTTAAGCTTTCTCTGGCATATTTTGATGGTTATCAGGATAATATCCCAATCTCAATTATTTTGGCAGGATAATCGTGACATGACATTTTCATATTGTCCGTCTATCCATCCATTGTCTTCCGCTTATCCTGTATTCAGGGTCGTGGGGGGGCTGGAGCCGATCCCAGCTGTCATTGGGCGAAGGCAGGGTACACCCTGGACAGGATTTTCATATTGTCTCATGCCTAAATGTGACCTATATGAATAAACTTAATTGAATTAATACACTGGACTCAACCAAGAAAAGTGTGTCAGGTTATTATTATTATTATTATTATTATTATTATTATTATTATTATTAATAATAATAATAATAATAATAACAATAATAATAACAAGAACAAAACGATAACTTCTCATTGTTGTTATTATACTGTTAATAATGGCAACAATAATAATACCAGTTATCAGCATTATTACTACTACGACTACTCCTAATAAAAACAATACTTAGAGACTCACAGACAAAAAATATAAAACAAACCTCAGCCGAGTTGATGAAACCTGTCTAACGTCCCGTTTCCCATCAATAACTTGTTGGAGTAAACGTACCTGCAGGGAATGGACGGGGTGCGGCAGCAGGCCTCTTTTAGACACGTCTAGATCTATGCCGGTTTAAGCGTCGATCTGTCAGTCCGTTTGTGAATACAACACACATGTATGAGCAGCAATTTCTGTGTTCTGCGAGCTAAAATCAAATCAAAATAGAACAAATACACATTCTCACCTGCTGAACTCACTATAGGTCAGAGACGCTTTCCAACTCCATGTGTGGAGGAAACACGGTGTCTGCCTGCATTTACCCTGACAGATCAGTTCAGTTTAATCAGCAATGACGTGGAAACCTGTCTGACTAGGGGCAGAATTCAGATCAGGTGGCGTCATTTTACTAATATATACAGGAGATGGCGCTAACCAACAGTCTAAAGGTTAGAAAGACGTAGAAGAGGATCACATGCACATGAGACTGATTCAAGAATCAATTCAAGATTCAAGATTTTTATTGTCAAGTACTTGGAAACAATGCAAGCATTCGTTACCTGTAATGCATGCTTTTATCACCAGCATGTTTGATTACTGCAATGCTCTTCTTTCTGGTTTTCCAAAAAAATTATAAGCAAACTACAGATCATTCAGAATGCAGCAGCATGTCTACAGACGTAACCACACATCTCACCCGTCCTAATGTCCCTTCACTGCCTCTTAGTTTTAGAATTGATTTTATTGGTGTTCAAATATCTCAATGGACTAGCGCCTGAATACCTGTCAGACATGCTCTCAACTTATGCTCCCCTGAGATCACTCCGGTCCTCTGACATTGGCCTCGTAGTTGTACAGCAGGAAGTAGATGAACCCCCTCCTTCTCGTCCATCCAGTCTTGTGGATTTGTTGCACATATAAAATCAGAAAATGACAACGACACATTTAGGCATTCAGTGGTTGTTTTTTGTCCCGTCACATCTGACGTCAGATCAAAGGCGGATGCGCGTAACGGAAACTCTTAAAAATTTTAAACGCGAGTGGACGCGCCGCTTCATGGTATTGCACGCTTGGCAGGCTGCCACGAGAGGATGATTGACAGGCGCTCTCCTTTAAACAACAACTTTTTGCGAGCGTTCGCGAGCGTTCGCGAGCGTTCGCGAGCGTTCCCGAGGCGGCGAGTCGAGCCCGGCGCCTCTGATTAGCATAAAGTAGATTCGACTTCAACTTTAGGCAAATGAGGAGCGGCCAACTCGCGCGCCGTCTCTCGACATTCGCCGCGACGCTACCAGAATGCATTGCACAGCTTTTCACATAGACAATGAATGGGACGCGGGGAAACACCGCTGCCTGTGGACACGCACCACACCAACTCCGGCAGCGACGCAACGGACCGTCGAACGCACCCGCGAGTGGGCAGTTCTGTGTTCAAGTTGGATCAATTGGATAGACGTCCTGCGAAGTGGGCGGGACTTGAGTTTTGCTCTGCCGTTTCCAACATGGCGGCCGGGCCACAAACGATCTCATTTTACAGTTAAACTACACGCTAAAGCATGTTTCTGAAAACATTTGAGGCGGGAAATGTGTAGTGCAGTAACAGAATCTGGATTCATATTTGATCAACACTGCCTAGTTTCTGGAGCCGGCGGCATTGCGTTGGACGGACGGCATTTGCATAAAGTTCAATCCATCGAACTTTATGCAAATTCACGTACGGCGACAGGGCCGCCAATTCGACGTGCCGTATCCATTAGGGGTGTAACGGTACATGTATTTGTATTGAACCGTTTCGGTACGGGGTGATCGGGTCGGAACGGAGGCGTACCAAACGAGTTTCCATTCGGACATATTAAGTAGAGGACCGCATTTGTGGAGCATGCTGCAGCCGCACATGCGCAGTTGCGCACTGTGGAGAAAAATGTAAATACATAAGCTAATCACACATGTTTTAAATTACTACACACACATACACACCCACAGGCACAGGCGAGAGAGCAGCGGGGGTAGGGGCCAAACAATATACATAGGACACATTCCTTAGCGGAATCCGCACAGGGGGGGAGTATATGATATATGTGCATCTCGACAACATACATACACATACATAGAAGACAGCACCCGGAGGGATGGACCGTATGAGCCAGTGTGGGTGGAGATACCCAGCGCTCCAACCAGGCCGCGGCATGCTAAAATTACGCTCCGCCTGCATCTATAGAATGAGCCAATCAGACTCATGCGGAGTCTCTTGAAATACACTGCGCACTCTGTTGTAAAGCGCCTTTTGAGTAAATTCAACCCTATGTTGAGTTCACTTTTAGGTCCGTGCACGTATAACTGCCGGAATATGTTTTCCTGATATTTGTGCTAATAAAGCGCTGTTATTTATATAACCCATAGACTCTCCTCGTATATTCAAGCTTACTATTTTTTTTCACAACAGCACACCGCGACACAATAAACAGCAGTAGTAGCGGACGTCATGGCTAATGCCGTTAGCGTTGGCAACAAGCCAGAGTTGGAGGACCCTCCCGCGACATTAAGGTCTCCCGTTTGGGAACACTTCGGCAAAGCGGTTTGCCGACATTGTTCATGTGAGGTCGGGTATGTTTCTGGCAACACGTCAAACCTGTTGACGCATTTGAAACGGCACCACCCCCACGTGAACATCGCTACAACGAGGAGAAAGACGAGCGTAACGAGCGTTAGTGCAAACACAGCTCCCCACCGCATTTAAACAGCCTCTCCCTGCCCTGTTCAATTTTGCACATCAGATGGAGAAAAGATTTGTTTTTAAAAAAACAGTCTGAGCCTTATTCATGTTATTTAATCTGAGCAACAACTTGAAACTATTTAGTGTTGCAACTGTTCAATTTTGCACATCAGATGGAGAAAAGATTTGTTTTAAAGAAACAGTCTGTTATTTTTATTTATTTATATTTTTTAAATAAATATTTTAAATACTTTTATATTTTTTTATATATTTATATTGTTGAGCAGCATTCTAGCTCCAGTGCATGTTCCTACTGTTAAAAGCACAAAAGTAATAAACAACTAGCACATTTATATTTTGCATTTTGTTTTCTTACTGTACCGAAAACGAACCGAACCGTGACCTCAAAACCGAGGTACGTACCGAACCGAAATTTTTGTGTACCGTTACACCCCTAGTATCCATCATGCGGAGCTCCTGCTCTACATAGACAATGAATGGGATCCGTTGACTTGACGTCTGCTGCCGGAGTTGGTGTGTCTGTACCATCACGCTTCTTCTCCTCCCTCTTTCCCACTTGCGCCGGTGGGCGAGACGGCAGGTGTGCCTGCGTGAGCCTGCGAAACGTGCAAAGTCCAGGCGGACACACCCCGTCGGCGCGGCGCAGGTGCGCTGAAAGCTGACTGCGCCTGGTCTACGAAACTAGGGCCCGATATGTCTATGATTATCAACCAAACACGGTCAGCTGTTTTTATTTACTGAAGAGACTCACTCCATCTCATCTCATGATTCACCTTATTGTTTGGCTGAATAAGGGGGTCATTTTTAAAACTCTTACCTCTGTTTTAGAACAATTACTTTGCACAGCATCTCTTTATCATCCTTTATTTAAGGTTTTCAAGTTTTTAAAAAGCTGTTATTAAGTTTTAATATTTAATAACAATATCAAGACGATGGCACTGGCCTTCAAGGCCATCAATGGAACGGCTACCATCTACCTTCAAACACTGGTCAAACCACACGCCCCGAAGCGAGCACTTCGCTCCTCTACTTCAGCTGGCCGGCTGGTAACACCATCACTGAAATCAAACAAATGTCGCTCAGCAAAAGTCCAGACTCTGCATAGCATGGGCCCTAGTTTCGTGGACTAGGCGTAGTCAGCGTGCAGCGCACCTGCGCCACGCCGACGGGGTGTGTCCGCCTGGACTTTGCAAGTTCCGTGCACCGCACAGGCTCGCGCACCCGTGCAAGTGGGATAGAGGGAGGAGAAGAAGGCGTGAGTGGGAGACGAGGCGTGGACTGGGATTAATACAGCCGATTCAGATCTTCACCAATCAAATGAGCTCCTCTCCTCACCTTTAATGCGTTAGGGGAGGTTCAGTGCAAGTTCCGTCACTTGACAACCCAATCACAGAAGCAGCGCCGTCGCTCCCACCACGCGCATCACGCGCTGTGCGTGCATATCATAATAGTAACAATGCCGATATTATAAAAAACAGGAGAGAGAGAGGGAGATTTTTTGGTCCGAGAGGTTGAGTTTCCGTTACGCGTGCCATCCGCCTTTGATCTGACGTGATGTGACGGGACAATCTATATAGATATAAATTCACGTGTTGATTCAATTAGTTGCATTAAGTAGTGTTTTTTGTGATTATTTATTGCATTTAAATGTGCCTGGAACTGTGGAAACCTGCCTGTGAGGTACGGACTTTATTTGCGCCTTGCGCCTTATGCCAAGAGTAGACTAGGTTGGAGCTGGCAGGCTTTCAGCGCAGTCTCGGCGAGGCTTTTTGCCACGAAACTTCCGTGACGCCTCCTCCTGCTGCGCCGCCACACACACACAAAAAAAAAATCCTTACCTATAGCACTTTGATCATAGCACTGTTGATCTCAAGGTATGTTTGCTGAACAGCTACTACTTTACTCAGACGAGGATCCAACACTTCTATTTTTAGCTCTTACTTTATCAGCAATGATATGTTGTGGTTTCTTTGTTTCTTTCTTTTGACAAATGTACTTATTGTAAGTCGCTTTGGACAAAAGTGTCTGCTGAATGACCTAAATGTAAATGTAAATGTAAATGGATAAGGTTTTCCAATGATTCAATCAGAAAACAGGCTTTCTGTGTGTAAATGTAATAAGAAAGTAACCATTTAGATTCCCAAAATGTAATCAATATAACTGCATTATGCCTTATAATCATTTTGGAGCACTGAGGAGCTGGTCTGGTGACAGTGTTTTAATAATTACTGTCAGGCATGGGGTATTAAACATAATAACAATGAAATGAAGGAGCCACCAATTGACCTAAAGCTAGATACATAGAAATCAAATAGAGAGGAGTAGAAGGGACATTCCCATTTAAATCAACGTGCTGGATGGTCAGATCGGCAGCAATCTTTATGTGTACCTCTGCCATTGTGATGCTGTGATCACACCGTCTAAAACAACATTGATATTGTCAGATGACTGACGACTTTATTCAGATCATTTTCATGAACAAGTTCAACATCAAAGCAGTGTAATTAGCAAGCTAGCTGGCTAACGAACAGGCAGGCTGCCTAGCTAGCTAGCTTATTAAAGACATCGGCTGTGTCCGAAATCATTCCCTACTCCATATAAAGTGCACTATATAAGGAGTTCGCCATTTTGTAGTGGTGTCCGAATGTTTTGTGAGCATTACTATTCCCTATATAGTGCACTCAAAGTTTCCCACAATGCATCGCGAAAAATAGCGTACAACCGATGTTTTACCATTTTACCATCATGCATTGCGCCGAAGGGCAAATGCCGAAAGGACGAGAGGAGAGAGAGTGGCAAAAATATTAATAAATGTTAAATATTTAATATATGTATTGTGGACATTACTATTTACTTAAAAACGCAATATAGATTTCTTTTTTATATGAGATTTTGGCTGAGGCTGCGGCGGGGGGGGGGGCAAAATCCGTCACTCAAAGCAAAGCACCGTATGACAGTCTGAAGGTAAAAATGGGGATGAAACAGTCTGAAGACTATAAAGATGGAGATGAGGGACAGATTGTGGCAGTGATCACCGAGGAGCTTGGGATCGGGGGACGTACGGCAGCCTGTTCAGGGTCCGGTGGATCGCGGAGATGTGGGGTCCCGGTAGTGCTGCAAACTGGTCCTGAAGTCCACCTGGACCTGATCGGGATCGTTGAAAATAAATCCAGCATTGAGGACAGTGTAGTGATCGTCTCATTATTGAAAGAATAATTTTTTCAAGTGAGACGGTCACAGAATCTCCCTCCTGCTGGAGGACTCTTATTTTTGTTTTGTACATTTTTGCAACGTATATGTATATGTAAATGTATTATCCTGGTCATTTCTCTGCGTGTGAGCGTGAGACTTGAGAGCCGTCGGCGGGATCTGACACGTATTAATTATGCGCCAGGAACGACGTCATCGACTGTGCCGAAAGAAATCCCCCAAGTAGTGTCTGAAAGTGTTTTTTCATTTTCCCGATGAGTCCACTATATAATGCTCTACATAGAACTTTTCTTTGTAGGGAGGAGGGAATGATTTCAGACACAGCCATCCAGAGTCTTTAGAGCTGTGTCCTCTCTCTTCCTGGTGAGCTGTGACATCACTTTACCGCCCCACTGTTGTGACTTGTCACCATGACAACTAACAACAATCAGTAGCTAGCTTCTAGCAGAAAGACAGGTTGGTTTAATTTAATAATTCCTCTTGATGAAGATTTTTTACTGCGAGGAAAGTCAGAGGGATCCGAGTGTGCAGTGGCTTTACGACGGCTGTAAAGAGGCTTTATCACCTTTCAGCTCACCTCAGGTCAAAGGTCAAGTCACCAAACATGCTGCTGTCTGAGGAGGTGCTGATGAAGTTATTACATGTCATTTTGAAAGATTATACACTGAGAGTATACTTTAGTGAATAGTAAAAAAAATACTTCTACATCTCTGTGTACTTTTTTTTCCACTTTGATGTGTTGGAGGAATAATTAAAGTATCAAGAAGGCACAAATAAAAGAGAGTGGATTACATTACATCAGTATCGTGGAAATAATTCTCTTCACAAACTTTACAACTGAGATATATTAACGCCATAAAACCATGTCACATTATAATAGTCACCATTATAGCTTATTCTTTGTCAAAAAGACAAATCTAGAAGAAGACAACAGGCCAACATAAATATAATATATAAAAAATAAATTCAGATTATTATTATCAAAGGAAGTTTGACTTTTTTTCACAAAAAAAAGATGAAGTCGCAATAATGTGAACAACAACTTGTAATATCTGAAAGAAGTTTCAATTTTACAAGAAAAAGTTAAAGTGTTCATATATTTATACATAGGTTTAATTTGACAAACTAACTGTAATAAAGTTGAAAATATACAAGAAAAAGTAATTTTTCAAGATAATGCAGTGATTTTATATGAAAAGCTCACATTTTCAAAATAAAGTCAGAATTTAACAAAAATAATTGGAGAATTATTTCATGAATGGCATGTTCTCCCCGTGTAAGCTTCTCTTCGGGTTCTCCAGCTTCCTCCCACAGTCCAAAGACATGCAGGATGGACCTGTCTGTCTCTACATGTCAATCCTGTGATAGACTGGTTACCTGTCTGACTCTACGGGTTCTAGTTTCGTAGACCAGGCGCAGTCAGCACGGAGCTGGTGGGCTTTCGGCGAAGTCTCAGCGAGGCTTTTTGCCACGAAACTTCCACTGCACCAAGCTGAATCTGTGACGCCTCCCCCTGCTGCGCCGCCACACCCATCTTGGCGCAAGCGATCCACCAAACTGCCAAACTGACATGTCAGCCCTGTGATAGACTGGTTACCTGTCTGTCTCTACATGTCAGCCCTGTGATAGACTGGTTACCTGTGTGTCTCTACATGTCAGCCCTGTGATAGAATGGTTACCTGTCTGTCTCTACATGTCAGCCCTGTGATAGACTGGTTACCTGTCTGTCTCTACATGTCAGCCCTGTGATAGACTGGTTACCTGTCTGTCTCTACATGTCAGCCCTGTGATAGACTGGCGACCTGTCCAGGATGTACCCTGCCTTCGCCCAATGACAGCTGGTATCGGCTCCAGCCCCCCCGCAACCCTTAATTCAGGATAAGCGGTAGACGATGGATGGATGGATTTCATAAATGTATTAATTTTTTTCTAAATTTAATTTGACAAGAAAGATTGAGTGTTTTGAGTGTAAAGCTAAAATATTTTGAGACGGAAACATGTAAAATAAATGAAAGCTACAGTTTAGTCTGTTGTGTTTTTGAACCACAGTTAAATGAAAAATATGAATTAAATATTCACATGTAATGTCATCTACCCAAATCATAACATAAAATAACATATATTACTTTTGAAATGTAACTTTTCTTATTTTATTCTTATATTATAAAATATCAAGACCCTTTCTTGAAAATTACAACCTTATTTCTTATACAACTTTTTCTTGTGAAATTTTGCTCAAAATATCTTAATTCTCAAATGTCAGACTATTGTGGCCTCAACCCTCAGTTTGGTTTTCAGATTTTTGTCAGCACTCTCTCCTAAATGTCAGATTTAGTGTCCATTATTAAAATACAACTTTGTTTTTATTCTGCAGGATTTATATGTCACCATTCTCACAGAAATCTTTCTGTCACAGATTTCCCTCACCAACAGAGCTGTGGATTAGAAACAGACCGTGCTGACACGTCCCAGCAAGAATTAAGAATTAAAACACCAAAAACAAGTCAGAAAAGTCTGGGTGATTTTCCGTGAGGCAGTGTGAATGAAATGTTTCCCACCTCTCAGTAACGATCAGCTGACAGAAAGGTCACAGGTTCAACACCCTCTCTGTGTGTCAGCAGCCAAACGTCAGCACTCCTATCTGAATACTTCACCGAAATTACATTTACATAACAAACACTCACACACATGCTGTACAGTTAATTCTGGTGCATAAAGGCCTCGTGTCACTGCTCAGGTCTGGTGTTTGAGTGCGTGTCGGCTCCTTTTTTCCCAGAATGCAGCTCTGTATCTTTTCGATCGTTTGTCAGTTGTCCTCTTCATGGCAGAATGTTCCCCTCTGAGGAAGAAAAAAGGTTGAAAACAGTTTGAGAGTATTTTATTTATAGTCTGTGTTAACAGAATATTTGTCTTAAAATGCACTTTGAACTATTTCAACAATCAGCAAACTTCACAACAGAAACAGAAGATTGTTCTTGTTCAAGGGTTAGCACTGTTTCTCATCTCATCATTCTATCACAGTTTAAACATCTTCATCCCCTGCTCCTACTGTCACTAGGGGACAGGGATTGACAGACTTCCAGCTCCCTTCATTGTCTGAATTGTCAAAGATTGTTGCAACAGCACACTCAACAACCTGTTCTGACCCTCTTCCTTCTTGGGTTATAAAAGACATTTGGCACACACTAGGGCCATATATTTTATCCATTTTAAATTCTTCGTTGTCTTCAGGAATTTTCCCAGAGTGTTTTAAATCTGCCATTGTTAAACCATTGTTGAAGAAGCCTGGACTAGATGTTGACACACCGTTAAATTAAAGACCTGTCTCAAACCTTGCGCTTTTATCAAAGGTGTTTGAAAAAGTAGTCTCCAATCAACTCATTGAGTATTTAACAGCTAATGATCTCTTCGAGCCTCTTCAGTCTGCCTTTAGGAAAAATCATTCCACAGAGACTGCACTGACAAAGGTTGTGAATGATCTGTTGTTAAATGTTGATTCTGGTCGTGCTTCTGTCCTTTTGTTGTTGGACCTCAGCGCTGCGTTTGATACAGTCGATCACTGAATCGACTACAACAATACTTCTGCATCTCGGGCAAGGTGCTGATGTGGTTGAAATCCTTCTTGTCAAACAGATCTACAACTACAATCTCAGCGTGTTCTCTTCAATAATGTCCTGTCTGAGCCTTGTGTGGTCAAGCATGGGGTTCCTCAAGGTTCTGTTTTGGGTCCACTGCTTTTCTCACTTTACCTTGCACCACTTGGTCAATTATTACGCTCTTTTGGTTTTGGTTTTCACTGTTATGCAGATGATTTACAATAATATATGCCTGTAAATTGTGAAATCGGGTCAAACATGTCCAAAGCTGTCAAGAGTTGGTTTTCTAAGAACTTTTTGTTTCTTAACTCTGCTAAGACAGAATTGATGATAATTGTACCCCAGAATGTGCATGATGTATTTAAAAATGTTACTCTTTCCCTGGATGACTGTGTGGTTCACTGCAGTGAAAAAATGAAAAACCTTGGGGTTACATTTGACCAGACTCTTGTGTTTGACAAACACATTAAGGAGGTGTCAAAGGCGTCTTTCTTCCATCTGAGAAGGATTGCTAAAATACGATCGATCCTGTCTGACAGAGATGCAGAAATCCTCATACACGCTTTTGTGACATCACGCCTGGACTACTGCAATGTGCTTCTGTCAGGACTCCCAAAGAAAAGCTTTCATGCCCTGCAGATGTTGCAAAATGCTGCTGCTGGTATCCTGACAAGAGCGAGGAAATACGAGCATATTACCCCAGTGCTGGCCTCTCTCCATTGGCTTCCTTGTCAGCTTCGAGCTGATTTTAAAGTACTTTTATTAGCTTTCAAAATTGTAAATGGACTTGCACCTTCTTATTTGAATGACCTCATCATCCCTTATACACCTTCCCGTAACCTTCAATCTCAGGGAACTGGCCTTTTGGTTGTTCCAAAGGTCAGGAAAAAGACTGTTGGTGAGAGAGCTTTTTCATTCCGGGCACCAAAGCTTTGGAATGATCTTCCTGTGGACTGGCAAGCTCTGTGGATGTTTTTAAAGCAAAGCTGAAGACCCACTTGTTTACTCTTTGTTACATGTCTTGAGTTATTTATTTTAAGTCTGTATTTTACTGTCTGTGTTTGTTTTTACTGCCTGTACAGCACTTTGATTGAAAGCGCTTTATAAATAAAATGTATTATTATTATTATTAATTTATTATATAGAGACATGTTGACTCATTGTGGTTCACAGAATGACTTAAGAGACACAAAACAACTACAAAGAGACACAAAACTACAAAGTGATACAAGCAACTACAACGATACAAAGAGAAACGAAACATTTATAAAGTCACAAAAAAACTACAAAGAGAAGTAAAACTGTGACAAAGAAACAAAATGACTCATTTGATCCTGCCATTGATTAACTGTTGTGGTGTGTTCAGGTGCAGTGGGAGCAGAGAGCACAGATGGATCACGGCTAAGGTTCAATAATGGTGAAGGGTCTTTGACACTTTGTTGGAGTGGAAAACTATTTCAACATCCAAGGTCAACAGTACTGTACTGCTGCTAGTCTGATGTAACACTGCGGGGACAGCCACTAAATGGAAGCTTCATTGTATGTTCATGTGTCAATAAAACATCTGGTGTCGGAATTCTTCCGTTTGTGTCACTGTCAGAATACTCATTATCAGTGATGGGCAGTAACGCGTTAGAAGTAACGCGTTACTGTAATCCAATTACTTTTTTCAAATAACGAGTAAAGTAAAGGATTACAATTGCAAAAATAGTAATTCGATTACCTTCCTGCAAGCAGCCTGCGTTACTGCGTTACTAAACCGTGATTTATCTTTGCCACGTGACACTGTCTCATGAGTCGACTCGTGACAATGACGTAGCGGCGCGACGTCTAGAAGTAAACAACAGACACGTGTGTGCAAGACATGGAGTGCGGGAGAGAGAGCGAACATGGAGCATTTCATTCATGGAAGTTCAGACATTACTTTGAGTTTGACTCGGTAAAAGATGTAAAAAACATTAACGTCCGCTGTACACTCTGCGTGGGAAGAAAGATTTTGTCTACAGCGAAAAATTCCACCTCAAATCTGAGCAAGCACCTAGCAAGCCGGCACAAGAATGTGAAACTCACTGAGACACCCCGAAATCCCGACATGGCCGCTGCAGCAACAGAGGGACCCTCTACTGCTAAACAGGTGAAAATAGATTTAAGAGCGTCAGCGACAGGACTTGTGCCGCTGAACTGAAGAAGCTTGTCGTCTTCTTTGATTAGAACAGCCTAAATGTGGCATGCAACAGCATTTTCTGTTTTGGTAAACGCATTACTCCTCTCTGCACTGCAACTGTTAAAAGATGGTTAAAACGATTTTCTTTAAATGAGACTGTTGCATTTAATTTATTTTTTTGTTTGCAATGTGCATAGTTAAAAAGATTGAGTAATAAAAACAAGTTTTAAAAAAGCGTATTGAGGTTGTGTATAGCTAGTGTATTTTTGAAAAGTAACTAAGTAAAGTAATTAGTAAAGTAACTAATTAATTTTGAAAATAAGTAATCAGTAAAGTAACTGGATTACTTTCTTGGATAAGTAATCAGTAACTAATTACTTTTTCCAAGTAACTTGACCAACACTGCTCATTATTGAGGGGGGGATGAAGAAGCACATCAAGACAAAAGCTAATGGCAAACGTTTCAGCAGCTGTGTGTGTGTTCTCACCCCATGGAGCAGAAGCTCACACACTCAGCATCCCGTGTGTTCGTGCAGAGGCAGCGGCCAAGCTCCCGCCTCAGTCGGACTGAACCAAATCCATAAGGAACCACGTGGCTGGAAGACAGGAAGCGAAAGATCAGCGGTAAAAATTCACATGACTTCCCATGTAAATGTTACGCAAATGAAGCAGTTTCTCAGAGAATCTGCAAAACATGATATTACATTTGTTTCCATCCACTCCCGTTGTGTGAATATTAGTATGAGATATATATATATATATATATATATATATATATATACAGGGGCGGATCTACCGGGGTGGCATAGGGTGGCAAATGCCACCCTAAAAGAAAGCCTTGCCACCCCTGCTGCCACCCCAGTTTGCAGCAACGAATTCAAAGAAAAGTTATGTCCAATTTGACATTTACGAGCGCAAATTTCCAATGTCCGACTGCAGTGAATGCAGCACGAGATTACGTCAGATCAGCAAGACGCTGCTTTGTTTAGAAAAATTGAGTGGCGCGATTCGCGAAGCGAGGGAAGGTACGTGTCCACAGGCAGCGGTGTTTCCCCGCGTCCCATTCATTGTCTATGAGAAAAGCTGTGCAATGCATTCTGGTAGCGTCGCGGCGAATGTCGAGAGACGGCCCGCGAGTTGGCCGATCGTCATCAGAGGCACCGGGCACGACTCGCCGCCTCGCAAACGCTCGCGAAAATCTTCTAAACTGAATGTTGTCGATCTAAAATAAAGACAGATTCAGCAACTGCATAGCTTATTTCTCGCTTAAAATGTTTTCAGAAACACCTTCCGGTGAACTATTTTCGTAGAATAAGAGAAAGTTTCCAAACGAGCCGCCATGTTGGTCTGCTGGACAGCTGTGAAAGCGATCGTCCAATCAGGTGCAGCCATGAAGTGTACGCGTGATTGTATGAAGGAGAGCGCCTGTCAATCATCCTCTAGTGCAGCCCACCAAGCGTGCAATACTGGGAAGCGGCGCGTCCACTCGCGTCTAAAATCGCCCCTGTGGACACGTACCTGGAGCCAGGAGTCGCAAGGAAAGAGCTTAAAAACTGATTAACTATCTATCACAAAATGAAATAATAATGAAAGCACAGTGCTAGTATAGTTGCGATGCTGATTTTGAGATGATAAAAATCAGGTTGAAGAACGTTATTTCGCTAACTATACATGTAATGTTAGCTAGGTCTGACGTTAGTTCTGTGTAAAGCAGCTAAGAAAGCTAATATTGATTCAACGTCTGTCAAGGAAAACATTGTACTAAAGTTACTTTGAATCTTACAGAAATGAAGAGGAAAGGTAGCATATTTAGTTTTTTCTCACCAAAGAAAAAGGAGAGAAAAATAGAAAATGATCTGAGCAAGGTAGACGGAGGAGATGAGGTGGAAGGAGAGAGAAAAGAGGTGGAAGGAGAGAGAGAAGGGCAACAGAAAGGTGACAGAGATAGAATACAAGGCCAAGGCGACCAGGGACAGGAGGAGGTGGGAGAACATCACAGCGGTCAAGATATGGAGGAGAGAGAGCATAAATGTAATGTAAATGTCAGCCTGTGCCCTTATGTAGTGTGTACATACTATTTCTCATCAAACTGTGATAACTGTGAGTAAATTCAGTATATATATATAGACGTCTGCCATATGTTGCCACCCCTCAAAAATTCCTGCCCCCCTCTCGCCACCCCATACATATTTTTCTAGATCCGCCCCTGTATATATATATATATATATATATATATATATATATATAACCAGCAGTCTTCTTTTAGTTTCATGTATTATTATGAGTAAGTTTAAAGCTTCTTTGTATAGTTTTGAGATTTCTTTTCATCAGCCTTGTATCACACTTGCAGAAACAAAGATGTCTACAGCCAAAATACCAAGATGACGACGGACAAATTCAAGGTGGCAATGCCCAAAAACCAAGACTGCTACTGTCAAAACCAAAAACTAAGATGGCAAAAAAACAAAGACAGCCAAAATACAAAATGCCAATGGCCAAACATGCTGTGGGCCAAAAGCCAAGATGGTGACCACCAAAACAACACAGATGGCGACAGCCAAGATACAAGATGGCAATGGCCAAACAAACACATGCTTAGTGTTAACATTTTAACAATAACTAGCGTGTATGAACAGCATCTGCTCTTAGTGGACTTTCTGAGATAACGTTACATAACAAGTGTAAAGTCAACATTACATATTAGGTTCAAAAGTGACATGGACAGTGGTCTACTGGGCAGCAGTCCTGTGTTTGTCAGACAGACTCTTTTCTTGCTTCTTTTACTTGTTATTATACTACATAACCTAACATAAGACTTGCTGTGACCGAATGCACAACGTCTGTGCTTTTGCAGAAACATACAATGACGACATTTCAGTTCCCCAAACCTGTTTCCTGCGTTCAGTGGACTCTCTTGTAGAGCTGCAGTGAAGCATCTGGTGCCAGTGTGACAGCTGTGTTGGATCTCAGCCGGCTGCAGGTTAAAGGGGGTCCACTGCTGGATTAGTGGTGGGTTTAACTAGACCACAGGGAGAACCATCAGCAGATGCCAGTCCCCGAGCAGCACAATACGTCAAAACAAGGATTTGTCTTCAGCGTCTGTAAAGTGCCTCATCCCATTTGAACTCTCTGGAACGAGCAGTCGGAATAGATTTAGGTCCAGTTGTGACGAGTCATGTTATTGAGATCACTTCTCAGTCACACATCTGGATCCCATTCCTCCACCTCCAATAATAATAATAATAATAATACATTTTATTTAGAAGCGCCTTTCAGGTCACTCAAGGACACTTTACAATATAAAACAAGAGCAAACAAATAACAAAACCATTAAAAGTGCAAGTAAAAACATCATGAAAACTACAATGAAAATGCTGTCCTGAAAAGGTGGGTTTTGAGAGAGGATTTGAACTGAGGTAGGGAGTCAATATTTCGGATGTCCGATGGGAGTGAGTTCCAGAGTTTGGGAGAAGAGCGGCTGAAAGCTCTGCTCCCCATGGTAATGAGCCGGGCAGAGGGGACAGTGAGGTGGATGGAAGAGGAGGATCTGAGGGAGCGGGTGGAGGTGGCAGTGTGAAGGAGGTCAGACAGATAGGGAGGGGCGAGGTTGTGAATGGCTTTAAAGGTATGAAGGAGAATTTTGAAGTTAATACGGAAGATAATTGGAAGCCAGTGGAGTTGCTGTAGGATGGGGGTGATGTGGTGAAAAGAGGGGGTTTGGGAGATGATACGGGCAGCTGAGTTCTGGACCAGTTGGAGCTTATGGAGGGATTTCTGGGGGAGACCAAAGAGGAGAGAGTTACAATAATCGATACGGGAGGTGACAAGGCTATGTACAAGAATAGAGGTGGTGTGGGGGGTGAGGGAGGGACGGAGGCGATTTATATTACGAAGATGGAAGTAGGCAGTGCGGGTGGTGATGTTGATATGGGATCTGAAGGTGAGTGAGCCATCGAGGATGACACCCAGACTCTTCACCTGGGGGGAGGGGGAAACTATGGAACTGTCAATTGAGAGGGAAAAGCTGTCAACTTTGGATAGAGTGGATTTAGTACCAACAAGAAGGATTTCTGTTTTATCACTGTTAAGTTTGAGGAAGTTTGAGGTGAACCAGGTTTGAATTTCAGAAAGGCAATCTGTCAGGGAGGAGGGAGGGAGGATGGAGTTGGGTTTGGTGGAGAGGTAGAGCTGGGTGTCAAGCAGTGAAAAAGAATATTACATTTACGGAAAATAAGGCCAAGGGGAAGGAGGTAAGTAATGAAAAGGAGGGGACCCAGGACAGAGCCCTGGGGGACACTAGAGGAGACAGGGGAGGGTTGGGAACGGAAGGATTTGAGTTGGATGAACTGAGTGCGGTCTGAGAGATAGGAGTGGAACCAGTCAAGGGGGATGCCAGTGATGCCAATGGAGGATAATCTATTGAGGAGGATGGTATGGGAAATTGTGTCAAAGGCCGCACTCAGGTCAAGGAGGATGAGGATGGAGAGTAAACCAGAATCAGCTGCAGTAAGAAGGTCGTTGGTGATTTTCAGAAGGGCCGTTTCAGTGCTATGATGGTGACGGAAACCAGATTGGAACTGTTTGTATAGACTATTTTGAAATAGATGAGAATGGAGTTGAGAAGCAACGATTTTCTCAAGTATTTTGGAGATGAAAGGTAGATTGGAAATGGGGCGGAGGTTATTGAAGTTGTTGGGATCTGAACCAGGTTTTTTGAGGATAGGGGAGACAGCAGCAGTTTTGAAGGGTGAGGGAACAGAACCAGTAGTGAGAGAGGAGTGGATGATAGCAGCAATGAGAGGGAGCAGTGAGGGGAGGCAGGATATGACCAGGGCAGTAGGGAGGGGATCTAACTGGCATGTGGATGGTTTGGATTTACAGATGAGATCAGAGATAGCAGAGGGATCAGGGAGATGGAAAGAGGAAAATGGGGGAGACTGTAGGGGAGAGGTTCAAAGGAGGGGGGAGGTGAGGGAGTGGGGCTCTGGTGCTGGTGGATTTTTTTGATTTTCTGATTAAAAAACAGAAGGAGGGAGTCACTCGTTTCTGAAGAGTACAGGTGGGGGGGGTAGGAGATCTGGGGGTTGAAGGATTTTGTTGAGTGAAAAGAGTGCCTTGGAGTTGCCATGGTTGGAACAGATGAGACCGGAGTAATAAGTGGATTTGTCTTTTTATGGAGACGCTCAAGTTGACGTCCTTTGGACTTGATGGAGCGGAGTTCAGGGGTGAACCAAGGAGCAGAATGGGAAAATGAGACAGACCGAGTTTTAACAGGAGCGAGGGAGTTGAGAATGGTAGTGAGCGAGTTATTGTAATGGAGAACCAGTTCATCAGGGGAGGAAGAGTAGTCCGGGTCCGGTATAGATGCGATGGTGGAGGAGAGGGTGTGAGGATTTATGACTTTGATATTACGGAATGAGATGAGACGTGGTGGCTTGGTCATGGAGAGGCGGAGTGTGACATTAAATGAAAGGAGGAAGTGGTCAGTGATGGGGAGTTGATCAGCTGTGCAGTTGGAGGGAGTGAGACCAGAGCAACATACTAAGTCCAGTGTATGTCCTTTAATATGGGTAGGGAAGTCAGTGAAGATGTGGTAACCGGAGCTCTCAAGGCAGGATAAGAAGTCACAAGTGAGGGGGAGAGAAGTGTTGTCCAGCTGGAGTAACGGCAGCAAGACGCGCCAGCGTGCACTCCAACACTGTAACCATCATGTATCTAACTTTAACTTTGTGTCACTCTTACATGGAGTGTTTCACTGTTCATCTGTTCACATTGCTCTGTATTTCTGTGTAATTGGAAATAAAAAAAATGTGACCATTGAAGGTGCATTAACTCATGTTTGCCTCTTCTGTAAGGTTGTTTAACAAAACAGACTGAGGGACTCCCCTGAAAGCAAATGTTTTGAATATGCTCCACAGCCTAGTTGCCAGATGAACACATTAATGCATCAAGATTTATAATACAATAATATTGTAGTGAACTGTTCAGACATAATTCCCCATAATGTGTTGTTCAACACAAGCAGTATGTTATGTACCTTTTCTGTATTCTTCACGTATTCCGTCCGTTTCCACTTGAGTTAATGACCTTTGTCTGAACTTTACTATGAGTGTCAGTGGTGGAAAGTAACTGTAGTATATTCAGTTACTGGTTGACTTCAGTACAAATCTAGGTCTCAACACCCCCAATATACTACACGACAAAAACTAGAAAAATATCACAGCATACATTGAATTTCGCACAACTTTTTCAATATTGTGTTTGGCGTATTTGCCTTCATTTGATCAATGACCAAGCTACCAAGGTGCTCCAGGTTCTCATGTCTGATGAAAAACAGCTCTTCAACGCTGCTGAAACCTATTGGTTTTTTTTTGGTGTCTGACTTTGGATAAACCTTTCCATTACATGGAAGATTTGTTAAATACACTGCTTTTGTTTGAATTCCTCAAAATAAAGTGAATTTATCCCAGAGGAGGATCTCTGTTGCCTTTCTTTGGAAAGCAACTGAGGTTTGGACCTCAGCCCTTTTTTGGATGATTGGAGATATTGAGACGTGACTGAGAACAAAAATCACAACTAATTTCAGCGTGAAAATCTGCAAAAACAAATCCATAAACAAATCTGTGTGAGAAATGGATTTAAAAAAATAACATTTACACTCAAAAGTACTTAACGGTTTGTTTTTTCTGGCACCTAATAGCGGTGAACAACAGGAAGTCCCTTAAAGGATCAGTTTAGTACTTGTCTGTGTTTTCATAAAAAGACAAAAACCAACAATGGACAGAACAACTTAACTGTCCCTGTTGGGACATCTGTCTTGAGCCCAGTGCTAATAGTTTCTTTAAATAAAAAACATCTCAAAAACAACATGGAACCATGTTCAAAGAAACCTTTTATACTGACAACACGACAGATTCCAGTGCATAAAGCTTTATTGTATTAATTGCACTTTGCTACAACTATTTATTGGAGTTAAGCCGTTTTTTACGGCTCTATGGCACAGATGCAGTAGAGAATCACCCAATACTTGTTAGTTTGAGTCTGAACATGAAGAACGAGACACAGATTCACCACGTTAACTTGTGAACTAGTTTAATATGTCAGACTAAATGGTGTTGGCAGGATGTGCTGCAGAGGAAAACTGCACGGTTAAGCGGTGAGTTAGTGATTGCGGGCTCTCCCACTGCTGTTTGAAATGGTCTTAATGATGAAGGCAGGAAGATTACGTTCAACCACACTGCTATGTTTAGACTGAACTAACAATCTTAGTGAGAGGGTCCTGCCACTGCTGGTGCTGTTTTTGGCTCATCCCTGGAAGGTATTTCGGTGACACCTCTTTTCTTTTTCTCCTGCTTGAGTTAATTAACCTCGAATGTGACAGAAACACAGACAGTGCAGTTATTCATCAGTATAGTGTGTGTTTTGTGATACAAAATCACCCAGGTTGGTTAAATACTTTGGATAATTTGATATGAGGTTAAGATGTAAAAATAAATTCCAATTTCCAGCTGATATAAAGTCATTTTAACCACGGTTGTGTTTGTTCACCACTACATGACAAATACAATATCATATGTTCAGTGACTATCATAAAAAATCCCACGTTAAATCCTTTCTCATTTTGATTCAACACTTTGATGTGAAGTGGCCGACTGTGAGGAGTTAACTGGTTGTGGTTCAGACCAGGGTCCCACCACGGGGATTTCAGTCTTTGTGGTCTCCTTGGTGGCTTCATGTTAAAAGGGTTTAAACGGGCTATTAAGAAACAGCTAGAGGAAACATGGCAGAAATTACCCTTCGTTAGGAAACGTGCTCTTTCTTATCAGCTCCACCACATCTAACTGCTTATTCATTGCTTGTGCATACTGAACTAAAATGAAGTTAATTGCCACCAATTGTGACAGTCTGTCTGGTTCCAATTTAAAAATATGAACAGCTCACAGCAGCGACTTAAGCTTTAGCCACTTGTGTTAATGTGTAACGCATTCACAACATCGAATATCGATTTTGACTGGAGGAAGCTCTGGCTCGTAAAGAGAATGTTGCATTATGGGTTGTTTGAAGCCTTACAGTTTTTCTCAATTGTTTACACACAAATACTGGTACTTGAGACACAATGACCACAACATGAAACTCATGCACCAACCCCCTGAACTAACTCTGCTAAACTGCAAGCACAATTCCTGCTTTACACTCAAATTGCAGTTTTAAAACACACTTTTTTCAAAACACTACACACAATTCTCTGCATTTGGCACAATTTTCATGAAGAAAATCTCTTGTTTTCACAAGGAACACACTGCCATTAAAAATTCTAAAGTTAATTTCCCTACTATGCACACTGACTCATCACATGGGCAAACACCTGCAACAGAGTTTTACAATTTGCAATCAGAGCATTAGCATAAAAGCGCAACAGGTGAGCTCTTCTGTTTTGGAGCAATGGATGCCAACATTGGCAACAGAGGCAGAGCAAGAGGAGTGAGAGTACGAGGAGGAGCCTAGCATGGATTTGCCATGCTAGGCTATATTTCCCTCGCTGCTTGGCCATCGCTTGCATTGCCTGTGATGTGGATGAGGTGCTGTGGCCAGACCGAAACAGAAGAGAGGATGCGCGATAGTTGTTGTTGTTTTTTGTAACTGTAAATTCTTCTGGTTTTGTATGTAGACCACTGTATATGCAACTTTGTGTTGGTTGGGATGAAAACTGTATACATTACAGTATTCTTGTGGGAAAAATAAAATATATAAAAACTATATTCTAAAATATTTTACAACACATGTATGTATGTACTGTCTGTAGTGAGTGTAACACTGAACAAAAAAAGGCCTAAGACATTATGGTAAATGGAGAAGAAGTGTTCATTGTGTTTTACATTGAGCACATCAGTGTTCAACTGGTTCTTATAAATGTCTATTCATATGATGGTTTGTGTGTGTCATTTGAAAACAAAATACCATTTTGAGAAGAAATAACATTGTTTTGAATGTAAAGTTTCATTTTGCAGGAGAATTGAGGCGTTTTGCCCATTGTGTGTGTGTTTTTTGATTTGTGTGTAGAGTTCTGAGAGTATGAGGCATGCTTTCAGAAAATGTGTGTAAACAATCGAGAAAAACTGTAATACTGCAAACAAGTTTCTTCAAGTCTATAGACTATTTTACAACAAATTGTGTTAGCTGGAGATATAACAAAAGGGCCGACTGTTGGCAGACACGAATCATGTCAGAGTAGAGGGCTAAAGACACTAAAGTTGTGTTGTTGGGTGCCAGATTTTATATTGCATTCACCTGAGATGATAAACTGTTCTTCTTGGCTGTAGCAAGCTACAATATCAGCAAAGGATTTCAGAGATGGAGAGACAATGTTGCAAATAGTTTGGTTTAGTCATCATGCCTGCAGCACACAAAAGACCAACTATTAGAAATCTCAAGCGATCGCCTGCTGCCGGGCTCATCCTCTGTAACCAGTGCAGTATCTACTTGCACCATGCTATAATGCAACACAAATGTTACACAAAACCATCTGACAAAGTTGGGACTTATCTGGTGATAGCAGTGTGCTTTTCTGTGACAAAGAGTGTGTTATTGAAACATTAAGTTGTTCTCATTCAGCAGCTGGCTCGTTAGCTAGTGACCTTACTTATTCCACCACTATGATAACGTTACCCAGCAGAGAGAGACGGACTACATAACTAAAATTTCACAGCTGTAACACCATCACACGCTCTCTGCCTCTCTCTCTCCCCCCATCAGACACTCGCTAACGCTACATGCTAACGGCTGTGGTACATCGGTGAAACTCCGACAGACACAGCTGACAACTTCACAGCTAAATGAAGTGATGTGGTGGAGATGCACGACCAGGGGTGTCCAATCTTATCCAAGAAGGGCCGGTGTGGGTCCAAGTTTTTGTTTTAGCCCAGCACTACCTCACCTGATCTGATCCAACTCATCAAGGTCTTGATTGAAGACCATGGTTAGTTAATTAGTTGAATCAGGTGTCTTAGTACTGGGCGAAAACTAAAACCTGGACCCTTCTTGGGTAGGATTGGACCCCCCTGCATTAGACTGTTTAGCTTCATACTGCAGCTGCTGATCAGCAGGTTATTGTTGCAGAGTATTAGGCTCCATAGTCAGAGATTGGATCTTAGTCGTTTTACGAGGCTGTGTGTTCTTTAGGGCCCGAGCGCCGGCAGCGTCGGGCTGTGGAGCCCTATTGTTATTGTACGGTTTATTATTCTTTCACCAGTTCGACGTGCCTTTTGGGGGCCTCAGCATAAAAAATAAAAAAAACTAACCAAATTTGGTGTGTCCATGCGGCCTGGTAAAAAATTTAAGAATTTGGCGGTTTCGTATTCGGCCACAAAAAAGTTGCTCGCTAGCGCCACCTAGGGTGGCCATTCACCAGCCCCGCGGCACCGTAACTCCGAAGGACATGAAATTTTGCACACATGTGCAGACTAGTTTCCTCTACAAACAATCCTCTTGACTTTGTGATAGTATACTCTATATGTACTTTCCAGAGAATATAAAGTAAAATTAAAAGCATTGTAGATAAAGAAAAAATGCTGCATCAGTGAACGTGTTATTCTCTAAAAGTTGGTAAAAGGAAACAAGAACCCGCCACTTTGTTTTTTGAGTCCTCTTTACTTTTCAGGTCTCAAGGTTGTTAAATAAGTTGATTGATTTTCTCCTTGGAAACTGTCTGACCTGCAGAACAGTGAAAGTTTTATGTGAGTGCCTGCCGTCCATGACGGGAAACCTCCCAGCTGCTGCAATGGGAGATTAACGGCCACTTTTTTAATCTTGGGTTTGTTTTATTGTCACTCTTGAACTCAACTTTCTCACAGTGAAAAGAAACTCACCTTGGCGTGTTGACCCAGACAATGCCGATGTGGCAGAAAAAAATACACTCCTTGTCTTTCTGGTTCTCGCAAGAGCAGCGTTTCTCTCGCTGGTGGGCCATGTAAGGGAGCTGCGCCAGGGGGCCCTCCTCCACTGTGGGGTTTGGAACAGAGAAGGCTGGGGAGCACAAGTGGAAAACATCGATTAGTAAAAGTATTAATTATGATACTAGCTTATAAAGAACTACATGCATATGCTGCAGATGGTAGCTCCATGAATGTTTCTACATTTCTGTCTGAATTTGTTGCACTTCCATGTTTATTACTGGAGCACTTATGGCATACTTATATCAGAGAAGGAAGCGTGGAGATTGGATTCATTCCTGGGGAGCAGACCTTGCGAGTGGGGAGGGCTGGGATGAAAGCTAAGCTAATCCAGCTGCTCTAACCTAAGGCTACTAAACTATGTCATATGTCCAGTCTCAAGAAAATAAGATGGATGCAATAAGACTTCAGGTTAACTGGCAATGAGGGGTTGCTGAGTGTTGGTCCCCCATTAAGACCTGACCCATTGCGGATACATGAGATGAGAGGATGTGGACTCTGTCTCAACATGAGGGATGCTTGGTCCTCAAACACAGTCAAGAGTGAATGTTATGTGAGTTAGTGAATGTTATGATGTCGGCCATGTTTTCTGACCAGAGATGGTTTTTGTTGCTGCCTTTTACATTCCTTCTGATTCGGGCATCACCGGCTCAAACCCCCTCAGCTGTCTCCTTTCGAGTCCCTCACGGATGTCTGAGCTTCTCACCCGATCTCTAAGGGAGACACCAGCCACCCTGAGGAAAATGCGTAATCGCTTTCTCTCATCCTTTTAACTCTCACGCTGTCCTCCCGCAATAAAAGGCCAAAAATATAACTTTTAAATAATGAATGTGTTGCTTAGATATATTCTTATAACGTGGTGTTGGACAATATCAGCCTAATTCTTTCAGCTGCAATCCCGGCGGTGTAAAACGGACTTGGGAGCAAATGAAATAAATATAAAAACATAATTCAAAGTGGTCAGTAGGTTGTACGCTGACACAGATAAGTCATGCCCTCCGATGAGAATCTGGATCTCTCATATAAAACATCATCAGACACAGACAGAAGGGTTTTACCGGTCTCTGAACACTCTAGTTCTCCTAAGAGACCCTCTCACGATCCACCGAGCTTCTTTTTTTTTTATCCGCACACCAAGAGAGCTGATTGGTCAGTAGGCGGTGTTCTTCCACGTTGATGTCTTATCAGGAACATAACCTGCTCCGGAGCAGGTTAGCTCTGCAGCATAAGTTACCATGGCGATCTACCCCAGTAAGAAGTGAACCAGCGTCGTAGGACAAAAAAAACATGGTTTAACGCTTACGTTCCTGCTTCCTAGTACAGGCCCCGGTTCTTGTTCTGGATAACTGTCTGTGACTTCTGTTGGATTATCAGGTTCATTGTTTTTGATAGTGTTTTTGGACTTTGATTTTTTGTTAGCTTATTATTTAAATAAACATTTTTAACTGCATTTGGGTCCTTACCTCCTTCATTCTTAGTATACAAAGACATCATTAAAGCTGCAGTTGGCAAGACTGGCAGTCTCTATGCCTTCCTGACATCTCTCTGAGTCCCCTTAGTGTTTCTCCTTCCCCTCCCCCACTATTTACAGTCACAGAGCTGATACGCAGGTGGTCAAATACATTTTTTGCCCACTTCCTGTTGACCGTAGGCGGTGGATCCAAGAGGCTTTTTTGTACATCTCCACATGCTCTATCTAGGAAAAAATATTCCATGCATGTACGTCCAACCTAGAGGGGGGCTGCTACTCAGAAAAAGGGTATAAAATCAGTCACATTTCATGTTGCCATTAGGTAGCGTTCTGACTGAGTCAATATTGCAGTGCAGACACGTTCAGGACGGGCCTCTGATATTGCAGGATTACCTGATTTAAAGACTGGTGTAATGATAGAGCACTTCCAGGGTTCAGGGAAGGAACTTTCGATTATGGATTTATTTATAATAGTAGTTAAGGGTGCTATGAAACATTCTTTGTGATATTTTAGAAATGTTACATTCATACAAAATGCATCTTTGGCTTTAGAGCTTTTGAGAGCACACACAGCTTTATCAACTTGTGACTGCGACACTACGCACAAATTTAGAAAGGGTTTGTCAGTGTTCAGTTGTATGGTAGGTGGTATTCTACCTGAGTGCAGTTACTTCGCGTCAGTTCTTCAACTGAGTCTCTAAAATAATCGTTCAAAGTTGTTGCAATGTCCCTTGGATCATGGATGACTTTCTCCTCTAGCTGTAGCTCCCTAATTTCTCTATGCACTATACAATTTCCCGTCAGTTTTTTAATATTTGTCCAGATCTCTTTAGCATTTCCTTTTGCAGTACTAATTATGTTAATAAAAAAAAATCCTTTACCACTTTATTTCTGAGAGAAGTAAATGTCTGTCTATCATTCACCCTTTTCGTTTTAAGTGATATTTTAAGAGCATTTTTTCAGTAATGTCCATATGGTTTCATTTAACCACGGGAGGTGATTCTTTTTTGATGGTTTTGCTTTAGTTTTTTTGGTAAGTGCAGACACTGTGTCTTGAATAACAGTCATGAATACATTACAGTTATCACTAACATGATTATTGGTGAAATAATTGGATTATTGAAAAAGACAAGATCTATGCATGTTTCAGAGGAAGTAGTTGGTCTAGTAGGACCTTTGATTAATTGAGTAAAGTTAAAATTAGTTAATAGTGATTTAAACTGTCTCCGATTTGATTTGTCAAGCCAGTTAATATTTAAATCTCCAAACAAGATAACTTCATTTTTCGTGTCATTTTTCGTTCCTTAAGTAGAGCCTGAAGCTCTGCATAGCTGATGGAGGTCTAAACATCCCAATCAGCTTTATCAACATTTGTGGAGAGAGTGCTATTTTAAGACTGATACATTCAAGGTTGTGTTCACAGACCCAGTCTATCTGTTTGCACTTTAAGGGCCCTAGTTTCGTAGACCAGGCACAGTCGGAGCGCAGCGCACCTGCGCCACGCCGACAGGGTGTGTCCGCCTGGACTTTGCAAGTTTCGTGCACCGCGCAGGCTAGCGCAGGCACTCCTCCCGTCACTCCCACCCGCGCAAGTGGGAAAGATGGAGGAGAAGAAGGCATGAGTGGGAGACGAGGAGGAGACAAGGCGTGGACTGGGATTTACACAGCCGATTCAGATCTTCACCAATCAAATGAGCTCCTCTCCTCACCTTTAATGCACCAGGCGAGGTGCAGTGCAAGTTTCGTCACTTGAAAACCCAATGACAAAAGCAGCGCCGCTGTTCCCACCACGCGCTGTGCATGCATATAGTCATAATAATTATAATGCCTATATTATATCACTATAGAAATTGTCTATCACAAAACAGGGTCAGGGCGCACAGCAGTAGACATAATGGTGGCGAGAACCCGGTGCCTGCACGAGCCGGCCGGGCCATTCATCATCATCATCATCACCGTCTTCATCATCTGCGCTCCACAGCTGCCCCGGATTCCCCGTCCAACACCAGAACGGCGGGACACCGGGACCTCGCCCGCCACTCAGACCAGCTGCAGCCGCGGTTCCAGCTCGCGGTAAAGTTGCGCATTTCTGGTCCAAGGTTCAGCTGTGTTAATTCAGTCAGGCTGAGTTTCCGTTACGCGTGCCATCCGCCTTTGATCTGATGTCAGATGTGACGGGACAATCTATACAGATATAAATCCACGTGTTAATTCAATTAGTTGCATTGAGTAGTGTTTGTTGTGATTATTTATTACATGTTAATGTGCCTGGAACTGTGGAAACCTGCCTATGAGGTCTTGGTGACGTGTGCGCACTACACGCCGGTGAGCCAAACTGCCACTCCGCCAGCTGTAATTCGCCTTGCGCCAAGAGCAGACCAGGTTGGAGCTGGCAGGCTTTCTGCGCAGTCTCGGTGAGGCTTTTTGCCATGAAACTTCCGCTGCGCCAAGCTGAATTTGTGACGCCTCCCCCTGCTGCGCCGCCACACCGATCTTGTCGCGCTGATGGAGTCTGAAGGAGTCTGAGTCTTAGCTAGCTGAGGTGGAGGCCCAGGCAGCAGAGGTGAAAGCCCAGGCAGTGGAGGTGGAGGCCCAGCTAGCAGAGTTGGGGGCCCAGCTAGCAGAGGTGGATGCCCAGGCAGTGAAGGTGGAGGCCCAGCTAGAAGAGTTGGAGGCCCAGCTAGCAGAGGTGGAAGCCCAGGCAGTGGAGGTGGAGGCCCAGCTAGCAGAGGTGGACACCCAGGCAGTGGAGGTGGACGCCCAGGCAGTGGCGGTGGAGGCCCGGCTAGCAGAGTTGGAGGCCCAGCTAGCAGAGGTGGAAGCCCAGGCAGTGAAGGTGGAGGTCCAATTAGCAGAGATGGAGGCCAAGCTGGCAGTAGTGTTCACCCTGCTAGTAGAAGTGGAGGCATAGCTGGCAGTGATTTTAGCCCCACCAGCTGAGGTAGAGGCCCAGCTAGCACTGGAGGTGGTCCAGCTAGTCGTGGGGCTAGTCCAGTTAAAGATTGAGGCCCAGGATTTAGTTCAACATCATCAGCCAAGAGAAGTATCAGCAAACTCGCCAGGAAAGGCGATAGGAGAAGGCAAAAGGAATTAGAAAAAGTCGACCGCGGTACTTAGAGAGGTGCTTTCACTAAGCTACGTCATTATAATGCTGCTGATGATTGACAGCTGATGATCGGCACTGGTGAGTTACATGCGTCTGTGCCGGAGAAACTAAAATAATGACGGCTTCAGGTCCAGCAGCTCCTCCTTCCTGTTTGACCGTTTGCTGTATTAACATTTCATTTGTGGTTTTAGTTTAGTTTTGTCAAACATTTGTAACATGATTGAAATAAATAAAAAATACCATTAAATGATTATCACACATTTATTAACACAATTCAAATTACTATGTCTTCATGAAAGTCATTGTTAAATATGCAAATGCACATATCATTTGTTTTCATGAATGGCCGAGGTGTGCGGCACTTTAAATGTTGCTCTGGCAAAGAATTGTGGGTCGGCGTAATCTCCTTTCTTTTCGTAAAAGGGCCGTTGTATCCTGTGCGGATAAGGAGATCTGAAAGGAAACATTGGAGCTCCACTTCCGGGTCACTTCATCAGTTAGGAACCTTCCTAAGCAAAATAGACTATTCGACCGCAGCCCTGGCTTTCCTAATCAGTTTGTTCAGTCTTCCGGTCAGCAGCTGTTATGCTGCTGCTCCAGCACAGCACACCAAAAAAGATAGCTGATGCCACCACAGAGTCATAAACGGTCCTGGGTCTCTTTATAGCAGAAAGAGTCTGCTCCGGCCTTTTTTGTAGAGGGCGTTGAGGGCGGGCTCTTGATGAATTTTAGCTCATGTCTTGACCATGTGATTAGTATGGAGTGAGAATCATGCCAAAACCTCACACACACACAAAAACTGTTTTACTCACACCCAACGATTCACAAACAAACTCAGTGTGGTTTGCAAATACAAAACATCAGTCACAAACTAATGCATTTTGTTTTGCAAATAAGAAACGTGCCTATCAAATAAATACATAATGCTTCAGAAACAAATACAGTATGTTTTACACATACAAAGAAACATATTTCTTCAATTACAAAAAAAAATATCCTCCAAGTACAAACTAAAATCTTTCAAGTACAAAAAAAAATTCTGCAAGTACAAACTAAAATCTTTCAAGTACAAAAAGAAATCCTTCATGTACAAACTAAAATCTTTCAAGTACAAAAAAAAAAATCCTTCAAGTACGAAACAATATTCTACAATTACGAAACAAAATTCTACAAGTACAGAACAACTGTCACGTAACTTTTGGCGCTGATCCACAAGCAAATGCCAGTAACGCACTCCACAACAGCAGGTGGTGCTGTTGAGTCAATTTAAGGCCAGTACGACCCGACTCGAAATGCCATACTAACGTCCTACTCGTACTAAAATGTGACGTATATTTGAGTACGTAGTGCGTCTACATACAAATGAAATGCCATAGCCTACTAACGTACTGCCTACTACATAGGCTACTCAACGTGTATGTATTGCATACTGCCTACTCAATGAACGTATGAGTATGCTGTTACCCTCGGACTGTTCACATGGAAGTATACACATCTCATGCTACATTTTTGGGGTTTTTTTTTACTTTATTGACATCTCGTCATCTTCTCTCACATAACTGAATCGATTACGTTAGCGGTTCTAGATCCCGTTTAATGGAAATTGCTTATCAAAATATAAAGCATGATTATTATTACACTTCATTAAATATTTCTAAATATTTTTTAAGTCAAATTACTATTGTCAAATGTTTACTACAGTTTATTATATATGCGCGCCAGCACCTTCACAGCGGAGATGACGGAGGAAATCGGCCCGTCGGAGGAGCTACATTATTCACATGTACATGGAATTTGGATTTCCCTCTGAATTAAGTAATATCACTTATCTGGTTTAAATAAGTTCCTTTGTTATTTGATCATCAAAAGACAGGCATATTGATGCATAAACAAAATCAACAGACATGTCGGCTAATATAAGTTGTTTTAATAATATCATGTATGAGTTTGGTGGGATAAAAAAAACATGTAGTGGGCTATTAGTGAATCATTTATTAGACAAATAATCCATGTTATATATACAGGTTGCAATAGAAGAAATAAGTACTGTTTATCAACAAATTAATAGGAAAACATTCGGAATAAATGTAATATCTGATGTTTTCTGTTACAGGTTGGTGCCAGACGGCCGTACTGCAGGTCAATCCTCATGTTCCCCTGCTGGGCCTCTACTTTGGGTAATGGGATTTAAGGAAGGACCTCCGTCTTTCAAGGCATTCCATGGAGAACCTCGTCCACTGCTTACTAACAGAACATAGTTGGGTTCCATGTCCATAGTTCCACGGTGGCGACAAAGCCAACGAGCCACTCCAGCAGTCCTGGGAGATCCTCAGAGGCTCCAGCAGTCCTGGGACATCCTCAGAGGGTCGTAGCTGCAGTGTCTGCTCCAAATGTCCAGATCCCTGTGTTGCAGGAACATGATTATTGTTGAGGTTTTATTTTTGTTCATCAGTGGTGCAGTTTATAAGTAAAACCACATGGTATAAGTTCTTACAGTCAAATGTTTCCTGTTAAATGTTTTTATGAATATATCTGATGTTCTGTACAAATCTAAATAATAAATATCTTAATATATATTATTGTTGACTCGTGTTTTAGGCCTGCAGGTCTATTTCCCTCCTGCTCTGGAGGAGAGACCCTGCTGCAGTGGTTGGCATCATGGCTGAGGAGATAGGGTGTAGTGGGGTAATAGCAGGTCTTTGCTCCATCACCTCATTCATGACAACAAACACTTCCAGTGTGCAGCAGTGACCTCTTCTCCCTCAGTGCTGACACCTTCAGTTCCTTTAAACAACGTATACAAACACTTCTCATAAACATGTTTTAGCTAAACTATTCACCATTAGTTATATATTAGAATATGTACTGTAATACTGTAGCACATGGGATAAACTTAATGGACTCTGATGTTTTAACACATTGTAGATATTACCCAGCACTGACTTTGCCCGATTATTTATAAGAAAGACAGCATCATCTTGTTTCTTTTATGCTTCACATCAAGAATGTCGTGTACAACTGCTTCCAACTCACCTTGTATTTCTGCTTGAGGGTCTCCCACTTCTTAGCTCATCCGGCTCCACCTTCCCTCCATCCCTGTTCTTTAAGAAACATCCTATAGGAAGAACAGCACATAGAAAAGTGTTACAGCTCATTGATGATTTATTGCTGTTCAACAGAACGTTTCAGGTAGACATCTCAGGAGAGCAGGACATCTCCCGTCTATATACGCTGGTGTTCAACCTTATATCATTGAGTAGCTAAATATGCAACAGTAGTACGTAAACGGAGCCCTGCATATGAGAATTACAACATTTAATAATAACACATTTTCGTACGTGAAGCCTCTCATAGCAGCATTTCTCCTGCCGGTGAACTTCTCCTCATCGTTCCCTCCACCGAATGAAGCGCTCGGTGTCTGCATCTGTCCCTTTAACGAACGATGCACCGCGTTATTAATCACCATTAGTTAATATATAACCACGTTTTAATATAAGCACTATATTCGTAGGTAACATCGGTAAAAACGGCACATTTGCCGCTTCGCTTACGCTCGCTAACCTCTGTGGTAAATTACCGTCAGTTGGCTAGCCGGCTAGCAGGACCGTCGATTTGTAACGTTAACGTAGAATTCCAACAACAATGAAGTAACGTTCATTATCAATACAATTTAAAAGTAAGCTGAAAACATAAAAATCGTGTTACAGTATACTTACATGTGTACGCGGTTTGTTTCATAAGTCAGACGAGCCGCGATGCATTTTTGGAGAAGTTGAGTAGATCTAGCAAGTTCCGCTGTATACTCAGAAATTCTTGCCAATGCAGTATACATCCAGGCATTTCTCGCGTACACAAATTCACGTACTATTGTATGTAGACGCACTACGTACTCATTTATACGTCACATTTTAGTACGAGTAGGACGTGAGTATGGCATTTCGAACACTTGGCGGCCTTCAATAAAGATTTGGGGGGGGGGGGGGGGGGGGATTGTCCTGGCGGCCTTAAATTGACTCAACAGCACCATCTGCTGTTGTGGAGTGCGTTACTGGCATTTGCTTGTGGATCAGCTGGAAAATTAGTGCCAAAAGTCACGTGACAGTTGTTCCGTACTTGTAGAATTTTGTTTCGTACTTGTAGAGTTTTGTTTCGTACTTGAAGGATTTTTTTGTACTTGAAGGATTTTTTTTGTACTTGAAAGATTTTAGTTTTTTCCTCGGAAGATTTTAGTTTGTACTTGCAGAATTATTATTTTTTTTGTACTTGTATGTGTAAAACATACTGTATTTGTTTCTGAAGCATTATGTTTTTTTTCTTTAGTTTTTTTTTTTGATAGGCACATTTCTTATTTGCAAAACAAAATGCATTAATATTGTGATGTATTGGTCATAATAGCCTGCAGTTATTCCACCACACCAGTAGGTGACGCTATACTCATTGAATGGTTTTGTGCACACTTCAGCTAATAAACAAACCAGTGTGAAACTACACCTGAATGTGGTCGGTCGTCTCTTCCAGTGGTCCAGCATATTGATGCTACAGCAAGCTAGATATTCTCACAGTCAGTACAGAGAGGATATTACAAATTGGCGACGAGATAAGTAACCCACCTATGCCGTCAGATGAGGACGAGGTCGCGGAAGTCGAATCCGTTGGAGAAGTTGACGGCGGGAGAGAGACCACGAGAATGGCGGCGCTCATCGGTCATATTGATGTCTTTGACGAGTCCGCGGAACAATGGTCGACGTACGTCGAGAGGTTTGAACATTTTGCCGAAGCAAATGATGTCCCGGCGACAAAGACAGTTGCCGTATTTTTGAGTGTAATGGGGGCTACAACATATGGACTGCTACGCAGTTTACTCGCTCCAGATAAACCAGGAAGTAAACAGTACGAGGAGCTCGTGAAGATTTTGAGTGATCACTTCTCTCCAAAGCCTATTATTATTGCGGAGAGATTCCGTTTCCACAAACGAAATCAGGAGGAGGGAGAGAGTGTTGCACAGTACGTCGCCGTTTTGAAGAAGCTGTCGGAACACTGTGATTTTGGCACTCATTTGCAGGACGCTTTGCGCGATAGATTTGTGTGTGGCCTGAACAATGAAAGTATCCAGAGAAAACTATTAACAGATGAAGCATTAACTTTTCAGCGTGCTGTGGACATTTCAATGTCAATGGAAGCCGTAGCTAGAGAATCTCAGCACTTAAAAACGTCTCTGAGAGTGCATGCTGTGTCCTTCTCTCCACCACAAGGGGGAGAAAAATGCTTCCGTTGTGGCAAGACTAATCATAATGAAAAAGACTGTTATTACAGAGAGCAGCAGTGCCACAGCTGCAAAAAGAGAGGCCATATTGCCCGTTTGTGCAGAAATAAAAAGAGTGACCAAAAGTACACCAAAGAAAAATATGAAACAAAAATGAAACCAAGGAAACAGTTTGAAAGAGGAAAAAGAGGCAAAATTCACAAAGTTGGAGCTAATGCTAATGACAGTAAAAAGGAGTCTACATCAGATTCAGACTCTGATTTGACATTGCATATGGTGTCAGCAGTGGTCAATGACACAGAGCCAGTTATGGCAGTCAAAAAGGAAAATGCAGGGTCGGCTTTGATGATGATTAGACCCAAGATTGAAGGTCATCTTACTGAGATGGAGCTAGACACCGGTGCAGCTGTATCCTTGATCCCAATGGAGATGTACAAAGCCAAATTTGCCCATGTTCGTCTACGAAAGACTAATGTAGTATTGAAAACCTACACAGGAGAAATGCTGTTACCAGAGGGCATGGTGAAAGTATGGGTGAAGATGAATAAACAGAAAGTCAGACTGCCCCTATACGTTGTTAAAGGGAAATCACCCCCACTTTTTGGCCGTGAATGGCTAAGGAGCATAAAGCTTGACTGGCGTGAAATAAAGACAATGAGAACAGGACACAAGGCCCGTGAGACACTTGAAGATGTTCTGTGTGGTCATGCTCAAGTTTTCAGTGAAACTCTAGGAACGCTGAAGGGGTTTGAAACCTCCCTGACAGTGAAACCAGGCCAACAACCAAAGTTTTGTAAGGCACGCGTCGTCCCATACGCATTGAAACCTAAAGTGGAAGCTGAAATTGATCGATTACTCCAACAAGGAGTGATTTCTCCAGTTCAGTTCAGTGAGTGGGCAACTCCAATTGTCCCTGTCATCAAGAAGAATGGTGGTGTCAGAATCTGCGGGGATTTCAAAGTTACCGTTAATCCAGTTTTATGCATTGAGCATTATCCAATACCCCGTATTGAGGATCTGTTCGCGTCTCTCTCCGGAGGCCATCGTTTCAGCAAACTGGATCTTTCACAAGCTTATCTCCAGGTGCCTGTCTGTGAAGATTCTCGGAAATATCTCACCATCACAACACACAAAGGCATGTTTTGTTACAATCGCTTACCTTTTGGTATAACCTCTGCACCCTCAATTTTCCAGAAGATCATGGACCAAGTGTTGCAGGGGCTCCCCAACGTCCACTGTTTCCTCGATGATATCCTTGTAACAGGCAAAGATGACGCTCATCATCTGGAAAACTTGAAGGCTGTACTCAACCGTTTGGAAAAATTCGGGTTGAGAGTTCAAAAGGAGAAGTGTGAGTTTTTCCGGAGCTCACTGGAGTATCTTGGACACGTAATAGACGCAAAAGGACTTCACAAGTCACCTGACAAAATCCGTGCCATACTAGACGCTCCTGAGCCAACCAACACAAGTCAGCTGCGCTCTTTCTTAGGACTCATCAACTATTATGCACGTTTTGTCTCAAACCTATCGACTTTACTCCACCCACTGAATGCGTTGCTGCATAAAGAGGTGAAGTGGGAGTGGTCAAAAGAGTGTAATGATGCATTCTGTAAAGCAAAAGAACAGCTCGCAAGCAAAAGTGTTCTAACACATTATGATCCAGCACTTCCAGTTATACTTGCCTGCGATGCTTCGCCCTACGGGGTGGGAGCTGTCATTTCCCACAAACTGCCCAGCGGCGAAGAGAAACCCATCGCCTTCGCTTCAAGAACATTGAGCAAAGCAGAGCAAAACTATGCTCAAATTGAGCGAGAAGCGCTAGGAATCATTTTTGGAGTTAGGCGTTTTCACTCCTATCTTTACGGTCGCCACTTTACTTTGTTGACAGATCACCGCCCGCTAACAACCATACTGAGCCCTAGTAAGGCGATCCCTTCAATGGCTGCAGCAAGACTACAGCGATGGGCACTCTTACTAGCAGCGCACCATTACACCATCAAGTATCGGCGTGCTGCTGACCATGGTAACGCTGACGGATTGTCCCGGCTGCCACTTCCCGTGCAGCACAAGGACAAACAGGGGACAATCGACACGTTCCTTATTAACCACCTGGAATGTCTGCCCATGCGCTGTGCTGACGTGAGACGAGAAACCAGATCAGACATTACACTATCTCAGGTCATGGAGATGGTATCCACCGGCCGTTTTCCCACCATCAAAGAGTCGGACAGTAGTCTCTCGCCATATCTGGTACGGAGGAATGAATTGACTTTGCTCCAAGGCTGTGTGATGTGGGGAAATAGGGTGATCGTCCCACCCAAACTGCGTCAACAGGTACTGGAAGAACTGCACACAGGACATCTCGGAGTGGTCAAGATGAAGGCCATAGCACGAAGTTACGTGTGGTGGCCGGGTCTTGATGCTCAGATCGAAGAGAAATGCAAAACATGTGTGTCCTGTCAACGCATCCAGAAAACACCTAGTCTTACACCCCTGCACCCATGGCCCTGGCCCGCAGCCCCATGGCAGCGTATCCACATTGATTTCGCCGGCCCGTTTGAGGGACGCATGTTCTTTGTTGTGGTTGATGCCCACTCTAAGTGGCCTGAAGTTGTTCTAATGGACTCAACCACGTCAGAGAAGACAATTCAGGTGCTTAGAGGTCTGTTCAGCCATTATGGAGTTCCAGAAGTACTGGTTAGTGATAATGGACCGCAGTTCACGTCCGAGGTGTTTGCCAGCTTTTTGACATCTAACGGCGTGAAACACGTACGCTCAGCTCCATTCCACCCGGCAACTAACGGTCTTGCTGAACGTTTTGTACAGACCTTTAAACATTCTCTGAAATCATCAAAGGGAACCTCAACTGTTCAAAAGCGACTGGATGCCTTCCTGCTTCAGTACAGAAACACGCCTCATACAACTACTCAGGAGACACCATCAATGCTGTTCCTGCACCGCAAGCTTCGCACTCGCCTTGATCTGCTGAAACCGAGTGTGGCAGCGGTGGTGGATCAGGCACAAGATGCTCAGTGTACCTACAGGGCAGCGCGCTCTAAGGCCAGGTCATTCAGCATCGGCGACCCAGTCCTTGTCCGGGATTACCGGAAGGGAGAGGAAAAGTGGTCGGCTGGAACCGTTACATCACAGGCTGGTCCAGTATCCTACCAGGTCAGTGTGGGATCAACACACAAGTGGAATCGTCATGCTGATCAGATGATGGCATGTCACCCTAACATCGTCCAGGCTGCAGCTGATGTGCAGCCGATGCCCAGCATGGACAGTCCACCTGCTCCGCCTGACATTGGTGGAAAGCCAGAGACACCCAGCCCTGTCAGTGAGTGTGTCACTACATCCACAGGTCAGTCAGACATCACTCACACTGACACTCCAGCGACACACCAACAGACTTTGAGCCGGTACCCAAGGCGGGACCGCAAACCACCAGATAGACTGACTCTTTAAACTGGTGAATGTTTTGAATGTGTTCAGTTAGAGAGTGTTGTCTGAAGAAAAGGGCAGAATAATCCCTTGACACACTCTAGGCGATGGGGCAGTCTACCCCCTAGCCTAAGTTAGTCTGTTGTTTCTTTGAGACATTAAAAATAATAATAATAATTAAAAGAAAAAAAAAAAAAGAAAAAGTTGTTCATCTGATGTAAGTGTTTAGTTTGGTGCTACTGTACCTATTATCAGGCTAGTGTTGTTATGAATAGCGGTAATTGAATAAGAGGGGAGGAGTTGTGATGTATTGGTCATAATAGCCTGCAGTTATTCCACCACACCAGTAGGTGACGCTATACTCATTGAATGGTTTTGTGCACACTTCAGCTAATAAACAAACCAGTGTGAAACTACACCTGAATGTGGTCGGTCGTCTCTTCCAGTGGTCCAGCATATTGATGCTACAGCAAGCTAGATATTCTCACAGTCAGTACAGAGAGGATATTACAAATATGTGACTGATGTTTTGTATTTGCAAACCACACTGAGTTTGTTTGTGAATCGTTGGGTGTGAGTAAAACACTTTTTGTGTGTGTGTGAGGTTTTGGCATGATTCTCACGCCATAGCTGGTGCCAGACTGATGACAACTGTATCACGGAACAAGATAATGACAATAACGGAGCTTCTGTTCATTGGATCCCCGGATCTCTTTGACCCTGAATCTTCTTGGCAGACTCATTTGGATGCAGACATTCTTTGTATTTCTTTTTTGTATTTTTCAGTAAAAATGTCTTTGTTTTACTGATGATGATGCTGATGCAAAGTTCTTGACAAAAAAGATAAAAACATCTCACTGCAGTTTATGAAATAGTCACAAAATTAAAGACTTGTAGCAACAAAACCACTTAGTTAGGTTAAGAACTGGAGTTTTCCACCTGCTTGGAACGTAATTCACAATGCAGCCAAGTTGTGTGGGAGCATCATTTTTTCTTCACTACAAATAAAGCCTCTTGCTTTCTGAGGCTGAGTGTCATGTGTTAGAGGAGTTGCTGAGTTGCTGAGCTTAATGATGTTGTGAATATGAGTTTTTATTTAAAACAAATTTCAAGAGTATGAATTAGCAAGAAAGAGTATTGAAAAACGAGAGTTAGGTATGTTACTACGGTTCTATGAATTCTTACTGACCACCAGAGGCGGTGCTTAAGCACTGGATGCTTCCATCTCGCGCAGGTCGAGTAATTATACCAACAAAGTCACCTCTGACACCTGGGTGACCCGTGAACATCTATGTCTTCTGGGGTCACCAAAGGCTCTGTTCCAACTTGATCTTCTCGCAAAATATGAGAGAACCGAGTGACAGAGAACTCTGGCGGTCATCCAGAATTCATAGAACTGTAGTTACATACGTAACTCTCGTTCTTTTTCATTCTTACTGACCGCCAGAGGCGGTGCTTAAGCACTGGATGACTCATACCAGAAAGGTCACGAGGAGAACTCACCCACCTACTGGCCCGAAGCTGTCGACAAGACAGCCGTTGCCATAGGATGAGGGACAGCAACATTTACCCTGTAGAACCGAGCAAAGGTACATGCTGAAGACAAGGTAACAGCGGAGCAAATGTCTTGAAGAGGAACTCCCTTCAAGGCAGCCCATGATGTAGCCATACTCCTGGTAGAGTGGCACTTAACCCTCAAGGGCACAGGGAGCCCTTGTGCTCTATATGTGCCCAAGATCACATCAACAAACCAGTGTGATAGTCGTTGATAGTCGTCAACTTGATTGATTGGTTCACATGAAGGGGAGACAATTGTTTGGGTAGGAAGGATGGATTTGGGCAGAGAACAACTCCTGACCCATTTGCATGCCAGCGCAGACACGTCTGGCTTACCAACAAGGCATGTAGTTCCCCCACCCGTTTTGCAGATAAAATGGCAAGAAGGAATGCCGTTTTCATAGACAGTGACCTCAGATCAGCCTGACTCAGTGGCTCATATGGGGGTAGACATAAGGCCCTCAGGATGAGTTGCAAATCCCATGATGGCACCTTCAGGAGCCGAGGCGGTCGAAGCCTCTGGGCTCCCTTTAAAAACTGCCTGACCAGGTAGTGGGACCCCACCATCTAGCTATCCACCCTGGCATGTGTGGCCGAGATAGCAGCCAAATAGACCCGTAGCGTGGAAGCAGCTCTTCCGTCGTCCAATGGAAGCATAATATTACAGCCTCCGAGCAAGTCTCTGGGAGTTCGCCCTGTGACTCGTACCACTGTGTAAACCACTTCCACCTGTTGGCATACAGAAACCTTGTGGAGGGTGCCCTAGAGCTCATAATAGTTTGGATCACTGACTGGTCACAAAAGTGGGTCCTTGCAAGCACACGTACAGCCGCAGGAGACCTAGGTTTGGGTGCCAGATGCATCCACCCACCTGAGACAGAAGGTCTGGTCTCTCCGGTAGGCACCATGGCACTCCATTGAGGAGTTTTAGCAACGCCGGGAACCATGGCCTTCCCGGCCGATGTGGAGCTTCCAGCAGTAGACTGGGACCGCCAAGCCACACTGTCCAGCATTGCCCGTAAATGGGAATTGGAGGAAATGCATAAAGCATGCTGTCTGGCCAAGCATGAGCCAGAGCATCCTGCCCCAGTGGGCTGGTCTCCTCCATCAAGGAGAACAATAGGGGAGAGTGGGTTGTCTCTTCGGAAGCAAAGAGATCCGCCATTGCCCTGCCATACCTGTCCCAGATTTCGCCCACCACTTCCGGATGGAGTCTCCACTCTCCGGGGGGTGGCTTCTGGCGAGACAGGAGTTCTGCCACAGTGTTCCGCACACCTGGAACATGGACCGCCCTCAGGCTTAGAAAACGGGGGAATGCCCATTTGATGAGCCGTTGCGACACCCGCAGGCTCTGCCTCGATTTGGTGCCCCCCTGGTGGTTGATGTGATAGACTGTGGAGGTGTTGTCTATCCGGACGAGAACATGCCGGTCTCTCAGAACTGGAAGGAAGTGCCTGAGCGCTAAGGACACTGCAAGGAGCTCCAACACATTTATATGCCTCAGCCTCTGCTTGGGCAAGGAGACACAAGCCAGAAACCCTGACAAGTTTGTGTCTGTGCCACTTTGGATCCAAGCGGAGACCATTCGCCCAGATCTGCAGAGGGCGTAATGTGAGGAGGCCCAGTCAGGCAATCATGGATGCCGAAGTCAGCATGCCAACCAGCTGAAGGATGAGGCCGTGTCTCAGCAACTGGTCATACCGGAAGCGCAGTAGAAGCTGCAGTATGGCAGCTATGCGCTTTGGAGAGAGGCAGGCTTGCATCGACACAGAGTCGAGCACCATCCCCAGGTAACTCATGACCTGGCCTGGTGTGAGGTTGCTCTTGGTGTAGTTGACCAGTTCACATGGCTGAGGAGAACAGCTGTGTCCCTGACTGCCTGCTCCTGCGTTGGGGAAATGATCAACCAATCGTCCAGGTATGGCATGATTGTCATACCTCTGGCCTGTAACGGTGATAGGGCTGCTGCACCACATCGTGTAAATATACGCGGAGCCAGGGACAGCCTGAACATAAGAACCCTGAATTGATAAACCTTGCCGAGAAAGGCAAAGTGGAGGAACCGCCTGTGATGTTGGGTAATTGGGACATGAAAGTATGCATCTTTGAGGTCTATTGACACAAACCAGTCCCCCCAAGTGACACTATGGAGGATGGCTGCCACACACAGCATGTGGAAGGGAAGAACCTTGAGGAACCAACCCATGCAAGTCAAGATTTAAGGTGTCTTTATTATCCCCGAGGGGCAATTTGGTGTACAGCCAGCAGTAAAAAGAGGCACAGCAAACAACAATTATCCAACAAACAAATATCAAACATTAAAAACACGACAAAAACAACAACACAAACAACAAAAAATGGATGGGGTGAAACCCGCCGTCCTTCTTCGGCACCAGAAAATGTTGAGTAGAACCCATCTAGCTGTGCTTGAGGTTCTACAACCTCGATGGCGCCCTTCCCAAGAATGGTGACGACTTCCTGTTTCAGAACCAGGGATTTGTCGGGATCTTTGACCATAGTAAGTTTGATCCCGCTGAAGGTTGGGGGCCGGCGTCGGAACTGGAGCATGTAACCCTTGGAAAACATGGACGCTATCCAGCGGTCTGTGGTCTGCTCTTCCCAGTAGGTCAGGTGCTGCTAGGAAAAGCGTCTGATGACCTGCCCTTGAGGTTCAGGCCATTCCCCCCCTGCCCCTTGGGCCCCTGGGGGGGTTGCGACTTGGAACCAGACCTCCCGGCACCTGAAGTGACAACCGCGCTGAAATACAACGGTGCTGGTTATCCTGGCGATGGCCCCTCAACCGCCCACTTGAACGAGGACAGGAGTAAGTGGCAAAGGGTACCGCAGAGGACCGTGGCCTGGGAGGGAGCAACCGCAAGCTTGCAAACTGCTGCCTAGCCTGGTCAACCTGTACACTCCGTTCCAGGGCCTGCTGGGCAGCCGGGCCGAACGTCTGGCCTGGTACCACCAGAGGTGAGTGGAGGGTCCTACGACACACCTCTGACAGGGGTGACTGCGCCAGCCAGACCAGGCCATGTGCCAATGTTACAGTCGACATTAACCTACCCAACTCCCGGGTCATAAAAGCAAATGTCTGCAGTGAAGCATCACCGAGAGTCTGTGATGCGGGATTAGAGCAGGACTCCTGTCTAGTCTGCGACAGGGCCAGGATGAGGTGAGAGGCGACTCATACAGGCAGCAATGTTATAGCTCCTCGTCAGTAGATCGTCTGTAATTCAGCACTGGGGCCGGGGACAGCGTGCATCAGGCCTCAGAGCCTCATCAGGGGAGACAATGAGGGATGCAATAGATGGCTCAACCGGAGATAACCGGTCTAGGCCATAACTATGAGCATTATTCATGGCCGCCAGAGCTCTGCTATCACTATTGTGGTGTGAGAGAGCTCTTGAGTCCGGCCAACATCTATGGAGCTCTGCAATGTAAGGCTCAGACGCGGTGCAGAGAAGGCGGAGGACTGAGGAGCCTGCCAGAAAAAGGCATTTACTGGTGCAGCTGAAACTGGGGCTTCATCCAACCCCAGAGGTACCAGGGCCATACGCATGGCTGGCCTAGCAGTGTCATGGCCAGACACTGACCCTCCAGTCGAGCTACAAGCAGACCCTCGAGAGAAGGTTTGAGAGGCTTGGGAAACCTCCTCCTCCACGCCAGGTTCTATCTCCTCCGTAAAAAGAGCACACGATGCAGCTGTGGACAGCGTGTCGTCCTCTGGGGGGCAAGGAGAGTGCAAAGGCTCAAGGTTACCTACCATGGCCGGAATATTATGAGCTGGGCTAGGGCTTTAATATCAGCAAACTCATTTGAGAGAGTATCAACCTTGTGAGCCAGACTGTCCACCTTACGGGACTTCCTGGAGGGTCCGCCAGACCTTGAAGCACGGCCGACCTACTAAGCCTGAGTGCAACAGGCAAACAACAGTTGTTGCAACCATTATCTGACACTGCGTCCCTCAGGTGTTCAACCCCGAGACATTTAGGACATTGGTCATGGCCATCCTCTGCCTGGAGGGAGGCCATACAAGAAACACAGTTATGAGAGCCCAACATGGCTGCCAAAAACAATAACAAAACAAGCAGACCCAACGCAAATCTGCATGGAATATAGCCAACTGCTGGCACTATGGAAAATGAATACAATGCATCGACTCAGGCGAGAGCACATACAATATAGTAGAGCTGGGAAGCGAGGTTAACAGCCGCGCTGACCGCAGGTTATACCGTTCACACTCTCACACGCACAACAACAACTAGGCAAAAAACACCCGCTGGTAGAGCGATGACGAAAAATCATGCACTGTACTCACCAGCTTTGGTCGTAATGTGGACACAGCATTTAGGACAAAGATACCGACCACGCAAGCTGGCACGGCGAAAACAAAGCTGGCCGCAGCGTGCAGAACGACCTTGTTGTGTTCTGTGATTCAAGACAGCAAGTGCAGCCTCTGGTGGATAAACGCAATCACAGCACCAACCCTTGGGTTACAATGCTACAAGCAACAACAACAAGAACAACTTAAGCAACAAACAATTCATGTACTTGACATGCTACGTCAGTCCGCTATCGCGAGAAGATAGAAGGGTCAGAGCCTTTGGTGACCCCGGAAGATATAGATGTTCATGGGTCACCCAGGTGTCACAGGTGACTTTGTTGGTATAATTACTCGACCTGCGCACGCGCGAGATGGAACCATCCAGTGCTTAAGCACTGCATCTAGCGGTCAGTAAGAATGAAATAGAACCTGATATTTCTCCAGACATTCTGAACAGAGAAGTGGAAATTTGTTGCTGGGTGACTTGAGAGAAGCTTTTAACATATGTTTGTGTGAGACTGGCTTAATTTAAAAAATATTCTATATTTATCACAATCAGTTATTACTTTGTCAAAACTCAAAAGAGGTGAAAGAATAAGAAACTACTAACTTTTGTTGGAAGAAATCCTCCGTTCACAGATATATTATTTATTCAGGTATATCAGGTTATATCAGGTCTTGTATTAAGTATGGCAGCGCTGGGCTCGGAATGGCAGAGCTCCCGCAGGATCTCGGTCAGAACGAACCCTGTTTCCGGGTGCTGGTCACATTTTATCTGGTCAGTTATCTCTGACGTGAACTTACAGAAATGTAATATGAAATGTGTATGGGTGTTGTCCTTGAGGCGTGTATCTACTTGAAGATTCAACTGGTTCCTGCTTATCAGTTTAAAATGTCAATGTCAAAAGTACAAGTCTAAAGTGAACAAAGTAAAAGCCAATTCTAACAAAACACTTGACATCAAAGAACAATGTGATAAAGCTTGAACAAATTGTCTACTGTAAGCAACCATGTCTATTACAAAATTAATAAAAAAATAACCAACGACAAAACAAGCCTCGCAATTCACAATGTTTTGATGTGTGGGAATGTCAGTTTTATGAAACGACTTTTGGTTAGAAACTGAAAACGTGACATGACGTGTTTAAAAAAGGGGTGAGTTCAACAATGGTCTGAAATGCTGTAAAACATTTTTCAAATTTAGGAGGCATTATAAAGGGCTGGTTTAATGGTGGTCCAAGAAAGTTCACGGTAAATCAACACATCTCTCTCAGCCTTAAGTCCTTGTTCATGCTGATAATTACCAGCTGCAGGCTTAACCTTGACTTCCTGAGTTCGTGGGGTCAATATCATAGATGTTAAACCAACTTGCTGTTTTGGAATAAGGTACCAATAATGAGGCCTGATGAATGGGGTGGTTTGAATGTCAAAAACAATAAAACAATAATCATAATCCAGTAATATTGGATCAATTTAAATCAATAAACTTGATCCTGCAGATTGTACACACTTTTGGAAACTCAACGCTGCCTCATTATAGCTTCTTTAACCTCCCAAACGGTTGTTAAGGTCACTTTGGGCGCTGCCAAAACAAACTGGGCTAAGCTGAGTTTTTCTCTGCCGATCCCAAAAGGAATGCTATGGTTTATGAATGCATTTGGTATGGAGATTTCATGCTTCTCACCAACAACCATCATGACAGACAAAACACATGCTCATGATATTCTGATATTCAGCCAATTGCTGATCGTCAGGTTCACAAGTTCACACTTCACTGCAGCAAACAGTTCAGACCACACCACATTTATTTCTTTAAACCGGTCAGATCCTATGATGTTTAATTAGTCTGATCCCTCAACGGGATCAGGATCAAATTGCAATAGAAACTTACTTGTGAGAAAATAAATTTCTCTCAAAATGAAACTTCTAATGCAGTTTGCTGTATGAGAACATATTTTTAGGACACCTGAGGCCTGTACTGCCCTACAAAGCCTAACTGCAGTAACTACGCAAAGGGTGAAACTTAGAAAAACTGCTTTAAAGTTTTTTAACTGGCCAGCCAAATGGGTTATAGGTAGGTAAGTGATATGACACTTATTTCTACATGTATTGATGATGTAATTTTTATGCTCAAAAATCATGATTATTTATTTTACCTTTGACCCCAAAAATGTAGTTACTGCACTCTGGTTTATTTATGGCTCATAGTAATGCAAAAGGAGAGTGCAGTAACTACAATGTTGTTGTCTTCTTTCAGCTTTTATATTTTGTTTGCAGTGAATAAACATTTTCAAATTGATTTTGTTATGTGTATTTACAAAGTGTGTGTATTTTAGACTTGATATTATAAAGTTGTTATATTTTAGTCTTAATATAATTTTATCTCACTTTTTTACTTAATCACTATCTAGATAATAGTTTCCCTATCAAATAGACTTAGAATTTCTGTTATTCTTGTCTTCACTATTCAACACAATGAAGAAATACAAGGCTACACTGTATCACAGTCAAATGTCTTTATTATAACACGTTTATAACTATAGTCAATGACAGCTACATAAAAAACCCAGATATATATCAGATATTACTGTACATGTTTTCAAGTCATTGTTTGGCGGTGCAGTATGGGATTCTAATCAGTAGGTGGCGTTTAGAGAGTCTGCAAACACACTACTGAACTCAACTTAACTCAACTTTATTTATAGAGCACCTTTCATACAGACAACCTGACATGCTTGACAACACTTCCGTCAACAACGTGACAGATACCGGTTACACTTACTTGATGCTGGGCAGTTTATCACATTACTGGCATTAAAATGTCAGTAAACGCGTTGGGATACTAACGTTAATAAAATGGCATCATATGGACAATATTTCTGGCGGACAATGCCGTGAATGATTATGAATGGAATTAAGACGCACATGTTATCAGACAAAGCCAGAGATCACTCTCATGGTTGCTTGATTGTTGTGTCATTCCTTAATATGTGAAACCTTTCAAGTTTTTAAATATAGTTTTTTGCCGCTAGCAGTAAGAAGTCAAGTCAAGTAAGAAGTTAAATGGGTGAAATCGGCTGTAGTAGAATCCTCAAGCAGTCGCGCGAGGAGCAGACCGCGGAAAATTCACTTACTGCGCTCTGCTTTGGTTTTATGTTAAAATTCATACAGAAAAACAAAGCAGTCTGCTTTGATTTTGAGTTGGATTTTGTAGTTACTGCAATTTTTATATAATTATTTCTCTGAAATCAAGCAAAATTGAAATCTAAAAATTTGTCTATCTAATCTAAGTTATTTTTTAGTTATAACTCAATTTCGACCAAAAATGTAGTTACTGCAGTTAGGCTTTGTAGGGCAGTGTACTAGGAAGCAGGATTTGGGCTTAGCAAGGTAACTTCAGGGTTAACTCTGTGTTTTCCGTCCTACGACACTGGTTCATTTCTTACCGGGGTAGATCGCCATGGTAACTTATGCTGTGGAGCTAACCTGCTCCGGAGCATGTTATATTCCTGATAATAGATCAACGGGGAGAAAAACACCGCCTACTGACCAATCAGCTCTCTTGGAAAATGGAATCAGCATTTGTAAAAGATCCCGTGGAGCTCGGTCCGGATCGTGGATCGGGTCTCTTAGGAGAACTAGAGTGTTCTGAGACCGGCAAAAGCCTTTTTCTTTCCCTGATGATGTTTTATATGAGAGATACAGATTCTCATCGGAGGGAATGACTTATCTGTGTCAGCTCCTCGAGCGGTAAGTTGCCGGGGGGCGACACGTTGGAGTCGAGCACGTACAGTGCATACTGTACTGCACTGTGACTTTGCCACGGGTACTTTTATGTATGCTACGAATTATGTTTTTAGATTTATTTTTTATTTTATGCACCGCTGGGATTGCAGCTGAAAGAATGAGGTTGATATTGTCATACACCATGCCATAAAAATACATCTAAGCAACACATTCAGTTTTTTTTTTTGTCCTTTTTGAGAGGACAGCCTGAAAAGAGCCGTAAGGCGGATTTGAACTCGGGGCCACCAACTCTACCACTGAGCTATCACCCACAACTCATTAATTTAATGGAATACTCAAATGTAGTTATAGTCAGATCTACTCGTGCCCTTATAATGGGGCAGTGATATTACATTATATTAATACGATTATTCATGAGTTTTTGCCAGCTGTCTTTCCTGCATTTGGCAGATGAAACTGTTGACTTTTACCTGTATTATATGTTTAACTTTTTCGTATTTCTGTAAGATTATGGTTTGCTCCTCATACGTGAATTATGCCGCTCTGCTGCCCGTAGACTGATCCATGTTTGTGATTGGTCAAATGCTGCAAACCCCGCCTCTTTCATGTGCACGCGCTCATAACTGGAAAGGGAAACCCTGGTTGACTTACCGAGTTGATAACCAGCGTCGTGTGACCGCTTATCTCTGATTGCCTTTGTTAGGGTTACTTAAGCTGGATAACTAGAAGATACCCTGGGGTATGTTGAACTTGCTTCGTAGTACAGGCCTCTGGCTGCAGACTCAAGCAACAAGTTGGACCCATTGGTGTCACTAATGGGTGGCCCAGGGCATCAAACTATGATGCTCCACTATGGTTCGTTTTCCCTGATACTTTTCCAGGTTTAGGAAAAACAGTATGGTTGGGCTTAAAATAACTAGAGACCAGACTTGGCAGAAGTATTTTTTGTGCGATTAATTTGTATGTTTATATTATTTTTCAAACCTGTAAATGTTTAGTTTCTAACATCATCACACATCGGACCAATCAAAAGGCATGTTGTTGACGTCACTTTCAAAACATTCAACATGACAGAGTAATTGATTTTGTCCCACAAAACTCAGTTTTGTATGATAAACAAGAAAGCACTACAGAGACAATGATTTTAAAGACAACTGGTCTCATTCATAAATTTGAGCAGAACAAATTTGTGTGTAAACTGCTCGCAGAGGGAAATTACGTGTTTCGGCATTCATCAACATCCTGCCTCTGACCTCTTGTAGAACATGCCTAGATTAGCTTGCACAAAAATATTGCTTGTCAATTAAAATATTAATATGTTCTGTGCTGTTACAATATGCAGATGACTTAAAACAAGTATTTTAAACATGACAAAAGATTAGAAATATAGAACACATTCAGCTTAATTAGTGGGGAATTTGCATATTTAGGGCCCGAGCCTGAACGTTGGGCCTGGCAAGGCCCTATTGTAATTGCAATGTTTATTATCATTCTTTCACAGGTTCAACGTGCCTTTTGGAGGCCTCAGCATCAAAAAAATCATCAAAATTGGTATGCACATTAGAGATTGGAGAAGATTCACTCGTATCACCCAGATCCTTTAACTGATCCGGGGTGAGTCGAGTCTGCTGTCTCCATTCACCCGGGTGACTTGCTGCTAATGCCAGTCAAATTATACTAATTCAAACCATTGATTGTGTGACTCCCTACGCTCTTTAGAAACCTGTAAAATCACATTTTAACATGACCTCAGCCTCAGGTATGGGGCCAGCTGTCGCAGCAGCGCTTTAAACTGTCCACCAACTGTCACCAGGTCATCATACGTGATGACCGTGAAGTGAACAGACAGGCATGTCTAAATTTGCGTCCGAATGATTTGTAATTTTGTGTGATTTATTCACATTGCTGTTGGTGTGTAAAAGCCTTTGGGTTTAGGCAACTAAACCAACATTAGGTTTAGGCAACAAAAGCAACATTAGGTTTAGGCAGCAAATCCAATGTTTTGGCAACTAAAGTGCTTAATTAGGTTTATGAAAACCTTCTCAATCACGTCACTCCACTTCAAAACTACTTGATACTTATGGGATACTAACATCTGTGCCACCACCCAGACCTCCTCCCTACATGGACCACCACTCCTTTGAAACAAATTTGCGATATGACAAGAGCTAATCCATGAGAAAATACAGTAAACCAATACATGATGGTACTGGTATAGATACAATTTTATTGATAAATTACATTTTAAGAATTATACACCCCACTCAAGCTACATTACACAAGTCAAAAGTAATACTAAGCAGTTGATAGAGGCAGCCTATCATACACATTTCTGGAAGGTGCCATAAATATAATAAATGAATGATAAAAATAAATAAAAATGTTGATTGGACTAACTATTTGTATTATAACCAACAGAGATTCATCAATTACACCAGAGGCGGCATCAAGGGGTGCTGCTAAAGGCAGAGGGGCCTGCATCCCTGCGCCTTTTTCTCCAGGTGGTTGAAGAGAGGAATTATGACATTGGCAACTGAGAGCTCCTTGCCATCAAGTTGGCTTTGGAGGAATGGCGACACTGGCTTGGCTCCGGTCTGCTTGCTTTATAGACAACTTTAACCTTTTTTGGAATCGCCCCCGTTTTTATCGGCATGACGGTCTTCACCCGGGTAAACTTGGTAGCCGCATGCTTACTGCAAACATCCAGCACACCGTACACGTCCTGGCCCACACGTGTTGACTATTTACGTGCCACACCCCCTCGGCAGTGTTTCCCTCTCCCTCTTCCTCTATGGCGCCCTCTGAGACTCCTGTGAGCACTGCCTCCCGCAACCACTCCCCCTACAGGCTCCTGCCGCTACTACACATCTCCTCCACAGACAGTACAGCCCCTGCTGCCGCCGTACCTGCTATTCCCCCTGCTCCTAACAACTACAGGAAAAGTTTTTCTGTAGTTTTTCCTCCAGCCTCACATGTTGTTAACATAAACATGAACACATTTAGTTCTCAACCTATCCTTCCACCTGTCGTTCCACCTGTCATTCCTGTCCTCATCTCTACAAGGTCTGCTACCATCAAAAATGCTGCTCCCGGTGCTAGACCCTCACTAGTGAAAGGGAAGAGGCACAGGGGACCTGACCCCCGTTACCTGCGCTCCCTGTCACAGGTCTTGGTAGCTGACAGCAGTGCCCCTCCCTGCCCCTCAAGATAGCCCTGCTGAACGCTCGTTCAATTAACAATAAAGCTTTTATCTTAAATTACTTATTTACCTCTAAAGGCCTGGATCTCCTCCTTTTGACAGAGACTTGGCAAAAAGGTGATGATTATGTCTCCCTAAACGAACTCTGCCCCCCCGATTGCTCGTTTATCTGTGCACCCCGGGCCACAGGCAGGGGTGGGGGCCTTGCAATTGCGCATAAAGACTGCCTTATAATTCGCAGAGTAAGCCTCAGCTCTCTTGCCTCCTTTGAAGTATTGCTGTGTAAAGTTGGTCGCTTGAACCCTTTTCATTGTGCCTTAGTCTATCGCTCTCCAGGAGTAAATAGTGTTTTTCTGTCTGAATTTAGTGATTTTTTAGCATCTATTATTCACCATGAGAAGATCCTCTTAGCCGGGGATTTTAATATCCATGTAAATGACAGCAGAAATTGCCTTGCCTCCAACTTTCTAAATGTTACCGAAGCTTTTAACCTGATTCAACACATTTCTGGTCCAACCCATGCAAAGGGAAACACGTTAGATCTTGTTTTCACTCTGGCTTTAAACGTCGAGTCTGTCACCATTGAACAACCCTTTGTAACTGATCACTCGTGTGTCTTATTCAATCTTTCCTTTGAGGCTGATCTTGCTCCAGTGCAGCAGGTAAAAACCTCACAAAATTTAAATAGTCTCTTAGCTGAAAATTTTACAGCTGCTTTTAACAGCAACGTAGCCTCGACTGCATGGTCCATGCTTTCAATTCACACTGCTCTGCTATTCTAGATGATATTGCCCCCCTTACAACGCATAACCTTCCATCTGTAAAACCCATCCCCTGGCTAACGGATGAGATATGCGGCCTCAGACGCAAATGCCGCCAATCTGAGCGACGGTCGAAGTCCACTAACCTTCAGGTGCACCGTTTGTTTTTACAGGAGCTATTGAGGGAACTCAACAATAGTGTAAAGAAGGCAAGGGCCGCCTACTTTGCAACCCTAGTCAAAACTAGCAGGCGAAACCCAAGGGTCCTTTTCCAAACCATAAACACAATCGTCAGCCCCTCTCCCTGTAGTCCCAATTGCATCCAACCAGGACTGCAATGATTTCCTCTCATTTTTTGTAAATAAAGTCTCTGATGTGAGGGCCAGTATCACCCCCTCTACAGTACCCCGCCTCACCTGCCCTGCTAGGCAGGTTTCTCTCAACAACTTTGCCTGTATTACCAGGCAAAACCTCATCAAGTTAGTCGGCTCAATGAAATCCTCCTCCAGCCCCCTAGACTCTATCCCCACCTCCCTGCTGAAGGAGGTTATTGGCTCTGTTGGCCCCAGCCTGGTCTCTATCATCAACACCTCACTGCAATCAGGTTGTGTTCCCTCCTCCTTCAAACAAGCTGTCGTCAACCCACTTCTCCAAAAACCCAATCTAGACCCATCACTGCCTAAAAACTATAGGCCCATTTCCAAATTGCCATTCATCTCCAAAATTCTTGAAAATGTTGTTACCAACCAACTCTCCTCCTTCCTGGCCAATCATGACATCCTAGATAAATTTCAATCCGGTTTCCGCCAGAAACACTCCACTGAGACAGCCCTCCTCAGAGTCTCTAACGACATCATGATGGCATCTGATGCTGGGGAATGCTCCATTCTGGTACTGCTGGATCTGAGCCCAGCCTTTGACACTGTGGACCACCATATCATGTTAGACAGGCTTAAAGACTGGGTAGGTGTCTCTGGCAACGCCCTGAAATGGTTTACCTCATACCTATCTGAGAGAAGCTTTACTGTGGCTGCCGGCCCTCACACATCTGTGCCCACAGCCTTACATTGCGGCCTGCCCCAAGGCTCTGTGTTGGCTCCAATCCTTTGGGCTCTCTACCTGCTCCCCTTAGGCCCCCTAATCAATAGTTTCAAATGTATTTCCTATCATTGCTATGCGGACGATATCCAGCTATATCTATCTTTTAAACCAGATAACTTAGAAAAAATAAATGTTCTCTTAGAATGCTTAGCTGCCATGAAGAACTGGATGGCAGGCAACTCCCTCCAGCTAAACTCAGAAAAAACTGAGGTTCTCATTGTTGCTGCTGATCCCATCGTAGCCAAGGTGACTGCCCACATGGGGGCCTTAAGCTGTAACATCCGCTCCAGCCTGAGAAACCTCTGCATTTTATTTGATCAAAACATGCTCCTACACAAACACATCAAAACCCTATCCCGCACCTGCTTCTTCCATCTCAGAAATATTGCTAAACTCAGAACCATGGTATCCCACTCAGAATTCGAACTGGCCGTCCACGCTTTCATCTCATCCAGACTCGATTACTGTAACTCACTGTTTACTTGCCTCAATATATCATCTCTGGACCGTCTACAACTAATACAGAACGCTGCCGCTAGGCTGCTAACTCGCTCACAGAAGTCCTGCCATATCACTCCTATCCTCCGCTCCCTACATTGGCTCCCCATAGCTTTTAGATTCCAATTTAAAATACTGGTAACCACCTTCAATGCCCTGCATGGGTCTGCCCCAGCCTACATCTCCGACCTCCTCCAGCCCTACTCCACTAGCCGGTCCCTAAGGTCCTCCGACCAGGGGCTCCTCGCTCTTCCCCGAACCAACCTCAAAACGAAAAGGGGACCGAGCCTTTTGTTCGGTGGCCCCCAGACTCTGGAACGCTCTTCCCTCAGACTTAAGAGCCTCTGCGTCGATTGAAGCTTTCAAGGCGCAATTAAAAACCCACCTGTTTCGACAGGCCTCTGAACTGCATGGCAGTTAATTACTGTGGTTGTTTTATTCTTTGCTGCTCTTCATCTTTGTATATACTGTGTTGTCTTATTATGTTTCGTGAAAGCACTTTGTTGTGTTGTTTTATTATGTTTTGTGAAGCACTTTGTGACTTTGGGCTGCGAAAAGTGCTATATAAATAAAGAATTATTATTATTACTATTATTGAAGGGACAAAGCTGCCGTTTCTGTTTTGGACAGACCACAAAAATCTGGAATACATCCAGTCAACCAGACATCTGAACTCACGCCAGGTTTGCTGTTCCTCATCCGCTTTGACTTCACCCTCTCATAACAGCCGGGGTCCTGCAACGCCAAGTCCGACGCCCTGTCCTGGCAGTTTCAGGAAGAGGAGGAGGACTCTGCCGGCCCGGATACTATGCCTCCACCCTCCCGCGTGGTCGCCACACTCACCTGGGAGATCGAAAAGAGAGTCAGGGCCGCCATCCAGGACCAACCCGTTCCCAGCGCTTGTCCTCCCAATCGTCTGTTTGTTCCACCCAACCTTTGGTCCGAGGTCCTGCAGTGGGCCCACAGCTCCCAACTCACCTGCCACCCTGGGATTCTGAGGACCAAGGAGGTCGTCCAGCGCCGCTTCTGGTGGTCTTCCCTGGGAGAGGACACCAGGGGCTTCGTCAACGCCTGCCCCACCTGCAACCAACACAAACCCTTGCTCCAGGCTCCTGCTGGTCTCCTACACCCTCTGCCAGTTCCTCATTGTCCTTGGTCCCACATCTCCGTGGAGTTCGTCACCGGTCTGCCACCGTCCAGTGGCAACACCACCATACTGACAGTGGTGGACTGATTCAGTAAGATGGCCCACTTCGTGCCCCTACCTAAGCTCCCATCCTCCAAAGAGACTGCCCAGCTACTGCTTAACCACGTCTTCCGACTCCACGGCATCCTGGTTGATGCCAGTCCAGGTCCCTTCAGAGTTCTGCTCGCTGCTGGGGGCCACCGTCAGCCTTTCATCTGGATATCACCCCCAGTCCAATGGCCAGACAGAGCGAAAGAACCAGGAGATGGAGACGTTGCTTCGCTGCATGACATCCCAGCATCCCAGCACCCATCCTCATGATCCGAGCGACTCCTGTGGGTGGAGTACGCCCACAACACCCTGACCAGCTCTGCCATGGGTCTCTCTTCTTTCCAGTGATCCTACAGCTTCCAGCCCCCCCTGTTCCCATCTCTGGAGAAAGAAGCTTCCTGCCCGTCAGTCCAAGCCTTCATCCACTGGTGTCGTCGGACCTGGGTCCAGGCCCACAACGCTCTCCTCTGAGCCGCCAGCCACTACGCATCTGCCGCCAACTGTCGTCGCTTCTAGGCTCCGGGTTATCAGCGAGGGAATAAGGTCTGGCTCTCTACCCGAGACCTCCCCCTGAAAGTGGCATCCAAAAAGCTGGCCCCACGGTTCATCAGGCCCTTCGAGATCGAGGAAATCATCAACCCAGTGGCCACACGGCTCAAGCTCCCCTAGTCCATGAGAGTTCATCCCACCTTTCACATTTCAAAGGTCAAGCCGGTTCGAGAGAGTGCCCCCCCCCCCCTCGCCTACACGTTCTGCCACCTCCTACGGCCCCGTCGCCGCAGCAGAGGGATACAATACCTGGTGGACTGGGAGGGTTATGGTCCCGAAACGAGGTCTTGGGTCCCAGCGAGGGATGTGCTGGATTGGGCCCTCATCAAAAAGTTCCACCAAGAACATCCAGACCAGCCCACCAGGACCAGGTGTATCCCCAGACCTCGGGGTCGGCCTCCTCAGTCACCCCCTTTTCCTGACCTGTCCAGCGACGACTCTGAGGAAAATGGCGCCAGTTCCGAGGATCCCTCCTCGGACAAGGGAGACAAGTACCCGGGAGCCCAGGAGAGCAGGATGGAGGTCGACGTCTCCGACTAATTCTAATTTTAATTCCAACTCTGCCTGTCCCCGACCAGTCCTCATCAGTTTTCCTTCTGTTTTACGCCAGTGTGGTTCTGTGACGGAACAGCGCTCCACCGGATCTAGTTCCACGATCCACTCGGTCACGGAATTCTTCGCCTGCCACTCGGATCTCCAACCGCGTCGACAGTACTATGTACAGGAAAGAGACTGTTCCCGTGTGTTGGCAGGCCTACGCCACACACCGCATTGTTCCCAGTCGCCTCCTGCGGCGTGTTCCTCGTGGGTGGGCGGCATCATTCCCGGAAGCAAGAACTGTCTACGGTGTCATCTATGAACTGTCCTGTTTCCCGAGTGTGCAATAAAAGTCATTACCAACTGACTGTCGGCCCACGTATGCTGCATTTGGGTCCGCTCCCGACCCGTTACATGTCAGCCCTGTGATAGACTGCTTACCTGTCTGTCTCTACATGTCAGCCCTGTGATTGACTGGTTACCTGTCCAGGGTGTACCCTGCCTTCGCCCAATCTCACCTGGGATCGGCTCAGGAACAGGATAAGCGGTTGATGATGGCTCTGAATGTTTCATTTCTGTTGTCATTTTTGTTTGATACTACTTTTTTTTTATGTCAACATGATGGCTACAAGTTTGATGGGTCACATCCTCTCAGCTCCAAAAGGCCACACAAGGTCATGTAGTGGGTTACAGCTTCACTCTTTCTGCTCCCTGCGTAGCTCGTTGTGTAGATCAAGGCTCCCACACAGCAATTCACGGTCAGGGTTCAGTTCTCTGCAGCTCACCGTGTCCTCATCAAACTCCCATTGAGGTCAGACCAAGCTGCTCCTGGAAAACATGGCTAATAACACATGACTACTCTTTACCACCAAAAGACCACAATGTGAACAACAATGCTGCTTTACATGATAATCCAGCATTGGTTTCCACGTCACTGTAGTGAAGCAGTATTATTGGTTGAGAGAACTGTTTGCATCCACTGCAACATACGGCATTAATAAAAACATGCCGGCTGAAGTGATGGTATCAAGGAGAAATCACTCCTTGTACCTTCATATTTAATACAATTTTTTATTTTAAATGGTGCTGGTCTCCCTTTTCATCTCTGAGTTTTAGATTTTTTTTTCATAATGCAATACAAGTGATCAGCATGGAAACAAGCATATGAAACTGCACAAGACAAGGCAGAGAATGACTGAAATGAAGTGCAAATTAGTATTAGTCTGTGCTTTCTGGTCCAGCAGAGTCCGCTGAGGCCCAGACTGATGCAGACTGCTAACTGGCCTGACACTGGAAACACCATATTGTAGCTCCACCTGCTGCTGTGTGACTGCTCAACTACTCCTGCCTTTTGGTCTATGCCATGGTTGGGATGGATACAAGTGATGATGATGATGATGATGATGATAGACTTTATTGTCACTATACGAATACAGCGAAATGTGTGTGTAAAGTGTCCATGCGTGTGTGAATCATAAGCCTGAAGAGTTGCCTCGCCCAGCCTCCCAGTCAGTGCCGCAATAACAAAGCAAGTTGCCATGGAGATGTCCTTGATTGGGTCCCAGACAGAGTCAACAATCAACAGGTGTCCATGTAGGAAGGGAGGGAGGAATAGTAACGCAGTATTGTAGAGCCTTTCACAGCAGGGATCTCCTGGTTCCAGCAGCAACCTTGGCCAGGGCAGCTGCCGCGAGGGGCCAGAATGCAGATTAGATTGTAGATGTTTGGGTTAGGGCGATTAGTCACATTTCAGTAGACACAACTCACTCTCTTTTTCCAATTTGATCTTCAAGTCGATCCATTCGCCTTAGCAAAGCCGAAAGTTTCTTCAAGATGTTATCCATGTTGCGGTTCATTTCCACAGTCTGAGCGCTGGACACTCTATCCAAGATGTTAACCATATTACGGTCAATCACCGCAGTCTGAGCACTGTCAGCTGTATCCAAGATGTTTACCATATTACGGTTCATTACCACAGTCAGAGTGTTGACAGCTTTGTCCAAGATGTTATCCGTGTTGTGGTTTATAGCCACAGTGCTAGCAGCTCCAGTCTCCATCCATCAATTGTGCCGGGCAGCTTCCCGGGGCTTTGGACTGCTGACACCATCTTCAGAATTTTCCGATACACCAGGGCAGTGCCTAATCCAATCAGCATAAAGCCCGTTATCCTGGTTCCGAATAAGTACACATCCTTGATGTCCTCAACAGAAAGAATCGCCAGGCACACGACCCTCCACTGCTCCCACGAGTCAATAGTGTAACCAGCGGCGAGCGTCCCGTCAGGGCAGGCAGGTTCCCCCGAACTTCTCGTCGAGAAGATTTTGTCAATTGCGTTTAGAGAGCAGTTGACCAATTCCATGATTTAATTTAGAGAAAAATACAGAGAGAGGCTCCCAAATGTATGAGACAAGACAGCAGCAAGACAAGCAAGCAGGGAAGATAAGGGAGTGGGAGAGAGAGAGAGATGCGTCCGCCTTCGTTGAGAGCTGGAGAGGGAATCCATCTCGGCGTGGCTGTGCCTGCTGCCATGGACTACTACTGTTGAGACTATTGCTTCTGTAAATACTACTACTCTTGCTAATGCTACTACTACTATACTATTACTAACACCAAATACAATTGAAAGCCAAGGGCGTGGGCTGCACGAGATTTCTGCCTAAAAGCCTATTAAGGCAGTTTTTTCTCGCCACTGTCGCTGTAACGCTTGCCCCTGGGTGATGTTGGGACTTTAAAATTGTATTGACTCGAACATCATGAGCATATTCTAGTCCTGCTCAATGTGTTACGTGTCCTGAGATGAGTTCTATTGTGATATGGCACTATGAATAAAATTGATTTGAATTACGAAGCAGCAATGACAAAAACAAGAAGAAAAAAAAGGATACAAAAACAAACCAAACATAAAGAAGAATTGTCTTATTGTAGTATGAAAGTGTAGGTTATCAACAAAATCAAAGTTTGGATTGGACCACAAAAGTGACGTAAGGCTTTGACGATAACAAAACCAACATTAGGTTTAGACAACAAAACTGTTAGAATTGGCTTTTACTTTGGTCACTTTAGATGCCGTGACGCGAGTTTCACGCGAGAGTATGAAAAAGTTTCGCTGAATTTTTATAAATGCTTGTATTATCAGGTCAACACTTGTCAACACTTGTTAACCTGATAATACAAGCATTTATAAAAATGTGTTGACCTGATAATACAAGCATTTATAAAAATTCAGCGAAACGTTTTAATACTCTCGCGTGAAACTCGCGTCACGGCATCGGCTAGGTAAACACGGAAGTGGCGTCTACGCTGTGGTAGCATAGCAGCCGAGGATAGAAGCTATCAGGCAAGTGTTCTTTTAAATAAACTCCTGGTGTACGTACAAACTTTCAAATGCCTCATTTTGTGAGTACAGACCCTATGTGTACTGCTGCAGAAGTTTGGTAACATTCCATGCATTATTAGTGGGGTAATTTACGAGATATACACTATGTACTATAGCGCTAGTACTAAGCCATTCGGCTGACAGCCCTATCTTGACCAATGCTGACCATCGCTAAAAATGCTTCCAAGGGGGTATTTGGCTGGATGTCATGGTGGAAATTACCTAGGGTGCATTTCACTCCGAACCTTCACTTTAACTCATGTCACTTACTGGTTGTGTTAATTTTCTGAGAACAGTGTGACATTTAACTTGATAAACAGGAACCTGTTGTATCTTCAAGGCCCTCTTTGATCTGTCAATTAGGTTTGCTAGAATTGATACACACCTCAAGGACAACACCCATACATGTTTCATATTACATTTCTGTAAGTTCACGCCAGAGATAACTGACCAGTGAGACTCGTTTGCCTGAAAGTCCAACCTCTGTACGGGGCAGACCCAGCCCAAGAAGATCAAATGTGACTAGAACCAGGTAATTGTGCTCGCTCTGACTGAGATCCTGTGGGAGATCAAAACCAACGCTTTAGACACGGTTTAGACAACACAACCAACAATAGGTTTAGGCAACAAAACCTCTGAGTTAGGTTTTTTTTTTAAAAAACAACTTCAAAAGAAAACTTTAGGACACAACATGTTCAACACCCATCTGGCGGTTGAAAGTCCTGTGTTGTTGGACCCATCCAGCCCCCCACCGTAAAAAGTCTTTCTCAGTGTTAAATGCTCAACGTCACTAGCTGCACATTGCATACTCATTAGTCATAGTCATAGGCATTTTATTCATGTGTCCACCATGAAAAAGGACCCTGTATCTCTTTTGGTCTAAGAAATGGGCAATCCTTGTTCCTGCACACAAAACCAATAGATTGAATTTCGTGACCATTTCACAAACTGTCATGAGATCGAATCGTACTCTTTTAAGCAAATCACCCTGGTGTTGTGTAGCGATTCAAAAGTGTTGCTTCGGCGCACAGGTGGCCGAGTGGTTAGAGCGCATGCCATGTACGCACGTACGCATACACAGCCGACCCCGGTTCGAATCCCAGCCGGAGGTCCTTTGCTGCATGTCACACCCCCCTCTCTCTCCTGTGTTTCCTATCTGTCCACTGCTAATAAAAGGTGTCTATGCCACAAAAAATCTTTAAAAAAAAGTGTTGCTTCAACACAACAAACAAGTGTTGGATGTAGTAGAGCGAGAAAAGCAGCCTGGAAACCTGAGGACTTGAGGATAGGGAAGTGGAGAGGAATGGACATTCAAGGCATCCCAGACAGGAAACTAAAAAGGAGACAAGATGATAACAGATGGCTACTCAGAGATTCCTGTGAGGCCTTCAAACGGCTGAAGATATTTTGTGATGGCGGTGACATCTGCCCGGCGAGTCAGCATGCTGAGAAATGTCAGCGTTTCAGCTGGATGATAAGTACTCCCCTCTGACAGTAATAAGCATGTAGAGAGCTGAACAAGAGGAAATGAATCAGGACTCAGTAAACCACCTTTCATAATAATGAGGTAAACGAGTATAAACACACCTCTCCTCAGGTGACGCATGGTCCGCCTTAACATTTTAGCCGTAGAACTCTAAAAAGCTTCACCTTATCTTTTCTTACAAAAGGCTTGTTTGGTTGACTACCCTCAAGATTCTAAACCCGGTTTCAACTCGTCACCACTTGATTTCACTGATGAGCCGTATATTTCTAAAAATAAAACGGTTAATTTAGCAACACATTTATTTCCGAATGATTCACACCATGAATAAAGGCATCAACCCATCACATTGTGGGGCTGAGTTGCACCTATATTTATTTAACAACATGGACAACATTGCCTTCACAATAAAAACCCTAGATTAGCCACATTTTGGTTAATTTGTCATGGCCCCGTCACACATTCTGTCAGGATCTGGTGTTTTTGTTGAGTTATTTTGGTAGTTCTGTTTTATGGTGTATTGTCCTGACTTCCTGTTTTATTTTTAAGTCTCTTTCTGTGATGTGTTGTGATTACTTTACTTCCTGTGTGTGATAAGTCTCATCAGCCTTACCTGTTCCCTTGCGTTCTCCCCAATCACTTTCATCCTGCCCTCGTGTTTATCCACCTGTGTCCCATTTTCCCTATCAGCCTTTGTGTTTTTAATCTCTGTTTTCTTTGCTAGTTGGTCATCACCGTTCTGTCTGTACAATATTGGGTTTTGAGATCCACCTCTAAGTTCTGTTTTTTTGTTTAATTATTGTCTTGTTCCTGTTTTGGTCCCCCTGCTCTGGTAGCCTTCTTTAGTTTTTTGACTGTTTTTGCAAGTTTTATTAAAGCTTTCCTTTGAACTGTAACAGAAGGAACTAGCTAAAATGCACAGCAATATGATTTATGATTCTCCTGTGCCTCCAAGGCGAGTATAGGCGTGCTCTCTGTAAGGAGGCCAGGGTGCCCTGAGGCAGGCATGGAGGGAGATATTCTCCAGGCCATGACTCAGGGGCTCATCGCCAGAATGGGCCAAAAACCTCCCTCTATAAGATAATCCGGAATAATAAAAGATGGCAAGAAAAGTGCTAATGAAAAAAAAAAGAACTTAATATAAAATATAAAAATAGATAAAAGATAGACAATAGCAGGAAAGTCAAATTTTAAAGGTGAGTTTTCAGAAAAGCAACAGATGTGCAGACCCTGAGGGAGAGCATTCCAGAGGTGAGAGCCTGCCACACCAAAGGCCCCATCAGCCATAGCCTGGAGCCTGGAGGGGGAAGTGGAGCGTTGGAACATCAGAACAACATAGTGAGCCAGTGAAGATACAGAACATTTGAGAGATAGAAAGAGGCCAAGCCACGCAGAGATTTGTTCCCAAGATCAAACCATTGCAGTTGAATTCTGGACATTCTGGTCTTCTTAACACCCGAGTGCGTGCAATGAGGGGCATGACAGTAATCTAGTGGGAATGTAATAAAAACGTTAATCTCTGCAACGGGGAAAGTGAAGGGCGTAGTCTGCAGATGTAAAAAAGAAATCTATAAAATCACAGCACAGCATAGCAGAGGCCGCCAGAGTAAATAGGTTGAAGAAGCTTCTAAAGGGCGTTTGGTTACTTCTTGGTTCTGTAGTGATGCTAGAATAGAAGGTTCTTGTCCTCATCGAACCTAGCTTCCTTCTAGGTTTTATGATCGTCGTAGCACTGCATGGACAGTTGGGACAGATTTCCTGCTGAGACACTCTGGTTGAATGCAGCAAAATAGCAAAAAGAAGCGACCAGGTCATTCAGCCCAGTCTCACGGCAGAAATCTGTTGGTTCCATCTACAGGGACATGAATTGTCAAAGTTTTTAGTGTTGCTCAGCATAAAACAATGTCAATGGAAAGTTAATTAGGATCCTTTTCCAAGGTGGGTACACAAATAAAACAACCATGTGACTCTGAAATATCCAGAGCAAGTGTTGAGAAAGACTACTTATGATTGGGGGTCCATTTTCCGTTACCATTGTGTTAGTTATGAGATGGAAAATAAATTGACAATTTGTGTCCTTGAACACAAAGAGTGAGACCGGGTTGTGTGAACATGAAAAAAAAAACATGTTGTCTTCGAGATACAAGGTTTATTGTCCTGTGTTTGCTGAACCTCGACAGGTGGAGCAATCTATGCAATCTATTATTGCATGTACATTGTCCATTTTTCATATCTCCCAGCATTAAAACATTTCCAATGGAAATAAACAAAGTTGACAGTGAGGACGGCATTACGCCACACTGAAAGATACCAGTGTGTCCACCAGAAGTGCAGATATGCACAGCTGCTTTGCTCAGATGTGAAATCTCAGAGGTGCTGATGCCTCAGGTGTGGCAGATATTTATAGTCATTTCCCCTTCCTCCCTCTGCTTTTTATGTGTAAATAGGAAACCTTCCATAAGAGCAAACTTAAAAATATCCAGCAACGCCCCTTCCCAATTTTACAAAAGTACTTGTAGAGACATTTCACTGCAAAACTGGAAGAGCTAGAGGGAATTAGATCCCTGATGTCATTATCATCAGAGGACTATGAATGTCACCAAATCCTAGCCAATCCTTGCCTGGGGAATCATGAACATCACAAAGGGAATTGGGAAGAACGAGAGTCAACAGTGGCCCAGCAGGTAATAGTTATACCCTTGTTCATGGGAGAATAAACAACTTGCATGACAACCGCTAAGTACTCAAGAAACAACAGCAACTTAATATATATATATATATGTATAGATAGATAGATAGATAGATAGATAGATAGATAGATAGATAGATAGATGGCTTGTTGGATGTTTGCTCAAACTTTACAGAAAGAGTGGACTTAAAAACAAGATGTTGACTACAGCACATTATGACGAAGAGTTTTTCTTATTCTGACCCAAACTGGAGAAGCTGGAGCAATAGTTCTTTTCCATCAATGCACATTAATCTTTTGAAATTTTAACTTCAGTTGGAAGCTTCAAATAAGCACACAGCGTTTTTTTGCCTTTTCTCTCATATTTGTTGGTGTATTTTTAAATTATACACCTAAACATAAAGCTCCAGAGACAGATATTGAAGGTGGCCTTACCTTGATGCTGATGGATCAACATCAGAGTTGTGGTGAGGAGCCAAAAGTAAGTGGGTAAGTCCATCCTGCTCTCTTCCTCAGCGTCCAGGTGAGAAATCTGCCAAAAGCGATTTGATCTTCACGATAAAATACCTCCAGTAAGATGGCAAGAGGCACAGAAAAAAAGGAGTTAAACACCTGACCTCACGAAGGCTTACACACAAAAGACCCCACCAAAAAATGTCCAACTGGATCCAAAGATCTGCAACAGTCGCCACCCAGGAGCACAGTGTCTCAGTATCCTGAGAGGTTTCCAGACGGAGGGAGGATAACGTGACCGGTTGGGAGCTGTATGATAGCAGATGGAGAGAGGAGGAGGAGGAGGAGGAGGAGGATACACATGGGAGGCTGGGTCTGCAGTGAGACACCTCCAAGGTTTGAATGTCATTAATCACAGCCTGCTGCACCCGCTGCTGACCCCAATCTTGTTCCTATGCTTTCTTAGTCTCGCACTGCGGTCTCAATCATTCAGCTTTTTTCTCTTCTTAAGCCACAATAACAAATTCCTGAAGCCACAATGCAAACAGATTCTTTAAGCCAAAGTCTAACATTAATTGAGCTACAAGGATATCACATTATTTCACCATCACTCTTTAATTAGCAAACAGCAGCTGCTTTTCATTTTGGTTAAAATGAAAAATACTCTTCATTACTACTTACAAATGTTAGTTGTACTTGTAAATGTTAAAAGACAAATATGTTTTGATGACTGGATTTGAATTGTATTAAATGCCATCAAAGGACATCCAAAAAGTGGTTCATTCCAAATTTATAGAATAAAAAACTAATATTGTTACATGTTTTTTTTTTTTTTTCAAACATATTTTTATTGAACTTTTCCTTTTGCAAAGCAGGTCTGCCACAAACAACACAAAAACAGCAACAGTACCAAAGTACATAAACCACAGACAATAAAACCTGACACAGAAATAAGAAAGAATGAAAAGTAAAGACAAAAAGGGTAAAAGGCAAAAATAATAATAACAATCACACTTGAGAGTTCAGGGAGACCAAGGAGGACAGCATAACTCCTACAGCAGCTTGACATATCGGACTATAGCCCTACGCCCTTTTTCCAGGCCATGTTTATAAGCCCTGACCTCATCCTACGAGATACAGTGGCACCCATGTAGTCCAGAAAGGGATCCCAGGTCCCATAAAATAAAAAGGGTTTATATTGTTACATGTTATATATTTTTATTTCCTGGAGCCCAGGATGGTCACTCTTTAAGATTTACCATCACCACTAGCTTTAGTCCAGTTGTGAGCGAAGATAATGGACCAAAGAGGGAAGGTGTGTTAGCAGAGACGCTGATGGAGGCCACTGAGGAATTTCAGTTTGACTTATTGCTAGCTATAGGATTGGAGAACCAACCCTTGAGCCTGATAATTCATCTGCTCTCACGTCATTTCTGAGCTGACAGTGAACTTATATCTATGTTTACAGAGAATACACAGTCGATAATGAGAAAGAAACTATTCAAAGGAAACTTGCTGGTTAAGTGAAGAATCACAATAAGAAACAGATTTCCAGACTGGAAGGTTTCCTGCATTAAATCTACTCCTTCTTGTATCAAGAGGGATTGGGTAGAAAGTGATTAATAAACTTGAAACAAGTGATGCAACGAGGATTTATTTGTTCTGCTCAGCATTGCCAGTTTTTGGGCTAAAAGGTCACAAGCTTGCTGCTAGTTTCAACTTATCCTCATATTATGATTGGTGTGATAACATTTTTGCTTCCTTCTTCAGTTTTCCTACGATTGAATCGAAATAAAACCATTAACAAATCTGGCTTCTGGTATGACGCTGTAAACCAAGTGAACAAGTTACAGTGATCAGTGATTGACAGGTCACTACCACAGTGTCACTACCGTCGGTAAACCACGGTACAGATGCACCTAGCCACTAAGAACACTTCGCTGTAAAGTTGATCTTAAACTATGGAAGCTAACTTTGTCAACAGCTCACTAGATTTCTTTTGGATGGAATAGCGAAGGAGTTGCCTGCAGTCTATTAGAGGCTATTCTGGAACAAACTACTGTACACCAACAACCACAAAAGGTGGACTGTTTTTTTCCTTTTATTTATTTTAGGGGAAGTGGTCTCGCTGTCTTTCTGTCAGCGTAACCAAGGAGAGACCGATGTGGTGAACCAGATTCATAAACAGATTAACGAGGACAATCCAAACATCTGGGAGGCAGATACGTCGTTGAACCCTTTGGTTGGGTTTCCCTAAAATTGCTCCACCAGATCTCGTGAAATGTTCAGAAACGAGCTCTGTGTCCCGAAGTTTAAATAGCAAGGAGGAAGTGTGCTTCACCACCATTATAGGAAGAGGCATGTTATGCCTTCTTTAGATTCTTCCGGTTTTAAAGAAGCGGTATGTTTCTATTTTAACTTTTCTCTAACCCAAACCAAATTCTTTCAACATGTTGAAAAAATGTCATTGGCTTAAGTTCAGAGATGAAAAGCCGGATCACGGTCTTAAGTAAGGAAGAGTAAGGGAGGCAATCAATCTTATGTTGTCCTTTGGCAAGGAAAAAGGAGACATAAGAATGAAAACATCAACTCTTATTCCAGGATGTCTCCTATCAATAGACATTCTCACAATGCATCTATGAGAAAGGACCCTGAAAATATGACTTGGCAATGAAAGGGGTCCTATGACTTAACTTGCCCCAGGTTATGAGTACATGAATTGACCATCTGGGGGGCATTCACACTAGGCCCAGTTGCCCCCGTACCATGCTGAAGCAAGATTGTCCCCCCTCAGTCCTCCACTGGTCTGCACTCACAGCAGCATGGTTACCCCTACTACATACAACATTACGACACGCATGGCTTTACATAGGCTCCAACTAGCGCCGTCTCAGAGTTATTACAATGGAGAACAGAGAGAACATGACTGCAACTTCACTGACAATTTGCATCTGCCCAAATTTTGAGTAACCACTCGACTTGCATCAGAGAATGTGAGCTGAGCACAAGCAGGCGGATGATGGACAGAGCACAGAGTGGCATTTTTACAAGGATGGAAGGTTGCCCTATGTTCCGCTCCAGTTTCGCTCTGGTGCCTCTCACACCATAGGTCTGAAGCATGCCTGACCCGTGTCTTGCACGGTCATCAACATTATTTTCAGTCAAAAATTGGTTCAATAATGGAGTTCACAAAGTACCTAAAAAAGGATACTGTCAAACAGTACTATGTGAACATGCTGGGAAGAAAGCAAAATGTAGTTGTTGCGATTCGAGAGGAGCAGGATGCAATCTGATTTGAGCGCTGAGAGATAATGAGAGGAACACCCTATCGATATGTGAATGTGAATGAGCAACTTTACCATGTCGAAGCCCTCCTCTTCCAGCCGTTCCAGGGCCCGAGGAAGTGTTTAAGAAAGGTATGGTACAGAACACTCACACTAGCTCAGACATCCCTCGGCATGGTACAGATTGCCTAGTGTGTGCCCTGGGTTTAAGTTGAACTCATTTGGGCCAGTTTAACTCTTTAAATCATGCTCAAATCATTTCAAGAGTATCTATTTTCTGTACGGTGATGTATTTCTCAGTGAAACAGGATAGGAGATAAGCGGGAGATAAGGTTGGGAGGAATTTGAATTGATGGTTGAAAAGATGAGCTCATTCTCTAGCTCTGTGCTGCTTAAAATTAAAGATTGTCTGATGGATTGATGTCATGATGTTATTGGTTGAAATTGATTGGTACCAGGCGACAACCTCAGGTTCTGAAAAGTGGAGCCAATGCCAAAGGGCCTCAAACTTTGATCTTCTTCTTCTACTGGCCATCAGGGGACGACGCCTCTGATTGCAAAAATATGTCTCTGAGAAACTCACTTGATTTATGAGTGCAGTAACCATGAGTTTATGGTCTGAGTCAGTTTAGTTGTATGGAAAGGTCATTTTATATCAGGCATGGCAACATTTTGGGAGTCATGAATGTAACTGTCAGAATGTGGACAGTAAACTTTTCACATTTCTTTGTGAATGAGAGAAGTGAAAATACACCTAAGACAGCTCACTCGGCTGGAGAGTTACTACTATCTGTCGACACATTTTAATTTCATTCAGTCAGTGCAAATAAGCAACGTAAACTGTGTGTGCGCTTTTGCGAGTGTCTGCATGTCATTTAGTTTGACTTCTCATCAGGTCTTCAGGGAACATAATTAGAGAGCAGAGGGAATCTGAAAACAACAGCCTGTCGCTCCCATTGCCCCGAGGTAAAGCACAATTAAAGAGGAGGGGATGGTGAGATAATGGGGGAGAGTTGGAGGGGAGAAGAGAAAGGGAGGGCAATGGGAAACAAAAAGAGCAATAGGTAGAGAAGCAAGAGGCGTTTCCATGATTCAAGTCAGTGGACGAAAAGAAAAAGGGAAAGAACAAATCAGAGAATGAAAAATAAAATGTTTAACTCTGAGTAGGGTTGTCAAAATATTTCAATGCAAAAAGGTGTCAAACGTCATAGTTTTCCATCCAACGCCCAAAAAAATGTACATTTCAGAATCGAAAAATCATATCATCCTCGAATGATGCTTACAGAAACACAATTAACATTGTGAGACTATATTTTTTTAACGATCCTGGCTTGTGTTGCTGGCTGGTTTGTGATATGGAAAGAGTGGTTTCCATTTCCCACTCAGTCGCTGTTCAAACTCCAGCCTGCAGTGGTTTTACACTGCAGAGCCAACATACCGGCCTCTGAGTGAATGTCTGTTCTCCCCTGGAGTCAAAGAGCTTTGAAAACATGTAAATTCTGGTGAGTGATGATCCTGAAACGTACAGGACATGCAGAGTGGGAGGAAAAGGATCATTCAAACCAATTCATGAGTCTTATTTACATAGAATAAAGAGGTAGGGTGGGAGGGGAGGTGGAAGGGTCAAAGAAACACAGGGTGCAGTCGAATAGTCTATTTTGCTTAGGAAGGTTTCTAACTGAAGAAGTGACCCGGAAGTAAACAAGTGGCCGCCATGATCAGAGCCGTTCAAATTCTCTTAAATGCAAAGGAAAGGAGCTCCAATGTTTCCTTTCAGAGCTCCTTTAGCATAGGATACAACAGACTTTCCTTTACGAAAGGAAAGGAGATTACGCCGACCCACAATTCTTTGTGAGAGCAACATTTAAAGTGCCGTGTACAATATAGGCATTTGCATATTTAACAATTACTTTCATGCAGACATATAGTAATTGGAATTGTGTTGATAAATGCGTGTGGACAGAGATAATAGTTTAGGGCCCTAGTTTCGTAGACCAGGCGCAGTCAGCTCTCAGCGCACCTGCGCCACGCCGACGGGGTGTGTCCTCCTGGACTTTGTAAGTTTCGTGCTCCGCGCAGGCTAGCGCAGGCACACCTCCCGTCTCGCCCACCCGCGCAAGTGGGAAAGAGGGAGGAGAAGAAGGCGTGAGTGGGAGACGAGGAAGAGACGAGGCGGGGACTGGGATTAATACAGCCGATTCAGATCTTCACCAATCAAATGAGCTCCTCTCCTCTCCTTTAATGCGTTAGGGGAGGTTCAGTGCAAGTTCCGTCACTTGACAACCCAATGACAGAAGCAGCGCCGCCACTCCCACCACGTGCATCACGCGCTGTGCGTGCGTATCATAATAATAACAATGCCGATATTTAAAAAAACAGGAGAGAGAGAGGGAGATGTTTTGGTCCGAGAGGCTGAGTTTCCGTTACGCGTGCCATCCGCCTTTGATCTGACGTCAGATGTGACGGGACAATCTATATAGATATAAATTCACGTGTTGATTCAATTAGTTGCACTAAATAGTGTTTGTTGTGATTATGTATTGCATTTAAATGTGCCTGGAACTGTGGAAACCTGCCTGTGAGGTCTCGGTGATGTGTGCGCACTGCGCGCCGTCAGCCAAACTTCCACTCCGCCAGCTGTGATTCGCCTTGAATGAATGGACTTTATTTACGCCTTGCGCCGAGCGGACAGCTTCCCTGATTCTCTTTTCAACCTTGACAACTCAGGACTCATGTTTGCCTCCTCTGGCCAGCCTCCTTTCTTAAGAGCCTTGATGGCTGGTCCGATGGCCTCATCATTTTCTTGAGCATTCTTCAGATTTGACTTACTCATGAGTTCCAGTGACTTTAACTCCATGTGCGTTGGAAACGTATAAATGTCAGGTATACTGTGGGAGGATGCCCCAAGCTGTGCAACATAAACAGGCGTACTGCAATCAGCTACTGAGGCGCAGACCTTCTGGCAGATCGTTTTGACCCCAGACTGTGGGATAGTCACCCAACTATCACCATCTGCACCTGGCATGTTTTCTTGACAGGTCAGCGTCAATGTTCTGTCGCCCCAGACGATACTGAACATCAAACTCATATGTTGATAGAGCAGCTAGCCAGCGATGCCCTACCGCATTGAGCTTTGCTGTACTCAGCCCGTACGTCAGCGGATTGTTATCTGTACGTACTGTAAATCTTGCCCCATACAAGTAGTCATGGAATTTGTCAACTACAGCCCACTTGAGCGACAAGAACTCCAACTGATGTATGGGGTAATTTTTCTCAGCGGAACTCAGCTTTCGGCTCGCAAAAGCAACCGGTCTCAGGCCTTCAGGATACTCTTAATAATAATACATTTTATTTCATAGGCGCCTTTCTGTCACTCAAGGTCACCTTACAGTAAATAAAAGACAATGTACAGTACACAATAGAATAAAATAAAAATGAAGTAATAAAATAAAATAAAATAAAAATAAGCCACAAAAGTACACAAGAGTAAAGTAAAGTATGGATGGGGAGCTCGGTTAGAGGGAAAAGGCAATCTTAAACAGGTGTGTTTTGAGTCGGGACTTGAAATGTGAAAATGTACTGATGTTCCTTATTTCGGGTGGCAGAGAGTTCCAGAGCCGGGGAGCAGAGCGGCTGAAAGCTCTGCTCCCCATGGTGGTAAGACGGACCGGGGGGACAGTCAGCAGAATGGAGGAGGATGAACGGAGTGTGCGAGAGGGGATGGCAATATGGAGAAGATTGGAAAGATATGGGGGGGCAAGATTGTGAATGGTTTTGAATGTTAACAGGAGGATTTTGTAGTCAATGCGGGACTTGACTGGGAGCCAGTGGAGCTGCTGTAGGACGGGAGTGATGTGGTGGATGGAGGGGGTTCTGGTAATGACACGGGCAGCTGAATTCTGGACCAGTTGAAGTTTGTGCAGGGATTTATGGGTGAGACCGGAGAGGAGGGAGTTGCAGTAATCCAGGCGGGAAGTGATGAGACTATGGACAAGGATAGCAGTGGTGTGGGGAGTAAGGGAGGGGCGGAGGCGGTTGATGTTGCGTAGGTGAAAGTAAGCAGACCGGGTGATGTTGTTGATGTGAGATTGGAAAGAAAGTGTGCTGTCGAGGATGACACCCAGACTCTTAACCTGTGGGGAGGGGGAAACGGAGCAGTTGTCAATGGTGAGGGGGAAGTTGTTGGTTTTGGAGAGTATTGATTGTGTGCCAACGAGAAGAATCTCAGTTTTGTCAGAGTTGAGTTTTAGTAGATTTGAAGTGAACCAGGATTTTATTTCAGTTAAGCAGTCAGTAAGGGAGGAGGGCGGCAGGTTGGAAGTGGGCTTGCTGGCGAAGTAGAGCTGGGTGTCATCCGCATAGCAGTGAAAAGTGATGTTATGTTTGCGGAAGATATTGCCAAGGGGGAGGAGATAAATGATAAAGAGGAGGGGCCCCAGGACAGAGCCTTAAGGCACACCTGAGGTGACAGGGGAAGGTTGGGATGTGAAGGTTTTTAGCTGGATGAACTGAGTGCGGCAGGAGAGATATGACTTGAACCAGTTTAGAGGAGTATGAGTGATGCCGAGGGAGGATAGTCTCTTGAGGAGGGTGGTGTGACAGATGGTATCGAAGGCTGCACTGAGGTCGAGGAGGATGAGAATGGAGAGTAAACCAGAATCAGCTGCCATGAGGAGGTCGTTGGTTATTTTAATGAGTGCAGTCTCTGTGCTATGGAGAGGGCGGAAACCAGACTGGAACTGTTCGTACAGGTTGTTGTTGGATAAATGAGAATGGAGTTGAATTGCTACTGTTTTTTCAAGAATCTTGGAAATGAAGGGGAGATTAGAAATTGGACGGAGGTTATTGAAGTTTGTGGGATCTGCACCAGGTTTTTTCAGAATTGGGGTAATTGCAGCAGTCTTGAATGATGTAGGAACAGTTCCAGTGGAGAGAGAGGAGTGGATAATGGCGGAGATGAGAGGGACCAGAGGAGGAAGGCAGGCTTTGACCAGAACTGTGGGGAGAGGGTCGAGCTGACAGGTGGATGGCTTGGACTTGCGGATAAGATCTGAAATTTCTGGGGGGGTGGGGAGCTGGAAGGAGGAGAAAGAGTGGGTAGGAGGAGGAAGTTCAGATACAACATTGAGGGTGGTTTGTGAGCTGAGATGTTGGTGAATCATCTGGATTTTCTGACTGAGGAATGACATGATGGAGTTACAGAAAGCAGTTGAACAGAGGTGAGATGGTAGAGATTCCGGGGCTTGGGTGACATTCTTGAGCAGTGAGAACAGTGATTTGGTGTTACCTTTGTTGGAAGAGATTATGCCAGTGTAATAATTTGATTTGGTTTGGGTAATGCAGTTCTTGTAATGTAACATGTGATTTTTGTAATTGTCTTTGTGAATATGAAGTCCAGTTTTCCTGTATAGCCGCTCGAGTTGTCGTCCTTTAGTTTTGATGAGTCGAAGTTCGGGGGTAAACCAGGGAGCGGAAAGGGAGAAGGAGACAGATCTGGTTTTTAGCGGAGCAAGGGAGTTGAGAATGTGTTGAAGTCCAGTGTTGTAGTGTGAAACCAGCTGTTCAAGGGAGACTGAGTTGTGAGTGGCCATGAGGGAGTCGATGCTGGAGGAGAGGGAATCTAAGCTAATGTCCTTAATGTTGCGAAAAGAAATGAGACGGCGGAGCTTGGTGGTGGAGAAAGGGAGTTTAACATTAAATGAGAGGAGGAAATGGTCAGATATGGGGAGTTCGACTGCAGTTAGGTCAGAAGGGGGAACACCAGAGCAGCAGATTAAATCCAGAATGTGACCCTTCGAGTGAGTGGGGGTATCGGTGTGCTGATGAAATCCAAAACTGTCGAGGCAGGATGTAAAGTCTTTTGTGAGTGGGTTGTTGGTATTGTCCATGTGAATGTTAAAATCTCCCAGTACAATACAGCCCCAAGACCCTTTAAGCTTGCATCGACATGCAGAATGTATGGCTTTTGTGGATTAGCGAACACCAGAACAGGTGCATGGGTCAAACAGCAGATGATCTGGTGAAATGCATCTGTACAGGATTTGTCCCATCTATCTCCAAAGGGCTCTGATTCCTTCAAGTAGACTTTGTCTACATCTGGGGCATGCTTGTTTCTCTTCTGAGTCGGAGCATAACCCTTGGTGAGTTCAGTCAGTGGTCTAAGGATTGCAGAATAGTTCTGTATGAACCTACGGTAATAACCGCAAAATCCAAGGAAAGACTGCAACATCTTCAGGTTAGTGGGCTTAGGCCAGGTGGTAACGGCCTCAATCTTGTCTGGATCGGGCGCGACACCTTCCGCAGACACAATATGCCCTAGGTACTTAACCTTTGGCAAACAGATCTGACATTTGTCCACTGAAAGTTTCAGCCCAACTTCACCAAGACGATCCAAGACCTTGAGCAGTCTCTCTTCGTGTTCCTCAAGCGTCTTTCCAAACACAATCAAATCGTCAAGGTACACCAACACTTGCAAGAGGTTCATGTCTCCTACTGCCCTCTCCATCAACCTCTGAAAGGTTGCTGGAGCCCCTGTAATGCCCTGCGGCATGCGCTCAAACTGGAAAAATCCTAATGGGCAAATGAATGCCGTTTTTTCTTTGTCCTCTTCGGACATAGCTATCTGATAATAGCCTGAACGTAAATCCAAAACAGAGAACCACTGACTCCCTGTGAGAGCATTTAGTGCATCCTCAATGCAGGGGGTCGTATATTGGTCAGGTATGGTTCGGCTATTCAACAACCTGTAATCTATGCACATCCTAATAGCTCCAGTCTTTTTACGGACGACAACTATTGGGGAAGCATAGGGGCTTCGCGACTCAGTTATGATCCCCGCTTGCAGCAACCCTTGTAAATGTTTTCGAACATCTTCGATGTCTGCAGGGGCAAGCCTGCGTGATCGTTGACGGAAAGGCCGGGAATCAGAGAGCCGGATTTTGTGCTCCACACCTTTGGCTAATCCCACGTCCCACTCACACATGGAGAACACATGAGACTTCTGAGCCAGCTTCCTTCGTAGTCTGTTTTTCCATTGTTCAGAGATAGGAGAGTCTCCAAAGTTTATCACACTCTCATCAAACTCTGGGGGAACAGTCTCTTTGGGGGGAATAGTAGTAACAGAGTCGATGAGGTACATACCTCCAATCACCGTTCCCGGAGGTATGGAAGTCTCTCTCGAAGAATCATTCTTGACTAACACTCTCAAACTGTTGACATCCAAAGCCCCACTGGGCACAACCATGGGATGGAGAAACACATCAGCAGGTAAGGCAGCTGCTGGTCCCGAATCTACCATCAGAATTTCTTGTCCAACTGGTTGGTTCAACTCAACCTTACACACCACATGAGTGCCACCATCTGATGGTAAGATCAAAGGGCCTGGACCCATCCATCTGATCCAACCAGCCTCACCTTCCCAGGTGGGGGCAGCAGTCCCATTGAGGGCAGGCTGACCCTCCTTGACACTAACTCGAAACCCAAGTGTCTTTGTGACATCAACGCCATTTTCCTTGCATTGGTTCACCAAGCGTCTAACATGGCTAGCTTTGGTGCCCACAACAACAGATGTCTCATCATCTCCTGTCTTGGGGTTAGGACAAATGAGTGCAAGGACAGTAACAGTCTGACTGGTCCCTACCACCTCAGCTGGATACTCCAAGTCAACCACCACATAACCACGGTAAGGGTAACCAACTCCAGACTCACTTAATCCCCACAGGGAAAGACCGGACACCGGCTGAATAGGGATATCAGGTAGGTGTTTTTGGTACCAGGGTTAAAAAATGATCGTCAACTGCGAGCCACTATCTAACAAAGCAGTGCAGGGTTGTCCGTTTACCTTCAATGGCACCAGGCTAGGCGGACCAACCAAACCATCTGGAATACATACTTTGTCTGACCGGTCAGCAGCACCTTTCTTCACAAAGCAGTTAACTCTACTCACTGTGGCATCACTTGACAACTTGTTGTTTTTTGACAGTTTCAGGGCCTGAATGAGCCGTTTGATAACTTTAGCCTGGTTTTCTGGGTTTTGGCACTTCCCAGCATAATGCCCATTTTCCCCACATCGATAACAAAAATGTTCCTCTGGGACTTTGAAAGATCTTTGGGGAGAGCTTGCAACTGGCTTTGCCACATTAACAGCTGAAACAGAGGCTAGAGGTTCAGCTACTTTATTAGTGAACTTCTGCTGTAGGTGCTTTAACTGTTTTTTTAAAGCTGTTATCTCACTATCAGAACTAGACTCACTGGATGCAACTTTTGGGGGAGTTTTCTCATCGCTAGCTGACCCATCTTGAGCTGGTTTAGACACAACAGCAGCAATGAGTGTCTTGAGTTCTTTGATCTCAGACTTCAAGTTCTGTATGTCAATTTGCTTTGCATCCACATTTTGCTTATATGAACTGTGCACAACAGGTGTAATCTGCTTTCTTGATGCCTCATACTCTTCTTCTGTGCGTATCTCTTTTAACAGCTGGAGGAAGGTTGGGGGCTTTTCCTTCCTCTCTCTCAGACGAAGATTGAGGAGCATCAGATCAGAGGCTATAGCACCACACAATAACTGTTCAAGCCTTGCTCTATCTGCATAACCAGAGGGAAGACCGCCTCTCTGCAAAACCCTACCCAACGACTGTTCTAACCGTCTAAGGAAGTCCGACAGCTTCTCACCTGGTTGTTGCTGCAGTAAACGGAAAGCAAAGTATAACTCTTCACCTGACTCCGCTGTCCCAAATGCATGCTCAAGTGCCTCTAAACAGTCTTCAGGGCCGACCTCAGGATCACTAGCTTGCGCAGCTTTTAAAATGTCAAGAGCAGGACCTCTAACACTTTCCATCAATCTCCGCCTTTTCTCTTTTGGCGAGCAGTCGCACTCTTCCACCATGAGCCATGCTTGACCCAGCCAGTGTTCAAACTGCTCTTCTCCAGCTGGCGTGGGAGATAACCCAGAGAAAACTCGTAGGCGTCGATAGCTTCCATGTTCACTTGATGACTTGGATGTCTTGTCGAGCAAATCATTCACTGCCCGAAGTATAGCCTCTGTTGACTTGGCTGCAGCCTCTTCGGCAGGGAACAATGTGCGGAGGTCTTCCACGTGCTGACCGTCTGTTGGTGATGACCCAGACACTTGCGTATTGTCTTGAGTATCTTTATCTGCTAAGATGACAGACCAACGCTCCCCACCTTCAATAGGAGCCACTTCAGGGGGAACCATGTCACTTTTAACAGCTTCCCGACATTCGCACAAAACATAGTACCGGTTGTGCCGTAAGTTGAAGGTTCGACCTCGGACACGCACACGTCCCCAACTCTTCACTGTTTGCATAGTCTCCTCAACTGCATCAGAGCTTACATCTTCTTGAATGATAACCATAACTGCATGAGCCTCATCTAATGCCTCGCCACGGCACCATCCCTTTAACTCTGATACTAGCTCAGCTTGAGTTTTAGGTTAACAGTTAGCACTATTTAAAACCTTCAAAATTTTCCCAGAATATATACAAAACACCAGAAACCCACACTAAAAATCCACACTAATATCCCAGCGGTGCCTCCATTTTATGTAGCGCCTCTCTAGTGTATGAAACTATTGTGAGAGGTGGCTAACCTGAGCTCTTTCTTTACTCTTAAACAACAAGATAGGGTTTCGGTAATAAACTTCAACATATACAACAACAGTAGGTGCGAACAGAGAATTTTAAATGTGGTCTTGACTTCCCCTTTAAATCAAATTTTTAACCATCAATTTTACTCTCGGATTAACTTAAATACTTTTATAATAATATTACTTTTTAATCACCTTTTAACGTAGCTTATTCTTTTTGACCTTAATGAACTTGAAATAGTAACTCAAGTGACCACAACTGTTCAGTATAAATAAAAAATGAACCATTTACTCACAAATTATTCAGCAGGTACACACACACTTTTCAAAGACATTGCCAAACAAGAATACATGTCACCATGACACTTTAATGGGCCCCAGGAAGATAAAATAGCCAGCAAAGAAATGAAAACTCAATTGTTCAAATATACCGTTCAACCAGGATGCAGCTCGGGTACGTTGTATCCTCAAACAAATGGCGGCTTCGCCACGAGGGCAAAAGAAAAGAAGGGGTACCGTAATCCACAGGTGTTGAAGCCTCACACGCCTGCGCTGAAGAACGGCCGAAGTGGGAAGAGATGATCCACCCAGAGGAAAAGAAGACGCATGCCGCCACCGAACCCACCGTGGCTCGACGTCGTCGTCGTCCGCGTCGCTGTCACTCTCGCCGTGACTCGGTTCCGTTGTCTGCAGCACAAACACGCTGTCCCACAGGCTCTGCCGTAGGGGTCGCTAGCCGCTAGCCTATTAGCAAAGTCCGTGGAAACTACTAGCCACTTGTCCAGCCGCTAACTTTCGCTTCTCTTAAGTTGAGCAGTCCGCTCAAACAGACAGCAACCTCACCCCAAAGTCTCTCACGGAGTTCTGGTCGAACACCTCCACGACCCTGGTGACGGACATTCACTCGACAGTCTATTCCTCTTTTCACCGTGTTTTCCTGCGTCGTCTCCCTCGTGTTTTTTTCTACCACCGGATCATCGGCTCACTCTGACACCTTTCAAAATAAAATACATTCATAACATTTGTGTGTCTATTTCTTCCTGTACTTTCAGGCATAGTCGAACCACAGTTACATTTACAAACAACAAATAACCAACATATTAAAGGCATAGCTCCACATACCAAAAACATCACACAGCATTCACTCCTTAAACTCAATGACATTAACTTTATTTATATATACTTTATGACATCTCTAGCAATTACCCCATTTATTTGAACATATTTCCTGTTTTAATCTTCCTAAATTTCCACCGGGCTACATGTAGCTTAGTGAAAGTCCGGTCGGATTCCCTGAGCACCGCGGCTGCCTTTTCTAAATCCTTTTCAGTTCTCCTATCGCCTTTCCTTTACCCCGTGACGTTTCCTCCAAAGGTCAAGGAATAGGAGTTAGGACCTTATTTTTTGACTATTCGACTGCACCCATAGGACTTTCACCCAGGAAAGCCGCCGGTCTTGTCCTGTGTGAAACTGAAAGTAATTGTCATTTTGTCACGTCAGTTGTTAGGTTTAGGAAAAGAGATGGTAGGCCCTACATAAACGACTAAGTGTTTTTTTTTCCTAAACCTAACCTGTGAAGATAGAGAAGTTTATTTTGAAGACACCATGCCAAAACTGATGCTAGAAGGTCATGTAGAATGTCGTAGTTTGAAGTTAAGCGCTTGGATCAAGCGCCAAATTTGACAAGCAGTCAAAATGTCTCTACTGTGGGCAACCCAGAAAATATGGTCTATTCAATAGACTAAGACCATCATCAAGAGATACGTTGCAACAGGCGTGTCTGCTTCATAAACGACCTTTGGCAAAGCATATTTTGAAAGGACACATTCTCACCTCAAGAGTTACCTTTGCTTGTTTTTAGTGATGGCAGGTCAATATATGCTTGTTGTATGCAGTGTGTCTTTTCAAAATAAACATAAATCCCACCTAAAGTGTCACTGAAAAGAATTCCTTATTTTAACTTTAATGCACATCTAAAAAAAGGCTAGAAAAATGAGAAGCAGGGCGTAAGAGGGAAGTGCCCAATGCACGCATGCCGTACCAATCAAAAACTATGGTGATTGGCCCCTTAGTAGAATTCTTGTTGCTTTTTCGATAATATTGGTCTTCTTTGATGGTTTGCTGCTGGAGGACCTTTGGTTGTCAGATACACTGAAAGAAGTTTGAAACAAGATGGGCCACTGAACACTACAAAGGTGTCAGGTTGAGCTGTAGAAACAGCCAGCTGTAGAAAACGTTTGAGACTGTCCTCCCAAGAAAGAAAACAGTCAGCTGTTTCAGCAAATGCCTCAAACAACATACACTATGTGGCCAAAATTATTCACTCACCTGCCTTGACTTGCATATAAGTCATAAGTGACATCCCATTCTTAATCCATAGGGTTTAATATGACGTCCGTCCACCCTTTGCAGCTATAACAGCTTCAACTCTTCTGGAAGGCTTTCCACAAGGTTTAGGAGTGTGTTTATGGGACTTTTTGACCATTCTTCCAGAAGTGTATTTGTGAGGTCACACACTGATGTTGGACAGGAAGGCCTGGCTCTCAGTCTCCACTCTAATTCATCGCAAAGGTGTTCTATCGGGTTGAGGTCAGGACTCTGTGCAGGCCAGTCAAGTTCATCCACACCAAACTCTCTCATCCATGTCTTTATGGACCTTGCTTTGTGCACTGGTGCACAGTCATGTTGGAACAGGAAGGGGCCATCCGGGGTGGGTTTAGCTCAGGAGGTAGAGCGGGTTGGCAAGCAACCGCAAGATTGCCAGTTCAATCCCCAGCTCCTCCTAGCTGAGTACCTGGTGTCCCTGAGCAAGACACCTCACCCCAATTGCTCCTGACGAGCTGGCTGTCGCCCTGCGTGGTTGACTCCGCCGTCGGTGTGTGAATGTGTGTGTGAATGGGTGAATGTCAGTCATTCCTGTAAAGCGCTTTGGATAAAAGCGCTATATAAATGAGGCCATTTACCATTTACCATCCCAAACTATCCCACAAAGTCAGGAGTATGGAATTGTCCAACATCTCTTGGTATGCTGAAGCATTCAGAGTTCCTTTCACTGGAACTAAGGAGCCAAGCCCAGCTCCTGAAAAACAACCCCACACCAAAATCCCCCTCCACCAAACTTTACACGTGGCACAATGCAGTCAGACAAGTACCGTTGTCCTGGCAACCGCCAAACCCAGACTCGTCCTTTACCTGGCCTACCACTTCTTGGCTGAGTTGCTGTCGTTCCCAAACTCTTCCACTTATATATATTATATTATAATCCTACTGACAGTTGACTGTGGAATATTTAGGAGTGAGGACATTTCATGACTGGACTTGTTGCACAGGTGGCATCCTATCACAGTACCACGCTGGAATTCACTGAGCTCCTGAGAGCGACCCATTCTTTCACACATGTTCTTAGAAACAGTCTGCATGCCTCGGTGTTTGCTTTTATACACCTGTGGCCATGGAAGTGATTGGAACACCTGATTTAAATTATTTGGATGGGTGAATGAATACTTTTGGCAATATACTGTATGTTTATGTTCAAGTGACAAAAGCTAATTTCCAACTGTCGAAGTTCCCCCTGAAGGAGACATATTTGAATTAGTTAAATTAAGCAGTAATATGCTGTTAAAATTCTTATTATTTTATACTGTAAGTGCTTTAAAAGTGAATAAGAGGTCATATGGAGTTATAATTGTATTGATTTTATGTACCTTCCCATAAAATTAAATTGCACTGAAATATTTTCCAGGGAAACCTATTTTTCTCGACTTTTCTGAACAGTCCCATTTTGAAACAGGTGGTTAACGAACATAACAAATCACGCTACAAAACTAACTAGTTAGAATAAGACAACAAAACGACTTGGATAGGTTTTGCAAAACACATCATGGTTTGGTTTAAAATGAATTTGAAACAAAAAAAAACACAACAAACATTCATTCACACAGGACACTAACATCAGTCTCCTGGGTGAAAGTCCTGTGTATTTTTAAGCCGTCCACCACCCAGACCTCCTCCCTACGTGGACTTCTGCTGAGTCATTTCTAATTAATTTGTGATACGTTAAGTGTAAGTGTAACCACAATACAGTTAGTCAGTCTGAAAATTTGATGACATATTTTATATTTTTTCTGGCATTTAATGGAAGGATTAATCAGCAGCTGTCACTTGTAGATTTTACAGTGTAATAGAAGATATTAATAATTATAATAAGTCAACATTTTTTTGTAATTAAGTTTATTTAGGATGCCAATTAGCTGCAGTATAGCTGCCGCTGGCCTTCCTGGCGCCAAGATAGTAGATTACAAATAATTGTACATAGCACATGATAAACAATTAGGAAAACTAATAGTAATAAGTAAAAATAATAGTAATAATATTTGTTTTTCAGTCCATATCAACTCTCCCTGCTGTTTTTAAATCACCATTCCCATCTTTTCCTCGAGTTCTGTCTGATTGATCAGCTGTGTTATTTGGATGGGGCTTGCAGGTCTGGTGTGAGGGTCAGAGGTCCAGGGTGAGGTGTGGACTCAGGGCGGGGAACTTTTAACCTGTCATTGCATCATCATTATCTCCTAGTGTTTCACAGGTTTAACCCTGAAGACTCCCATGGGTAAGACTCACTGATGGGCTCCTACACTCTAAAAAGTAATTCAGGGGAACTGTTACTACCGCTTAATAGCATGGCTGCAAATTAAAAAATCTAATGTATTGATTTAGATTCAACTTTTAAGTTACACACATTATTTCAATAAATGTGTTGACATAAGAATGTTACTTATTACATCAACTTAGCATTGTGTGTCCTTTAAACTCAAACTTCTGCGTAAATTAATTTCAAACTAAGTTCAAGTTGCAGTAACTTAATTGGTTTGATGACTTAATTTTTCACAACCTTAATTTTAGGATTTCAAGTCTCCTCCCCTGCCACTTAACACGCCTGGACAAGTTCAGACAGTTAAGATATTGTGTGTTAGAGAACCTGTTGGCTGAAAAAATACATCACAAAAGACATTTTCGAGGTGCGCATTGTTAATTTACAAAACATTTCGACTAAAGCAATGAATTTGGGCATATTCTGATATGTGATATGACCAATACTGGACAAATGTACAGAGGCTAGGCTATGCCTGTAAATACAGTTGATGGAATATGTTGTACTACTACATGTAGTTAACCCTAGTCATATTTAGCAGCGAAATTTGGCCATACTACCCTTTAGTGTAGAGTTTAGCGTACCAGGGGATACAAATGATAACAAATTTGCTCAACTAAAGAGGAATTTTCATTTGTGTTTTGGGGAACAAAAGCTTGATTTAATTTTTGCTTGTTCCAGTAACCATCAGCTACATTGTATGATAATATATGCTCTTAATCTGAGCTATCACAAATAACTTAAATGTACTTTTGAAGTGTTTCAGAAGATGTTCCTTGATGGACTGAAAGCAAGTGCAAAAGTAATTTAAAAAGTTGTGTTCAGAATTATTGCAGTAGATAATACTTCAAAATATTTTTAAATAATGTGGAAGACTAGTTGGAACAACTTAATTTTATGTGTAATTAACTTAAATGACATGTTTAATTCTACCAATAATTTAGTTTAAGTTTATTTATTTAAAATAGGGACAAGACATATTAATGGACATATACATGTAAATATGCAAGATTATAGCCAACGGCTAATTTTCTTCCCCTCCCTTCGGCAGGTTGATGTTAACATAAGATTAATAAGACAACAGTGACAACAAGTAGAACAATTAATGACAACAAGTAGACAATTAGCAATTATTCAAGCTCTTGAGAAGGAGATTTCGACACAGCTGCAAGATTAAGCAACAATTATTATATTTGCTGATTTGCATTGACCTTAATGGCAATCTGGCTTTTCTCAAAACTTTGTGCATGATAAGAAACTAAATCACATAACACAAAAATATAAATCGGACTGGGTGGTCTGCTAGATGTGACACGTGTTGTGATGTGTTTCACATTAAATACAATATTCATAATGCTGGTGACTGTGTTTCTTCGATCTATTTCCCAATATCGTACCAAAGCTAGTGAGTCTGGTGAACAATGTTAAGTTCAGAACACCTGGTATTGGATCACTACACAAAATCAATATGAGGTTTGGTCTTGAAATTGTATATGTATTTGATATGTAGGCCACTCTCAGAGCAGGTTTGCAAAATAGTCATGAAATTGAATCTTTTAGTTTAGTGTACAGGGACACTAAAACAAGGCTCACTTAACACTAAAACAAAGCCAAAGGAAAGTTAATTAGAACCCTATTTCCTTAACGTTATTTTGCTCTCTCAAAATGTCTTTTTTTCTGTAACCGTAGGGGAATGAAGTCCATATAAAAGAAGATGACCTACCCAAAGCCATACATCATTTTAGTTTAGAGTCGCATTTTCATGTCCCGACGACAACAGAATTTTTACATTTGACCTCTAACAGTGCAAGAGGGAAAATTCTGGATACCTCTGCATATGCCCTTATAGCTAACTTAATATACATCTGATGTGGCTTTAGATAAAACGATGTATTACATGAAAGGCAACAACAACATCTCTTAGCAGTTGGCTCTGATTGGATTCTGTGTAAATAGTAACAGAAACACAAAATTATATGAAAACTCATAACACTTTTCTGAAGAAATTATTCCTCTACCATCAATTTTGTCCATTATTTTGTATTTTCCCACTCTGATGATGAAGATGGCTTGAACTATGGAAATGCATTTTTCATGTGCTGCATGAACTGCAGGGTTTGTAATAAAAAGATAAACCTCACCAATTCACATAGTCTTGGCCTGAGGAAGCAGACAGACAAGTGTAACAACTGCATGCTGACTTCTTGTTTCCTGAGTGAACAGGATGGACGGAGACACATGTTCTGGACTCTCCCATGAACACAACGTCCTGACTGTTCCAAGTACGAGAACCACCTAATTCTGTAAATCCACCTCATATTTACTGTCTACCGGTTAAAGGCCGGATCAACATTCCTGAGAGAGAGACACACAGACAGAGAGAAAGAGAGAGAGAGAGAGAGAGAGAGAGAGAGAGAGAGAGAGAGAGAGAGAGAAGGAAGGTTTGATCTATGAAAAGAAGCATGAAAATAAAAGAGAATAAGGGAAAATGTGCAGTATTAACTGAAAATCTTTCACATCTTCTCATATTCTTGTTGGCCTCTTCTTTGATGTCTTTGTTTCATATAGCTCCCCAGTCTAACATGGTGGGTTCAGGAGCTGCAGGAATATTGAAACCTGACCAACGAGTAGCCTCTCCTCTAAATCACGATATTTTACAGACTGGTTTTATGTGATGTCTAATTAGTTACAGCTTTAGCTCATTTATATTCTATTGATTTATTTTTTTGGTTTCATCTATTGTACGATTTAACAAGCGTCTGAGTCAAGACCGAGAGACACTGAATCGCTGTGGACTCAGCCTCGTGGATGGTTATTGCCGTTCTGGTCGCAGTTCTGTTTGAGTCAGGAACACAGTACGTAGAGCCACCACATATAGTCAGTAGAGGCGCTAGTGGAGCAGGAGGCTAATGTTACACTCCATAGAAAAAGATGGGCTTCCTGCCATGCCTTGGTAATAGCGCAGGTTACATATTTGCGGCTACTGGGACAGATGACGAAAGGAAAACTGTACATTTGACAAAGAACTAACTCATTTATCAACATTTTTAGTAAAAGAGGAGAGGAGACACTTCATATGTTTGATGTCAGGAGATGTAATAGAAAAACATTATACTGCTAATTCTTCCACACTAATGGATATTCAGTCTGCATGTTGAGCTAATTCTTTGAAGCATCACATAGTCTTATTCTCTACAACTATACAAATCTCATCTTTGTATCTAAATAATTGGAAGCACAGATCTAAACAAACATGCGCCACTGTGTCCAAAACAGATCTGTGGTTGTCTGGCTTGTATAATTACCACTCAGTGTTTAAGTGAGGTGGCTTCGATCCAGGAAGTGATCGTGCCTGTTTGCTTGGCTTTGTTGTTGCTGCATTTCGAATCACGTGGGTATTCTGCTGCAGAACACACCACATCTTACAGTCTGAGGCTGGGAGCAGACGCTGCTGGTCTGGTACACACCTCCTGCCCTCTGGATGCCAAAACACCCACCTAAACCCTCAACCCCAGATCTTCCCCACACAACCACAGATCCCTTCAGTGAGTGAAGCACCAACACCATCACAGCTTGGGTAAGTTTCTCCTCAAGCCAGGCAGTCCATCAGCACCACACTGGATGCTGCTGTTTATTAGAAGGACTGTGATGCACATCATTCAATTATCATGCTATACCGAATTTAATTTAAAACAAAAACAGTTCATGTATATAGGATATGCTTGGAAAAAATGTATCTGAGGAGATGTGAATGTACAGTGCATCTGGAAACTGTTCACAGCACTTCCCTTTTTCAACATTTTATGTTACAGCCTTATTCCAAAATTGCAAATTTATTATTAAGAAAAAAAAAACTGATTTACAAAAGTATTCACAGCCTTTGGCATAACGCTAAGCACACAGCCAAGAAAACAAAGGAGTGGCTACGGGACAACCCTGCAATGTCCTTGAGTGGCCCAGTCCGAGCCCAGACTTCAACTCGATCGAACATCTCTGGAGAGATCTAAAACTGGCTGCACACCGACGCTCCCCATCCTAGCTGATGGAGCTTGAGAGGTCCTGCAAAGAAGAATGGGAAACTGCCCAAAACAGAGATGTGAGGCTCTAATTGGAAACAAAGGTGCTTCAACAAAAGTATTGAGCAAAGGCTGTGAATATTTTTTTTCGGCTAGAGCAGCCTTTTTATTATTTTATACAGACAGTGTGGAAACAGCGAGAAGACAGGAAACTGATCCCGGGCCGGGAGTTGAACCCGGATCGCCGCGTCGAGGACGTTGAGCCTCTGTACATGGGGCGGCTGCCCTAACCACTGCGCCACCGGCCACCCCAGGCTGTGAATATTTATGTACATGTTATATTTTCGTTCTTCATTTTTAATAAATTTGCAAAAATGTCAAACAAACGTTTTTCACTTTGTCATTATGAGGTATTGTGTGTAGAATTTTGAGAAGAAAAATTAATGTAATCCATTTTGGAATAAGGCTGTAACGTCACAAAATGTGGAAAAGGTGAAGCGCTGTGAATACTTTCCGGATGCACTGAAGCATAAACTATTCTGTGAGATTGACAATAATGAAAACATTAAGCAGTTAACACGAAGATTGTCTTGCTTGATTTAAATAATATGGTGCAAATGTTGCCTTAAATGTTGTGGTAGAATCGTGCAGTACACCCTGGGGGCCTAAAATTAATTTCATAATGTCATCAAATGTCACAATAATAAGTGAATAATTGAGGTTATATTTACTCAGATTGTTGTACTGTTCAACTTGTGTCACTTCTTTATTCCCAACGTAACCTATAAACACATGGGAAAATAGCTGTTGTGGAAAAAAATCTGTAGCAAAACAAAGTTGTGTGTAAAATGTCCACAGAGGAAAACATGTTTCAGCAATCATCAAAACGTGAGTAACTCCAGGATTTTTGTAGCTACTAACAAAATCTCCTCCTGTGTCTGACTGCTCGTAGATCCTGTGTAAATAAGAAATGCACATACATATTGCTTGTCAGAGTAATCCCAAGAGGAGTCGAGTTGGTAACAGTGGAGATGCAGATTTTAATACATTTCTTTAATCAATAGTCAGCCGCCTTAATAATACTAGCAGTAAGAGTCAAACAAGACCACAATGTCTGTGCCTTTTTGAGACAGCATTGGCCTAATTTAAGTAATGTTACGCAGATGAAAGAAGGCTGTCCTTGTCGTTTGTTTAATATGTGAGTGTGACAGGTCCTGATCAAAGATAACTCCAAGGTTTCTTACAGTAGTATTTGAGGTGATGGCAATCCCTTCAATAGTAGCTATATCTTTGGACAGCGAGCTTCAGAGGAGTTTAGGCCCAAGTACAATAACTTCCGTTTTATCTGAGTATAACATCAGGAAATTGCAGGTCATCCAGGATTTTATGTCATCAACACATGCCTGGAGTTTAACTAGCTGATTGGTTTCTTCAGGCTTGATCGATTGATTGAGTATCATCTGCATAACAATAAAAAGGAAGAACACATAAATAGCTTTTAGTCCTATTTACAGGAGTGGTGCACTCTTGTGGCCAAAATTAATATAACATCAACAAACGTGAAAAAAGAAGTTTCTGCAGAGAAATTTTTTGTTGGATGCAACTGCAAAATAAATAAATTAAATTAAATTAATAATATTAATAAACATCTGTTTCAAGTCATTAAAAAAATTCACACACACACAGGAAACAATTTAAAGAAAAAAATAAGAGACTTAGAAAAATGATCACCAGGATTTTTTCCCTCACCAGCCTCTCAGGGCTTTCATATCGTACAGCTCACTAAATGGCAGGTGTGTTACATTTAAATCCCTCCCTGGCCTACTTCCCCTCTCCAAGCTGTTGGAGGAAGAGTCCCACCCCTTCCGGTGTTCCCCTATTTCAATACAAATCTGTATCAACAACGAGACATTTAATGCATTTGAATTGTACCATGAATTACATATTTGTAAATTTAAAAGTAAAAAAATGTTTGTTTATATGAAAGAAAGTCCAGAAAGTCTCAGTTTGTCATCGCATCATTTAGTTTTTGTGTGAAACCACTCAGTGAACTTCATCACCAACACATGATGTTCTCTGACGTGATGTGTTTTATCCAGCAACTCTCTAATTGCAGCTTTTGGCACTAGAGGCTGCTGCTTGATGGAGCCGGGTCTCCTAAAAATGATGTTCCGACACATTGCATTGTGAATTATGTTTTAAGGGAAATGTATATTATATTTTCTCTTGATGAATCACAAATTCAAACTCACAAAATCACAAATCTATATTTTTTTGGAATTACTGATCCATTAAAAAATAGCAGATCTGCAGCTCAGGACACAAAAACATGACCTAAAGCAGCTTTTAATGGCTCACTTTAATCTGTCTTGCTATCACTGACAGGATTCATCATATTTTCCAACCTTCACTCCTCTCGAATTCCATATATTTAGTTTAATTTAATCTCAGGAAGGGAATCGTTTCACCCAAACGGCCTCCACATCATGTCTAACCCGGACTCTCCCCCTCTGTCTCCCCTTCCTTCCGACCGCACTTTATACTGACGGTATATACGGGTTTATGAGGTCTGATGTGTGGTCACCCTCCTCCCTCCCTTCATCCACATGTTTTATGAGGAGGCACATGGGCTCCTTGTTTTGAACTTTGAATTCAAAACAGATAATTGAATTGACTCTACTCTCTTAGCGGCCGCATTCGTTTAATTAGTGTGGGACGAGAGGAGAGTAAAGTTAGCGGAGGACAGAAGGGTTTATGTGAGGAGAAAGCAGATGACAGAGGAGGCCTGTGGTTTATTATATACAGAACTGGCCTGATGTCAGTGAACACATATTACACACACACATTACATATGCTCCTGCCTCCAGGATCTTAATTTTCCCCCTCTCATGTGATATGAGAGTCGAGCTGACTGAGTTGGAGCAAAATTTTCTGTGAATGCATTAAAAAAATTCCCCACTCACCCCATGGGCAGTCTTGTGTTTCTTTCTTCAAGCTCGGGTACTCGGGAGCCTGAGGGTTCTGCTCAGCATCTTAGCTGGAAAGAGATCTGGGATGTTGATCCTGGACTCTGTTGGAGTCACTGTCCCAGTTTGGTGGTTACAGCCCCTAGGGCTCCGATTACCACCGGTACCATTCATTCTTCTAGCTATTCTTCTATGTTTGAGTGTGTGTTTCAGACTCAGCCTTTAAATATGTCTTATAATTAAAACATTAAAATGACAGGAAATACTAGATTATGACAGATTTTTTACAAACCTGTTCATCGAAATGACGGCGGAGAAAGTCTTACCTGTCTTCCCTACATGGACGTGGACTAAACACATTTGTAACGCATTAACAATAAACGTAATGTTTATTCTCCTACTATTCACAAGACTCACACTCAGACTCTGTAGGGTTGCTTTGAAGAAGCCACTGACTGGAATGTGCTTTATGACCCCCATGAACAGGACATTAACTGACTCCATGACTGTATCACAGAGTACATCATCTTCTGTGTGGATACCATCATTCCATCAAGAACAGTCAAATGTTTCCCCAACAATAAGTCCTGGATTACAACTGACCTGAAGGTGCTTTTGAATAAAAAGAAAAGGGCCTTCAGGGATGGGGACAGAAATATACGGTTAATATTTGTTGTAGATATTTTATAAAATAAAGAAGCCAATTCTATGAAAGTGACAGTACAATAGTTTCTTTTCAAATATGTAAAATACCACATATCCCCAAGCATTGTGTCTGTATGGCACTGGCAATGCCCCCCCCCCCCCCCCCCCCCCCCCCCCCGTGACCCAGGATAAGCGGTAGACAATGGATGGATGGATGGTCTCCCAGGCCAACGCTATGCTGATCTCAAAGAAGGTCTGCCGTGTCTTCTACATTGCTATCAAGACACAACAACTTGAATAGTTATAAATAGAGCTCTATTTCAGTGTGACACACCAATCTAGTCTCATGTTTGTAAAATAGTCACAAAGTGCAATCTATTGGTTTTATGTACCGGGTTTTTTCTTGGGGGACACATAAATTAAACACATCCACACTATATTGCCAAAAGTATTCACCCACCCATCACTTACTTTCAAGCTCTTCAGCCTCTCACAAACAACCATACCAAGCGACATCAGTTAATTCCCTGAGGGTTCAGGGCTTAAGGCCTTAGGGGGGACATTAAGACTGGTCTATAAACTGGAGAAGCTTTTGGCCCCAAAATTACAGAATCACAGAAACTTGGCATAAAGACTCAAAATATCAGCCTCATAGTCTGTGGGTGGGGATGATGGGATTGGCCCTTTGTCCTAGCTGGCAGACTGGGAAGGGGAGTGTCCAACAAGGGACATGGTGACTCCTTGGAGGTCAATAAATGGAGAAGTGTTTGTACAGAAGAGGCTTGAAGACAAAATGTGTCATACTTTTATATCACTTTCATTTAAAACATTTAAAGGCAGAGTAGGTCATTTGGACAAACCACAGATGCAAATGAGTGCTTGAGATCGGCAGAGTGCAGCAATCAGGAAGTAAGCATCGATAGACAGGCAGGCCATCCAATAATATTCTCTGCTCTGACTTTTTTTATTGGACAGGGTTTTTACGGTCCTGCCACGACCACAGATGACAATTTTAAATGTTTTTATGTCAGACCATTTAATTTATTCATTGCTATCCATGTTCACAAGGATTTCAAGTCATATAACAGAACGTGTTTCTGAATTTGAGAATCACCTACTCAGACTTTAGATTAATTACATTTTATATAAAGAGTCTGAGGAGCAAAATCCATCCATCCATCCATTGTCTATACCACTTATCCTGTATTCAGGGTCGCGGGGGGGCTGGAGCCGATCCCAGCTATCATTGGGCGAAGGCAGGGTACACCCTGGACAGAACCCCAGTCTATCACTCAAACAACCATTCACGCTCACATTCACACCTACGGGCAATTTAGAGTCATCAATCAATCTATCCCTATCCTGCATGTCTTTGGACTGTGGGAGGAAGCCGGAGAACCCGGAGAGAACCCACGCTTACACAGGGAGAACATGCAAACTCCACAGAGAAGGAACACGGGCCGACCCGGGAATCGAACCCGGAACCCTCTTGCTGTGAGGCGAGTGTGCTACCCACTACACCACCGTGCAGACCGTGAGGAGCAAAACTATACTAAATTAACTATATTAAAAATATACATCATAAGAAATCATGAAGAGAAGAGATAAAAGAAGCATTGTTCCTTCATGATGATCATCCATTATCTGTAACCACTTATCCTGTTGAGGGTCTTGGCGGGGCTCAGCTGACATCGGGTGAAGGCAGGGAACTCCCTAAACAGGACTGAGACAACCATTCATTGTGATCACGCTCACATTCAATCCACACGATTCACACTCAATTAACCATGAATGAAACATATGATGTTTCTTAATTCAATGATTATTTCTCAAGTACAGAAAGTCTTCATCATAATTTGTCGTAGTGCCATTTAGTTTTGTGTGAAACCCCTCAGTGAACTTCATCTCTCGTCTCACACAAAGTACCTCACCAACACAGCCGTTAGCTTAAGGTGACCAGATTTCTGAAATGAAAATCGGGGACATTTCCAGCGCGGTGGTCAAAATTCCAATGTTATCATTATGAAATAAATAACAGGGGCAATTACATGTTAATTTTAATATGTAAAAGCAGTCTGCAGCAATTAACATTAGAGCTGTAAAAACCACAGATGAAACAAAAACAACAAAACAGATTCTTATCTTATTCAACTTATTCATTATTTAGCTGATGATTTTTTTTTTTCAGTTCACAAGCTTTATGGAGAAAACAAGAACACATTTGATGGTGCACATATGAAGAACCACAGTGCAGACAGAAGACTTTAAAAGAGGTCTTCTCAAAGTTATAGAAAAATTGTGAATGCTGTGAATTCATTGTGCGGAGCAACAATATTACAATCCTGTCTACTCAGGCCTGAGGTAAGAAGGTCTTATGTCTTCCACCTTTTTAATTCCAATGACTGTAACGTCAGTACGTTAGTTTCACTGGCTACCGTAATAACTGGAGTTTGCGTCGGTGCGCAACTTTTTACTGGCTACCGTAATAACTGGAGTTTGCGTTGGTGCGCAACTTTTTTTCTCTCCCATTCAAATCGGGGACATTTTCGGGGACAGCTTTAACCGGGGACAGGTCGGCCAAATCGGGGACTGTCCCCGAAAATCCGGGACGTCTGGTCACCCTACGTTAGCTTTGTCTTGCTAGTTAGCAAGCTAACTTAGCTACGTTCCATCACTAATGTAATGTTATCTTAACTGATGTTTTTTATTCAGCGACTCTTTATCAGCAGGAAGAGAAAGAAGGAACAAGACCTGTTGTTAGTGTGAGTAACGTTACATCCTGGTACCCGACACACAGAGAGACCTGTTGTCATAGTAACGTTACATCCTGGTACCCAACACACAGAGAGACCTGTTGTCATAGTAAAGTTACATCCTGGTACCCAACACGCAGAGAGACCTGTTGTAATAGTAACGTTACATCCTGGTAGGCCTACCCAACACACAGAAAGACCTGTTGTTAGTGTGAATAACATTACATCCTGGTACCCAACACACAGAGAGACCTGTCGCCAGTGTGAGTAATGTTACATCCTGGTACCCAACACACAGAGAGACCTGTTGTTATAGTAACGTTACATCCTGGTACCCAACACACAGAGAGACATGTTGTCATAGTAACGTTACATCCTGGTACCCAACACACAGAGAGACCTGGGGCCCTAGTTTCGTGGCGCAGCGCAGGGCAGTGGAGCCGGCTTGGTGGATCGCCTGCGCCAAGATGGGTGTGGCGGCGCAGAAGGGGGAGGCGTCACAGATTCAGCTTGGCGTAGCGAAAGTTTCGTGGCAAAAAGCCTTGCCGAGACTTCGCCGAAAGCCCGCCAGCTCCAACCTAGTCTACTGTTGGCGTGAGGCGCAAGGCGCAAATAAAGTCCATTCATTCAAGGCGAATCACAGCTGGCGGAGTGGAAGTTTGGCTGACGGCGCGCAGTGCGCACACGTCACCGAGACCTCACAGGCAGGTTTCCACAGTTCCAGGCACATTTAAATGCAAAAATAATCACAACAAACACTATTTAATGCAACTAATTGAATCAACACGGGAATTTATATCTATATAGATTGTCCCATCACATCTGACGTCAGATCAAAGGCGGATGGCACGCGTAACGGAAACTCAACCTCTCGGACCAAAACATCTCCCTCTCTTTCTCCTGTTTTTTTTATAATATCGGCACTGTTATTATTATGATACGCAAGCACAGCGCGTGATGTGAGTGGTTGGAGCGGCGGCGCTGCTTCTGTCATCGGGTTGTCAAGTGACAGAACTTGCACTGAACCTCCCCTAACGCATTTAAGGGGAGGAGAGGAGCTAATTTCATTGGTGAAGATCTGAATTGGCTGTATTAATCCCAGTACGGGAGGCGTGCCTGCACTAGCCTGCGCGGTGCACCAAACTTGCAAAGTCGAGGCGGACACACCCCGTCGGCGTGGCGCAGGTGCGCTGAGTGCTGACTGCGCCTGGTCTACGAAACTAGGGCCCCTAGTGTTATAGTAACGTTATATCCTGGTACCCAACACACAGAGAGACCTGTTGTTATAGTAACGTTACATCCTGGTACCCAACACACAGAGAGACCTGTTGTTAGTGTGAGTAAAGTTACATCCTGGGGTCCGTTTCACAAAGCAGGTTTAGTAAAAACCTTGAGTTAGTTAACCCTGAGATGAGGGAAACTCTGGTTTTTCGGTTTCACAAAGCCAGTTCAGCATAAATCTGAGTCAGTTACCCGGGTAACATACTCCGTGAACCTAACCTGCTCGCTAGCAGGTTTGCTTCAACAAACCCTGAGTTTCTCCCTACATGTCTCCGCCTTTTTCCGGAATCTGAACCAACTCTGAAAAATTGTGCTGTCCTTTCATCGTCAACCTAATCGATACGGAAATAAAAGTGATTCTAGCAGCTTTGCGTCGGGAGAGGATTTTGATTACCTTTCCTTTCAATCACATTAGATATTATCTAAACAATATTCTCCAACATTTTCAACATTTCATATCGCTGACATAATCCGCAACAAGATTCTTTGCGGAGCTAGCTTTTTTGCGAATGGGAGATTTATGAAATGTTTAAGTACATTCCTGTGTTGAAATACCTGCTTATATTTACTGTTTAATATGTGAAATATAATTAAAATCATATGCCTTAGTCAACGTATTTGCGCAATATTCTTATGCTTAATTTTCAACTGAAGCCACTTTCTTTCTGTGCCTGGGGGGATTACACCCAATGAAAATTATAATTTATTCATTGCGCTACTGTGAACTACGGGAATTGAACTGCTGTCGCCTGCACCATAGGCAGCGTTGCTAACTGTTACACCAGTGTCGCTCTGCAAAGATGAAAATTAACACTTATTACCTTTAGATCAATCGACTGTTTCATTCAGTTATACACATTAGATCAGGCAGTAATTGTCTGCCACGCTAACTATCGCTACTTTGCTGCAGTTACGTTGCTCCACTTTCTCAGGATATGCTCATTTTCTACATAAACACTCGGTAATATCTAATAACGCTCTCCCGGTTGCCATGGTGAATCGTAGTATCGGAGCTCCATTGATGATGGCTTTGTAGAGTCGGCAGGCACGCACGTAACTCAGAGTTTACATACTCAGCGTTGACTGAACTAATTCAAAACCGCTGTTCTGAAAACGAAAACTCCGAGTTGCCCATCTCAGAGTTGATCAACTCAGAGTTCAGGGTTATGTTCAGAGTTTGATGAACCTGCTTTGTGAAACGGGCCCCTGGTACCGAATACATAGAGAGACCTGTTGTTATAGTAACATTACATCCTGGTACTGAACACACAGAGAGCCAGACTTTAGCCCCAGTGGGAAATGCACCCAGCAGTGTATAAAGTTGTAGTTCTACCTGTGCATGCACCGATAATATGAATCAGGAATTTAAAAATATAGCTCAATAATATACATTTTATCCTGCCATAAAATCGGAAAGGCTTTATTGCCAAAATATTTGAATAATATTCAATGTGTAATTTAACTGGTACTTTAGGTATACTTTGATGTTGATACTCTTGGAGCAAAGTATTACTTTTACTTATATAGCAGACTTTTCCACCTCTCTCAGTCATGTTAATTGGTTTTATTCATAGCTGTCCGTGCCGTGAGACGATGGATGAGATATTCCAGAGTCATATTTGTGGCCGAACCACAGTCATCTGACAGTGAAGAATGAATCATGATGGATTAACTGGTTTTCAAACCGCAAGCTTTATTTTCTTTAGAGGGTTTTGTTTGATTTTCTAAGAGCCTTGGCGGTCACAACGCAACTTGTTGTTTAAAGCCCTGTATGTTTGTCTTTCTCCATATGTAATACTACGTCACCAGCTCTGACTGTTCCTTCATCAGGTATATGCATTTAATTGGTGTGTCCACCACAAAGACGGATCCGAATTGTAATGATCTCTTCAGCTTATGTTCACCACAGACTTCATTTCAGGTCGTTTCAGGTTCAGTTGGTTGTTATTCAATTAGTAGTCAAGTCTAACCCTAAAATGAAAGACTGCACGGAAGCATAGGTTCAATTGGCAGAAGTCAGTAAAGCTAACGTAAGCTAACGCTTTAAAAGAACTACACAACGACTAAGACTTAGGAATACACAAGTTTTCAAGCAATTTCTTCAATTATTAAAAAATATATATAAACATAGAGACCACCTGACCCTCATAAGAGGACGTTATGATGTGTCTTGGACATGTAGCCTGCCGGTTTTGTTATTTTAATTTCTGTCTTTCTCTCCTTTTCTGTCTCATCTCTCTCTCTCTCTCTCTCTCTCTCTCTCTCTCTCTCTCTCTCTCTCTCTCTGTCTCTCTGCAGGTTCTAACCTCTTTCGCCCCAGACCGGCCAACCTGACCCTCAAGTGGACCCTTGCTGTGTGTAGTGATTTTGGAGTTTCTGTACTATATAACAGTGGAGTTATTGATTAATATAGGAAGATATTAATGATTAATACCATTAAAAAATCACCAAAATTATAAACACATATTTTAAAAACAGCTGTTGTAGTATGACAATAAGGAGACCCTTGATGTGTGTAGTGATTTTTGAGTCTCTGTATAACAGTGGAGTTATTGATTTTTGTCTGCAGCGTTTTGTTCTTGTCTTGCAATTTGCAGACGGTCCCTGCACACTCGCCCGGCTGCCGGCTGTGCATAAAGATCAATAATCTCCATTCAGATCGGAGGACGGCTTATTTATGTAAAAAATCGGGGTTTTGGTCCTTGTAGCTCATAGTCTATGAAATTACAGTGGGTCAGAGGCATCATTTGTGTTTGAAAATTTGTGTTTCACTTCTGATTTATTGATCCCGGAAGTTTGAATCTGTGAATATCTTTCCAACTTTACCGAACTTGAAATCTAGCCTATAACTTTCATTATCTCATTATCACGGGAAAACAGAGGAAAATGATCTTGTTATCACGGGAAAACGGATAAAAATGATCTTGTTATCACGAGAAAACGGATGAAAATGATCTCGTTATCACAAGAAAACGGATGAAAATGATCTCATTATCACAAGAAAACGGAGGTATTATTTCGTTATCACGGGAAAACAGAGGAAATAAAATGTATGTATGTGTGATAACAGAGGAAATAAAATGTATGTATGCATGACTGCTGTGAACCACAGACCTTATTACATGTTTTTTCAGGACTCATTCTTGCAGCACTCCATTTCACAAACCTGAGTAGCTGATCCAAGACCTGAGATCCAGTCACCGTCTGCAGCAAAGTCAACCACTTTGTTACTGTAATGCATTCTGGGAGTTGCAGTTGACTTCCCTCGTTCCGTTTTGACGTCCAGAGGCTTCTTGTACCTTATTTTGTATATATCGAAAAAGCTGATATTTCCTAACATACACTATATTGCCAAAATTCTTCACTCACCCATACAAATAATTGAAATTGTGGTGGAAATCAGTTTATGATGACCTGATGAGAAATAAGAATACAACTCCTAACAGCGCTTTTAGTAATTTATTCTATAAAGAGTCCAAAACAGGCTAGCAGTCGCTACAGACAGACTGTAAACAGACAAAGTCTAATAAGTCAAAGCCCTCGCAAACAGGGTGTCCAAGCGGACCGCATCACCGACATACAGCTTCAGAGCAAACTATCTGGCCAGATAGGGGCAGACTCCTTAAGAGTCTGACCAATTCTTCAGTCTTGAGAAGGGCTTTTTATACAGTTGTTTGTGATGTGTCATCAGAAAGCATTGTTCCGTTGTTTGTGTAGATGGAGAACTTTGTCCAGAATGTGGTGTTTGAACCACTCATCAGTGTCCATAGATCCATATTGACTTGCCAGCTGTGCTGGTGTCACAAGATGCATTTCACAACCCATGCAACACATGACATGACATGAGTGCAAAATACAGGTTACCTCATGACACTTGGAATAGTATGAGTTAAAACTACTCAAACTACTAATTATACTATAATGAACTACTAAATGAAAAATTCCCATCACAGAAATCAGGTGTTCCAATCACTTCCATTACCACAGGTGTATAAAAGCAAGCACCTAGGCATTTATTTATTTGTTTATTTCGGGCATGTCAGTTAAATCATCATCACACATCTTTGTTCACATAGTAAAATACACATGGCCGAAAGGGAAAGCGGGAGAAGCCAAGGCTTATCAAGTCCCGCCCCCATTACCCACAGGAGAAAATCGTCATCATAATCTTATCTTATCATTGCATTTTTCACTTTACATAACTTTTACTTTTTCTTGTGACATTTGACATAACATGTTACAGCAGTAGGCGGTACAGAGAGCTGAAGTCCAGTGCATACAGATTACGTGTGTGTCTGCACACGTGTCCATATTTATACATCGCGATTGAGCATCAGTCTCATCATGTAGCAAGGTCCAACGGAAGAGAGAAAAAAAAAGAAAAAAGGAAAGAAAAACAAGCAAAAAATAAGAAAAAATGAAGAATGAAAAATAAAAATAAGATAAAAATAAAAGTCCAGTGAAGTTACTAGTTGTTGAGATGGTGTGTGAGCCCCCCCCTTTTTTTAAATTTTTTATTAGTCATCACTGTCCTCTGCAGCTCTCGCAGCCCTCGACTTAGCCATATCCTCCCGGTTATTGGCCACTTCACCTCGCTTCCGTGAAGGGAACTCGCGAAGTGCGGAGAGGTCAGAGCGCATCCCGACCATGGTTGACCAATTGGTCACTATTTCTTCCCGGTTAGTGGCCACTTCAACTCGCACCAGTGCCGTGGAATCGCGAACTGCAGAGATTGTCAGAGCCCATCCCGACCACAGTAGACCGAGTGGTGGCGTTGTCCGCCCTCACACTGGTCAGCTCCGTGGCGATCTTTCTCAATTTCCGATGTAGCATGAAGATTCCACATCCCAAGGCGATTATTCCAGTTGTCATGAACGCGAACAAGTACACGTCCTCGACGTCTTCCACATTAAGACTGCATTGCAGACTGTTTCTACAAACATTTGTGAAAGAATGGGTCGCTCTCAGGAGCTCAGTAAATTCCAGCGTGGTACTGTGATAGGATGCCACCTGTGCAACCATCCAGTCGTGAAATTTCCTCACTCCTAAATATTCCACAGTCAACTGTCAGTAGGATTACAACACAGTGGAAGAGATTGGGAACGACAACAACTCAGCCAAGAAGTGGTAGGCCACATAAAATGACGGAGTGTAGTCAGCGGATGCTGAGGCGTATAGTGCACAGAGGTCACCAACTTTCTGCAGAGTCAATCACTACAGACCTCCAAACTTCATGTGGCCTTCAGATTAGCTCAAGAACAGTGTAGAGAGATTCATGAAATGGGTTTCCATGGCCAAGCAGCTGCATCCAAGCCACACATCAGCAAGTGCAATGCAAAGCGTTGGATGCAGTGGTGTAAAGCACGCTGCCACTGGACTCTAGAGCAGTGGAGATGTTCTCTGGAGTGACCAATCACGCTTCTCCATCTGGCAATCTGATGGACGAGTCTGGGTTTGGCGGTTGCCAGGACAACGGTACTTGTCTGACTGCATTGTGCCATGTGTAAAGTTTGGTGGAGGGGGATTATGGTGTGGGGTTGTTTTTCCGGAGCTGGACTTGGCCCCTTAGTTCCAGTGAAAGGAACTCTGAATGCTTCAGCATACCAAGAGATGTTGGACAATTCCATGCTCCCAAGTTTGTGGAACAGTTTGGGGATGGCCCCTGTCTGTTCCAACATGACTGTGCACCAGTGCACAAAGCAAGGTCCATAAAGACATGGATGAGAGAGTTTGGTGTGGATGAACTTGACTGGCCTGCACAGAGTCCTGTCCTTAACCCGATAGAACACCTTTGGGATGAATTAGAGTGGAGACTGAGAGCCAGGCCTTCCCGTCCAACATCAGTGTGTGACCTCACAAATACACTTCTGGAAGAATGGTCAAAAAGTCCCATAAACACACTCCTAAACCTTGTGGAATGCCTTCCAGAAAAGTTGAAGCTGTTATAGCTGCAAAGGGTGGACCAAAGTTATATTAAACCCTATGGATTAAGAATGGGATGGGAGGGGGGGGGGGGGTATAAAACCCGGTGCCACCTTAAGAACTTCCTCTCTCAACCGTGACACGCAGGAGGTGAACTCCGTCCGTCGCCGGCGTCAAGAAACGCCATCACCGCATGGGACGGAAAACCTAATCGACACAAGTAAGAGGCTATTTGTCTGGGCAGAAGCAGAGATTTGATAGTGTACTGGCTTGTAATTCTTGTTAACGTGTTTTAATTTTTCATCACGGACCGCTGAGTCCGTGGCTTTCTGTATTGTTGTATTCGAAGGCTGATTGTGTACCCACGGCGCTGGGTTCGCGAGCTCAGTAAGCGGTCTACTATCAGTTAAAGGACCGGGGTCCCGCTGAACGAACGCCAGTTCATTCACAAGCTCCCGTGTGATAGTAACACGCCTCCTGAGCCTTCTCTCCCTCTCTTTGTTTGTTTGTTACGACCCCCCCCCCACACGTATCCTCCGCCAGCTGTTTCCGTCTCCGGACGCTAAGGAAATCTGGTGGCTGTACATGCCATCTCTCTCTCTCTCTCTCTCTCCCTCTCTCGCTATTCTATCTGACGTCAGTGGTTCCGCCCCTGAACACTATGAGGAATAGCTCCATCTGGTGGCTGTACCCGGCCATCTCCCTCTCTCTCTCTCTCTCTCTCCCTCTCTCGCTATTCTATCTGACGTCAGCGGCTCCGCCCCTGAATGCTGTGAGGAATAGCTCCACCTGGTGGTCGCGCCCGGCCATCTCTCTCTCTCTCTCTCTCTCTCTAGACACACACACACGTGCACACACACGCACACACACACTCCACGTGTGTCTCTTCCTTTGTTTAGCTTAGCTTTGTGTGTTAGGTAGTTAGGTAGTAAGGCTTTCTTATGGAATCTTATGGATTGATGTGGATGGAGAGGGCTTCTTTGGCACAGGTATGATGGTGGTGGCTTTGAAGCACGATGGAACAATGGCCTGACTCAGAGAAGTCTTGAAGATGTCCGTGAAGACGTCTTTGAGCACATCTGCGCAGTCCTTCAGCACACGACCAGGAATATTGTCTGGACCTGCAGCCTTGCAGGTGTTGATCTTGGAAAAAGTTCTCTTCACGCTGGCGTCAACTCTATCAGCATTGTTGGTGGTGGGGGGAATATAAACAGCAACAAGCAGAAACGCTGTTATCTCTCTCGGCTGATAGAAAGGACGGCACTTTATGATCATAAACTCCGCCAGTGGTGAACAGTGTTTACATATCACAACAGCGTCCCGGCACCAAGCATCACTGATGTACACACAAACTCCGCCACCTCTCTTCTTTCCTCCTTTAACAAGGACTCTGTCCGAGCGGTGGCATGTTAGCCTCTCCAGCTGAACGGCGGAGTCCGGGATGCGGTCGGTCTGCCATGTCTCAGTAAACACATAAACACAGCTCTCCCTCACGTCGCGCTGCGCAGACCTCAGCAGCTGTATATGATCCATTTATTTGTCCAGAGACCTTACGTTTGCCAAGAGGATGGTTGGAATAAACGGCCGGTATGGTCTCTGTGCCAGTCTTGCTCGAACGCCTCCGCGGTTGCCTCTCTTCTGCTTTCTCTCGCACCGCTTTCAGCCTCTTCTCTCAGGGGGGGAGCCGGCCGGCGAAGTAATCCGAGTTCCTGCCAGTCCGTCGGGTAAAATATCCTCAGAAAAGTTGCGGTCAACCTTCCTGCCAATGTCTAGTAAAAACAGCCAACTGTACTTGTATTCAGTCGTAGACGAACAAGAAGAAAAGTCAAAAGAAAAGTTAGAATTAAAAGAAAACACTGCGCTATCGGGACAGAGAGGGGCCGCTGCGCCCGTACGTGCCGTCATCATCATGGATTAATATAAACAACTAACATAGCTCTTGTTTCTAGACATATATGTCAAGCTAGCATGTTAGTATTAGGAAATGTTATTGAAAAGGGAGTTACGATGCAGCAACTTATTACTGGCTAGTTAGCAACAGCTGGCGATGCTAACCGCTAAATCAGCAATGCTAAAATAGCTTAGAAGGTTAGCAATACTACACAGCTAACGTTTGTTTTAGCTTTATTTATAAACTTCAGCGCATTTCAGCTGTTGCTCCTGAATGTAGCCGTCTTTTACTTTGGTTGTGGAACTTGCTCGCTGGCTGTAGCTCCTGCTAGCTGCAGCTACTGCCTCCGTCTGCCGAGAGATGGCTCGTCGCAGCCAATTATTTTTTCCGGCCCAGATAAAATAATTGGACTTTTGTTTTGTTATGTCAGTGCTTTTAATGTACATACACCTATTGGTATGTTATGATGATTTCAAGCAATATAACAGAAAGTGTTCTGAATAAAATAGCCTATGATGCCTTTAACCTAAAAACGTTTTTAAATTGGAGAAAAATAATCAGATTCCATTTTTGTTCATTTCTGTGTGGAGATCATCTCAATGTGGATTTACCTGTTGTTCAGTGATGCTTTCTCTCTTTGCAACATCTGAAGTTATTGAATTGAATCATTTAATCCCTGCCAACAATAACAATGAAAGTCAACATGTCTGACATTAGACACCATATTATCAAACAGCGGTTTTAATCTTCTGTTGTCTACATGATCCAGTCTTTGACTAAGTTTCCACCCTCAGGCTGAGCCCAGGACAGTAACAGAGAGATTAACAGAGCTACGCCATTAAACCTGCCAGAGACGCCTTATCTGTTCTTTTACCGTCGCTGGAAGTTTGTCTCATCTTCACATCTTCCACCACTCTGGGCAAAAGAAGCGAGAAACATCAGTCAGTAAAATGTGTGCTTCTAACCAATAAAGCTCTGGTGTTGAACACTGTTGACTCTGTGTTGATGATGGAAGTATAGTTACACTTGGTGAGTCATCCAAAATCCTAAAGAAACTCTGATTCACCTCTCAGCACAGATTGTATTGTGGAAAGAGATGAAATGAAACAGGCTAAAAAATGTACATCTGGTAGAATAAATACACATATTTTTGGTGCTGTTTTTGGTGCTCAACTTAACTCCTGAAATGATGATGCAATTTTAGAGGGGAAAAAGTGTAAAAATGACAATTCACCACTATGAAATGATGTGAATTGTGACAAAATGAATTATCTTTTATTTTAGTAGCAACTGGAGGATCATTTTAATCAATCAGTACCACAAAAGCTCCATCAATAATTATGCAGATAGTACTGTACTGCAGGGTCCATTAGCAAGATCTGTTTGTATCAATATATAGAACTGATGCTTGTTTCATCACTTTGTTTCAACCTTTAGTATGTTGTAACTGGTGTAAATATTAATTAATATTAATTTTCAATTAATATAAAACAATATGTCATGGCGGATACGGCTACCTGCACGGCTACCTGCAACCCAGGGGCTCCTGCTCTCAAACGGTCTCGTCTAAAACCAGAGATCTTCAGGACACTTGATGGCAAAGTAATAGTGGAGGATGAGTAACTAAATTTCCTTGCTGTGAAAATTAAGACTCTAAGCCAGGATGTGATTGTTTTATTGGTCATAAACACGTTTGACTCTGAGGCGATTGAAGCCTCTAAGAAAGTTTTGTTTGAGCTCTGTCCGGGAACCTCGCAGAGATGTGTTGCACACAAAGGGCAGCACAAGGACACCAATAACATAAAACTCTGCCTTAAAGTTCTGAATGAATGCGGGTCCAATATCCCTAGATTTTTTTTCACATTACTTGGATGAGCTCCCTCCGGTGACATTCTCGAGTCTAGATGTCTCCTGTTTGCTTCGGAGAATTGAGCAGCTTTGTGCTGAAGTGGGAGCTCTCAAACACATAACACAGCTCCAGACGGGTGTTTGTGAACAAGTTTGTGCTAAAGCTGTGGAAATCAACCACCGGGTATCCGTTCTGGAGTGTCGATCTGGTAACCCGACTGCTAGTGTTGCTGCTGCTGCTGCTGCTGATCAGAGAAGGCCTTTCACCGTGGCCCGGGGGAACGCTATGGAGCCTCCACCGGGGGTGCGAGGTAGCGAACATGCGCTGGCTGTGGAGCAGGGAGCTGGTAGCTTGGCGGACATGCACACAACGGGAGACGCATTAGCGCGCTGTCCCGAAACCGGTGCAGTGCAGTCGCGATGGGACTGTCGCAGTGGATGCAGCTACGGGGAAGGATCCTGCTGGGTCAGTGTTTTCCACTGGCTCCCCACGTTGCGAGAAATGGCTGGACCCGGCAGAAGACAAAGTCTGTTGGTACAGCCTTGGTTGGGCATTTGACTACCGCGGGACATAAAAGATCTGGCCCTGCTTCCATCATCGGCACTGGAGCCGTGAGTACTGTCGTTGCAATTGAAATACCAGTTTAGTCTAGTGCAGGTGAGAGTTGGCAATGAAATACCAGTAGACATAATATCCGAATCTGAAGATCTTTTAATGCTGCAGCATGAGCCATTCCCAGTGCGACACAGGAATGACTGAAGAGTCACTGTTTCTATGGGCACTTATAATGCAGTTGAATTTACATACAGGTCTGACAGCCTGCAGCACCCCCCCCCCCCCCCCCCAGGTGTCCCCAGATGTTGTGTTTGATCAAAGGGTCATTGTCTTATCCTGCACCAAAGGGCTTGTTTGGTGACGCCCCTGGTGGCAAATGGTCCTGCAATACGCATTGAGGACAAACAGCCATTTGCCCACAGAAATACATGTTTAAATAGGAATTTCCCTCACATTCCCCCCTTTTGATTAATTTGTAAATCAAACAATTAAATCAACAATCAATAGGTACTGCCATAGAAGGATCACATTGGGGTTACAGAAATCTAAATCGTTACTAATATAAGTTGCTGGATTTATATTACGTATTATACAATTTTATTTCTTTCAGTCAGGTGATACTATGATTCAATGCCCGGGACCCTGTTTTCTTCCTCTTCAAGAGTGTTCCTTCTTATCCCAAGCTGTGGTGCAGAGCTGAACATACTGCTCAACTATCTTACCTGTTGTTATGCACGTCGGAGCACAAATGCCGGTCCGCAGAAGTGTACAGAGCACCATCAAGACGGGTGGAAAACTGGACCACCACTGTTCCCCACGGACCAAATTGGTCACACAGCCATTGTTGTCCGTCGGCATCACAGCAGTCGCTCCTGTGTTTTTTTTGCTGGGTCTTCTTCTTCTCGTCCTTGTAGGGTTGCGGGTCTGTTCCCCCCGTCCGGATCTCTGCCTTGAGTGGTGGCTCCTTCCTGCAGTGGCTGGCATGGATCCACGTGGCTCTCTCTGCTATCTTCACAGCCGTGTTGGTTATCAGGAGTACCAGAAATGGTCCTGTCCATCGTGGTTTTCTCCAATGACATCTCTTGCAGTCTTTTATCACCACCCAGTCTCCAGGCTGTAGTGGTCCTTGCAAGGGGGTTGGTAGGGCTGCTCTGACCTGTGTGTGGACAGACTTGAGAGTTGGAGAGGTTAATGCAGTAGTCAAGCATAGCATAAGTTGGCTGGATTCCTTGTCTTCTCCCGACATGGGTCGGAGGCACACTAAGCACTTTGGGAAAAGAAAACTTTAGAGCAAAATGTTTGTGAGTGGTTAGAGAAGTCCCGTGTACACTAGGAACTGCCAGCTGTTTCTATCTAGCCAGGCACTGATACAAACATATTTGCAAACCCAGGTTGCCCTTTGGAGGAGAGAGGAGGTGTTATTTGGGAAGAAAGGTTAGGCCTTTTCACATTTTACATTGTTATCTGAATGGGGTCGTGGTGAGCAGGTTTCCACAATTGCCACCATGCAGTCGTGTGGCTCACCACCCACTGCTGTAGACAAAAGGCTTGCTGGTTAAGTACAATGCATCAGGTTATAGTGACATTAGGGAGTGAGAGCAAAACATTATGGTAATGCATCATCTGTGCTGGAGTGAGGTGGCTCATTCTCCACTCCAGGAGGGTGGATGCAACTACCTGAGGAACAAAAAAGATTTAGCAATGACATTCATTCTTTCTTTTAACAAACAGTCTGTGTCAAAAGGTTGGTCTGAGTCGAGTCAGCCCAAGGTCGGGGCGGCAGTCAGGGTTTGTACAAGCTAAACAAAGCTGGCATGTCCGTCGTTGTCAAAGTCCATGTGTTTGTCGGTCGATGTCCATGATCATGTGTCATGCTCTGCAGAGGCTGTGCCATCTGAGCACAATTTTAAAGATGGCTTGGATCCGATTATCGGTTAGTTAGTTTTTTTAAACTTAAGGAAGTTTACTTCCTGTTTTACCCACTACAATTTTGAGAGGCTGACTTTGTGGCCTTGTGCTGCTAAAAACTTTAGCAGTGCCACTGTGTCAGCCTGGCATGCCTGTTCACTTTCTGAAAACCAAAGTGAATTGTCGACCTACTGCATAATTTTACTCTTGCAAGGATGTTTAAGACCTTTTGTCTCAGTAGCCCATCGCAGCTCTGGTGTGTGCCCAAGAACGACCTGTGACATTGTGTGTGGATCAGAAACCAATGGAGCTCTGGCATAAACCGCATTGTTCTCTGCTCTCATATCCCAAACAAATTGACCGCTGGTTGTTTTTCTTGAGGTGCCTTTTTACTGGAAAGATAGGTGTGCAACAAGGTGAATCTGGACATGCGACAACTCCATGCTCCATGAGCAATCCAAATACTGGAGCCTCCCCAAATTAAATGATCACCAGTTAACAAATCTGACTCATATCCTCTAAACCATTGTGTCTCAAAATCTTCATCAGCTGTGAGTGTGATGCATTGAGTGCAATGTTAATCGTCAATGTATCTGTGTGTAACCTCCCCCCCCTTTACGATTTGCATTGCAAAGGTTGTTAGCTGTTGAACAACAGAGTGAGGACTATCACACTTCAAATCCCATGTGTATTCATACAAAAGGAGGAGTTGGTTCAAAAGTGACACCCTGAAAATGCCTATTTTCTCTGGTGTGTATTTGTATGTGTGTTTTGCTCACCCATGTCCAGTCCCTGTTCCGTCTCTCTGCCTAGACACCAACCTCCTCTCCCATGTGTCCTTCTCCCTCTTGTTCCTGGATTTGTTACTATAACTCCTGTCCTCTGGTCAGAATTGCCATTCTTCTGAGTTTTTTTTTTTGGGACAGTCTTTAATCCAGTGAACTCCCACGGTGGTGACAGGCGTGGTGAGCGGTGTTTTTGAAATGTCCATCCATGAGCCCTGCCCCGTCTGCCTGGTCTTCCTCTGCCCTGATGGTGTAGTTTCCATTCATAGGCCTGCAGTTGAGCCATTTGCAGTCTATTTTCCAGCTTTGCCTTCTTCTTGTCAACTTTCTCCTCAGTTCTTGCTTACATATTTGGCATAGCTGGAGCGTTCATATCGGGCAAAGGTGCAGCAGGTCCGATCACTCGTGTCCGGCTGTTATAGTTGTTAGGTAATAGTTGTTGTGGTGCAGCTTCAGGAGGTGTGTAGGGAGGAGGAGGCCGTGCTTCGCCAGAGACACAGTCCAGGTCCTGGTGTACCCTGCCTGTGGGAAAATTAGCACACTGGGTTTTTAGTTCCCCACCCCCCGCTATGTTAATTCTTTTGTATGTCCCTGTACAATACTGCTCCCAAACCTCCAGATACTCACATGTTCCATCTCCATGCTTGTCACACATGATCTTTGCACACCCCTCATATAAAATTTTGGACCCCATAGTTTACTTTGAGTCTTACCCATGATGAATCATTTCAACAAGTCTTACCAGAAAGAACCCAGAGATTCTGTGATACCACACACAATTTCTAATGTGAACCACAGCCGTAAAAATAGCTGTAGCCCGATCCGGATCCTAATAAACAAACAAAATAAAATAGAAACTTTTAACTGCGCTCAGTCAGTTGGGACCTTTCAATGAGATATAATTTTCCAGATAATCATTGAAAGGGTGATTGGCCCCTACGTCCAATCTGGTAAGCCCGTCTGGACTTGGTGCCGACCCCCGGTACATCTTGTCAGATAAGTACTCCCAAGATCGGTCGCTAACCTCTCGTTAGTTTAACTCGATTAAAGCGCCTGCAGACGCCGATAACAGACCCTTTCGGCCCTTAAACGCGAGTTATTTCCTTACTCGATCAGCGTGTCCCAGACATCGGTGATAGACCCGTCGGCCCGTACGCGAGTAATACCCATTAGGCCTCTACTATTGAATATTATCAGATATTATGTCCTCACCTTTTAAGTTCTTTTCACTTTGGATTGCTGTATCAAGGATTCCGTGAAGCACAACCGATTCAGGCGCCCTCCTTTCTAACCCCTTTGGTCGGTTACGATCCTCTGTTGGGAAGAAGCTTTGGGCTCCGGAACCCAGTCTTTGGGTCCGGCTGCGCAGTTGACCCGTCTGTGTGTCTCAGGAAATCCTCGAAGCCAGCAATCCCGGACGAGCCCCCATCTGTCGTTGCAACTGAAATACCAGTTTAGTCTAGTGCAGGTGAGAGTTGGCAATGAAATACCAGTAGACATAATATCCGAATCTGAAGATCTTTTAATGCTGCAGCATGAGCCATTCCCAGTGCGACAGGTGTCCCCAGATGTTGTGTTTGATCAAAGGGTCATTGTCTTATCCTCCACCAAAGGGCTTGTTTGGTGACGCCCCTGGTGGCAAATGGTCCTGCAATACGCATTGAGGACAAACAGCCATTTGCCCACAGAAATACATGTTTAAATAGGAATTTCCCTCACAGTACTATTAAAACTGTGAAGACCAAAATAGTGAGTGTATTTGCAACAAACGATGCAGACGCACTTGTTGATTATCTTAAAAGTAAACTTAACAGAGTGGTCACCTGTCAGAAAATAGACAATGCATGTAGCAGGGTTGGCTCTTTTAAAGTGACTGCTGAATGTAACATATTGGTGAAATGTACACTCCTGAGCTCTGGCCTGAAGGAGCTCTTATAAGGCGTTATTATGAGCCATGCAAGGCCAGTGTTGTTGGATTACGTCGTGCATCATCTGAAAGGGAGGCAAATGTGCCCTCTGGTACTGTCTTACAACTGCCGTGGCCTGCGACTGGGTCAGAGTGCAGGGGATAAAGCTCGACGTTCTGTGGTGGACAGTTTGATAAACTGTCCACCACATAAATATTTGTGGAAATCAGAATCAGAATAATTTAGTAGCCTAATCTCTCGGGAAGTTATACAGCTGCAGTTGCTTCATAAGAGTCAGGAAATAAAGAGTCAAATAAGTATAAAAATGTTGTGGAAAAAATGAATCTGACCAATAAAGATCAACAACCAGGATCAGCTTTTTCTCCGAGGTTTATTCAACAAAGTATTTTCGTCTGCAGAGGAAAATAATGTTCACCCCTGCCTTCTGATGCAAAGGTTCAGAGTCAGCAGGAATGACCCTGAGTCTAATAGCAATCTCCCTTTTAAGGAGGAGGAATCATACCGTAGACAAAAGACGGTTCATGTCCTATCTTACAAAGACAAAATGTACAGACAAAGGCAAGATGTACAGAACACAGATGTCATAATGTCCTCTGAAATTATCTTATGTCATGTGGCACTCATGCTCATATCACCTACAAACAGGCATTCATTTTAGTCATAGCATAACAGTCGAGAAGAGGAGATGCGGATCAACGTCTGGCCTGGCAAAGATTCTGATTATAAACATTTTTATTACAAAAATCCAAATTTCCCATTACAATGTATAAAGCATAAAATAATGCCACTAAATAAAAGTTATGTATGAACATAATGTATGTATTTAAAAACACTATACAGTATAGTAGTGTATCTGCTGTTAAGGTAGTATCATAGAATCACTCACTATTTGCTAAAGATCTGATCTGCTTCAGTGAAGTATGATGTATGTATGATAAATATGTGTTGTTATTTTGCTCATTGAATATTATGCCAATTATGTCAATTTAATGGTCGGCCAAGTGTGTGGAATGCGCGTTGGTGGATAGGGCCGGACTTCTATGCCATTGTCTATATATGGGGACGGGAAGAGCGCTTGCCCCGGGGGCGGAAATGCTTGACCGAAATCTGGTACGGGGAACCTGCGCACGACTGAGGGCCGACTGCTGGAAAAATACCGTGACCCTGTCGGAATCTAACTGTTTTTGTGGATTACCTTTTTTGGGGGATCATGAGAGTGATGCAGGACAAGGACATTTTTTCTGACGTGCGTTCATGGAGGGATTGCGCCGCGTAACAGGATACCCGCGGTGGCGTCTCTTCAGACTGTGAGGCAAACATTTCCCTTTTCTTTTTTTTTTTGTTCTTTTGCCGGGAGTTCATGCTTGGACTCAGGACTCGGTTTGTTTTTGGACGGTTGGATTTTGTGGTTGAGGGTTGGGGTGTATGGACGCTGGGTTTGCAAGGGTTGAGCGTGTGTTAAGAGTGTCTTTCAATTGATTGTTAACGAGTCGGCTTTCGCCGTTAAAAAAACAAAAACATTACGGGCCCTAGTTTCGTAGACCAGGCGCAGTCAGCTCTCAGCGCACCTGCGCCACGCCGACGGGGTGTGTCCACCTGGACTTTGCAAGTTTCGTGCACTGCCCAGGCTCGCGCAGGCACACCTCCTGTCACTCCCACCCGCGCAAGTGGGAAAGAGGGAGGAGAAGAAGGCGTGAGTGGGAGACGAGGAGGAGACGAGGTGTGGACTGGGATTAATACAGCCGATTCAGATCTTCACCAATCAAATGAGCTCCTCTCCTCACCTTTAATGCGTTAGGGGAGGTTCAGTGCAAGATCCGTCACTTGACAACCCGATGACAGAAGCAGCGCCGCCGCTCCCACCACGCGCATCACGCAAGTTCCTCTCCTCACCTTTAATGCGTTAGGGGAGGTTCAGTGCCAGATCCGTCACTTGACAACCCGATGACAGAAGCAGCGCCGCCGCTCCCACCACGCGCATCACGCGCTGTGCGTGCGTATCATAATAATAACAATGCCGATATTATAAAAAACAGGAGCGAGAGAGGGAGATGTTTTGGTCCGAGAGGCTGAGTTTCCGTTACGCGTGCCATCCGCCTTTGATCTGACGGGACAATCTATATAGATATAAATTAACGTGCTGATTCAATTAGTTGCATTAAATAGTGTTTGTTGTGATTATTTTTTGCATTTAAATGTGCCTGGAACTGTGGAAACCTGCCTGTGAGGTCTCGGTGACGTGTGCGCACTGCGCGCCGTCAGCCAAACTTCCACTCCGCCAGCTGTGATTCGCCTTGACTGAATGGACTTTATTTACGCCTTGCGCCTTGCACCAAGAGTAGACCAGGTTGGAGCTGGCGAGCTTTCAGCGCAGTCTCGGCGAGGCCACGAAACTTCCGCTACGCCAAGCTGAATCTGTGACGCCTCCCCCTGCTGCGCCGCCACACCCATCTTGGCGCAGGCGATCCACCAAACTGCCAAACTGACCGTGCGCAAGGCTGCGCGGGTCGAAACTTGCATTACGCCGGCTCCGCCACCCTGCGCCGCCCTGCGCTGCGCCACGAAACTAGGGCCCATCGTGTCAGCGCGCCTGCCTTCACGCGCAACCGGTGTCAACTGAATATAAAGTGATTCAATGCATATGGTGGTTTCATCATTTGTAAGTGCAATATTTCTTTCCATTCCTGTCACTGATAGGGAGGCCAGGCCTTCCGTTGGTTTTCGTTAGTTGGTACAGCGGTCATAATTTTCGCAACATTGCACAACCGATCCTCCCGAAACCTTATTTGTGCGTTGTGGCAGCGAGCGTCTTATTAAATAAGGGCGTGAACTGTTACAGCTGGTGGCCCGTTCGGAGACTCGGATTGAAGTATTATTTTGCAATTGTTGCTAACGTTTTGTGGCCTACGGGGCATTGTGTCCACTGTCGAACAGCTGGTGAAGGTGGGCTCATTAATTGAAAGACACTGGGGTCACTCAAAGGACTACTGGAGCCGTGTCCAACAAAACAACCCTACCGATCGGGCCTTCAAGAAAGCCAACAAGAAGCCAGCGGCTGACCAGGAATCCAAGAAGGCGGATTTCGGGGTCATGTTAGGTTCTCCAGCTCTTCTGGTGGTGTCTGTGGCTATCCGTGGCTCGAAGGGCGACGCTGTATTGGACACAGGCTGCACATATTCGTTGATGGGCCGGACCCTGTAGAATCACCTCAAGGCAGAAGGTGAGACATTGTGTGAAGAACACCAAAAGTTCATAATGGCCAATGGGCAAGAGAGCAAAGCCGTAGGTAAAACCACCCTGCTGCTAACACTTAATGATGCCCATTGCACGGTGAACATGTACATCCTGGAAGACGACCAGTTGTGCATGCCTCTTCTGCTAGGCCTGGACTTTATGCGCACAAGCCAAATCACTCTGAAGCCCCACCTAGGGAAATACGTGTTGCCAGGAGGAAAAGAACACACGTTTCTCCATAAATCTCGTGACGCACTGCAGTGGAATCACCCAGACCCATCGGCTTACTTCTATGCAGTAGTGATTGAAGACTCCAACCCACAACCTCTAGTTTCACTGTCTGAGGCTCAACCAGAGGTGGTCAGACCTCTGTTGCAGAAGTGGTCCTCGGTGTGGACAGAGGTGTTGGGGTAGTAGCAGGAGCAGATTTGGTTATCAACAGCTAATTATTAATGTCAATATGATTATCGATATTAATAATTATATTTAATATATTATCATGATATAATCATGAATAAACGGGGCACCACCCTGGGATCAGGGAAAAGATAACCAAAAACTGTATTCAGTCTCAATATAAAGGTTTTATACTCACATGCCAATCATCGTGATCATTGGCATAAAAGTATAAAAACAATCGAACAATTAAAAAGGCGTGAAATTCAAGCACTAGCCTTCACAACCTGCTGTTATCCAGTGACATATACACAACAAGCACAAGAGACCGCTAGTTGTAATATAATAAGATTTATTAAAATCAGTAATAATGATCACAATCAATAACACTGCAATTAACAAAGCCTTATTACCTAACTACCTAACACACAAAGCTAAGCTAAACAAAGGAAGAGACACACGTGGAGTGCATGTGCGTGTGTGTGTGTGTGTAGAGAGCGAGAGAGAGCGAGAGATGGCCGGGTACAGCCACCAGATGGAGCTATGTCCTTAGCGTCCGGAGACGGAAACAGCTGGCGGAGGGGGGCGGTATATGTTTGTGCGCATGTGTGTTAGCCAGAACAAAGAGAGAGAGAATGCGAGCGTAATACACAAGGGATCAGTAAGCTATTACCATCACACGGGAGCCTGTGAATGAACTGGCGTTTGTTCGGCGGGACCCCGGTCTTTTAACTGATGGTAGATCACTTACTGAGCTTGTGAATGTGTCCGAGGTTGGACACGCATTGTTACCGAGATGAAACCCAGCGGCGTGGGTGCACAATCAGCATTCAAATACAACAACACAGAAAGCAACGGACTCGGTGGTCCGTGATCAAAACTTAAAACACGTTAACAAGAATTACAAGCATATCCTACACTATCAAACTTATGTCTCTGCCCAGACTGATAGCCTCTTACTGGTGTCGTTGCGTAGGCTGCAAGTCCGTCCCGGCGATGGCGGGCGGCGGCGGTAGTTCGTGAGTCCCCGGCGTCAGCGGGGGACGTGATGAGTTGGCTAAGTCCAGACGAGAGCGGGCCATTTTTCCTCTCATTGATCAAGCTCGAATAAAGAAAACAGTTCGTGTTTCTTCCTTCCGCGGGCAACAATCACGGCTTGGCGATTTGGTCAGCTGACGTCAGACAGGAGCTGGTAGCTGGAATGCAGGAACCGGTTTTGTTCCTCTTCTGCAGGCAAAAACAAAGATAATCGCGCAGTCGTGGCGATCTCTCAGGATCCAAAAACAAGTAAAAGAAAAAGGGGCGAGTCACGGAAAACGGGGAAAAACAGTCTGTCGCTCGTCCAGCGAGATCGGGGAGAAGACTGTGGCCTAGGACAAAGGAAACGCTGCAGACGTTATAAGTTAGTCTCCTGTTGCAGCGGTGTGCTGCGGTGGACGAGTCCACCGCCTGTTACAACGTTGTGTTGCGATGGAAGAGAGAGATCTCAAGGCAGCGCCGGTTTATATAGCTCACGGCTGCTCCCGGGGACCCCCTGGGGTACCTGTGGTTGTCAGCCAATAGGGCACCAGTTGTGTGACGTTGCACTTGCACCTTGGTGCGGGGTGAAACTAAAATGGCGGTTGTAGTTTTTATCTCCTTTGTTCCTTTGTTCTGACTGCATGTGAAGGCTTTTGTAGGCCGCATTGTGTAGTCCTAATGGTGAGGTCCCAACAGAGGACACTGGTATCACCAATGTCTTCAAGCACAACATCCTGACAACTGATGAGCTTCCGGTGCGTAAAAGAGCATACCGTGTGTCATCTCAAAAGCAAGCCATCATTGAAGAACATCTTGACAAGATGCTTAGTAACAACATCATTGAGCCGTCATCATCGGCTTGGGCCTCCCCAGTGGTCTTAGTCCCAAAGAAAGACGGGTCACTCCGTTTCTGTGTGGACTATAGGGGGCTCAATGCTAAAACTCACCATGACGCCTATCCAATGCCGCTCGTGCATGAAATTCTGGAGTCTGTGCGAGGGGCCCAGTACTTCAGCTCACTGGATCTCCAGAGTGGCTATTGGCAAGTCGCCATGAGTGAAGATAGCAAGAAGAAGACTGCCATGATCACTCATCGAGGCCTCTATCAGTTCAAGGTGATGCCGTTCGTTTTGCGCACCGCCGGTGCCACCTTTCAGCGGCTGATGGAAACTGTCCTGGGAAATCTGAGAGGAAACATCTGCTTTGTTTACATTGACGACATTATCGTCTTTTCCAGGACAGAGCAACAACATCTACAGGACCTTGATGCAGTCTTTCAAAAGCTACACCAGGCCAACCTGACGCTCAATGTAAAAAAGTGCCATCTTTTCAAGAAGGAGCTGACCTTCCTGGGACACATTGTCTCATCAAGAGGAGTTGAGGTGGATCCGGCCAAGGTCGATGCCATCAAGGCCTATCCAGTACCCACCGACCTCAAAAGCCTACAGAGGTGTTTGTGGTTGGTGGGCTGGTACCACAAATTCCTTACAAGACTGGCAGATGCCGCAACGCCACTCAACAACCTCAAGAGAAAAGACGTCCCTTGGGAATGGTCTGCTCAGTACCAGGACGCTTTTGAACACCTCAAAGAACTATTGCAGTCACCCCCAGTACTTGCTCAGCCAAGTCCTCACCTGCCATTTGAAGTGCATTGTGATGCCAGTGATGTTGGCCTAGGTGCTGTCCTGATTCAGACCGTTGAGGGCGTGGAGCAGGTCATTGCCTTTGCCTCAAGAACTCTCCATGCACTGCCCTAGGTACTCTACTTCGGAGAAGTCTTTGTGGATCCTGGGGCGTGACCCAGAAGCTCACCACGGCGTACCTCCCTCAGACCAACTTGACTGAGCGGGTGAACAGAACACTGAGACCCATGATCGCCTCCTATGTGAAAGACCACCATCAGGACTGGGACAGATGGTTGCCTGAATTCCGCCTCGCCATCAACACCGCAGTGCACGAGACCACTGGCGTGACCCCTGCCGTGTTAACTCTGGGTCGTAACATCAAAGGCCCTCTAGAGCGTCTCATACACAAATCTCCTCTTCCTGGCACGCCTGCATACCACACACTGCACGCACACACAAAACTCATGAAAGCTTGCACCCAGATGGTCAGGGCCTGTTAAGGTAGAGAAAAAAGTAGGTCCTGTAAATTACCGTGTTCGTTGGTCGACTGACAAACTAAAGGTGGACCTTGTGAATGTGGTAAACATTAAGCCCCGATAAGCCGCTGGCTGGGGTGTGTGTTATTTTGCTCATTGAATATTATGCCAATTATGTCAATTTGGGGTGTATGGACGCTGGGTTTGCAAGGGTTGAGCGTGTGTTAAGAGTGTCTTTCAATTGAGTGTCTTTCAATTTCGCCGTTAAAAAAAACAAAACATTACGTGTCAGCGCGCCTGCCTTCACGCGCAACCGGTGTCAACTGAATATAAAGTGATTCAATGCATATGGTGGTTTCATCGTTTGTAAGTGCAATATTTCTTTCCATTCCTGTCACTGATAGGGAGGCCAGGCCTTCCGTTGGTTTTCGTTAGTTGGTACAGCGGTCATAATTTTCGCAACATTGCACAACCAATCCTCCCGAAACCTTATTTGTGCGTTGTGGCAGCGAGCGTCTAATTAAATAAGGGGCGTGAACTGTTACAAGCTATACATACATAAGTGAAGCCTGGCACTCTACATCATGGCTTGACCATTGTTTTAGTACAGCTGATGGGCATGCAGCCAAAGAGAATATGGGTATTAAGTATGGGGTCACACTAACAGACCATATACCTTTGGCCTTCACAATTAACATTGAAGAATAACCATCTACAGCCAGCAACAACAATGCTATCAGTGGTAATGTGAGTACTAAATTAGACTGGTCAACTCTTCCTGAAGAGGATTTTTTTGGCTTATTATACTAACACAGACCAATATCTAAGTAATGTTTATCTGTCCAGAGAAGCTATTCTGTGTAAGGATGTTAACTGTCAGATTGAGGAACACAATAGTAACCTATGTGCTTTGTATGATGATGTAGTGGCTGCTCTGTTTGAGGGTGGTAAACCTCTTCAAAAACACAGGAGAAACAGGGCCTATAATATTAGACCAGGATGGAATGAGCATGTAGCTCCATATCATACTGAAGCTCAGGAAGCTTACAAACTTTGGGCCCTGGCTGGGAGACCTAGGCAAGGTCCTGAGCTTGAGAATAAAAAGCTTGCCAATGCCAGATGTATGCTTAAGTATGCTGTTCGTTTTATATCTAGAAATGAGCAAGCCATGAGGACTGACTCTATGGCCAGTAAAATGATGAGCAACAATCTCACTGACTTTTGGAAGGAGGTGAGGTCCCGCAATAATTGTAAATCTTCCCTTCCTTGTACTGTTGAAGGAGTCTCCGGAGAAGATAATGTTGCTGAACTATGGAGACAGCACTATAGCTCCTTCTTTAACTGTTTAAAACATGATCTATATGTGGAGGACTCTGCTATCAGTGATGAATCAATAAGTATACTGACACATGAGGGACTTGATGCCATATGGAAATTACCTAACAACAAAGCATGTGGTATGGACTCAATAACTGCAGAGCATCTGAAATATTCCAGTCTCATGCCTGTTCGCCTCCTAGCAATCAACTTTACTGGTTTGATGATCCATCGCATACTACCAGAGTCAATGTTATCCATTCTGCTTGTCCCAGTTATCAAGGACAAAGCTGGAAAAATTGGTTGCTGGATAATTATAGACCTATAGCATTGGCCAGTATCTTATCAAGGCAATGGAAAGAATCCTCCTTGATAGAGTGAGTGGGTATATCTCTTCCCTGGGTAATCAGTTTGGATTTAAGCCAAAACATGGCACAGACATGTGTATTTATGCTCTTAAGGAAATAGTGAATTTGTATAAGGCTGAACATTTAACTGTTCTCATGTGTTTTATTGATGCCTCCAAAGCATTTGATCGAGTGAATCACAAACAGCTCTTTATTAAACTAAAGCAAGGGGGAGTGCCTGGGTATATTGTGAGGGTTCTTGCCTATTGGTATGCCCACCAGCAGATGCACATCAAATGGGGGGGTAGCATATCTGCCCCCTTTAAAGTGTCCAATGGTGTTAGGCAGGGAGGAATTTTGTCCCCTGTCTTATGTAATTTATATATGGATGAACTGTCTAGGAGACTGAATGGTTGCAAAACTGGCTGTATGATTGGTGGCATGCTGGTGAATCATCGTATGTATGCAGATGACCTTGTTACTTTTAGCCTGAGTAGTGCTGGGCAGTAGGAGCTTCTTAATATATGCTCTGACTATGGTGTGGAATTCGATATATAAAATATAATTCCAGCAAATTGCTGTTTTAATATGCATTACGAAACAGGATAAATGGCTTAATTTCCCTGTGTTCAAACTATCCAATAATTGTCTTGAGGTCTGCAAAAAGATTAAATACCTTGGTCATTGTATTGCAGATGATATGAATAGTGATGATGACAAATAGACAGTGTTGTAAGTTATATGCACAGGCAAACACCATAGAACGCAAGTTTAGAAGCTGTTCTACTCAAGTTAAAGTGGCTCTGTTCAAAGCTTACTGCACACCACTCTATACTGCCCATCTGTAGTCTTCTTACAAAAAAATCCAGCATGCAGAAGTTACAAGTTGCCTACAATGATGCAATGAGAATTTTACTCAAGGTTCCCAGAGGGCTGCACAGTGGTGTAGTGGGTAGCACTCTCGCCTCACAGCAAGATGGTCTTGGGTTCGATTCCCGGGTTGGCCTGGGTTCCTTCTGTGTGGAGTTCTGTGTTCTCCCCGTGTAAGCGTGGGTTTTCTCCGGGTTCTCTGGCTTCCTCCCACAGTCCAAAGACATGCAAGATGGGGATAGGTTAATTGGTGACTCTAAATTGCCCATAGGTGTGAATGTGAGCGTGAATGGTTGTCTGTCTCTACATGTCGGCCCTGCGATAGACTGGCGTCTTGTCCAGGGTGTACCCTGCCTTCGCCCAATGACAGCTGGGATCGGCTCCAGCCCCCCCGTGACCCTAAATACAGGATAAGCGGTAGAAAATGGATGGATGGATGGATGGATGGTTCCCAGAGGAGGGAGTCAGACTAGCAGTCAAATGTTTTGTATCTGTAGGAGTTAGCGCACTGAAAGAGCTTTTAAGAAATTTGATGTTTAAGTTTATGAAATGAGTCCACCAACAGTATCAGTTCACATTCATTTTGACAGTTATACTGTACTATATTAAATGTGTGTTTCTGGCGTTGTTTTTTTTTGTCTTCCTACCCGACAACGTTGGGTTGCGAAGCCCTATTGGTATTGTACGGTTTATTGTTATGCGAAAGTAACTTGAGTTTTGGAGGGCTCAACATTAAAAAAAACTCACCAAAATTGGTGTGTGCGTAGAAATTACAGGAAATTACAATATGGTAGCGGTTTCGCATTCGGCCATGAAAAAGTTGCTTGCTACCGCCACCTAGTGTGGCCATTGGCCAGCCCCGCCACACCATAACTCCGATTGACATGAAAATTTGCACACGTTCAGACAAGTGTCCTCTACAAAAAATCCTCTTGGAGTACCAAAGTCCGCCTTCCGAAATTTTCCGCCATCTTGGATTTTATGAAAAACCCGATGTGCATTTCTCCAACACTGTTGATCCAATTTGGAGGAAATTTAGTTTGCATACTCGTCCTGGCTGGGGTCATGGTCCAAAAAGGTTTTAGAAATATGGTTTTATTCAGTAGATATCGCCCAATGAACATAAGAGGGTTGTGGCACCAAAACGCAATTAGCATAATTCAATAACCTTTAGGCCAATCATCACGAAACTCGAAACCTATGTTGACATAGCTTTAAAGAACAAACATGTCGATTTTCATCAAAATCGAGTCATGTGGGGCGCTCCCATAAAATTCTAAATTTTGCCATTTTTGGCCATTCACAGGGGTTGTACTTGATCTAACTTGGACTATACCGTTGATCCAATTGATACCAAAATTGGATATATGGTTGGAAAGGCCTAATGGCGACATGAAATGTGACTGATTTTATGCCCTTTTTCTGAGTAACAGCCCCCCCTCTAGGTTGGGCGTACACACACAAAATAATTATTCCTAGATAGCCCATGTGGATATGTACAAAAAAGCCTCTTGGACCAACCGCCTTAGTCAACAGGAAGTGGGCAAAAAAATGTTTTTTACCACCTTCGTATCGGCTCTGTGACTGTAAATGGTGGTGTCATTTACAATCACAGAGCCAATACGAAGATGGTAAAAAACATTTTATCATATCATATCACCCCTGTTCTTAAATCACTCCACTGGCTCCCAGTAAAACAGAGAATTGAGTTCAAAATACTCCTTCTTGTTTTTAAATCACTCAATGGCCTTGCCCCACCCTACATTTCCGATTTGATTTCTTTTTATGATCCAGCGCATTGCCTATGGTCCTCCGGGAAAAATCTTCTCTTAACCCCCAGAATCAACACCAATGCTGCACATGGTGCTTTCAGCTACTGTGCCCCAAAACTCTGGAATAGCCTACCACTGGAGTTAAGGTCATTGCAATCAGTGCTCGTTTTTAAAAAGGGAATTAAAACTTTTTTATTTTCCTCAGCTTTTAATTAATGAATATAGGTCTTTGTTTTTAAAACACTTCTTATTGTTTTTATTTTCATGTGTATGCATGTATGTTTATGTCATTCCTCTTCTCAAAGCACATTGTATCTATGTATTCATATGAAGTGTGCTATATAAATAAACTTGACCTGACTTGACTTGACTTGGTGGAGGGAAAGGAGAAACACTAAGGGGACTCATAGATGTCAGGAAGGCATGGAGATGTGACCTCTGTCAGTGGCGCCGCCAGCCGGAATCCTGTACGCACTGGGCATACTTTTTTTGAAGGTGAAAAAAAAAATTTAAGCAAATTTTTTTTTTCAGCGGGCTAGATATTTAAATTATGCAAATCAGCGGGTGACACCAAACAACGTCTGCCCAAGCAAGTCAGAGCTTTTTTTTCTCTCACACAGTGACCTGGAGAGACGCAGCCGCATTTGAGAGGACGATCGCCCGTGTGTGCGCGCAATTGCGCATAGCATGTGTTGGCCCCTCTCCACTACACAATACAGCTCAGCTCTGGTCTCGTCACCTCTCTGCTGCTGAGCACTGTGGGCCGAGCTGATGCATGTCTCTCTCCCCGGGCCGGGAGAGTTATCATACCATACTGCGTGCGTGTGTGTCCAAGCGTGTGTGTGCGTGCGTGGAGTGCTCACAAGCGTGCGCTTGTGTTTAGGGCGGGGATGGAGGGCACAAAAAAAATATTTGCACCGGGGCCTATCACCATGATATACGCTACTGATTTCACTGATACTGAAAACATTAGATTTTGTCTCAAAAAAGTGTTTTTCCATTTGTTGTTGTATTTGCCGTTTCTGTGCGTACATTGAAATTGAATCCTGGCGGCGCCACTGACCTCTGTCACTGTTTAACACCAGATCAACACTCATGAAATTTTCCACACCTGCTAATGACTTTATACATTGTCTGATCTGCTCCAAACTTCACATGCACCTCAGAGAGCTGTCAGTTGAACCTTTGCCATGAACATCAAAACTATTATAACTCCAGTGTTTCTTCTCTGATCTGCTCCAAAGTTTCCATGCTTGATTAGAGTCCCACCCTGAACACGTCTGCACTATAATATTGACTCACAGTCAGAGCGCCACCTACTAACGACAGGATATGTCACTGATTTTGTGACTTTTTCCAAGTAAAAGCGACACCTGGATATTTTTTGACCAGATCCTCTCATTTCAAGGCAAGGCAAGGCAACTTTATTTGTATAGCACATTTCATACACAAGGCAGTCTCAAAGTGCTTCACATTCTAAAAATGTCATACAATAAAGTGAAAAAAATAGAAGGATTAAAAGAAAATAAAGGCAAAATTAAAATGCATAGAAAAACCCTCATTAAAACAAACCAATAATAAAATAAAGTTTAAAATTCAATAATAATAACATAAAATAAAAATAAATCATTAAAAACAAGAACATCAAGGAATAGAAAATACAGTGCAGCATAAGAAGTTCACAGATAGTATTGATTACTGAAAGGCAGCGGCAAACAGATAAGTCTTCAGTCTTGATTTAAAAGAGCTGAGATTTGCAGCAGACCTGCAGCTTTCTGGAAGTTTGTTCCAGATATGTGGTGCATAATAACTGAAGGCTGCCTCTCCATGTTTGGTTCTGACTCTGGGGATGCAGAGCAGACCTGTCCCAGATGATCTGAGATGTCTGGATGGTTCGTAGCTAAGCAGAAGATCAGAAATGTATTTTGGTCCAAACCATTCAGTGCTTTATAAACCAGCAGTAATATTTTAAAGTAAATTCTTTTGACAGAGAGGAAAGTGTAAAGACCTGAGAACCGGAGTCCTCACTAAGACCACTTATTTGGTCTTAGTGAGGACTCAAGCAGCAGCGTTCTGAATTAACTGCAGCTGTGTGATGGACTTTTTAGGGAGACCTGTGAAGACACTGTTACAGTAGTCAAGCCTGCTGAAGATAAATGCACGGACAAGTTTTTCCAAATCCTGCTGAGTCATAAGTGCTTTAATCCTTGATATATTCTTTAGGTGATAGTAGGCTGACTTTGTAACTGATTTAATGTGGCTGTTGAAGTTCAGGTCTGAGTCCATGACTACACCTAAGTTTCTGGCTTTGTTTGTGGTTTTTAGCATTACCGCTTGAAGCTGGGTGCTAACTTTTGACCGTTCTTCCTTGGCTCCAAAAACAATGATTTCAGTTTTTTCTTTGTTTAATTTGAGAAAATTCTGCTCCATTCAATTATTGATTTGCTCAATGCATCTAATCAGTACTGGAATTGGACTATAGTCCCCTGGTGATATTGTTATGTAAACTTGTGTATCGTCTGCGTAGTTATGGTAACATATTTTGTTGTTTTTCATGACCTGAGCCAGTGGAAGCATGTAGATATTGAACATAAGACGACCCAGAATGGAGCCTTGGGGAACTCCACATGTAATTTTTTCCCGCTCAGATGCGTAATTATCTATAGACACAAAGTAGTCTCTGTCCTTCAAGTAGGATCCCAACCATTTTAATACTGTGCCAGAGAGTCCCACCCAGTTTTCCAGATGGTCTAGGAGTATGTTGTGATTGACTGTGTCGAATGCAGACTGAGATCAAGTAATACCAAGACTGAAATTTTACCATTGTCCGTGTTTAAGTGGATGTCATTGAAGACATTAACAAGAGCTGTCTCGGTGCTGTGGTGTGGTCTAAATCCTGACTGGAAGACATCAAAACAGTTGTTCATTAACATAAAGTCGTTTAGCTGCTTAAAAACTGCTTTTTCGATGATTTTACTCAAAAATGGAAGGTTTGATATTGGTCTATAATTGTTCATTAGTGAAGTGTCTAAATTGTTCTTTTTTATAAGAGGCTTGATAACAGCAGTTTTCAAGGCGCATGAAATTGTGCCATGGTTTCTGAATTGACCTTGAGTGGAAACATGGACAACACATGTCCTGCACCTGATGTGGAGGCGCTGACTGCTTGCCTAATTTTCTGGATTTTTTCTGTGAAGAAGGAGGCAAAGTCATTGCAAGCCCTGGTGGAAAGCAGTTCAGGGGCTACTGACACAGGAGGGTTTGTTAGCCTGTCGACAGTAGCAAACAAGGTCCGTGCGTTATTGTTGTTTTTGGCAATGATGTCCGAGAAGAAGGATTGTCTTGCTTTTCTCAGTTCCAGGTTGTAGATTCTAAGTCTTTCTTTATAGATATCATAGTGAACCTGAAGATTTGTTTTACGCCACCTACGTTCAGCTTTCCGACACTCTCTTCGTTCTGTTCTCACCAATTGTGATTTTCACATTGAAATTGTCAACAAGCTCATTTACTGAGACCCAAGGGAGGGAGGGTGTGGAGGAGAACACCTGGATAAATGTTTCACAGGTGTTTTCTGTGATATACCGTTTTTTGATTACTTTTCTTTGAACATTTGTCTGCACAGAGATAGTACTCTCAAAGAAAAAGCAGGAATGATCAGAAAGAGCAACGTCAGTCACAACAACCTTAGAAATGATCACCCTTGGACATGATCAAGTCCAGGGGGTGACCTTTGTTATGAGTGGGCTCTGTCACATGCTGAATCAGTCCATAGTTATCAATGACACAACATTTCAGTTTGCAGAGAGGACACAGGGGGAGGAGGAGGGGTCACACTAGGGGAGGGAGGAGAGATGTCAAGAGGCCATGGACATGTGTGTGAGCTCTGTGGCTGAACTGTAGTCTCACTTTGGATCACCCCAGATCAACAGTCATGAAACTTTCCACACCTGCTAATGAGTTTATTCATTGTCTCGTCTGCTCCACACTTAGCACGCACCTCAGACAGCAGTCAGGGAGATAGATGATCACCTGTTCAGACTTCACCTCGACTCTACATAGCATGACCCACTAACACCCCCCCCCCCCCCAAAAAAAATACCTTACCTATAGCACTCTGATCATAGCACTGTTGCTCTTAAGGTACTACTTTACTCAGATGAGGACCTAACACTTGTTCTATTTTTAGCTCTTACTTTATTGGCAATGATACGTTGTGGTTTCTTTGTTTCCTTCTTTTGACCAATGTACTTATTGTAAGTCGCTTTGGACAAAAGTGTCTGCTAAATGACCTAAATGTCGATGGCTTTGACTGTCAATCGCTTGTGTCTGAACTTGCAATACGGAGAGGCGGCCGCAGCACAGGTAGGCGGCTGCGACACTGCCATGTGGGCACAGGCACTCCACGGCCGCATGTGACAGATGGATGGCTTTGAATGTCGATCGCTTGTGTCTAAACTTGCGCCACAAGGAGGCGGCCAAAGCACAGGTAGCCAAAGCACAGGTAGGCGGGCGCGATGCCATGTGACCGTAGGTACTCCACGACCGAATATGAGCGAGGGCCCGTCACAACACTGCTTGCAGTTTTAATTATGATTATTATTAATATTATCAACCACATGAGATACGTTTGTTAACAGACTGAACTTTTATTGGACAACATGAGACTAAGCCCACGATCCAGCGTTAAATATTAGATTCACACAGGAAATTTGCATTTTCTACTAAACTTACTGTTTGTTGTCAAAACTAAGCGGCAATCAGGTATTAGATGAGGCCAGAGCCAGGCGTTTCCCATCATGCCCCAGGGCTTGCAGTCGGTTGAGTGCATGCGGCACCTGGCTCTAAAAACTGCGGTTGCCTTGATCTTGTGAGATTATCGTCTCCGAAAACATCCTTATCTCACATTGATTGATCAAGGACTGATGAATGGCCCCTGTTGTGACATTGTGTAGGGAAACCCAGCTGCCCCGAGATAAGTCACACCTTTTGTCTTCTCAGGAAGTTTCTTCCTCTTGGAAGAGACATGTATTGAATCAATGCAAATCCACTCATCACAACTTCTCCTTGTTCTCTGTAAAATTCTGTATAAATCTCCCTAGGTTAGCCCATTCTTGTTAGAGAGGATTTTCATGGCAACACTGTAAGATCCTTTTTCCACTGTCAGTGATTAAACTTCACGGTTTTAAAACACATTATACATTTCTGAAATTTAAACCAAATAAAAAAAGATAGAAATTTACTTGGTTATGTTTAGACAACAAAAGTACTTTAGTACTTACATCAGTCACAAGTTACATCAGTCTCCTGGTCATAGTCCTGTTTTTTTTTTACCCATCCACCACACAGACCTCCTCTCTACACTGTGTGCACAATTATGAGGCAAGTGAGTATTTTGACCATAACATCATTTTTATGCATATTTTTCAACTCCAAGCTGTATAAACTTGAATGCTTATTTAATTATTTATGTAATTATGGAGGGTGTGGCCTAAGGAGATCAACACTCGATATCAAGGTGTGCATAATAATTAACTGCCTAATAATTATTATTAGGCAGCTTCTTTCCCTCAGGCAAAATGGGCCAAAAAAGAGATTTAACTAACTCTGAAAAAATCAAAAATTGTAAGATTCTCCCAGAGGGTTGCAGGACTCTGCGTGTTCACAGAACCATAAGTGTTTTGTTGCAAATAGTCAACACGGTCACAAGAAACGTGTTGAGAAAAAAAAAACGCAACTTTGAAAATATATACATATACTTTTTAAGATTTGAGAACAATCAAACATGAAGCTAACATGAAGCCATTATCCTCCAGTGTTGTCCTATTCCAGAACTGCAACCTACCTGGAGTGCCCAGAAGAACAATGTTTTCAGTGCTCAGAGAGATGACCAAGGTAAGGAAGGCTGAAACCCGAACACCACTGAACAAGACTCATAAGTTGAAACGTCAACACTGGGCCAAGAATATAGACACATTTTTCAAAGGTTTTATGGACTGATGAGATGAGAGTGACCACATGGAGCCAAAACCTAATTTTTAATTCTTTTTTTGAATTGACCAAGAGCACTGTAGTTGTTCAATAATAAAATGAATCCTCAAAAATACAACTTGCCGAATAATTGTCCACACAGTGTAAGTGGACTTTGGCAGACTCATTTGAAACGTATTTATGTTACATCAAAAGCTGTTTGTTTTTTTTTTTGCATGGGAATGTCATTTTTGGGGGATATTTTCACCCTTTCTGACTTATAATTTATTAGCAAAGTGTCATTTACAAACATGAAATTAATTATGATCACAGCTTGTTGACGGGCTGCTTTTGCTTCTAAGGCAGAGCAGGAAGTGTGGACTTTTATGGCGTCCTGTTCAAACAAAATTGAATAGCTTTTGCTTATAAACAAATGTGGATGATTTTGGTAAGTAGCCCAACGACTTCTATTCCCTGCTGATGTTTTTAGATGTTCAATGCTTTAGACACGTCACCATTCCCGGGCCGTTAATGGAAACATTTCACTTGCAGTGCCATAATAACTTTGACAGCAATCGCAATGTTCCGATTGCTCAGATAATCCACAGACCGCACTGTCAACAGATTCCAATTGGAGTAATGTTCTGTAGATTATCCTAACTAATCAGGACATTCTTTGTGGGAAGACATTTTGCTGCTTCAGTTTGCTGTTTTGGATTATTTAAGCACCACAAGTGAAACTCTATCCACCTCCATATTGTTTGCCTGGTGGCAGACGTTCTCAAAACCCAGCTGAATAAAACCCAAACTATGTGAAGGGCTGGAGGGCACATGGGAAAACACTTTTTTGTCATTTAGAGGAATTGACCATTTCAATTATAATATCATCCTGGCAGCTGTGCAGTGAATGTTTTTCACTGAAGGCTTACTGACTTTATTTGTGCAAAAAAACTAAAAAAAAACAACAACAAAAAAACAACAAAAAAACAGTTACCAATTGATGGATGAACAAATCTGATTAAAGAAAAAAAAGATTCCTCACTCCAGCAGGCATGATGTGGATATATATAGATATGATGGCTACACTCTGACTTAACTTAACTCTACGTTAATCTAGTTTTTAATTGTTTATCAAGCCACAAACCATTGAAAATTTCAAGTATCAACAGAAAAAAGGTAAATATTATCACAAGTTAATCTTTGTTGTGTCCGAAAATCATTCACTTATTCTCTACGTCCTTCTCGTTATCCTCTATCCACGGTTGGACTAAGTAGAGGACTAGACGGGAGCTCATGTAGTGTAGTGTAGTGAGCTCATCTGCAAAATAAAAAAAATAAAAAAACACCTTGGTCATGTTCTTTTCACCGTTAATTCTGTCGCACAATTAAAACATTCCAGATCCAACAGCAGCTGGTGGACCAAACATAACAAATACTGACAAATATTTTGTAATAATTACATAATGTAAGCTGATTTGTTGTCATTTAAATTAAAAAGCAGTGATGCCGCAGATATGGCATTCATTGTAAAAGGTAGAAAGTGAAGGAGCAGTATATGCGGCAATAAGCATATTTTACCAATTGATCAATTCAAAGTACTTGCGATGTTGCTCTGCTCGCATTAAATATTTTATTTTCATGGATTTATCTCAATCATTCGGCTCTCTATTCTTCCATCAGAGCAATGCATGATGGTATGTGATGCTTGGTTAGTGACCATTGGTTGTACATGTATGTTTCAAGATGAATTGTGGCATACTTTGAGTCTGCTATATATGGCAGGGCTATTCAACTATAATGTTCGGGGGGCCACTTTTTTTCAGAAAGCTAAATCGGGACAGTTTCCTGTCCCACTCACAACCTTTTTGTCTTTTTACTAATTTCTGTTTATTGGGTACAATTTCAATACTCCATTTATTAATTCTTAACATAAGATAATATAGATCTAGGATGAGGAGAATAGATATTAGACAGCTGGTTATGTTTTAAAAAGTGGAACAAATATGAGGGATACTGAAAAAATGTTGTAATTTAATACAAATTTCCTGCAACTCTACAAAACCTAAACTTTTGGATCAAACAGCCGCCTGCACTAGTGTTGATGAGTTAGTGAGACAGCAGACGTGTCAAAGATGTAGAAAAGCCTTCTTGCAAGCAGGAAATGCAGGGGTTTTTAAATAATATTTATTTGTAAACAGAACTGATAGGCAGGCTTGTCGACCATAATTGGCGTGCCGGAATTAGCACATGGGCTGCCAGTTAATATGCCTGATAGGGTATAGTCATGCTCACTAGACACTCATTGATTTTGGTACAGCCCCTGTTGATTCTTAAAAATTAACAACACTGTTTTGTCATCATTTGTCTGGATATGTGATATTTTAAACCTTAAAGACATTTTCAAAGTTGAGATATTTCCAATATAAAATGTGTGTCAATAGGCCTGGGCTTTTCTGCTTATAATATACATTATAAAGTGAGAGAAGACAAACTATTCTATTCCATCCTACACTCTGTGCCTTTCTGCTGCCACCACTTGTTTCCCACTGAGGTGAAAAGTGCACAGCGTGAGGAGTTGGAGAATGTTTGTGTTTGTATGTACAGTCCCGACGACCCCTCTGTGACCCTGTGAAGGCTTGAACAAAAGCAACCATCTGGACACATAACACTATAATAAAAAAAGGGCACATCGAATAGATAGACCATCAATATTTACATGGGATATGGCTCCACACACACATGCACAAACGGACAGTTCATAAAAACATCACAGTATTAAAAAAAAAAAACCAAAACCTACCAGAACTTTCTTCCCCTACCTTCTCCCCCTCCTTGTAGTTACACCATCTGGCAGCTGGGTCAAGCTATTCTGTAATTTGACTTGATACAGTAGAATTGCATCAATGTTCTCTAAACAACCCTAATTATCAAGGAGACCATGATATGGGATTTCTTCAAAGATTATCCTAACTTGGGCTCCACATTTGTTGCAGCAAGAATATTCTCTTTTAATAAGCAGCTCTTTCATACAAAGCCAAGACAGTGCAATACGACAGTGGCTCTGGTTTAAGTCATGTAGCTGTTCGGTAATTTGTATAAGATGCTGCATTGGTACTGAGGAAAAACTGTTCTATCTAATTAGTGTTCTGTCACAAAAACCAAATCTTTAGAATCCAATTAAATTGAAAAGTTGGGTTCATACATCTGCTAAAAATGAATGAAACACAATTAAATCATTAAAATAAAAAGCTCAACAGGAATTCTGATTCAAAGCTTTAGGGGAAAGTGTGGATGGCAGGATGTGAGCCAGCAGAGAGAAAAGTGAACATTCTGGAATACCTTCTCCTGCGGACATAGGCCAGGAAGGTTCCAAAATCCTAACCTTCTGTAACGGCCCGTATGCTGAGTTCACACCAAACGCAAAGCCATGTTTTCACTCTAGCTATGCTAACATTGTAGCTGCTCCATCAACACTCCAAATAATGTCATGTCTGGATAGGGCACAGGAGATTTTACTTGGGTCACCAAATAAATTGGTCTTTTATTCAACATTTCAGCAATTCACCTTTGAGCCACATGAGAAAGCCTGATGTCCACATGGTTCTGATAATGAAGCTACTTACAACATTGAATTTACTGTGTAAGACTAGCTAGTACATGTTAACTCCACCTAAATGTATTTGGTCTTTGTTATAAATTCTTTTAACATATGTATATATTTTCAATAACACATGCACAAAACATATTATTTCTTCGAAGTAGCTGGTTTACCTATTCAAGCTAATATCAGGTGATGTGGAAGTGGCAGTAGCGTAAATGTTCGCTTCATTTCCATTATGTCATTCTTCTTGCCTGGCATCTATTCACATCTTTCATTGACTTTGTGTGTAATCGTGCCATACAAAAAGATCGCTTGGCGTTTGGTGTGAACTGACCACTAGAATTCTAAAGACCGTCCTTTCTAGCAGTTCCAGAACACAGCGGATTCTCAATGGTCAGAGAGTTCTAGAATGTTAGGCGTACATTGAGAAGACAAAATGTTCCAACTTTTGTGCCAGTTCCAGAACAAAAGCAAAGCATTAAATAACATCGTGAGCAGCTGTAGAACAGTGAGGCGGGTTCCAGTGTTGCGCTTCAGATTGGAACCTTTAATAGAAGCCTCCCCTGTCACTGCAGCTGCCAGGAGGATGACATCAAAGCAATTTGGCCAGATCCTAAACAAGGTGGGGATGTGCTAGAAGGTCTGCCCCGGAACGACAAGGACAGCTCTAGAACCTGGTGCTGTGGGCAAAGCTGTCAGACATAATGATGTTCTTGTAGAAGTTGTCTGAGCGCGTGGAGCAGTAGCCTTTCACCTTGTCAATCATCTGGCTGACGGGGAGGATGGAGGACGAGGAGGAAGAGGAGTTGGGCTCCACTTCTGATGAAGAAGAGCACGACTTTGGGCTGGTCTGGTTGGAATAACATTTATCTGCATCCAGGGAGCAAAAGAAACAGACGCATAAGGATGCAATAAACATTCAGTTGTTAAGATTAGAAAAGTTCAGGTTGTCCCTCAGTGTGTGATGGAAACAGTATTACTGCTTTAATTGAGGTTGTATGTTTTAAGGCCCATTTTACACATCAACACATCGGAAAGGAATTCATAAATATTTCACAGCCAGAAAAACATGACAAGGTTTAAATTACATTTGCACAGCCTGAACCTTTCATGAGAGGGATGTGAGTGAGGACAAAATGTGTAAGACAAATAAAATGTAGCCTAATACATTCTTCATATGTGGGCACAAGATGTGAAATAATATCTGGCACCACCTGTTTAAAACTAAACGGTCCAATTTAGAACATGCACGAGACAAAAGTATTGCAAATGTGTTGTCTTTTAAAATATCATAATGGGTTCATCAAGTCTGAATAAGACATCGATCTGACACAGTTAGAAACCCAGCTGTTATGTGACCAAAATCCCTAAAGTCCCCTAAGACAAGTGAGCAAGCTCCATCTGTAGATGAAGTTCAGATGTTTTGAGGTTTTGTTTTAATCAAGAAAACAGTCCCTCTTAAAACCTGTCTTCTTGTCAGGCCCGCCGACGGGCCGTTTTGCAGTAGTTTCGCATTCATTCTGTTTACTCGCATATTATTTTTTTGTGTCTGAGTCATATTACACATCATTTGAAAGCTACGAGTCTCGCGAATCGAAAAAGTACGCCGTTTTAGGCTCACGGAAAACACATCAAAAGCAAACACAGCATGTGTGCAAGGAGTGCACAGAAAAATAACAACAACATGGCAGGAGTTCCCTACCTTTCGAGCTGTCTCGAAGTCCATAAAGAACATGTTGCATGCTAATCCTTATATCCAGAGAGCGGTAAGAGTCCAACGAACAAAAGTAGCTACTTCGTTTAGTCCCACGAGCACGCGATCTCTGGTAATCATCCATAACACGCCATGTGTTGACGTTGTGAGTTTCTGAACAAAAGATTGTTTATAGCTGTTTATCGCTAGTTATCGCTCTTCGATGACGGACTTTGCTAACTCCGTGTAGCGCTACTTCCTGGCGACAAAACAAGCCCCCTTCGATGATTCTGCGATCCCAATTGGCCGAAAAATCTGTCCATCAAGAGAGCCAGTGCTTCACTGGCTCTCGGCTGACCAACCACGAGAATCCCCAGGCAGAGAGCCAATAGGCAGAGGAGTACATTTTTGACTGACAGGTCTTATAGCCAATGAGTTTACGATTCTAGCGGTATGTTACATAGGGGGAGGGGGCTTGAGGCTGAGAGCGCAGCAGCTCAGAAAGGTCAGACTGTGACCTGCAGATATGATAGTTATGCAGCGTCTCATTACAGAAGGCTGTTATGTAAAGAAACATTAAAAAAATGTTGGTTTTATTAGTAGTAGTTGTAGAACTGGTGAAGTAAACAACAACAAAAAAGTAGAATTATATACCTAAAAATACCCATAATCTCATTTGGAACACTTTGTTCCAGATGCAGCTCCGTCTGACATTGCCCTACAACACTGCACTTGCAAAGCTCATTTTTGGGTGTCTTTTTATCTACTTTCTACCAGTTGTTGGTCAGGCTTGTGGCTGTGGCTTCATTCAACTTTTAGGCCTATCTATAACAGCCACAGCGAACTTGTTTCATTCAAAAAGAAAAATAATTTAGGCGAGGCAAAAAAAATGCAATTTCCACTATGTTTTAGCTTCAGTAACTCAGTGTCAGTAACACTTAGAGTAAATCTGACACCTGCAGAAGAAAATTCAAAGGGTTATCTTTCAGGAATGCTCAGCTTTGTGCCTGTAGTCATAAGGGTTCAAAAACAGTAACCATTTTACTTTGGGTATGTCGTTTTCAGCCTTTTCTTCAAAAATAGGACGGCCTTGCAAGAGGTTGGCTAACATAATGTTACGAGATGCTGTTGCAAGTACTTCAAGAAAAATACACTACCTGAAGAAGTACAATTAAAAACTCAAGTTACACTACCAATGCCAAAAAGGTATTTTGCTGCAGTTTTGCTGACATTGCGAATGTGTGTGGAGAGTCATGTAACCATTAGCACAAAGTCTAAACCAGTAGCACAAATTCTAACTTTGTAGTGCTAAAGGCTAGCATAGTAATTATAACACAAAGGCTAACCTAGTAGCACAAAGGCTAACCTAGAATCACAAAGGCTTACCTAATAGCACAAAGGCTAACCCAGTTACTACAACACAAAGGCTAAACCAGTAGCACAAAGGCCAACCCAGTAACTTAACACAAAAGCAAAGCAGTAGCACAAAGGCACAAATGCTAATCTGTGACTTTAGCATGAAGGCTAACCAAGTAGCATAGAAGCTACCTCTATAACTATAGAACAGAGGCTAAACCAGTAGCACAAAGGCTAAACTAGTATCACAAAGGTTAAACAAGTAGTACAAAAGCTCACATAGTTGAATAAAGGCTTACATGGCAACTATAATAAAAAGTCTAAACCAGTTGCAGAAAGTCTAAACCAGTGGCACAAAGGCTAACCCAGTGGCTATAGCATGAAGTCTAACTAAGTAGCACAGAAGCTACCCCAGTCACTATAGAAAAAAGTCTAACCCAGTTCCACAAAGGCTAACCTAGCAACACAAAGGCTAATCCAGTAAAGTTAGCAAAAAGGTTAATGCAGCAACAAAGAGCAAATCCACTGAGAGGAAAAAGCAGATTCCAACTGAAACTTTTAAACTTTTGTGATGGTTATTTTGCTGGTGTTACTATATATGATTGTTGTTGTAACATAGTTTATTCTTAAATTACTATATAAGTTTAGAGGGCTTTTGGAACGCAATGAAGTAGACGATCACCCAGCTGGAGAAGTGCGAGTAATGCCTCTCGGGTTATGGTACTTCAGAGTTCCTGTTGGCGATGGCAATGCGAACAGTTGAAGGTATAGTTCTCAGGGCAGCTGTCCAGAAGGTAGTTAACAAAGTAAGCTTCATAATTCAAGGTCAACTTTACAGCTAAGTCATCTTAGTAGCTAACTGCATTGGTAGCATGGTAGCAACCTGTCAATCAGCAGGTAGCCGCACCCTTAAACATTGTCTGCTTTCTGGTCTGTTTGACTCTAAATGGACCATAATATACTAAGTGAACATCATGCTGGATTGAAGAATACTTAACCATAAACTCATGTTTACAATGTTTACTGAGATAAATAATCAATGAGAAGTTGGCTCATTTTCAAGTAGACGTCTATACAACCAGACCCCATTTTGATGGCCAGTAGAGAGAATGTAAATTTAAGGCAGCTTTGGCTTCACTTTTCAGAACCAGAGGTTTCCGCCACACATTTACAGAAGTGTCTAAAAAGATCAAATGTAAGCAGACAGCCTGCTGAGAAATACCTGATGACATGCCTCTATTTCAAGCAGCATAATATCAAGTTATAGCTATGCGCCTCATTAAACAATATCTTCTTTTTCTTAAACTTGTTCTTAAGAAAGTTCCTAAATAAAGTCTAAAGTCAAACGGAAATCTAATGACGGTTGTCTACCGGGTTCAAAGCGTGAGAAAACGGTCCTAGGAGTGGGTCAGGATTGTTGTCTGGTCCCAGGGGTGGGTCAGGACTGCTGTCTGGTCCCAGGGGTGCGTCAGGATTGTTTTGTTACACCGTGTTTCATGGCGATGTTGCCTTTGGCTGAGGTTGTCTAGAAGCTGTAATGTTTTTGCAAGAATAAAATCATTTTCAGCAGTTGTATTTATAGAGACCTTCTCCGGTATGTAAACCAGAGCGCCACCTGCTGTGTCCAAACACATCCAGCATCCTTTTAAGATGCCAATTGGACACTTGATGGTGGAGTGAGTATGCTGATTGAACGACACCTCCAGGTGTTAGGACAGATCCTCCATCTCCTACTAAAATATGTCATTATGGGAATAGAGCCCAGTGTTGCTGGACATTATAATGAATGACTCAAAGATGCGTCTATGAGCGATGCCTCTCCAGCAGCTCCTTGGCTGAGGCGCAAACCCACAGAACTGTTAATGTGTTAATGTAGTGCTTTGTTTTTTTCATAAGGCCATAATGATTTGGAATGTAATGAAAAAATTAATTGAACAAGATAACAAATGATACAAATATTCATATAATTTGAATCCGTAAGTATTATAGAACTGTAGAAATTGCAATAACCAATTATTTGTCAGCACTCAAATGTGTGTAAGTGTGCTTTTGACAGTTTGTAGGATTTGTTATTACCCAAAAAGAAATCCCACATAAGAAAACATTGGTGAATGCCAGAATCTTCGTGAAAACGACGTAAATGGGGTTTAAGAACAAAATTCTTCTTAAGAACACTTGGTGAATGAGGTCTATTGTTTGCAGTTACAGTCTCAATACACCCATTTGCAAATCTCAATACACATGACAAATCTGATCATGCTCACATGGATTGAGATATGGTTACACAACTTTCCACACACATATGCATATAGTTTTGCTCCAACAATGGTCCCACAGCAGTATTAACCTCTGACTTCGAGCAGAGTAATCGGCTCTTTTGCCAGGCAATCTGTTTGTGTCCTGGTGTTTTCTGTTTTGTTCTCTTGCAAATGAGGTCGTTGGTTTGGCGTTCTTCCCTCCTTGGCCCTGTGATTTCAAGGGGTTACAGAGCCACGGGATAATTCAACCAGGCAGAGTGAAGTCATGTCAGCAGTCTCATTCATGGAGGCATATTTTAGTTTAATTTACCACTTGATCCAGAGATCACTTCTCAAAATGTGTACACACCCAATCTAGGAGCAAGTACAAATAGCAGTATGATTGGATATCATCACGCTGCGATGTTATTTAGACTTTAAGAAGCTCTCAGCTAATGTCACAGGTTTAACTGGAGATATTTTGCTAAAAGTTCAGAGAACAGGATGGAAAGCACATGGAAGACGGGTGGTACTCAACGTTACTTTTAGACGGCTTCAAAAATGAAATAGTCACAGAATGCAATCTACTGGTTTCATGTACAGTGAGCAGTGTCCATTTTTGGCTGGACCAGAGGGCCAGCCTTATAACTGGCTCTGCGGCAGATTAAGTAAGTACAAGCTAAAGAGTTCACCGTTTATCAGAGTCTGAAAGTTAAATCCCCCACAGCATCCATACAGCAGTCATAGCTAATGTTAACACGCCTGCAGCCAGCATCTAGACAATCTAACTTCACCCCTAATAGACCGCACAACTCTAGTGAAGCATCGCCAATTGATCAGCCGGTTAGCAGCACAGTCCTGAATGACTAAATGACAAAGGTAATAGCTAATGTTAACTGAGGTTGTATTAAGTTAAATTATAATGCATTCAAGCTCTATTCAACTAGAAATTGATTATTTGTCATGTTTATGTGATTAATTCATGACATGAATAAAATACTGTGGTGTTTAACAAAAAATTATTTGAGCTGTTAAATAGTTCAGCTTATCTGCAATTAAGCACATTGACCACACATGATCCAGCCATATAGGCCTTCGAGGTTTCACCTAGTCTTGTTTTCATGTCGCTTAACATGAAAACAATACATATGGAAAGTTAATCAGGATCCTTTTTCATGGTGGAAACGAAAATAAAATGCCTCCACATAATGACAGGAGCTAGTGAGGCGTTTCCTAAACCTAACATCTGTTTTGTTGCCTCAACCTAACTTTTGTTTTGTAGTGAAACGTCGTCCCGACTGAAAGGAAAATAAATAGAGTGCAGGCATGAACAATTCTTCCAATTAAAATCTATTAGTTTTAAAGTTGTGAGTGACAGGAAAAATAATACAAATGTGTGTCCATGTACACATATCTGTACATTTCAATTGTGTGTCTATTTCACAAACTGCTATGAGACCGTGTTTTGCTTTATATCCATTTATTGGCTTGTTTTAATGTTTTTTCTCCAATGCTTTTAATGTTTTAGGTAAAGCACTCTGAACTGCCTTGTTGTTGAAAGGTGCTATACAAATAAAATTAACTTGCCTTGCCTTGATGTAAAGGACCTTCAATTTCACCAACCTCACAATTCGACAAGACGAGATGACTGTAGACGGCCGAAAGACCAAGACCGTCATCACTTTTGATGACGATCAGCATTTGAGCTACAGCAACAACACATAAGCTTCAGCGCCCGTCACAAAATGGATTACAGTACGTTGATCAAAGCAGTATGCAGTCAACTAAGTGCAAACACACAGTCCAGGTAGAATAAGCTAACATTAACAGTTTAGCTCTGCCCGGATGTCATCCTTGAAACTCATGCATATATTATTGAAACTAGTCTTCTTCTTCTTATGTTTACCACTAAATGTTTCCATTCGTGTAAGCTATCTTAAACAGTTTAGTTCTGACCAATGGAAGAATATGAGTAGGGTGCCCTTACAACGTCATTAAATTGAGAACTACATGGTTTTTTTTTTGTTTGTTTGTTTTTTTTGGGGGGGGGGGGGGGGGGGGGGGGTAGTAGAGGGAGGAGGCTAAGCAGAGTCCAGGTGAACTGGCATCGCAGGATGGAGAAGAGTTGTGACTTGGCTGTGGGACCTTACCTTTGCTTGCTCATTCTTAACCTTTTTTAGTCCCAACCCTTCAGAATAATTAGGTTGGTGTTTGACCTCCCTGGCTACTAGTGTCTGTTAGTGATAACTGTAAGGCTGGTCCTTGCTGCCTTGTAGCTCCAGGGTTTTTTTTCTGGCTGAGTGTAAGCATTAAAGCTCTAGTCTACGATTTTTCACTTGAGCCAAGCTTTAGCCAATAGTAGCCATCCGGTCTGCATGGCTACTATTGGCTAAATGTCCCGATCCAATCCTCGCTCACTCTCCTGCTCCTGCTCACGTATCGTCCCAACTCACTTCTGCGTTTGAAACTACGAGCAGACAAGGCGCTTGTTGCCCTGAGCAGTTCAGGTATGGAGCACGGCTCTCACGTAAGTTCAGAGTGTGATTCTGGCTGAGGCTGCAAGGTCAGCGGGGAGGGGGGTTGTGGCGAGCGATCGCCGAGCAGTTTGGGATCGGGAACATACTGCAGTCGGGGTGAGAGAGAAATCTGACCGGCACCCGCTGCATTTACACCGATAATATTTCATCATTCATGGCCGTAATAAACACTATTACTGCTTTGTACATGTTGTGGAAGTCCCGGACACACTGGGAAACTAAACGGCGTCCTGCCTGACTTTTGCTTTTTTCAAACCTTTCAAATCGTAGACTAGAGCTTTAACTAGCATTAGTTACATGGCTTTTGTTAGCTATTTCCAAACTTTTTATTAATCAAGTTTCTTTAATTTGATTTAGAGCAACACTAGCAGCCTTCGTACTTTGACAGCTTGGGAATATTATGGAAACTGAACCAAAGCAATCAAGTAAAATGGATAAAAAATGAGTGCCAAATCAAGCACATACTATCTGAACGCTGGCCTTCTGGTTCAATCCCAATGTTTATTGTGACTTTGAGCTTTGGCTGGATGGCTTGATTCAGAGGCAAGGTGATTTATATCTGGCTTTACAATCACTACACTCACTGGTCTTTACCAATCCTGATGTCGGTGCCTGATTAAACAACAGAGGAATGCTGCTGTACTGCTGTGTTGCTCAACATGCAGCTGTGGCTCCAAACTGGAGTGCAGTCACACCTTCCTGCATCACCATTATGACAGCTCTGATTGTGCTGTTGGCTCCACACAGCTGATCCTGTCCAGTCATTCTGACTCTTGGAATAATTATAATGTCACACTGTATGATGCCTTTGTCCCCTGCATCCTCTCTGAAACACATTACAAAATTCCTTTCACTTACACTCCAGGGTACACTTTAGGAAAGCGATTGAACCATCGTCACTCTGGTTATGAACTATGGATTTTCTGACCTCAAACATCTGGAATTTACATTGATCACAGACACGACCTCAGAGGAGAATGAATCCTGCATTCACTAGACATAATATCATTGATTATATGTTGTCTGTTTCCAACAGAAATGTTGATCTGTTCCATAGGAAATTACTACATTATCACATACTATGTAAAAGTATCTTCTGTGAAGTTACACTGCAGAGTAAAAGACATGTTGACCTCATTGTCATTTCAATTCAGGAGTTTTAGATAAGTTAACTGTTAAATTATGGAAGACTTTACATTCTGTATCATGTCATTTATTGCAGACATTTTTGACAATAGGCTAAGCAGGTGGTTTGTATGTTTGTATGCATGTGAAAATAAATACAATTTAATTAAATTTAATTCAAATTAAACTATTAGCCTAAGTTTAAATGTATTTATTAGTAGTTGGAGACAGTGGGTTCATGATTTATGGATAGGATTTCTATACTCTGGGTGATACCTGATACTTGAATTCTTGTATTAAAAATTCCCAATAGAACCAATAGAACCTATAACCTATAAGCTTTTTGCTTCCGGCTTTGCTACAGTGCAGACGCTTTTCCTCTTTGCTCTCACCCCTGCCTGCGATTTTCTGCTATTTTTTGCTATCTGCTTCTCCTCAATAAGAAACAAAGAGCAGCAGCTCCTGGATATTTACAAAACCAGTGGGATTATATTTTCTTTGAGATAAAACGGGCATTTTTCCAATATTTTATCCAATATTTTTACGACTTCCTCAACGCTACGCGAGGAGGGCTACCAAACAAGATAAGCCTGAGCCTGCTAAAGGTAATTAGCAGAAGATGCCTCCCTTCTCTACGGAAGATTACCATAAACTCCTACAGAAGATTTTACTGCTGGAAACAAAAATGAATCGGTTAGAAGTAAGAAGTTAATGCCATAGACTCTAAAACTCTAGTGGAAACGGTGACAAATCTAAAATCATCCACCTGCTGCCTTGATGCTTTACCTACCAACTTTTTTAAGAATGTTTTTGACTGCCTATCAATAGACGTATTGCAAATAGTTAATAACTCCATTTAATCAGGCAATTTCCCAAAGGCCTTCAAAACTGCAGTCATTAAACCTCTTCTAAAAAAGCGGAGCCTAGATGCCTCTATTATCAACAACTACAGACCAATTTCAAATCTACCCTTCATAAGTAAAATAATTGAGAAAGTTGTCCTCCAACAACTAAATCACTTCCTGGCTTCAACTGGCTGCCACAACAACTTCCAGTCAGGATTTCGACCTTTTCATAGCACCGAGACGGCCCTTATTAAAGTTGTAAATGACATCCGTCTTAACACAGACTCTGGCAAAACTTCAATATTAATGCTATTAGACCTCAGTGCTGCATTTGACACTGTCGACCACTCAATACTCTTGGACAGGTTGGAAAACTGGGTGGGGCTCTCAGGCACAGTCTTAAGCTGGTTCAAGTCATATCTACAAGATAGGAACTATTTTGTTTCCATTGGCGACTTTGTATCAGAACCTACCAATGTAACGTGTGGAGTCCCCCAAGGTTCAATCTTGGGGCCGACTTTATTCAACATCTACATGCTCCCACTAGGACAAATCATGCAAAATAATAACATTGACCACCATTGCTATGCCGATGACACCCAAATCTATGTAGCACTATCACCAAACGACTATCGCCCCATAGATCTTCTGTGCCAGTGCATTGAGCAAGTCAAAGACTGGATGTGCCAAAACTTCCTACAACTAAATGAGGATAAAACTGAGATAATTGTTTTTGGTGCTAAAAAAGAAAGGTTTAAAGTAATTCAACACCTTCACTCTCTGTCCCTGAAAACCTCAAACAAAGCCAGAAATCTTGGGGTTATTATGGATTCTGATTTACATTTCGACAGTCACGTTAAATCAGTAACAAAATCAGCCTAAAAAATGTAGCAAGACTTAGAGGGCTCATGTCAGCTCAAGACTTAGAAAAACTTGTACATGCCTTTATTACTAGTAGGCTAGACTACTGTAATGGTCTCCTTGCAGGTCTTCCGAAAAAAACTGTCAGGCAGCTACAGCTTGTTCAGAACGCTGCTGCTAGAGTTCTTACAAAGACCAAAAAATGTGAGCACATTACACCAATTCTTAAATCCTTACATTGGCTCCCTGTATGTCAGAGGATTGATTTCAAAATCCTCCTGCTCACATATAAATCACTACATGGTCTAGGACCGAAGTATATCACTGATATGCTCCCACTACATAAGACTTCTAGACCACTAAGATCTTCTGAGACCAATCTGTTAGTGATTCCCAGAGTAAACAACAATCACGGGAGAGCATCATTTAGTCACTATGCAACAAATGGCTGGAATAAACTTCCTGAAGATGTTAGACTTGCCCCAACTCTGACCACTTTTAAAACTAGACTGAAAACTTGTATGTTCACCATAGCTTTCTGCTAAATCTTTTAATGTCTGCACTGTTTTTAATTATTGCAAATATGTTTTTATTCTCTTTTCTTTCTGTAATGCATTTTTAATTTTTTTTTATTATTTTCTTTTAATTCTTCTATTTTTTTTTCTTTTTCTTCTCACTTTGTTTTATGATGTGAAGCACTTTGAGTCTGCCTTGTGTATGAAATGTGCTATACAAATAAAGTTGCCTTGCCGTGCCTTGCCTATAATATATCTCGTCATGCTTTAAATCCTGACGGTAATATATTCTTACCATCAGCCCATCAGCAGCAACACTTCTCAGCCTCTCTCTGAAACACTGTTTGAGCTCCTGCCCCACTCCCAAAAAGCCTAGTCTCTGATTGGTCAACCTCTTATTGTGTTATTATCTCATTATTGTTTCAGAAATGTCCTGCCTCTTTACCAACTAGACAGGAGTTGTTCTGCTGATGAGTAGTGATAAAAATAAATTTTAGCCTCTTGTTCTCCTTTTTCTCTTCCTCTAGAAGTCCATTCCTGTTTGTCTCCTCAACATGGAGATCATGCTCATCTTTGCTCTCTACTAGCTTTGTTTGGGGACGTGACAAATTAGCGGTTGGGCAGATATTATGCAAATGTATTACTTGGTGACATCACCACTTTACAGAAGAAAAGGCAAGATTCAATTGAAGTGTTTCAAGCAGTTCAGGAGAGTAACTCTCTTTATATTGTACTTTAGTATTAGACACTCTGCTGACCTTGTACATGGTCCTATTTAATCAGAAATACTGGTTAGTCATGGAAAATGAATATCATGGGATTTTTCCTTACTGGGTCTGGATCCAGCTGGATTCTGGTGTGAAGCTGTTAACAAAGTTAGCTCCATAATTCACGGTCTACTTGACAGCTGAATGTTAAAGTCATTTTGGTAGCTAACTGCATTGGTAGCGTGGTATCGATGGTAGCAACAGTAGCGACCTGTCAATCACAAGGTGGCCACGCCCTAAAGCTTGCCTTGCTTTATGCTCTTTTTTACTCTAAATGGACCATCATTTACTAAATGAAGTAGAGATTGAGATTGTTTTTTAAACTTACACCATCTTGAATTTTGGTCATCGCAATCTTGTTTTGTGGCCGTTGCCATCTTGTTTTTGGAATCACAAGTAACACCAGAGGGTGGAGAGAAGTACATGCTGAATAAGATATTTTAAGGAATGTTTACTGAGGCAATCAAGTGAGAAGTAGGGTCATTTCCTCATAGACTTCCATGCAATCAGACTTCTTTTTGCAACCAGAAGAGTCACCCCCTAATGGCCAGTAGAGAGAATGCAAGTTGCAGAGAGAATACCTGATCGTACAGCCCTAATACACAAGTCGCTGTGTGAGTGCAGAAACGATGCACACATGCTCTCAATATGTGTTATGAGTTTTGGAGCAGTCTGCCTTGATTAGTTCAAGATGCATGAAACACTCAGCAGTGCTGAGTGTTTGGCTGATATACCTGTGTGCTTTGGCAAAGTCTGGATAAGATAACAAGAAGCGTGCCTGGCAAAAATAGATCCAGAGGAGACTTCAAAGGTTACTGAACACTGTGCTGAAGTTTAAAGGCTAAACTGGGCAACAGTGCTGTTTGCAGAATTTAAAGGGTGGGGTGTCCGAGCTCTGATGCTCTGCTCACAGTGAAAATATATTTCAGGTACAGGGTGGCATGGTATTATTTATCTGTTGTTTTATTATCCGAGGGAAAGACCAAATCTAGATGTGTTCTATCTTTAGCCTGAAGGTTGTTTGTCTAACTTCATTTGTTGTGCAAAAATAACATCCATCCATCCATCCATTTTCTACCGCTTATCCTGTATTTTAGGGTCGCGGGGGGGCTGGAGCCAATCCCAGCTGTCATTGGGCGAAGGCAGGGTACACTCTGGACAGGCCGCCAGTCTATCACAGGGCCGACATGTAGAGACAGACAACCATTCATGCTCACATTCACACCTTTGGGCAATTTAGAGTCACCAATTAACCTATCCCCATCCTGCATGTCTTTGGACTGTGGGAGGAAGCCGGAGAACCCGGAGAGAACCCATGCTTACACGGGGAGAACATACAAACTCCACACAGAAGGACCCCGGGCCGACCCGGGAATCGAACCCAGGACCCTCTTGCTGTGAGGCGAGAGTGCTACCCACTACACCACCGTGCAGCCCTGCAAAAATAACAAAATGACTTAAAATCATGAAAAGACAAAGCGTGCAGCGTCATATTGCATTATCATGTACACAACAACTGTACTGTAGCTGTCCAGAAGAGACGTGCATAATGACTGGAAATTCACTTGGAGATTTGTTTCAGAAACAATAACACATTCATGTTCATTATGTATTTGGAAACTACCAAAAAATAAATGATAGCAATATATAAAAAAGACACATCAGAGGTTATAAAAGAGCCTCTGAAAAGTGTGTGATCTTTTATCCAAAGTTGAAGTACAAATGCCTCTCTGCAACACACACAATGAAAGATTATGGAGTTAAAAAAACAATGAAATGTATTTTGCAGATGCGATGAAATATACAACACACAAACAGAGACACATTCACACATACAGATGACTAACTGAACCTGCAAGCATGTGGAAAAGACTCATGGCAACAAAGACACGTTTTCCTCTAATAAGCTGGGAGGATCATTACATTTTAGATCAAATATATATGGTTGTCAACGGCGAGTGACAAATACGTTCATGATGCCGTTTAAATTGTACCATGAATTACACATATGATGTTTGTCAATTTTTCATATTATTTTCCAAGTATTAATATTATTGATATTATTATTATTACTATTATTATTAGTAGTTTTAGTATTATTATTGGTCTCAATAGAGAAAACAAAGCATATTATATACAGTGTAGATATGTAAGATTGATTTAAAAAAGAAAAGAACCAACAAACATGCAATATGAAATATTTCTAGCTGACATGGACCAAAAAAAGTGTTCCTTTTGGTTAACGCTCTAAAATTAGATCAGTTCTGCTTGATTCTGGAGGATCAATACTTTACTACATGGATCACTTCAATTACAGTAAAAGTTCAATGACAAACTAAGCTTTTTAGTGAAAGAATGGTTGAAAGAACTTGCTCTATTATTACAGAACACATGTTAAGTATCAGATTTGGTCTCATTTCGAGTTTATGACATGACTTCATGTTTATAATTCTCCACATTTGGGGTTAATTTGAATAATCCAATGACTACATCAGTTACTGAGCCTAGTGTAAACCACAGTGTTAGCCTGTTGTTGTTCTGCTCTCATTAAAAACAAACGAGTTAAACGTGGCGAGGCATTAGCGTGGATGCAGACTGTCATGGCGTGCTTGTTTCTGCACCCTGGGGCACTCTGGGCGGGTGGAGTTGTAACTTGTGTGTGTAATGGATGCAAATGGACATCCTTCCACTCAGCGTGCCTCAGACTGGGAACAAAATGGCGTGACCTTGTGTGACATCAAAGTGACAAGCCAATCACAACACACAGTGGCTGCTTTCCCAAAATGTCTGCCAGCAAAGTTTGTTTTCTCTCCTGTTGTCCAATTAAAATATAAATGCTGAATGCTTTGACCACAACACATTTTGGGAAACACATGACACCGGAAGCAAGGAATTGAATCAGCCAATCAGCTTTAGCTTTACCTCCGTCGATCCTCCACTCTTGCTATTGGTTGGAAGAGCTTTCTACACACCAAACACAGAGGTAGATACACGGACATCAACATGTGAGGAGATATTACATAACCTTTCACAATAAAGGCCTTTACACACCGGGGCTGCTTTTCTTTTCATGCGTCAATTTATTTAAATATGTAAATATTAGGCAGCTAAAAGTAGTTTAGGCTATACAACAATTAACCTCAGACAGAATGCACCAATCTGTCTTTTTTTAAACAGTGCTGCAAATGTAGCAAATTTGCATCACTGCCAGTATGACTTGTTTTGGTTATTACTATTTCATATTTTCGTGTGGTTTATTGGTCACGTCCCCGCTGTGTAGAGGCTGGCAAAGCTGACTATTATAGAGGAAAAGGAAAGTAAATCCTGTTTACTTGAATGTCTAGTATGACCATGACAACGGCGATGTCTCCTGTATGTCATCACAAAGATAGAATATCTGTCTCTCACCTGTGTGGGTCTCTCTCTCTGTCTCACCTGTGTGTGTCTCTCTCTCTGTCGCTCATCTGTGTGTGTGTGTGTGTGTGTGTGTGTGTGTGTGTGTGTGTGTGACTCTCTCTCTGTGTCACCTGTGTGTCTCAGCTGTCTCTGTCTCTCCCTGTCTCCATGGCGTTCCCCTGATTCTCTCACCTGTGTGTGTGTGTTGCTCTCTCTCTCTCTCTCTCTCTCTCTCTCTCTCTCCCTGTCCCACCTGGCTGTGTGTCTCCCTCTGTCTCACCTGTGTGCCTCAGCATGTCTCACCTGTGCTGCTGTGTCTCTTATTGAAGGGGTTGAGTGTAGCTTTAGCCTTGGACGTCCAGTTGGCGGTGCTGGATCCGAAGGAGCTCGAGGACAGAGACTTGCCCAGGTTGTCTGAGCTCACCTTCTTGGTGTTGTTGGTGGCCGTCTTACTCCAGTCTGCAGCAGAGACCAAGACAACAATCAGCCAATAACCTTGGGTCTTGGGGTCCTCCTTGACGTTTATTCTCTGTGTTGTGTTTTTACGCTGTCATGGATGATTAATAACCCAGAGCAGATGTGCATACGTTTATTTCATCATGGATGTCTTATGTTGTTGGCCTCAAATCTAAATATTCCACATGAATTAAATTTAGATGACCTCATCCTGCCAAGTTTTAAATATTAATCTTGATGGATTTAGAAAGTAAACAGATGTTTTCCCCCATTAAACGAGTTGTACAACACTTGAAAGGAAAGTGTGTGTTTATTGTTTTCATTCTGATGCAGGTGAGAAGTAAATAATTAACACCACCTTTACACACCGGGGTGTTTTTTTTTCTACCTGCGTCAAAATATTTGCTCTAACTCTTCTTTTCATCTTGAACATTTTCATACAGAATTTGAATATTTTGAGATTCTCCTCCTGTCGTCACTGATGTCACAGAATCCTAAATGGTCTAGATAGTAGCTCACATTAGTCCAGAGACCAGACCAGACTATGTGGAGAAACCAGAGACTGTCTGTGGTCCCCCAGAGGTCTAGATCGTAGCTAACAGTGTTGATGGAGCAGCTACAATGTTAGCATAGCCTAATTAAATCGCAGCGCAATAGTTTATTTTGGGTTCATCCAGCCAACATGTGTCTAGTGGATCTAGGACTTCAACATGTACAAAGCAGCAATAGTGGTGATTTCAGCCGTGTTGGTGTCCATGGAGGTAAGCTTTTGGAGTCTGATATAGTTTAGAGAATAAAAGCCTGAATTGCATCTGGGTTTTTCCTCAAACCTTAAATGAGCCACACAATGTTGGTAAGCATCACCCACTCCCACTGACCTGTGATGCAATGTGACTGACTGCATCGGTGATATTGTTTTAGCACCACGGACAGCGTTGTTTGTTGTGTGGCGGTGCGGTGCGGTGCTGTCCGTAGTGCTGAAAGACAACGACTGATTTTGCTTTGCATCTTTATTAATATGAAGTATGAATATGAATGTAGTTTATTTTTTTAAATATATTTGTATGTTGTTTTTAACATTTCTTTCATGGTGAAAGTACGTATTGGTCAGGACCTTGATAACGAGATTCTAATCCTCAATGGGATTATGTGTTACATAAAATAAAAAGAAATGAATAAAGACATTGTTATGGTATTTGACCTAAAAAGCAGTCCCTGCTGTTCAGTATTTATACTTATATACACTGAACAAAATTATAAACGCAACACTTTGGGTTTTGCTCCCATTTTTCATGAGATGAACTCAAAGATCTACAACATTTTCTATGTACACAAAATAACCAATTCTCTCAAATATTGTTCACAAATCTGTATAAATCTGTGATAGTAAGCACTTCTCCTTTGCCAAGATAATCCATCCCACCTCACAGGCATATCAAGATGCTGATTAGACAGCATGAATATTGCACAGGTATGCCTTAGACTGAGAAATGGGATCAAAAACAAAAGTGTTGCATTTATATTTGTTCAGTCTATAATATAATATAAATATTAGATCATTGTCATCTACCTCAGAGTTTAATAAACATAATCTGCATGATTACGTTAATGACATCAAGACATTAACCCTGGTTTCTATGATGAATCTATGGCTTAATGCAATTTCACACAACAATGAACTTAAACTGGCATTGTTGATATGCAAGCAGTAAATTGCATAAAGGATGGAGGCAGCACTACCTGCAGACCTGGAAAACTTCCTGTTCTTTTGTCTGATCTCTTTTTATTAGCTACAAAGCCACAGTGACTAAGGTTTTATATTTTAATAAAGAGCCTCCATCTTTTTTTCTGTTGCAGTGGGAATCTGGCAGGAGTCCCACAGACAGATTTGATAGGACTCCTGTAGAGAGACGTGATTCAACTTCATTGTTCTCAACAAGGTTAATGTGAGATGAACAGGCAGAGGGACAGACAGAGAGAGCGAAAGTTAGACAGATACCTGAGTTATCTGACAGTCTGAAGCGACCACAGCAGAGGTATCTCCTCCACTGCTTCTGGACATTTTCTTTCAAGGCACAGTGGAATATGAATATGAACAGACCTGAAGACAGAAAGAAATGATTGTGATTATCAGAAACATAACTGCAAAGATGCCACAAACACATTGAGGACATTGTTGTATCCTTCACCTGTTTAACCTGACAGACCCGGTACCGGGTCCAATTGTAGAGACTAGAAATGGTCTTTTTCGAGATAAAGATGCATCTTATAACTTTTGAAAGGAGGCTGTGGTGGTCACTTTCTGAGATTTGAGGGGCTGCCATACTGTGTAATGTTTGTGATTGGTTGCCTGGTGACACTGCCGCTGAAATGTGACGTGAGCGGAAGGAGCGGGGCAGTGTGTGGGAAAAAGCCAAGTCTCGTGGAAGGAGAGAAGAGGGAGGAAAATACAGAAAGGACCCTTTCAACCTCCATAGTGGAATTATGATTTTGGTTAATGTCTTGTCTAAACTAACTATGAACTAAATAAACCGCGATCCGGGATTCGACGGATGGAGGTCGACGCAATCAGGACGCCGGGGCAGGTGGCCGGCCCGCCGCCTCCGAAGCAGGACGCCGACTTCCTTGGAAGGCCTCTCAAACCAAGCCACAGGTGGTGAGCGTTGGCAAAGGCAGCCGGTAAGTCCAAAATTTGTGCAGTATGGCAGCCGACTCCCAACGTGCTCCGGTTTTCATTCATTATAAATATGCGCACCTACATCATCCCTGTAGCCTAGACTCGTAGTGTCCAGGGTGGCGTGTGGTCGCGACAAGGCTTAAGCTTTCAGAATCCAACTGTATGTTGTCCAAACTATGTCTTATTAACAAGTATTTTAACAATGCAGTCATACACACTTAACTTTAATTAATTAATTAAAAAGAACAAGTTGTGTTCAAAAGATGCTCGAAAATGTTCTCGCCAGTCTACAATAACATGCTTGGTATTGCTGGAAAGAAGAAATGACAAGTTTTCTAATGTATCTGAACACACTCACATTAAAACACACAGTGTCTACGGGCAAATACATCCAACTTACCAACATTTTTGCATTCTCCATTCATCTACCTGTATAGCATGGAGCTTTTCAGTCATATGAATATCAATCAATACCCTTTGTGTTTATTAGCCAACGCTGAAAATGGTGATAATGCTAATTACTAATATGATTCGCTAATCTAATCTCTACAGCTAATCACTAATGCTGGACATTTGTGAAGTTGAGCGATTAGCATAAGTGATTCACAGGCTAAGTGAAAGGGTCAGCAGTGAGGCCCTCCTTCGTTGGTGAGGCTTTGTGACTAAAGCTGACTCCATATACAACACCTGGCTCCAGATCAGCCAGCAGCACACAAATAGCACACATTTGATTTGGAATGGCCTGGTTTCAACCATTTAGGTGCGTTCACACCAAACGCGACACAAATGAGGCAAACTTTTTCCCATTTTGAAATTTGCCTGTGCCACTCTAACGTGAAGCCAATCAGCATTGACATGCTCCTCGCGTCGTCACTCTTCATTTCATAGACAGAACAAAACTACGAGTGCAAACCGTTTTAAGTGTTTACAGAGCAGCTACAGTGTTAGCATATCCTACCTCTGATCAATCAAAATACCTGGGTGATGTTATGAGCTCATGTACTGTATATTTATAGCACAAAGTGTAGAATTAAAATTTTGCACATAAAAGTCAAAATTTGGACTGAAACACTATTGAATACCCAGATAACTTTTTAACTGAAAACATGGTCTGGGTATTTAGTTAGGACTCTTTAAAAAAATCCCTTCAGGACTACATATGCCAATAAATGACGTTACCTTGCAGTGAGTTGAAGATGGAGAAGAGGTACATGAATGCCAGGTTGACGGGCCCCCAGGCAAAAAGAGCGAAGCCCCACGTCATCCCCAACAAGAAGGTGAGACTGATGACACTCCGCAGGTTTCGTAGAACCTGGATCACAGCACAACAGGTGAAAAAGAGTTTTATCTTTAGTCTTAATTATTGTTTATGATTTCTCTCTAGTTAACTTTCACACTGTTTTATTGTACCTCCTCTCGCAGCGTGCGGTTGCTGCGTTTTCCGTTGCGGCCGCAGATCTGCAGCATCACCACAATGAACATGGCCACGTTCAGCAGAAACACAAGGCAGAAGTAACCAACGCAGGTGGTGTAGAAGACGATCGAGTTCTGGATCCAGCAGCTGAGGACCGAAGACACATATTACTCTGACATGGATTTACTGTTGAACAAAACTAAGACATTTTCATTCTAGTGTTTCAAAAACACTTCCTGGTTTTGTGAAAGAAATATTAGAAGCAGCACCAGCTACCACCTAGAGCTGGAAGAAGGAAACACAAGATTGCCCATGGAGTGAGGGGGTATATATAAAAAGTGGTTTCTACCCAACTTTTATCTTTTATGTCACACCACAACTTATTTGAGACTTTTCAGTCTGGTTTTAGAGTTTTACACAGCACTGAAACTGCTTTCCTTAAAGTAACCAATGACTTTTAACCACAGACAGAAGAGAGTGTGCAATTTTAATTATTTTAGATCCGAGTGCCGCCTTTGACACTGTAGATCATAACATATTAATCGATCATCGTTGGGTCGTTACTGGGTTGGTATCAGGAATACTGCTGCACTTGGTTGGTTTTATTCATACCTACATAACAGAACCTGTGTGGTATAGCGCAGGGTTCCAATTTAATTTTCTATTTATATGCTTCCGCTCAGCCAGATTATCCAGCGGCACAGTTTCCTTTCATTGCTATGCTGATGACACACACATATACGTCCCACTGAGATCCAACGACCCAAGAAGCCTGGCTGCTCTCTCAGACTGCCTCAAAGACATAAACCGCTGAATGGCCATACTTTCTCCAACTAAACCTCTCCAAATCTGAAATAATACTATACAAACATCACCAGCCCCATCGGCCGTAGTCCACTATACGTCAACCGCAAGCCCACTGCCAGCTATGTAGATCATCTTTGATTCAGACTTCACATTCATCCCACATATTAATGAAGTTGTTCAGTCCTGTTTCTTCCACATCAGAACCATCTCCAACATTTTATCTCAGCCAGATCTAGAAAAAATCATTCACGCCCTCATAATTACCCCCTCTAGATTATTGTAACTCTCTTTTAAAGTTGTACTCCGTTAGATTTGAGATGCGTTGCTTCCAGCTGCCTCTGTGGCGGTAGATGGAACTGCAGGCGAGCCTCTGGCACCTCATCTCCCTCACCAACAGTGTGGACTGTCTCTCACTTGTGTGATGCCTTCATATGCTCCACACTGAAAGGAGGTCCATGGTTTTCCCTCATTTGCGGTCACTTTGCTTCTTGATGACTTTCTTCTTCACTTCCATTAGTTTGTTGTTTCTTTTTCTTGGACTGGACGTTGAATGGTCTTCTTTCTCTGCCTGTTGATCCTCCATTGTGAGTCAGCAGTAATGAAATGTACCTGGTCAAACACTTTAGACTAGAGGTAGCCTGACTCAGCAGTTGGAAGTTACCGACTACAAGTAAACGCAGCATACTTCCGTGAGTAGCTCCACCTGGGAGACCAACCACTGCTGACTGAGAGAAAAAGCTAAAACTCATTTAGAATTTTGCACGGGACTGTTGCCACAGACATGGAGATCCTATTTCTGGTACAGTACTTTCATTAGTGGGTCACATGATCGATCACCATTGTTTCACTACAGAGTACAACTTTTTAGAAATACTGACCCCATATGAGCCTGTTCGCAGCCTTCTTTTTAAACTTTTTAACTAACTACACTAACTAACTAACTAACTAACTAATTAATTAGAAAGTTATTACTGTAACTTATTTCTTTTGATTGAGTGATTCATATTTATTGTCTTTCTACTGTCTTTTTACCATAACTTACAAACTCTACCCATCGTTTCTCTTGCTATGTTGATGTGTTTATGTGTATGGACCCATATGTGTCTTGTTTCTTAAGATGATATATAAATAACGTTATTATTATTTGTATTATTTTTTATGATTATTTTAAAATACTGTATATACCTGGGCCCCTTTACCAGTGCTAACAACTACTCCACCATGCAGTCTGCATGTTTTTGTTTTAATTAAAAAATATATAATTAACGTATTTTGTGCTGGTTAACATTTCCAAATAAAATATAAATTACAAATACATGAACTGTTTTGTGTCTATGAATTTGTTTATTACTTACAACTCTGAGGATCCTGACTCTCCTTTGCCATACTCCTGCAGGCCGTAAGAGTTTTTATCCAGCGCAACAACAATCCCCACCAACACTGCAGGAAGCCCTGAAACAAAAGCAACCATGCATCAGGGTTCATACGTCTGCCTTTGACTCTTTGTTGCTGCCCTGACAGATATCACATTTATATCAAAATACAATCACTTTTCTGAATAAAGTCTTAAAGAAGATACCTTGACCTTTAATTTAAGGTGGACATGACACCGTTTTAATTATTTATTATCTGGGAAAAAATAAGTTAGATACCTCATCCTAAACCCAGATGGGGACGGCCAAGAACCAAGATAATAATAATAATCTCTCATCTCATCTTCAACCGCTTATCCAGTGTCGGGTCGCGGGGGGCAACAGCTTTAGCAGGGGAACCCAACCTTCCCTTTCCCGGGCAACATCAGCCAACTCTCTGATCTAGTTCTTTCAGTCATGACCCATCACTCATGACCATAAGAGAGGGTAGGAACGAAGATTGGCCAGTAGATCGAGAGCTTTGCCTTCTGGCTCAGCTCTCTTTTCGTTTGCAAAATGGTGCGGTACAGCGAATGCAATACCGCCCCCACTGCCCCATCTCACGTTTCATTGTCCCCTCACTCGCAAACAAGGCCCCGAGGTACTTGAACTCCTTCACTTGGGGTAAGGACTCATTCAAGACAGCCCCTCCACCACCAAAGCCTTCAGCATTTCTGGAAGGATCCCCCCGGACTTTGTCACTGAGGAGTTGTTTGACTACCTCAGTGACTTCCACCAGGGAAATTGACGATGATCCTCCATCAGCTTCCAACTCTGCCTCTATCGTAAAGGGCGTGTCAGTCGGATTCAGGAGTTCCTCAAAGTGCTCCTTCCAATGTCCAATTACCTCCTCAGTTGAGATCAACAGTGTCCCATCCTTACTGTATACAGCTTGGATGGTCCCCCGTTTCCCTCTTCTGAGGTGCCAGATGGTTTTCCAGAAGCACCTTGGTGCCGACCGAAAGTCCTTCTCCATGGCTACTCTGAACTCCTCTCACACCTGCTGCTTTGCCTCCCTCATGGCAGAGACCCAACTCACCACTAGATGGTGATCAGTTGACAGCTCTGCCCCTCTCTTCACCCAGTGTCCAATGATCAGACAAAACAATCACAAAATGGATCATCGACCTTCGGCCTAGGGTGCTCTGGGACCACGTACACTTATAAAGCATCCTTATGTTCGAACATGGTGTTCGTTATGGACATTCCATGACTAGCACAGAGGTCCAATAACAAACGACCACTCGGATTTAGATCAGGGAGGCTGTACCTGAAATTTGCAAAATCGGGTTTTCATAAAATCCAAGAAAATTTCAGTAGGCAGAATTTAGTACTCCAAGAGGATTTTTTGTAGAGGACACTCACCCGCAAAACAAAAGTTTCATGTTAGTCGGCATTACGGTGTGTTTTTGTGGCCAAATACGAAACCTCCAAAATAGTGACATTTTTCGTTTTTTCTACGCACACCAATTTTGATGAGTTTTTTTTTTTTGCCCCCAAAAGGCACGTTCAATCCACATAAGAATAATAAACAGATTAAATACAATAGGGCTGTGCCAGGACCAACGTTGTTGGTGCTCGGGCCCTAATAATAATAAACTTTACTGATGTAGCACCGTTCATAACATAAAATGCAGTGCTAAACAAAAAAAACATTAAACAAATCAACAACACAGGATTTAAAACAGAGACCACAGAGTGAGAAACCAAAGAAAAATATACTAAATGATTAAGTTCTGTTAAATAAAGTCATAACAAGTAGGACTAATTTGAGTAGTAAAACCAATTAATAATGCTAAAAAATTGTAGTATCGTAAACATCGGGTATTAATTAAAAGCAATTCGATAGAAATATGTTTTGAGCTGTTTCTTAAAACTATAAACAGAAGTTGATTGTTTGATATGTGCAGGGAGTTTGTTCCAAACCGTCGGTGCACAGCACCAACCAATGGGTGACCACTTCTACCAGTCAGATTGAAGCCACTTGGGCACCCCCCAGTGGTTGTATCAAACAGGACACAGTTGAAACAGTTGAACTGTCCTCAGCTGAAAAAGGCTTCCACTTAATGGAAGGCTTCCAATCCTTTCAGTTACATTTTAACTGATTTGTTTATGCTTCAACTACTTCAATCAATTACTCTTCAACTGTCTCCTTTTAATGTTTCCTATTTGATTGACACTCAACTCCTTTCAAATGGTCTTTCAGCATAGACGCTTGAATTGTCACTAATTTCTTTCAGGACTTCCACTTAAACTGAAAATTCATCTCCTTTAAGAGCTTAAAATTAATCTTTATCTCAATATAGCACTTGTACTTGACATTCACTCGTCACCTTTCATTCAAATTGACACTTCAGGTATATTCAGTGTAAATTGAGCTGTAACTTCCGGTGTCTGTGTTATTTTCCTGATCAGCTCCTCACCCCATCCCACGATGCAGAACTTGAGGATGTATCGGCGTATGTAGGTGTTGAAGACTTTGACCAGAGCGATGTACATGTGGATGGACTCCAACCCCATCCAGGTGAAAGAGGTCAACAGGAAGTAGTGCAGGAAGACGGCCACGGACAGGCAAAGCCAATCGGTTTCCAGACTGGCCAGCCAGCCGTCCAACAGAAAGACCATGTTGAGGAACAACAGGGACGTGCTGAGGTTCATCAGGATCTTTGAGGGGTAGTCTCGCCGTAGTTTTCTGTGGTAAGGAAACGTGGGGGAAAAAAGTGGTTGATGTGGTTTAAATGTGCTTTTGCTGACAACGTTATTGCCGTGATTTGAGCTCATTTTCACTTCCATTCATTCACACCCTCCTGTTCTGACCGAATCAACAATTGGTTGGTTACACCTCTTGCCAAAAGCTTCTCCACATGTCACCACTGAGGGGGTTTCTCTGGTCCAGATTGTTCTGGTTCATCTGAGGTTTTAAACTTCATCAGTGATTCACAAAGTTGGGTTTGCTGCAAAAATTTAATTTTCATCTAATCCAGCTAAGGATGGGGCACAGAAAGAACAGGATGTAGGGAAAAAAAGTTCTAGACATAAAAACCAATACTTGTGGTGCAATTATTGAAACCAGCACCTCATGTAGCCTCTCTACTGAACAGTTACACTAAACACAAGCACATTGTCGGCTTAGCATTAGGTTTGAAACTCGAGTACACTATTAGTCCAAAGATGTATGTTTTAAAAAGTGGGTGGTATATTGTGACTCCTCCATAAATTATTGCACATACATTTACATATTTATGCACATGTTCATGGTGTCTGAATGACAAGGAATTACAATTAGAAATACTACAATGTTTGTTCAATACATTAATCATATTTTCTGATATTTTCTTCTTGATTTTTTTCATTTTGATTAATCAACCACATGATTAGACACCATTTGATGGGGAAAAAAACTATCTTTAATTCTAAAACAGAATTACGAAAAATGGCAATGGAAAATACAGAATTAGGGAAAAAATAAATAAATGAAATACTGATTTCATAGAGAGGAAGGGGGGGGGGGGGCATGACTTGTTTTTATCGACAAAGGGGGGGCCCTGCAGAAAAGGTTTGGGAATCACTGACTCAGACACATTTATCTACATTAGACACACTTCATAAATACAATACTGTGAGTTGTTTGTTGAACACTGCCATTGACTTAACACACTATTTTCAATCAGCTGCACCCATAATGCAACTGTGAAAACACCTCTGACCAATTACATCACTTATGATGTGTTGTAGAGGACACTCACCCGCAAAACAAAAGTTTCATGTTAGTCGGCATTACGGTGTGTTTTTGTGGCCAAATACGAAACCTCCAAAATAGTGACATTTTTCGTTTTTTCTACGCACACCAATTTTGATGAGTTTTTTTTTTTTGCCCCCAAAAGGCACGTTCAATCCACGTAAGAATAATAAACAGATTAAATACAATAGGGCTGTGCCAGGACCAACGTTGTTGGTGCTCGGGCCCTAATAATAATAAACTTTACTGATATAGCACCGTTCATAACATAAAATGCAGTGCTAAACAAAAAAAACATTAAACAAATCAACAACACAGGATTTAAAACAGAGACCACAGAGTGAGAAAGCAAAGAAAAATATACTAAATGATTAAGTTAAGTTAAATAAAGTCATAACAAGTAGGACTAATTCGAGTAGTAAAACCAATTAATAATGCTCACACTAAACTCAAAGTGAATTTTTCACGCGTCACTATTTCATACAAAGTTAATACAAAGACGTGAATAAATCCAATGTGGTTTTGTGTATTTCAGCTCAAGTGTGTCATTTGAAAACGCATTTGTTGAAACCAGAGCTGCGTTTCAATAACGGTTTGAGTCGCCCTCGCTCACTTGCCCTAAGCACTTGCCCTCGGGGGAATCCCCGCCGCCATCTTAAGGGCTGTTCCAATTCCCTGAACAGCTGAAGTGAACTCCGTGAGATCGACCCTTGAGGGCTGAGTGATCGAGTGAACAACGATAGTCACTTCAGGGCTGTATATCACCCACAATGCATTGCAGTGGTGCACGAAAAATATGTCCATGCGGCGGCGATAATGAACCTCAAACACCATTGTCTGCTGTCTATTCATCACCAAGGAAGAAGAAGAAAGAAGAAAGTAGAACATTTATTATATTTAATTCATTTTCTTAAATTGTGCAGTTAGACTGTCTGTTGCAGAGTTATGGCAGAGCCCACCGTTTACAAGTGTAAGTATATAAGCCGATGTATTGCCATCAAGCATAGAATACGTCTTTGTCTCAATGAAATGAGTCTCCACATATTCTGTGTAATTTGGAATAGGCAGTATAGCGCTACTCCAACAACGTGTGGTTGATCCATGATTATCTGGGCTGTTAGTGAACGAGGGCAGGTGTGTTCCATTTACCCCTTTCACTCCCCCTCCGCCCTCTTTCCCTCCGCCCTCCAAGGGGCCTCCGTGTGACGTCATAGCAAGGGCTGAGGGCAAGTGAGCGAGGGCGACTCAAACCGTTATTGAAACGCAGCTCAGCTCTCAGGGTGGAAAAGAAAAACGGCCCCCCTCCGTTTCGTGATTGTTTTCATGTGGACGCGAAAACGAAAACGCTGACGTCATCGCCCCGCTCCTCGACCCTCGAGCCTGATTGCTTCCCCCGCGATGTCTCGTAACAACAACAACAACGGCGGCCTCCGTGCTCGTAGCAGATATTCTGCTCGTCTGTACGTCGGCGTATCAGGGCCGCTTGTATGAAAAAATAACGGAGCCGAGAGAGGGGGGCGATATTCCGGGGAAAAAGTCGCAGATATGCTACTTTATTACGATGCTAACAAACAACCGCTAGCTAACTTCCCATGAATGTAGGCATTTATTTGTCTAATTAATCCATCCCAACGTGTGACAACGCCTCGTCAAGGTCCTTAGGGTGACGGCTGTTGGTGCTTATTGTTGGTTTTATTTATACGGGCCAAATTGTCATCTTATGGGTGTTTAGTGGTCGGGCGGAGATTAGCCGTAACTCTCACGTGTTGCCATAGCAACGGCAAACATCCGGTCATGCTCCGTCTCTTCTTCTGCATTTTTGTAGCAGAAACAGCACCGCATAAGGGCCTGGAATATGTACTACAGCGCGCTGAGTCGTTTTCAGTGGATTCATGTGGACGCAGATTTTCTTGAAACGACACCAAGGCAAAACGGAGGAAAAAAGTTTGTTTTGCTTCGTGTGTACGGGGCCTAAGTGTCTCTCTCTCTCTCTCTGTCTCTCTCTCCCTCTCTCCCTCTCTATGCATTCCGGGGGGTCCTTGTGCATTTTCACATCAACAATACATCAGCTGGCTGCATGTCATGTGACTCACTCGAAGGCGATGTAGGTGAGCAGCGTGGCAGCAGAGAAGATGGCAGAGACGCCGCAGCCGATGTAGGTGATGAAGGTCAGGATCTTGTTGTTCTTCGGGTCGATGTGGGGGGAAGCTCCAGAAATGTCCTACAGGCAGAGACAGAGAGACACCTGAGGGCTTTTGCACAATACCTAGATAAGGAATTAAGGCGGGATTTCTCAGTCATCCCGGCTGAATTTATCCGGTTGCATGAAAGCATGTTGCATATGTTATGGAATAAGTTACCATGGAGATGTGTCCTGTGGAGCTAGCCTGCTCCAGACCAGACTAACAGCCAGGATCTATCAATCTGATCTGTATCTCACTCACTTTGGGAAACCAATGTGTTCATTACAGTAATTCCACTGCTCATTACATGTTACCATCCAGTGGAGTAGCATGCTCTCATTATTTAAACACTGTGACCATTATTTTACATTCATTCAGCCTTTATTCATACTTATAATTGTGTTCATGAAGCTGTTCATATTGTTAAGTAAAGGTTCACCGCACATCGGTGGTCCGATAACCACACTGTGAGACGCCCTCGCTCCTTCTCTGCGATTTTGGGTGTAATGTTCTGATAAACCACTGGGGGCGCTGTTGTGAAGTGAGTTCGCCTTGTATGTTCCTCCCCAGCCACCGTAGCTGTCAAAGTTGTTTCATGTACATTTACATTTACATTTAGGTCATTTAGCAGACACTTTTGTCCAAAGCGACTTACAATAAGTACATTTATCAAAAGAAAGAAAGAAAGAAACCACAACATATCATTGCCGATAAAGTAAGAGCTAAAAATAGTGTTAGATCCTCGTCTGAGTACAGTAGTAGCTGTTCAGTAAACATACCTTAACAACAACAGTGCTATGACCAAAGTGCTATAGGTAAGGTAGGTTTTTTTTTGGGGGGGGGGGGGGGGGGGGTATAAGTGGGTCATGCTATGCAGAGTCGAGGTGAAGTCTGAACAGGTGAGTCTTTAGCCTTTTTCGGAAGATGGCAAATGACTCTGCTGTCCTGACATTGGTTGGGAGTTCATTCCACCACTGAGGCGCCAGAACAGAGAAGAGTCTGGACTTTGCTGAGTGACATTTGTTTGATTCCAGCGATGGTGGTACTAGCCAGTCGGCTGAAGTAGAGGAGCGAAGTGCTCGCTTTGGGGCGTGTGGTTTGACCAGTGTTTGAAGGTAGATGGGGCCAGTGCCATCGTCTTGAATTGGATGCATGCTGCAACGGGGAGCCAGTGGAGGTCCCGGAGGAGGGGGGTCACATGGGAGAATTTGGGTAGATTGAAGACAAGGCGTGCTGCAGCGTTCTGGATATGCTGCAATGGTTTAGTCGCCGAGGAGTCCAGCCAGGAGAGAGTTGCAGTAGTCAAGGCGGGAGATGACCAGGGCTTGGACCAGGAGTTGCATTGCAACCTTTGTGAGGAAAGTCCGAATCCTGCGGATTTTGTAGAGGGCAAATCTGCAGGATCGGGCCCCAGCAGTGATGTGGGGGGTTCAGGATAGTTGGTCATCGAGGATTACCCCCAGGTTCCTCGCAGTTGAGGAAGGCAATACTGTGATGCCCTTGACAGTGACCAACAGGTCCAATGCGAGGGCAGTCTTTCCCCGGGATGAAGAGGAGTTCGGTTTTATTCAGGTTAAGCTTGAGGTGATGTGCAGTTGTCCAGACAGACATGTCTGCCAGACAGTCCGAGATGCGAGTTGCAATGTGAGTGTCGGAGGTTGGGGGAAAAGAGAGGGATATCTGGGTGTCATCTGCATAACCAGGGCCCCCCCAGGATTTTTAAGACAAGATTGTGAAGACAAGGTCCAGTTGGTTCCCGGCCCAGTGAGTGGGTGGAGAGGGGGAGAGTGTAAGGTCAAATGTGGAGAAGTCAGTGAATTCAGATGAGTGCAGCTTTCCCGGGTGGATGTTGAAGTCACTGAGGACGACGAGTGGTGTGCCATCATCAGGGGAGCAGCTCAGGAGGGCATCCATCTCATCTAAAAAGTCACAGAGAGGACCGGGTGGGCGATAGATCACTATGATGTTGAGCTTGAAAGGAAGGGTGACAGAGACGGCGTGGAATTCAAGTGCAGATCGGGGTAGGTGGTCCAGGGGAAGGACCTGGTAGGACAACCTGGGTGAGATGAGGAGCCCAGTTCCTCCTCCTCGCCATGTTCGTCTTGGGGAGTGTGAAAACGAGTAGGCAGTTGAAAGAGCAGCTGGAGTGGCAGTGTTTTCTGGGGTGATCCAGGTCTCCGTAAGGGCCAGGAAGTGGAGTCTCTGCAGGGAGGCATACGCTGAAATGGTGTCCGCCTTCTTGACTGCAGACTGACAGTTCCATAGCCCCCCTAGTACTTCAAGTTCCGTACTGGTGGAGAATGGTGGGTGGCAGAGATTGGATGGATTACAGCCTCGAGCGATGGGTCTCTGGCAAAATCTTCTCCAGTTTGATGTCCTGACTGGGATAGGACACATGGCTGCAATGGGAGGTGGTTGAGATGCTTCCGTCAATTGACTTCCTCTCTGGACTCCCGCAGATAGACTCCCTTGTCTTCGTTCGGCTGTCCTGACGCCGCAGCTGACGCTGTAGTGACAAGCTCTCAAGTGCTCGGTTTACCTCATGCAGACTGAGGCCCCTCCCTCCAATCAAGTCTATTCACTACAGCTGAGATGGCTGAAACTAGGTAATTGCCCACTCAGTAAGATCAGCTTCACAAGAATTTAAACAACTAGCTCTACTCACAGAACGCCTAAACCCAAATCTACAATTAGTTTCTGACTTACCAACAAGATACAAAGCAGCTTCTTTCCTTTCTCCAGACAAAAATGTAGTTGTAGTATTTGAGCTCCAGATTAAAGCGCTACAGTAACAATATAACCACGCCTGGTTCATTTAACCATAGTTCTTCTTTTTAGTTTGCATAATTTCAATAATATTTCAAATTAGTTTCCATAACCATCTTTTTTCAGGATGTTATATGTATTTCAAAAGTGTATTTGTAATTTGGCAAATTGCTCTCCATTTTAATTGTTGTTACATTTTGAAATAAAATGTAACTATTATGAAAAGACTATGTACTCATTTGCAGAATGGTCTTTTGCGTTAAAGCAAGCCACGAATCAGTCACAGTTTGGTCCACATGGACTTCAGTTGTGCTCGCAGTGGAAGAGTTTTGTAAAGGTGGCTTCAGTATTGACTAATGCTTGTTAGCAGTTGAAGAAAACTGGAATATTCTCTATACAAATTATACATGTTTTAAATTAAAAAATGTGTTAACTACATACAATAGAACCCGTTTTTGCCCTGAACATTGTGATGTAGTGTGTTATGGCTTATAGTGTTTGTTTGCTCACTGGCTGTGTGTGATCAGAGCACCTTGTTTGATTTTCAGTCAGAGGTTAATTGAGTGTAGCTTGAGGTTTTCATTTTGTGTTTACAGTTTGGAGAAAATTAGGGCAGCTTTCAAGAAACATGTTGGCAGCAAAGCTGACACTTAACCTGAACTGTGGCCTTTCTATCTTACCATGAGGATGCCAAAGTGTGTCAGGTGGTCACACAGACAGACTGTTTTGTTGCTGGTGGATTCTTTGGATGCTCTGCAGCCTTCTCTGTTCCAGCCTCCAGCATAACCTGGTGGCAGCACAGGGCATTACAGTCACTCTTCACAGTCTTCGGAAGATGGTGAAGATACTACTAAAGGTACATCCATCCATCCATCCATTGTCTACCGCTTATCCTGTATTCAGGGTACTAAAGGTACATGTTGCTGAAAATTATTATATTAAGTTTTCTAACTTACTGTTCATACTGAAGTCCCAGAACATGCAGATCGGATTCAGGTGAGACTGTCAGGAGAAACATTTAAAAAATATCAAGATATGGCAGAGAAACTTGTTTCATTATTATTATTTAACTGTCTACTTACTTATTACTTATGTGTAAAAGAACATTTTCATAAGATATTACTTGAGCCCAAGTCAAAATTGGGCGAAGGCAGGGTACACCTGGACAGGTAACCAGTCCATCACAGGGCTGACATGTAGAGACAGACAGGCAACCAGTCTATCACAGGGCTGACATGTAGAGACAGACAGGTAACCAGTCTATCACAGGGCTGACATGTAGAGACAGACAGGTCCATCCTGCATGTCTGTGGGAGGAAGCCAGAGAACCCGGAGAGAACCCATGCTAACATTGGGAGAACATGCAAACTTCACACAGAAGGAACCCGAACCCGACCTGGGAATCGAACCCAGGACCCTCTCGCTGTGAGGCGACAGTGGACCCACTGCACCACCATGTATATTGACCAATAAACAAAAACTAAAAATGTACAAATCAAAAATGCGAAAAAGAAAAAAAGAGAAATAATACATACAAACACATAATTATATATAAAAATATAAAATTTAAGTTATTTCTGAGAAAAAAAATAAAATAAGAAATATAAAACTAAAGTTTTAAAATTAGACAAGAAAATGTAAAGAAATATGTAAATTAATAAAAATAAAAGTTAAAAAATACACTGCATGAAAAACGACACTACAATGTGAACATATGGCAACATATGGCAACAACCAAACATTGGAAACACACACAACACAAATCTGCAATTATAGACAGAGACACAGGCACACACACATGTACACACAATCACCTGTACATGTTCAGACAGGTGAGCGATCTCGATCTCCACCGGATCCCTCAGGTTCCTGATGGAGAAGTTCCCCACGCTGCTGGCAACCACGTAGCTGTTCAGAGAGCGGCCGTCCTGCTCTTTCTGGAGGAGACACAGTGTCGCCATGTGAGATTGTGGTGTTTTTCCTTCATGTGTTTATTGCTCAGACGGATTCTCTCACCTGGAAGAGGTTTGTCCTGCTGAAGAACATGAAGTTGATCCTGGAAACAGACGATCTGTCGGCTTCACTCAGAGAGACGCCGGACAACAGAGACGCAGGGAGGGTGACCTGAGCTAAAGGGTTACTCCTCTCTGATTCAAAATCAATCTGCGGGAGGAGAGGGGAGCAAGAAAGAGAGGAGCGGAGGGGAGGAAGAGAGAGAGGAGAAGAGAGGAGAGTTACCGGTGTGTGGGTGGTGTTATCTGTGGGTGGATGGTGTTATCTGTGGGTGGATGTGTTACCTGTGTGTGGATGGTGTTACCTGTGGGTGGGTGGTGTTATCTGTGGGTGGATGGTGTTACCTGTGGGTGGATGGTGTTATCTGTGGGTGGATGTGTTACCTGTGGGTGGATGTGTTACCTGTGGGTGGGTGGTGTTATCTGTGGGTGGGTGGTATTACCTGTTGGTGGGTGGTGTTATTTGTGGGTGGATGTGTTACCTGTGTGTGGATGGGGTTACCTGTGGGTGGGTGGTGTTATCTGTGGGTGGATGGTGTTATCTGTGGGTGGATGTGTTACCTGTGGGTGGATGGTGTTACCTGTGTGTGGATGGTGTTACCTGTGGGTGGGTGGTGTTACCTGTGGGTGGGTGGTGTTATCTGTGGGTGGGTGGTGTTATCTCTGGGTTGGTGGTGTTATCTGTGGGTGGGTGGTGTTATCTGTGGGTGGGTGTTGTCACCTGTGGGTGGGTGGTGTTTGGAGTGATGAAGGCGCTGAAGGACGTGCCGTTGAACATGCTGCTGTTGAGGGCTGAGATCCCCACAGCCAGGTGTCTGGAAGTGATGCTGATCGACGGACCATCAAACTCGATCTTCTGAACCAACTCATCGACCGTCTTCAGAGCTCTGAGGGGGACGTGGTACACACAGAGTAGTATGCTAGTACAAAAAGATAGCACAGTGAAGTAGTACTTCTGAATGGAGTTAAGTGCAGCACAACACAGTGCTGTAGAGGTACAACACAAGGTATAGGAGTTTAATATCATACAGTAAAGTACAGAAAATTATAATAAAATGGAGCACAACGGAGCGCTATATGTTCTACAGTAGGCTAAACACAGTACAGCCAAATCAGTGGAGTACGCTTTGTTAGACTAAAGTAGAGTAGAATGTAGAATGGAAGAGCACAATGGAGTAGAATAGAATGCAGTAAAGTACAGAAATTGCAGTAGAATACAGTAATGTGCAGTAGTGTTCAATTAAGCGGAGTACAGTCTGGTTTAGTAGAGTGAAGTTCAGGAGAATAGTAGAGTTCAGTAGAATACAGTGTGGTGGAGTAGAGTACAGTAGAGTGCAGCCTACCTCTCGGAGGTGGCGGCGAGCGCTGTCTCAGAGCTGGTCATGATGTTGGAGATGATGGTGACCACTGTGGATGCCAACGTGCTGTTGATCTTCGCCACGTTCACCAGCTGCTTCACCTTCGTCACCACTTTAGACACCTGCAGACAGACAGAGGAGGAGGAGGAGAGGAGTTTAAACACGCTCCTCCTCACAGGAAGTGGAGTGCTGAGAGCAGAGCGTGAACTCTCACCTCCTCATTGGACAGCTCATTGTTGGTGATGACTGCGAGCTGCACCGCCACCTCCGCTGCATTATCTGTACAAACAACGTTCTTCAATCAGCATCATCAAATATAAAGTTTGGAGAAGTCCCTGAGGTCCTGCAGGCCTAAAACTCTTACTCCTAATCCTATATTTCTTTATATTCTTTCGATAATTAAATACAAAATCAATTCTTCAAATAATCTGAATCAAATATTTACACACAGATATGGTTAATTGAATAATTCATGATTTATTACTCTGCTGCTTGCTGGCTGATTGTTGAGTTTTAGGTTCAGAAGTCAAAATTTTAATATATGCGCCAAAAGTCATAAAAACATTGATTAACAACATTTTCTTTGTCCTTAAAAGATTGATGTTTATTCTCACATCTGTATTCTCAGTGCTCAGTTAGTATATTATCAATACCATAATTATTGTAATTCCTAAAATACGAATAGCTGGCTCATCACAAATTTTTTGATGTGCTGTCATATTTGCTTTTATTGGTGGATGCATCTTGGTAGTGAAAAGCGTATCTGATCGGCTGAGCATACCTGCCGACACCTCGATAGTGTCGATGTCCGTGCAGTTACTGAAGTCTGCAGCTGACCAGTAGGAGGAGTAGTTCTGTGGACTGATCAGACTGACACACACACACACACACACACACACACAGAGACAATGAAGACATTGCTTTACCTGCTTTATTTTTATTTTGACATACTATACTATATATTTTTTATGTCATACAATAATATTGATTTAGTTCTTTAGTGTGTGTGTGTGTGCGTGCGTGTGTGTGTGTGTGTGTGTGTGTGTGTGTGTGTGTGTGTGTGTGTGTGTGTGTGTGTGTTACCAGGTCCTGGAGCTGCTCTGGTCCTTGTTGGGGAAGCAGGGCAGGGACTGAGTAACGGTGGGTCTGCTCTCAGGCCAGCGGTAATGGAGCGGATTCTCCTCTGGACAGTTTTCTGTTACAAGAAGGAAAACAGGAGTCAATTCACAGTAAAATGATGAAATGATGGTGTAGAGAGGCTAAATGCCGCCCATTCCGGTGTCCCCCTTATATGTGAAAAAATATGTCCATTAGTCAACGACAAGAAAACAAATCTTTTTCAGTCCTGTATGATGTTTGTCGATTCAAAAATGGGATGTAGATGATGCAAACAGGATGTTAGTGATGAAGGGATGTTAGTGACAGATATACAACAATATTAGACTTTCTTGACTTGAAAAATATTTTTAAAATTGATAAACATCATGTGTAATTCATGGCATAATTTAAATTAAAAGAGATAAAAGATAAAAAATGATTTGTTGTTGCCATTGTGTTTGTTGCCGTTGACTACCATACATATGTTTATGAAAAAGTTCCCATGGTGGTCCACATGAAGGCGCGGGACTTTGCCTCTCTATATAACCTGAACCTGAACACAAATAACCACATGCATGTAATAGTAGTAATTAGCAGGTGATAGTAGTAATACAGTCCCAAAAAAGAGACAAAAAAACGAATTAAATCTACGGAAAGCAAAACTCTCTGTGGAGGAAATGAGACAAAATCCCCCAAGGGAATGAACCATATATGAAAAGTTCTGAGAGTCAGAGTTTGAAAAAAGAAGTCACCGAAGAATGTAGATTCTTACCAATTAATGTGACATGAGTGGAGGCGGTCTGGACCTGCAGGCCGGTCCCCATGAGTCCCTCACTGCTGGACATCCTGGCATACACAGCAGCTTCACCCAGACTGTCATTGGTGATGTAATAATAAACCAGCAGGGCCTGGCACGTATAGCTGCGGTCGAGAAACATCAGGCATCAGACAAGCATCAGGAGCTGAAAACATGTTTCAGCTGCTGCAAACTAACTAAATTAAATAAAAGAATAATTCATGTCCATGTTTTACCTGGTGGGGTCGCCGCCACGCTGTACACCTGACTGTACACTAAAGAGGAAACATGTCAGAGGTGTAAATGGTGTTCAAAGATACATACAGACAAAAGACACTCATTACAAAATGACCATCATGCATCTGTGAGGTCAACTGGGCTATCTCCATACTTAGAGCAATTTTTGTATCACACAGGTTTGGTGCAAAATTTAAAAATGTTTTACCCCCCAAGTATTTATTAAAATGAATAAATCAAATTTCTCTTTCATAAGACAACAAGACCCTGAGCGACACCAAATAATTTTTTATTTGTATTTACATTGGACGGGTAAGTTCTCAGGAGGCTTCCATGTCGTTCCGCCATTTTGGAGACTATAACCATGGAGGAATCGCTTAAATGCGATTTTGTTCAGAGCCAGCGTGAATGAAAAGAGATCCCTTCAGCGAGAGACGCTTCCGGACGCGCAGGGTGGCGTGTAGGACCGGCTCTCCCCCGGGCAGAGAGCGACTTTTACCAACTTTCATCCGCCCGTGCACATGTATCTCAAGCTTTGTTATCTATCTGTGGTGGACGTCCCGGACACGACTTCTTGCCTTGTCAGTGTTGTAGAGCAATATAAGCACTTTAGTCACATTCGTTTGTGCTTGTTTGTGTCTAGTTGTTAGCTGATGCTATAGGCTACGACAGTAATGGAAGGCTACCAAAAATAAACCAATAAAAACATGGCAACATAAATCCCAATCTTGCTCGAGGAGGAATGACTTATACATGCTCACGCACGTTTGATTGAAATATCAACCTCATCACCTGAAAGAATACTGGTGAAGTGGTGTTGGACGACATGTTGTCAGAGCTTCTTGGTACATAACAGCTAAGTTGCAACAAAGCGATGCGCTAGAGAGTACTATTCATCTGAATGCAAAAAAACAATTCAACACTAGATGGGAGTAATTCCTACACACTGTCTCTTTAAAGGGGGACACCTGAACAAGTTAAGTTTATTTAAAAAAAGGTTCTCACAGAAGGTGTCTCACAGAAGGTTTCGAGTAAATTTTAGACAGTTGGTTCTTGAGCAGAGGATAAGGAACCTTAGGGTTCTATATATATATATATCTATATCTGAGAGTGTAAAGAAAAAGTGTTTATTTATTATTTGAATCTTTGCTGAGTTACCTGATGGAGTCTACGTAGACCGCGTGGGTCCAGTTCTGAAATGTTTGATTAAGCTGTAAGAAGAACAACAAATGAAACAGTCAACAGATGAATCAACACTCTTCTCTGAGTGTTCCCTCCATCCACTTCACACAATAAGAGACTGAAGGGTTTCTACTCTGATAGTGAAAAGACTTCATAAACCTTTACCTAATCTATTTAATGTGTTGCATTACAGTGGGTGTAAACTAGTCCAACACTCTGAGCAAATTGTGTCCATTCCAGCAGATACACTTATAACATAATTAATTTAGCTTTATTAATTACTTTAGTACATGTACAGTATGTAACTGTAAATTATTTTAAAAATTTTAGAAAAGATATAATAATAAAATATTTATCTGTTTGGTACAAAAGTTAATTACCAAGATATTGTCTCAGAGAATAAATGTTGTTCATATGTAAAGGGTATATTAAACAAATAAAAACAAACACATTTATGTGTGTATCAAAATAATTATTTATGTAACCATAGTTATGTTGTTGTACGTTTCTAGAAACCACTGATACGTTGAAAGTTTTTTCCGGCCAGAGCAATTGATGTAGTTTATTGATGGACAGTTAATAAAAGCTGGTGCCGTGAAAGTTATGGTGCTATAATGAGTACAATAGGCAAGAAAGTCCACTCGTGCTACGTAAGAAAGTCTGCTCGGGGATCATTATATTCATTTATGCTACGTACGTTACATTGCAGTTGTTTAGTTCTGTTGTTATGTTCTGTTGTAATCTAACATTGTTATGTTACATTGTTATGATACGTTGTTATGTTACATTGTTATATAACATTGTTATAACATATTGTTATGTAACATTGTTATGTTAGATCATTATGATAAGTTGTTATGTTACGTTATGGTACATTATGTTACGTTGTTATGTGAAACCTTTACTTTGCGTTTTTAAATTATGTTGTCACGTTCTTATATTAGGGTTGTTTACATCAGGTTATTATGAGTGAGGGAACCCTTGTTGGTTTAGTCAGCCAGGCACTATTTGCCCACCTTTTCAGTATTAAAACGACACTTTAAGATAGAGATATGAAATCAAGCTAGATTTGTGTTTTTCAGGCACATTCAGAGAGGTTCAAATTCATAAAAAGCGACTCACAGCAACTCAGCCAAGAAGTGGTAGACCACGTAAAATGACGGAGCGAGGTCTGCGGATGCTGAGGCACAGTGTGCACAGAGGTCACCAACTTTCTGCAGTCCATCGCTACAGACCTCCAAACTTCATGTGGCCTTCAGATTAGCTCAAGAACAGTGTAGAGAGCTTCATGGAATGGGTTTCCATGTCGATCAGCTGCATCCAAGCCATACATCAGCAAGTGCAATGCAAAGCGTTGGATGCAGTGGTGTAAAGCACGCCGCCACTGGACTCTAGAGCAGTGGAGACACTCTCTGGAGTGACCAATCACGCTTCTCCATCTGGCAATCTGATGGATGAGTCTTGGTTTGGCGGTGACCAGGACAACGGTACTTGTCTGACTGCATTGTGCCATGTGTAAAGTTTGGTGGAGGGGGATTATGGTGTGGGGTTGTTTTTCCGGAGCTGGACTTGGCCCCTTAGTTCCAGTGAAAGGAACTCTGAATGCTTCAGCATACCAAGAGATGTTGGACAATTCCATGCTCCCAACTTTGTGGAACAGTTTGGGGATGGCCCCTTCCTGTTCCAACATGACTGTGCACCAGTGCACAAAGCAAGGTCCATAAAGACATGGATGAGAGAGTTTGGTGTGGATGAACTTGACTGGCCTGCACAGAGTCCTGACCTCAACCCAATAGAACACCTTTGGGATGAATTAGAGTGGAGACTGAGAGCCAGGCCTTCCCATCCAACATCAGTGTGTGACCTCACAAATATGTTTCTGGAAGAATGGTCAAAAAGTCCCATAAACACACTTCTAAACCTTGTGGAAAGCCTTCCAGAAGAGATGAAGCTGTTATAGCTGCAAAGGGTGGACGGACGTCATATTAAACCCTATAGATTAAAAATTGGGATGTCACTTAAATTCATATGCGAGTCAAGACAGGTGTGTGAATACTTTTGGCAATATAGTGTATGTGTGCATGTGCCTGACATGTTCCCATGAGCAGCTGAGCTTTCTGGGTTTCCAATCATTCGACACTGAGAAAAGCTTGTCGACTGATGCCTGAAAAGTGCATAAGCGAACAGAGTAAAGCCATTAAATTAAGTAAATTAGGACTCATCTTACCCAGATGGCCACGGCTCGCTCCACATCAGCCTGGGTCAGCGCCGTCCCACCATCATCCACCACAAAAGAAACCCGGTAAAACAACTCCTCTGCAGAGAAGGCCAAGAGGAGAGACAGAGAGAGAGAGAGAGAGAGAGAGAGAGAGAGAGTGTGTGTGTGTGAGAGAGAGAGAGAGAGAGAGAGAGATGGGAAATCATATTTCAGTCACAATTTCACACATATAATGGAAGTCTTTTTGTGTGACACATAGCAGAAGATGATTTGAGCCGTTGGACCAAACTGCCTAATGTAAAGATCAGACAAATGTGCAGCAGTCATTATGGATTCTGTTTCTGTTAGAGATTCACCATCTGACTGTTTCATTCACTATTTGAGTGATTTTACACATTCAACGTGTCTTTGTGGCTCCAGTGACACATTTACTTCTCCACCAAAATAATTCAATAATTAATAATTCAGAAATATTTCAAGTAAAAACATGGATGATTATTTTCTGAACAAAAAAGTGATTTATAATCATAATAATAATAATAATATTTACATAAATTATGTATTTCACATAACTGTAACTTTTCTCAAAGTCATGTCATGTAAGTCATTTTGTGATTGGCGTGTTGTGTCCAACAAAGTGTCATTTCTCCGAAAGCAGGCGAACTGATTGTTGACTCATTATTGATCTTATTTCAATGAAACAAACAGAAGCATGTTTAGGGCTCTCTGCTCTCCTGCTATGCTTCACCTTGGCCACCAGGTGTCCCTCTAGTATCTATAATTGTTAGTAAATGCTACTCAAGACTTCTACTCCATCAGCTCTGGTGGGACACCCTGCAAGCTGCAGACTTTTCGTGGTACATTTTTCTGAGGTTGTTGAACATTTCGACTGGATTTCACGGCAGTCTGTAAAGTGGAGACTGTCAAGCAGCAGAGCAGGATATCGCCACCAGTAGGCTGGATGGACTGAGATACTCAACATGAGGACGATAGATTTGTACGTAAATTAGATAAATTAAGTCAGAATTTCGATGATATTATAGTTGAAAGAAAAAGGAGAAAGTAAACAGAGAGAGAATCATTATTAATTTTTACTACAAGTACCAGGCTAAATACTACCAATTATAATGCAATTATAATTATACAATTATAATGCCCCTTTACCTGATTGACAGCTTCTAACATCCACCACTATGGAACCTACTGAAAGTCTAATTATTCAGTCACCAACCACCTCAACAAGTAATTTTTTCATGTATTCAGTCTTAAAGTCTTTGCATCATCTGCCAAATGGTTCACTAACATCCACAGGATTTCAACCATTTCTATTTTGAATCAAGAATTGAAATGCTTTATGGCCAAATGTCTCACATTATTTGTTTTCCCACATGAGCACCAACTTGCATACTTTGTATGGATGAGCTTGTCCCCGCTACAGCAAGAAGGACGAGGAGTAAAGGAGACACGTATGGGCCTATTCAAACCGAAATGTGTTGCTTGAAACGTGTCCTGAGAAACGTATTGCCCACAAGTGGTTGGTTCTACTGGTTTTTAGAAAGTTTAAATATTCTCAACCGCATCGCTCGTCAACGTCAGACTTGGCCCAGGCAACCAATCGGTTAGAACAAGAGGTAGGCTTTAGTTATTAATCACTTCCTGTTTTCATGGTGCTAGATGTGGTTGGAACAGACACCCCCTACCATAATTAGTCTTTCTCAATATTTAGTATTTCGTCACTAGCTCTAGCAATTTCACCATGAAAAGGGATCCTAATAAACTTTCCACTGGCACTATTTAGCAACCTGCTATGAGACTGGGTTGGACTGTTGTATAAAACTCAGGACACACTGACATTTAAAACAATGATGTCAGCAGCATTTTTCTGAAAAGTTCAGAGAGCTTTCAACAGGAACCACTCAGAGCAGTCGCAAAAAAAAGGCTGAGTGCTCAGAAAAAAAAAAACATTTAGCTACAAACGCTCTCTCCTCCTCTCAAGAATTTTTTTTTTAAGATGTAACTTTCATTTTCAATACAAATACGCACTCAAAGTAAATAAAGTAGGATGTCCACATACATTTGGCCATAAATTGCAAGCATATGTCACATGATTCAATCCATTTTCTCACACCTCAAAAGCAGACTTTAAGACTTAATACAAGCTACTATGGTATAATTTGTGCAAGCTACTGGTATTACATATGATTATTGATTTGATTCTCTATATCTACTTTTTTTTCGTTACTGCATAACATACTGTTCCCCGATGACAGTCCACACAGACATGTAAAATGAAAGCGTTGTTTACATTGGCATGGCAATGCGGGCTTGGCTGCTGTTGGGGATCCAAATGTCGGGTGCACCGTGAACTTTTTGATGCTGCCACCGCCACCAGACATACTGACTGGTCTGGATGGAGCTGTTGGAGAGGAGTTCTTTGTCGTTTTAAAATGGTCAGCATTGACGTGCACAATTGCCGTAGGGGGAAGGTGGACGTCTTCACTGTCACTTTGGTCTGAGTGTTGATTCCCACTGTGATTTGACACACTTGGACTCAAATTGGGTTTTGTGATGGTTAAATCTGCTGGCTGTTCGCTATTAACCTGGAATGCTTCCACACTTTCATTCAGAGCTACATTACTTTTAGCCTTTGTGGCATTTGTCATTTCAATCGACACTGAAGGGGAGTCTTTAACAGTTGTTGCATTTGACATGGTAAGGTATTTTAAGCCCACGGCAGTGGGGTTGTCACTCCCAGGAGGCTCCTCAAACCCTGAAATGAAGTCTCGATCTGAGGAAACAGTGGTGTGTCTGGAGGGGATATTAGGGCCAGAAATGTGCAGGGGGTTCTGAATAATGGGAGTTGATGCTGCAGCAGCAGAGCAGGGAGACGCATTTTCATCAGGAAATGATTGAGCATGTAGGACAGCTTCTGGATTCAACGTTACATCCAGAGTTACATCATCATTGGCAGCAGAAGCGTCTTCATCTGCTATATGTATTTTTGTAACAACATTCGCAGGGTCAAATAAAGCAGAAAGATGTGATGCAGTGAGATTACGTGCGGGCAACGATACTTGATGGTCGACAAACCTGAAAGCATCTGCTGTTTCTGAGTTGTTTGCATGCTGTTGCCAAGCATCGTCCTTCTCAGACTCTTTGGCTGAAACAAGAGTTTTTGAGGGGCTGGAAGCTTGGTGAAGGGGAAGTGATTGGCCGAGTGTGACAAACTGCTCAACAGGGTGTCTTGTGGATCTTTGGACAGACTGGAAATAGTCATCCAGTGGGGATTGGGTTGTTGTGGGATGGTCTAATCCAGCAGTGGGCCAACTGGGTGACAAGAAGTTAATGCTTGTAGTGGGAGATGAAAGGGGGTGGGAGGTGGCTGTTTTGTAGGAAAAGATGGCAGGATGGATGGGAGGAACAAGAGAGGGAAAAGGCAATGTGAGGGTTGCTACAAGAGAAAGAGAAGGCAAAACGGATTGTGACAGAAGACAGGGGGTAAGGTGGGATGACTGCAGCTCCAGAGGTACAATGCTAACATGTATCTCTGCACTTCCTGTGTTCTGACTCATGTTTAGTTTTTCACTTTTATTCCAAACTGTGCTCAAATCTCGCAACCCAGAGGAAGACGTCTGGGCCACGAGAAGAGGCTCAAATACGGGAGTAGCAGAGGGTGAGAAGGAAGACATTTCCTTTCCCACCATCCATTCTGTCACCCTAGCAACGTGCCTCACTGTGACAGCAGTAAGGGCCTCTGAAGATGAAGTGAGCGACAGGTTGTCAAGGTGGTGTGAAAGGGGACTTGAAGTTGAAAGGAAGGGATTTGAAGACAAAGAAGAAAAGGTAGAGTGCAAACTTTGCGTTCTATCAATATTTTGTTGCAGCAGAGCTGGAGTGCTTTCAGAGGCCCAAAGGATATCTGACAACTGATTCCCTGGACTGGACTCATCTGGCAGAGAATATAAATTGCTCAAGTCTCTCTGATCAGAATGAACCAACTGACTTGCTACATGAAAAGAAGGCCACAACATCTCTGACAAACCAAACTCAGGGTCATGAAACTCCTGCGTTTGAGGAGGTAAATCTGGTGTGAGCACTGCAGAAATAGATGCAAAATTCTCCACAAATAATCCAGCGGGTTCAATTTGACTCAAGGAGGAGTTTAAAATAATCCCAACTGAATGGAGTAAGGCATTTGATTCTGTATCAAGAAGACTCTCAGAGTAGAGTATATTGTTAGCGAACTGTTCAAAAGAGGGTAAGTGGAATTCAGGGAGCCGTGGACCATCAACAACTAGCATCTGTGATTCACTTGGAGCTTTAGAAAAGAAAGGAAGTGAGGATGCCGAGTCAACTCTTGTCACCCCAAAGCTACTTTGAAGGTTCGAGGACAGAGAAAGAAATGGCTGAAAGTTACCAGCGACTGACTGACCTGACTCTTCAAACACACCGTCTGTTTCTGAAAGCTTTTGTTTGGCACGCTGGGAAGAGGAGGGGAGAAAAAGGGAGGGATCAGCAGATGAAGGAGGAGGAAGAGCGGTTGTTGATGAAGCTGATAGAGTGATGGAAGTAGATGCTGACAAAAAGAGAATAGAAGGGGATGGGAAGGTTGCTGAGGAGTAGTCAAGAGGCAATGCAAAAGTGTTAGAAGAGGTTTGGAAAACAGGATGAGAAAATAAAATTGAAGGTGTATGAGATGAATGTAGTTGTGTAGATATGTCTGTACTTGTAAATAAATTGTTAATCAGTCCAGCCACTATGATGTCTGTTTCATACACACTTTCTAGTGAGTTTAAAGGAGTCGAGGAAGAGGATAATTGGGCCACATCCTCCATTGGTGGTGCTGAAGAAGAAATTATCTCCTTGAGGAAAATCTCTTCTGCAAGGAGTGTAGAGGTCTTTAGTTGTACCATTGGCAAAAAAGGGGTTGGCTGGGTAATGAGGGATGGGTTTGGTTGAAAACTCGAGGTGTACACTTGTTGAGTGATGGCTTGTGTGTAGGAAATGTCGTCTTGCTTTTGTCCATTAAAATATGTGTTTTTTGGGATCGTGTGTTGAGTTTGAGCTTCTGTCAAAGTCGCCGTAGGAATATAAGACCTGCTGATGGATTCTTGTGAGCGGGATGGAGAAAGCTTTCTGGTTTGGATTTCTGAACCACTTCCTCTCGCAGGAAGAAAATCCCCTTGAGGGTCTGATCTGTTGAGTGATAGCTGGTTTATGGCATCAGGGCTGACGGAGCCTGGAGGGATGGCAGTGGGTTGGTTCAAGGCATAGGCAAACTCATACAAACTGAAAGCACCGCCATCCTCCTTGAGCTCCATCAAATCATACACAAACCCTGACGAGTACTCATCGCCCAGTGGTGCCAGTGGTTCAACTGTGTCTGTCCAGTCATCCTTGGCAACCGATCTGTTTTCCCCAGTGATCATGCTGGGCAATGAACCCTGCAGTGCTGCAGGTTTGTTCTTCCTGTTATGCGCTGATGACGGTGACAATAATGATGATAACACCAGGGGAGGTGCCTCATCTCTACGTTGATAAGGAGACAGCCCCTGAGGTGACACCACCGACTCTGGAAGAGGTTTTGAGTCTTGAATTATTGGAGGTGTCTCCTTGTGTGAAACGTTTGGTGGTGAGGTAAGTTGTGCTGATGTATTAGAGCGAACCGTTGTCTTAACCAACACATGTGTTGAATTTTTCAACCTGGGTACATGCATGTTGCCAGCTGTGTGTTCGAATCCACCTGATTGTGTTGTGTACATAGGCCTGAAGGTGGATTTGAGTCTGCTTGGCTGTGCAGGTTTTGTGATGTGAACCACCGGCCTGGAAGGTGCTCTGGTGGATGCTGGGTCTTTTAATCCAGTCGGCCTCTTCCTCCCCTGCCAGATCAAAGGGGTGGAGATGAAGCCTAGGAAGGTCCAGGAGCTATGACGCCTCGGCCTTGGGAGGGAGGCTAGAGGTCTAGGATGAGGGGGTTCTGGTAGAGTTGGGGGATCTGGAGGTAAAAGTTTGGGTTCAGATGCTTTTTTTGTGAGAGATGGGGTTTGGGTCAGACTGGATACAAAGGACCTAAGATGAATGAAAGCTGGCCTAGTTTGTCTGACTACGGTCGCTGAATGCCTGAAGGATCTAGCTGTATTTTGGCGTCTTCTGTTGTGAGTAGCTGGACTGGCAGCCAGAGGCTTGTACTGTTCAGGCTGCTGAGGAGGAACGTTGGTTGTAGTAGTTTTGGTTGGAGACTCCTGCGCTGTTGCCAGGGCACATCAAACCAGACGCCATGATGGTGAAAAAGCAGGTTACAGATAATAAATACAAGTATTTTACAGCAAAAACCTCAAAGCTGTATTATACACAAAGGGTTTTAAGAAGCTCCTGATAACTTTACAACAGTCACACAGCAGTACGTGAAATAGTCACCGAATTTTAATGCAATTTTTTTTGTGTACAGCACAGACTTTCTGTTAGTCGGGACGACACAAGGCTACAAAATGAAAGTTACGTTTTGGCAACAAAACCTGTAAGGGACCATTGAGGGGGGGGCTTAATAGTCTTTGTTGAGGGGTGGGTAACCCAAAATGTTTTAGTCTGGGGGGGTCCTTAACTTTTGTCATGAAAACAGCAACATTTCAAAGTGCTTTAACCTGCTCCGGAGCAGGTTATTGTCAGGTTTGTCTTGTCTTGGTTTTTTGTCTTGTGAAGTTTCCTGTTTTATTTTGAAAGAGTAACTCCCCTCTCGTTTCAGGTCACTTGCCCTTCCTCATGTGTCCCTGGTCTGATGTCATCCCTGATTCCTGATTGTCTCCACCTGTTGCCCATTATCCCTCTGTGTATTTAAGTCCGTGTCTCCCCTTGTCTTGTGCCAGAGTGTTTCGTCTCTTTGTCCTGTCCAGAACCTCCAAGCCATGATCCATAGCCTTGCAACAGAATCTCCGTCACGTTGGTATTTTTGCGTTCTTTTATTCAAGTGCATTTAATTTCATAGCCTTGTTGTTTTTCCTCCCTGTGGAGCAATCTTTTGTTTGTACCTTTTAAATTTTGAATAGCTTAGTTAAGTTTGTAGCCTAGTTTCATAGCCTTGTTGTTTTTCCTCCCTGTTGAGCGATCTTCTGTTTGTACTTTTTTTATTCAGAATAGTGTTGTTTAAGTTTATAGCCAAGTTGTTGTTTTTTCACTCATACTCAAGTAATTCTCAAATAAAAACCTGTTTAACCTGCGTCTGCCCTGCATCTGAGTCCTCTCCCTTGCCCAAGCCTGACAGTTATGTTCCTGAAGATATCAACTTGGAGCAAAGCACTGCCTACTGACCAATCAGCTCTCTTGAAGACGGCATCAGCATTTGTAAAAGATCCCATGGAGCTTGGTGCGGGGGGGGGAAGCTTGGTGCATGGATCGTAAGCTCTAGTTAGTTAGAGCTAGTGTTCAGAGAGCGATGTTTTATATGAGAGATACAGATTCTCATCAGAGGGAATGACTTAATTGTGTCAGCGTACAGCCTACTTACCACTTTGAATTATGTTTTTATATTTATTTTATTTACTACCAAGTCTTATACCGCCGGGATTGCAGCTGAAAGAATTAGGCTCATGTTGTCATACACCACGTTATACATCTAAGCAACACATTCATTTGTTTAAAGTTATGTTTTGGGCCTTTTATTGCGAGAGGACATCGTGAAAGTTAAAGGGGCAAGAGAGGGAAGACATGCTTTAAAAGAGGACCGCAGGGCGGATTCAAACCCGGGACCACTGCAGGGAGCCTTGGTACATGGGGCGGTATCTCTACCACTGAGCTATCAGCACAGGTAATTTGTTCATTTAATCAATCAGATCTAGTAGTGCCATTATAACGGGGCAGTCATATTATACAACGATTAAATTACGGAGCAGATGTTCATCACATGATGTTATTGATGTGAAATATTAATAACCATTTATCACTCAATATTTGTGATATGACATATTGAGTTGATAAATTGTCAGGGGGGGGGGGGGTCATATTAATTCTGCCATGTTGATTGCAGTCATGTTAAAATAAATGATATCAGAGGGTGTTATGCATAAAGTGATCAGAGGTCCGAAAATCCCTTCGGTGGGTCTTAAAATAAATAACATACAGTCCCTCAGTTAGGTTGGCGAAAAACAGAATTTTGGACTTCAAATATTTATGTAGAGTTAAGTTTAGACAGCAAAAGAACATTAGGTTCAGGAAGTAAATTTACATTTTAAGTCCCTGTACACAATCACTGAATTTCAATTTAGTGACTTTTTCAACATCTGCCATGCTGTTATATCATATGAGCCAACCCAAATGTCCTTTAATCAAGACAAGTTTGAGTGTAAGAAAACTGTACCTTGATTATAAAAGTTTTTGATTTGATTTTCTTACAGAGGAAATAATATAACTAAAAAGACAGATTAAAAGCATAAATAATAGAAAACAAGTACCATAGGTGTAGAAACCAAACCAGATGATGAGATTTGATTGTTGTATGGATTAAATCAATAGTATGACAACAGGGAAAGCAGCTACAGGCAGTACAGATCAATCTAAGTCATTCAGAGCGATACCACATCAAGGCACCAGTGTGATAAAACAAGATAACAGCAGCAGGCAATATCAAAAACCTCCTGAGTGAGAAAAGTAGAATTGTGCAACTATGCCAAAAAAGAGAAAATATACCTTTCCTGGATTCATAAAAACGTAAAATGCAGATTTTTTTTTTTTTTTTTTTTAAATAGGTGGGAAGCATAAAGAAACCTTGGCTGCCAAACAAGTGAGCATCTTACCCCGGGAGGAAGCAGTGGAAACAGCTAAGTTAGTGGTTGGTTCGTTAGAAGTTACTAACAGCAGTGGAGGAGGCGTTCCTGGATGAGACAACAGGGAAAAGAGGAGAAGGGAGGATGTCCAAAGACAGTATAAGATAAGAAGGCATGATTGCAGTTTTAGGGCCCTTTTACACCTACCTCGTTTTTACTGTATGACCATGAAAATAGTTGGTTTCGGTACAGCCTGGTCAACTAAAAATGATCTTCCCATACAACGAAACATTGTGAATTAGATTCCAAGGGAAATGTATTTTATCAAGGGTTATGTTTGTTCTTGACTTATCACAATTTGGTTTCAAACGAGCCAGTGGAAGTTCACGTAGGGAGGAAGTCTGGGCGGGCCCTAAAACAAAGGACTTTCACCAGGAGACTGGTGTTGGTGTCCCGTTGGAACCAAGTAGTTTTGTTGCGTTTCAGTTTAATAGTCATTTGAAGACAAAACCTAACTAAGTAGTATTTTTCGGTTTGGTTTTGTTCGTTAACCACTTACTTAAAACTGCAACCGTTTGGACAAGAAAAAAATACTCTTCCCTGGAAACGTAATTGAGGTAGAAGTTCAGTTATATGGCAATGTAATATTGTAGCACTTGAGAGGACAGCAGACGAACCAATCAATTACAAGTATAGACGCATCTCATGTAGCTACGAGTCTATGGGCCCTAGTTTCGTGGTGCAGCGCAGGGTGGCGGAGCCGGCGTAATGCAAGTTTTGACCTGCGCAGCCTTGCGCAAGGTCAGTTTGGCAGTTTGGTGGATCGCCTGCGCCAAGATGGGTGTGGCGGCGCAGCAGGGGGAGGCGTCACAGATTCAGCTTGGCGTAGCGGAAGTTTCGTGGCAAAAAGCCTTGCCGAGACTTCGCCGAAAGCCCGCCAGCTCCAACCTGGTCTACTCTCAGCGCAAGGCGCAAATAAAGTCCATTCATTCAAGGCGAATCACAGCTGGCGGAGTGGAAGTTTGGCTGACGGCGCGCAGTGCGCACACGTCACCGAGACCTCACAGGCAGGTTTCCACAGTTCCAGGCACATTTAAATGCAATAAATAATCACAACAAACACTATTTAATGCAACTAATTGAATCAACACGTGAATTTATATCTATATAGATTGTCCCGTCACATCTGACGTCAGATCAAAGGCGGATGGCACGCGTAACGGAAACTCAGCCTCTCGGACCAAAACATCTCCCTCTCTCTCTCCTGTTTTTTATAATATCGGCATTGTTATTATTATGATACGCACGCACAGCGCGTGATGCGCGTGGTGGGAGCGGCGGCGCTGCTTCTGTCATCGGGTTGTCAAGTGACGGAACTTGCACTGAACCTCCCCTAACGCATTAAAGGAGAGGAGAGGAGCTCATTTGATTGGTGAAGATCTGAATCGGCTGTGTTAATCCCAGTCCACGCCTTCTTCTCCTCCCTCTTTCCCACTTGCGCGGGTGGGAGTGACGGGAGGTGTGCCTGCGCGAGCCTGCGCGGTGCACGAAACTTGCAAAGTCCAGGCGGACACACCCCGTCGGCGTGGCGCAGGTGCGCTGAGAGCTGACTGCGCCTGGTCTACGAAACTAGGGCCCTATAATTCATTAGTTCTTTAGTGTGCTCCCATCATTGCAACTTAAAACCAAAACTAACCATTGGTTCACACTTTTAGCTGTGAAAAGGCCCTCAGTGAGCATTGTGAAATTTAATCATTTATTTTGGGGTACGTGTGTTGTGAGAAATGTAAATTACAAGCAGAATGCAAAAAGAGCTACAAAAAAAAGGATCTTAATCACAACTTATGAACATTCGTCTACAGACAAACCTAAATCAAAGAAAGAATTAAAGATAATTTAATGTAAGTGGTTATTGTTGTGGTTTTATGACATATAATTAACAATAGCGACAATCACAATTAGTTAAAGTCCACGTTCCAACTATTGGTCCATAATGTATTTGCCCTGTTTACTTTATAAAACAGCCAAAAGTAAGCTCAAATTAAGTCAAATGTTTTCATGCATAAATATTGTTTCACCCACTGATACATGAGTATAAGCAATAACCTCTGTTGAAATGTTAAATGTCGAACATCATGTCTTGGGTTTATTCTTCACCATAATGTTTTAAGCAGGTTGAGAAATAAACTGAAACTTAAATTTAATTACATTTCCTTTTGTTCTAAATTGCTGGAATTTTACATCTCAGATTTATTGCTGTGTGGCTTTGAAAGGACCATGTTTATCCAAGAAAGAGGGCTGCAGGCCTCTGAAGCTCCATGTGTACAGTTCATTAACTATAAGCTTGTCAGTGATGGGAGACGGACCCGCTAAACGTTCACTGGTGCGGATTCAAACCCAATACCTGCCGGCTCTGAGTGCAGTTGTAACAGCATTAAGAGTTTTCTATGTAAAGCTAGTCCAGTACTGTTGATCTTACCATGCGCTGGGGGGTTAGTAGCTGGCTGGTTAGTAGGAGATGATGAAGCAGTTGGCATGCTGCTGCTTGTCTGTTGTGCTACAGGGAAGAAAACAACCACAGGATATCAGCTGTAGGTACACCGATCTGTGGACAGGTGAGTCGTAGCAAACACAGCAGCAACAACAACCTGTTAATCATGTTACATGTTGGGATGGAAACTGTAAAACACAGCTACATCGTGAGGACGACAACCAGAAAAGACATGTACATTGTGAGGACGACAACTAATGTACATTGTCGGGATAACAACATGTAAAAAGAGCTTGAGAGGACATCAAACCTAAATGCACAGCTACAATGTGAGCAAACAAACAGCTAAAGATGGAGGCATCTTTGACAGGAGCATGGACTTAGTCTCAAAGCTGATTGCATCAGGTTTTATCTTTGTTAAAAAGATGACATAATATAATATCCCTGTATCCCTTAGAGTAGCAAAAACATATTTGAAAGAAATAAACCGCTTATGATTAAACATCAACTGTTAACACACAGCCTTAATTAACTTGCAGATCCTAATTAACTTGCCATCAACCTGTTTTTAGTGCTGAGGTACAAGAAAAGAATGGGAGACTAATGTTCATGTATACAAAATTTCTTGACAATTTTGCTAATTTAACTGGCTGTGAGACTGTCCTTTTTACTCTTGTGACTATGTGGCCACTATGAAAAGTGCAGTCACACTAGAGGACTGTGCCACAAAAAACATTTGCATTTGAAGCTTTTCTCTCCTGAACACAATAACATTTAGGGCTGAAGCCTTCACTAATGACATTTACACCAACAAAGCAGCGAAGCAGATGAAGCCTTTCCGGCGACGGAGCTGGTGGTGATGGTACTCATGGTTGGGGTTAGTAGTGGGTGTGATGGGAGGAACAACCGGACAAATGAAAGGATACCCCAGAAGGACAGGGACCACACATGGAAAACAAAATGCTTTGAATGCTGAACTCAGGTACACCCAAAGCTTTTCTGACAATGCAACCCAGTCTCAAGGCAATTTGTTAAATATTGATCACATTTTATTTGAGTCATGTACATGGACCCACATTTTTTTGTGTGCGTCTATTTCAGCACAAAAGCAAATGCTAATAGAAAGTTAATAAGGATCTTTTTTCATGGTGAATGAATTAATCACATACATGACTTTCCAACATGAAAAAATGGAAACGTCGTGTTCGTGTACATTTATCAGTCAATTAAAATGTGACTATTTCACAAGCTGCCATGAGACTGTGTTCAATCTTGTCACTTCCAACATGCACAAACCTTTAACATGCTCATTGGTCAAACTGCCCTCATGCTTGTGTTAAAGTTCACTTTATGCAAAATGAAGCAGATTTTTGACTTTCTATGTTAAATATTTAAAATTCTAGTGAAGTGCACTTTCCCTTTGTCAAAATGTCCTTATATCCTAATCAGAGAACAATTTTCATAGATGCCTGCGAACATTCATTCACCATTTCAACTCAAATGGAAAAAGAAGGACAAAAGAGTTAATTAAGTAGTGAAGATTTGATGAACTCATTTTTTTTAATTAAGTGGTTGATAATATTTATCTTGTCCCTGTCCTCCTGAGTCAAACACATTCATACAGGGGAATTAATTTAAACAGAAGCGCTAGATAATAGTAGGTAGGTTTTGACTTTTTTCACTTTAAAAAAAAGAAATTCATGGGTCATTGAAAAAGTCAAACATTGCACAACTTCAGGGGGGCTTTTATGAGCAAAATCTCTTTAAAAGACCAAGGATAATTGTATTTGATAATAAACCGTACATTAATTCCATAAGAAGTCTACTGTTATCTTAAATGTACAGGAGGGGAGTAAAAGACTTTAGTTTCAATTGACACACATCAAGCGATAAACCATCACCGATCATCAGTACAAGTGAACAATACAAATGAGCTTTTTAAAAATAAAATAAAATGGAAGAAGGAGTTTGAAGAATAAGAGTAAGGGAGAAATAAGTGCTGGAGTGACAATAAGTGGAGAAGGAGGTGGAATTAGGAAGGAAGGAGGCTTAAGAAGCGACAATGAGGAGGGAGAAGGCCGCACGAGGAGGAGGAGGAGGCTTGCTTACCGTGGGTGATGGCATTAGTAGCATGGATGGTGTTAGTGGAGTCAGTGGATGGGGTGGCGGGAGAGGAAGCAGCTGGGGGTGGGGATGAGAGAGAAAGATGCAGCAGACGATGAATGTTTGTGAAGCTGCACGATCATCTTCACTGCAGAACCTTTAACAGTAACAAGGCGGCTCGCAATGGGGTCTGTTGTTTTCTAACCAAGTTACAACAAGAAACATGATACCTGGGGGTATTCCAGAAAGCAGGCTCAACCAACTCTGAACCTAACCCTGAACTCTGAGTCAACCAACTCTGAGATGGGCAACTCTGAGTTTTGGGTTCCAGATCAGCAGTTCTGAATTAGTTCAATCAACTCTGAGTATGTAAACTCTGAGTTACGCGCGTGCCTGCCGACTCTACAAAGCTATCATCAATGGCACTCCGATACTACGATTCACCATGGCAACCAGGAGAGAGTTGTTACATATTACTGAGTGTTTATGGAGAAAACAAGCTCATCCTTAGAAAGCGGAGCAACGTAACTGCATCAAAGTAGAGATAGTTTGCGTGGTAGACATTTACTGCCTGAATTAATGTGTATACTGAATGTAACCGTCGATTTATGTAAAGTTGATAACGTCATTATTTTTGGGTGTGCTTTTTAATACTGTGGTGTAATGTTTAGCAACACTGCCTACGGTGCAGGCGACGGGTTCAACTCCCGTATTGCATGAGTGGAAGTAGCAAAATGTACAAATCATATTTCACATATTAAACAGTAAATATAGGCTGCTATTTCAACACAGAAATGTCCTTAAATATTTCAGAAAACTCCTGTACAAAAAATCTCAAGAGCTCTGCAAAGAATCTGGATTATGTCCGTGATATGAAATGTTGAAAATGTGAGTCGGAGAATATTGTTATGTGATCGGTAGGAAAAATGGTAATTTTCTACTAAGTAATCAAAATCATCTCCCGACGTAAAGCTGCAAGAATCACTTTTACTTCCATATCGATGGTTGACGAGGAAACATCTTCCCATTTCTCCACAGTTGGTCCAGATTCCAGAAAAAGGGGGAGACATGTATGGAGCACCTCAGGGTTTGTTACTATGGTAACTGACCTAAAGGTTGAGTTCACTCTTTTTCTGGAACGGAAAACTCAGAGCATCCCTCTTCTCAGGGTTAACATACTAGTTTTGGAACACACCCCCGGTGTCTAAATTCATCCTTAAAGTCTGGATTTGCAGTGAATGCTTGTGCAGCCATGATATCAACAATAATGATGTACACACCAATCACAAAGGTTAGTGTTTAACTCAGTCGTGTGTGTGTGCGTGCGTGCGTGCGTGTATGCTGCTTTCTCTCCCTCTCTACCCTTCACCCCGACCACCTTTCTCCTATATCCCTGAATAGTCAACATGGGTAAAGGCTTATTTGTCATTCACTTAAATATTAGGAGCTTGCCACATAAAAATCATATTTTAAGGGCCTGGCTTGCCTAAAATAAACGTTTCTGTTTTCTGTGGGTTATTTATGTGGATTGATGGTGATTTAATACACCTTTTTAAACAAAGAGATTAGGCCTTGGGAAAGTTCCACTTGTCAAAGGACTCAGCCGACTGGGCTGTATATAAACATCTACAACTAACATGTACAACTAAAACAAGAAATGCTAAATCCAACTATTATAAAAGTTCCCTGTCTAATAACTTCAGTAATCCAAAGAAATTCTGGAATCCTACTGATGTTCAGCAGGCAATTTAATGGTACTGATCATGATGGTCTGAGGATCAAGTTTATTAGGCTGGCTCCTCATGTACTGGCAACTAAAGACCCTTTTCTATATTCAGTAGTATAGCAAGAATCACTGACAAACTAATATTTAATCAACTGTTTCAAATTTCAAACAATCAGTTCTGTTGAGTCCTGAGGTGAATTTTTCCTGTTAATTCATTGTTGAATGAAAAATGTCGATGCTACTGGTGTACTGTTGAAATCTGACATACACAATGATAATATCCATTACCAAACCTTGCATTACCATACCTTGTATGTTGAGGTCTGAGCCGCGAGATATTCTTTTTAGCCTGGTCGCCTAAAAACGACATTCCCACATAACAAAACTGCATTGTGAATTACGTTTCGATGGAAATGTATTTTGCTGTTGATTAATTTTGCTCTTGACAACACAAATGTGTTCAAATGAGTCTGTGGATCTCCATGTTGGGAGGAGGTCTGAGGAGGGGGCCGGGTCCAAAAACACAGGGCTTTTACCAGGAGACCGATGTTAGTGTCCCATTAAAAACCCATGTAATTTTTTGTTTAAATTTTGACGGATTTTAAAGCTAGACCATTACTAAACCTATCTGTCATTTTGTAGCATTTTTTTTGTTCTGTTGTGTTCGTTGTGTTTCAAACTGTTCTATTGAAATGAGGGTGCAGTATAGTTGTATGGGAACATAATTTTGTCGGAGACAAGTTTGGGTTTTGAGGTCTAGAGTTATGATAATTAAAAAAACTGCTTGTTCTAGTAGAGGCCAACAGCTGGGGGGAAATGGAAATCATATTTAAACAAAAACAGGAAAACACCCTTCTTTAAAATTCCATTTGAACCCACTCCCTTGATGTAATATTTTTTTTTTTTGGTTGTCTAGAGCAGTGGTGGTTATGCGACCCAAAAGTGGATCATGGACAGTGGGTCGCAGGCCTTTGCCTGGGCAAAATAAAAAAAAAATAGAGAAAAATCCCCTGCTTTTATTTTGAAGGGAATTTTTTTATGCCGTGGATAAAACAATATTTGTTCATAATAATATAGTGTTTGTTATATATTCAAGTAGTTGGACTTCTTTATTTCATGGTTGTGCAGGAAAGCAGTGTTGAGAATTTCCAACCAGCTCCTGGGTGTTGCTCTTTATATGACCCGGCACTCTGTCAACCAATCAAGTTCCAGGATTTAATGTAAAACCCTGTGAGCGCTCTCTCATGGCCTTTTGACCCACAAGGGCTGCCGTAGTCCATTATATTCCGGGACACAAGCTGAACCTTAATTTGCCCGACTCCCTTCCTCTTATGAGCACAATCCCACAAAAACTGACCTTTCAAAAATATCCCTCTGAGGCCTCTGAATCACAGGACAGTGTGAGAACTGACATTTAGAGAGTGGGGTTCGGTAACGTTGTCAGCTGGTCCCCAGCTACTGTAAGTTACAGATCACGTGTCTTTCTGTAGCAAAGGTGATTGGCTGAAGTGAGATGATGTGTGCAGGAACAGAATTCCAGTTTTAATGGTTTTGGCTGGGCAGTAAGGGGCTGAACGGCACCCTGGGGTGCTTTTCTTTAATAACGTTCTACACGTATGTTCCCATCAGGACACAGACAGGTCATTTAAGGGGAACGTCATCAACAAAGCTTGGACGAGACAATTCTTTTCACACTGGTTGGTGAGAGTGAGTGAGAATATACAAAAAAAAAACCTAAATAACTTTTATACAGAACAACAAAAGGTTGCCAGACCTGTTTGCATTAGTAAATTTGCAGTGTATATGGGTAGAGTTTGAGAATTTTTTTTGTCCAGAACTGATTGCTACATCAACCACAAGAAACACCCCTTTGTGTACATGGGTATAGCCTGCTTTTTATTTCCCTTTGCTGAATACAGAAGCAGAATAAGAAGAATGTTTAATCCCCACAGCGAAATTGCTTTGTAACACTTACTCATGATTGTAGAAGTTGTAAAATTATACAAGAAATAAAATTATGTAAAAAGTATCAGTATCACTATTGGTATCAGCGATACAAGCCTAGGAGGCCCTAAGGAAACAAGTGATATCACACATCACTATCCAACATCCATCTCCTTTTCTCTTCAAACTAAGACCTTCAATCGTTTTGCTTGTTTAGATTAGTATGGGGAAGTTTGGAGAACTAGAATATGTTCTGAGGTTTTGGGAACCCAACCTGAGTCTGGTTCAAGTTAGAGAGTGTCTTTATCAGCACATCCAGAATCCATTTCAGGGGGTTAAGCTGATTTAAGGGGTTCAGGAAACCTTCCCAACCAGGGCACAAAGAGCCGCCCCTTTACTTCCACCAGATCAGCATACACAAAAAGTGTCACCTGGTTGAACAGCACCTTCCAGGATCCAGTCAACTCTCGGGGAATCATCAGACACCACAGCTCATCAACATTGACTATCATAAATTGCTTCTTTTTTGCGCCTTAATAATTGTTAAACTCAACAAATAAAACATAACATCTTCCGAAAAAGGCTTTAGACTCACCTGTTCAGACTTCACCTCGACTCTGCATAGCATGACCCACTACCCCCCCCCCCCCCCCCCCAAAAAAAACCCCATACCTATAGCACTTTGATCATAGCACTGTTGTTCTTAAGGTATGTTTGCTGAACAGCTACTACTTTACACAGATGAGGACCTAACACTTGTTCTATTTTTTAGCTCTTACTTTATCGGCAATGATATGTTGTGGTTTCTTTCTTTTGACAAATGTACTTATTGTAAGTCGCTTTGGACAAAAGCGTCTGCTAAATGACCTAAATGTAAATGTAAATGTAAATACACTCATGGTATCTAAAGGTTTGTCTGACTTCAACTTGACGTTGAAATTGAATACATTTGTACACAAAATCCACCAGAAGTAAGGAGAAAATACAATGTTCTCTCCTTGTACCAGATCAAATAAAGGTGTGAAAGTGACCAACGAAATCTAACTTAACAGCCTGTTCTCCTAAAAATGACGTTCCCACACAACAAATCTGCATTGTGAATTAGGTTTGGAGGGAAATGTATTTAGTCATTGATTACGTTTGCTCTTGACGTATCACAAATGAGTCAGTGGAAGTTTAGAGGTTTAGGTGGTGGACTGAAAAACACAGGACTTCCACCAGCAGACTGATGTTAGTGTCCCATTAGACACAAGGGGCCCTAGTTTCGTGGCGCAGCGCAGGGCGGCGCAGGGTGGCGGAGCCAGCGCAATGCAAGTTTCGACCCGCGCAGCCTTGCGCACCGTCAGTTTGGCAGTTTGGTGGATCGCCTGCGCCAAGATGGGTGTGGCGGCGCAGCAGGGGGAGGCGTCACAGATTCAGCTTGGCGTAGCGGAAGTTTCGTGGCAAAAAGCCTCGCCGAGACTGCGCTGAAAGCTCGCCAGCTCCAACCTGGTCTACTTTCGGCGCAAGGCGTAAATGAAGTCCATTCATTCAATGCGAATCACAGCTGGCGGATCGGAAGTTTGGCTGACGGCGCGCAGTGCGCACACGTCACCGAGACCTCACAGGCAGGTTTCAACAGTTCCAGGCACATTTAAATGCAATAAATAATCACAACAAACACTATTTAATGCAACTAATTGAATCAACACGTGAATTTATATCTATATAGATTGTCCCGTTACATCTGACATCAGATCAAAGGCGGATGGCACGCGTAACGGAAACTCAGCCTCTTGGACCAAAACATCTCCCTCTCTCTCTCCTGTTTTTTATAATATGGGCATTGTTATTATTATGATACGCATCGGATCGGGTTGTCAAGTGACGGATCTGGCAGTGAACCTCCCCTAACGCATTAAAGGAGAGGAGAGGAGCTCATTTGATTGGTGAAGATCTGAATCGGCTGTATTAATCCCAGTCCACGCCTCGTCTCCTCCTCGTCTCCCACTCACGCCTTCTTCTCCTCCCTCTTTCCCACTTGCGCCGGTGGGCGAGACGGGAGGTGTGCCTGCGCGAGCCTGCGCGGTGCACGAAACTTGCAAAGTCCAGGCGGACACACCCCGTCGGCGCGGCGCAGGTGCGCTGAAAGCTGACTGCGCCTGGTCTACGAAACTAGGGCCCAAGTAGTTTAATTGAGTTTTGGTTTCGTTTCAATTTCATCATCATTTAAATACAAACCATGAAGTTTACAAAAACCTAACTATGTAGTTTTGTTGTTCAGAAGTTCTAACTATCAATTGATATTAGATGTCTTAATGACTCTTGATCTGAAAATCAAAACAGGTTATTATACTGTAGATTACAGTTGTTTTAATGGAAACGGTTAAACTATGATTTTAAAGATCCCATATTATACTGTTTTTCATCAATTTCACACAGCTGTCAGAGGTCCAACAACACTGGATTCGATATACTGTACATTGCCCCAAACCCATCCGTGGTCTTGAAATTCAGCTGTCTAAAAGTTGCTCAAATGAGCTCTGCTGAGAAAAGGCTGTTTCTGTGCCTGCACCTTTAAATGCTAATGAGCTCTGTCTGTCAACGCCTACTTGGAGAGCCACGGAGAGGATGCTGCTTACGCTAGCGGCAGCATTTGTGCTATGTGTCTCAGGTGAAGTTGCTGGGTCCCGTATGGTTGGGACAGATCCTTTTACGGGGGTCAGTGTGGAGGCAAAGCCAGCTTTGTACTGACCCTCGATACTGAAGCAGTCCAATGTGAAGTGGTTAGCACACACATACAAGCTAACACGAACCGTAACCGGCACATTGTCATTAAAAATAAAACACAAAAGACCAGACCCAGACCATACGGCGCTCTGTCGGACATGCGCCCCCGTTGTTCTGTCTGACCGGAGGCAGCAGTGAAGACGCACCAGAGCGCTGAGACAGAGGGAGGACTGTCTCCAGCTTCACCCGCACCGGGATTTAATCACGGAGCACCAGCTGGATCACCCAGCGCCACAACGGTAAGCCGAGCTGCGCTCTCCCTGCTGTGTTGCGAAACGCCCCCTCTTGGATATCTCCTATTATCAGAGGAGTTTGGCCTATCAAGAACCACCGAACTTCACCTCGGTGATAAACGCCCCTATTCGGATATCTCCTATCATCTGAGGAGTTCGGCCTATGCAAATGACTCCCTTCGTTTCGTAACGACGGGAGCTGAATCTGAACAGCCTGTAGGAGCGTCGTTGTACCAGTGGGGGGGGGGGCTGCAGAGACCATGCAGGAGTCGCTTGTTTTCCTCATCCTGGGAGTTGACAGGCTCAGGGAGGACCCGTTAAAAGGTGTAGAGACCAGAGAAACCCTGTTTTTCATAATATAGGACCTTTAAGGTCTAGTCTTTTCAGTTATTTTAGGGTCCAGCTGCTGAAGACAGTGTTCACCGTGCAGATGTGTTGGTTTTTCCTACCTGGGCAGCCCAGTCCAGGGGAGGCACAGCTGGTAATCAGAGGTGTGTTGCTGGGTGGGGAGACACCTTTGGGAAAGATAAGATTAAAAATGGAAAGGTTAATCAGTTAAAAGGATCAGGGGAAGTGGGTTTAATGTTGGCACACACAATTTTAATCAAGTGATATTCAGTTTCAGACATTTTGGAGGGTATCTCAGAATTGCATGAGATATTTGAGCTTAGTTGGTTTGTGTAAGAGATCAAAAACAAAAAATATCCCTCGCATTGTTTGAGTGACATTGAAAATGTTTGCTATTCTGAAATTGACATTATCCAAAACAGCATTTTAACATTTAGACATTTTTATTCTGCAGAGAACAAGATGTTAACATGACTTAACGCCTTTCCAGACTCAAAAATGATTTCAGGGACAAACTGCTTCCAGCAGCCGCAGATGAAGTGCTCCTCAAGTACTTTGGCCACGCGAAATGTAATCCCGTATAGTGATTACGGGATTACGAATGTGCTCAAGTGAACGTCAGTAAATCATCGGTGTGATTGGCCGAGTGAAGAAGCAGGAATTCACTAATCGTGGATGACGTGGTTCAAAAGAGGTGAGGAAAATCTCTCCATCACCTCTCATCCACCTTCATCCTCTCTTATTTACCACATTTTGTTCTCTTCCCCCTCCTTTCGTTATCTCCCTCCATATTCCCCTTCCCCTCTTCCTATCTCCATTCTACTCTGCTATCATCCTCTGAGCAGCATGTTGTGATTAGAGAAAATGAATTTGTGCTGCTCTGCAGACACTCTTTAAGCTCTTCAACAGGATAAAGTGTTGGAGGCAGACAAAGACAACCACCGCTAATAATGAGCCACAATGAATCTATTCATTAGGCATCAGGTTGGATTCTGAAATGTTTTATCGGCAAGAAGAGAAGCACACAATTCCATGGTTTTAAGCCGTTGGATTTCATGTAGGGAAAGTAATATTGAGTGAGTGGCTCAATTGACTGAAAATGAAATAATTTCCCTTCAGTGTAAATGATTATTTCCAAAAGGCATGTTTCCTCGGCGTCACTACAGCGACAGCAGCTGATAAACTGTAATTAATCTAATGACTCAACGCCAGGCATCGCTATTATCACTAGAAAAACATGCTGATCATCTGCAGGGACAGAAGCTGTTACAATTGGCCGAAGGTTTTCAATGTGGTTCAGGGGTTAAAGTTGTATTCTGACATCTATAACACTGTGGCATTCTGACTAAAACACATCTCATTTAGCTTGTCCATGTACTGATCCTGACACAGTATCTGGGTGGACTTTAAGGCAAATATCTGGGTCTGAGCTGCAACAGAATTTAAATTCTGTCTTTGTGGCCTGGCAGGTTCACTGATGAATTACAGCAACTCTCTTTCCTCCACTGACCATCTGTGCATTTAGATTCAAGCAAATATCCAAACACATTTGTTTGGAAAAGCTTCTTCAGTTGTTGTTGGTGGCAACAGAGATAATAATAATAATAATTAGTGAAGCTGACAGAATTCTCAGTGCTTGTGATATAACTTTCAAAAAGTCATTTTTATCTCCTGATTATTTACAGAAGATCATTCCTGCTTTTATTTCATCTCATTAAGACCATTGCATCTCTCTGTATAGCTGCCTCAATTTTTTATTCAATAATTTAAACTGGCACCAAACTTATCTTCTCCCGGACCAAATGGCAACATGAGGTTAGCGGGAAAAAAAAAAAAAACTCTACAAAACCACATAGTTAGGTTTCAGCAATTAAGCTACTTGGTAAGGAAAACATCATGGTTAGGCTTTACATGACTGAACACCAAACACAATAAAAGTATCTGGTTCACAAGGGACAAAGCAACAGTCTTGTTGTTGAAATCCCTTGTTACAAATCAACTTTTGTGTTCAGAGGAAACATAGTCTCCTCTCATTACATGCTGTCTTCCAACGTAGGTTCTGTACTGGCAGTAAGACTCAGAACTGACTTTAAGATATTACTGATTTAATAGCACAGAAAGCTATATTGCTGACCTTTCGTTTTGTACTAAAACTGAAATATCTATAATCACAACTAAATGCTCGAAACAAAGTCTGAACCATCAAACAGCCCTTTGAAGAAGTGAGGCCTGAAGGGACAGTATTTTCTGTCTTTCCAAAATTGTCCTCACTGTGAAGGTCTGACATGTCCCCACAAAGATAGATGTACAAGTTTACACTCACACACACACTCTCACACACACACTCACATGACACACACACTCACACACACACACGCACACACAAACACACACTCACATGCACACACACACACACACACACAGCTTGACAGGCACCTGGCGTGGGCTCCTTCTCTACCTCCATCAACACCAGCCACATAAACAGACCAAAGAGGAACATAAAAATGGCTTCAGGTGGTCCAGAATGCTTTGCTAGGCTCGTAAAAAGGTGAATATAATGAACCACGTCTCTCTGTGTGAAAAAAATTACTACTTGGAGTAAATGGGATGTAGCTGGAAAAATACAGTCTCTGATTTATGTTCTGATTATTTCTGGTCATAGCACCCAACTCTATTGCATAATTTAGACCATGATTCTTTCCTAACCTTAACAACACAGGAATCAGTTTGTCTGCTGCTCCAAGAGATGACAGCATCAGCAATTTCAGCAAAAAGAGCATTTGTTTAAGTAGAAGTATGCTTTCACTTCCAACCAAAAACTGATGCTTTGCTCAGTTAATGGTTTTGTTGGTGTCAGAGATGGTGTGTCAGTTCTTTGCTTGTTACAGCATGTTCTTTCAAAATAAACTTCTGCATTCACAGGAAACATAGTTTTCACTCACAACATGCAACATCTTTTCAATACAAACTTTAGGTTCTGTAGGTTTAATTAGTATTCAGAATGACTTGGTTGGGTTTAGGAAAAGATCCTCGTCTGTTAGTTAAAGGTCCCATATTATGAAAAACAAGTTTTCTCTGGTCTCTACACCTAAACTGGTCCTCCCTGAGCCTGCCAACTCCCAGAATGAGGAAAACAAGTGACTCCTGCATGGTCTCTGCATACATTTTTTTTGTATGATTTTATGTATTTAGGTTAAAAGCAGACGGTAACCTCCGGTTCTGAAAAGTGAAGCCAAAGCTGATGTGCCTTAAACGTGCATTCTCTCTAGTGGCCATTAGGGGGCGACACCTCTGACTGAAAAAATATGTCTGATTGCATGGAAGTCTAAAATTATTCTACTTCTCTCTTGATTTATGATCTCAGTAAACATTGTAAACATGCATTTATGGTCTCAATCTGTAGTTTAAAGACTTCTTCAATCCAGCATGATGTTCATTTAGTACATTATGGTCCATTAAGAGTCCAACACACCAGAAAGCAGGGGATGCTTTAGGGGCGGGGCTACCTTGTGATTGCTCCTGGGGCCTTGTTACCGTCGATACCAATGCAGTTAGTTCCTAAGATGACTTTAACACTTAAAGCTGTAAAGTTGACCTTTAATTATGAAGCTAAATTTGGTGCTTCACACCAGAATCCAGATGGATCCAGATCCAGTAAGATTGCTGCTCGCAGTGCCGCTTTGCCGCCACAGTCCAATATGGCCACTACCATCACTGGTTGCAAAAATTCCAAGATGGCAAAATTCGGAACTTGACCCTTCCCAAGTCCACAAACCAATGGGTGAGGTATGGATAGCTACAGCTACTCCTTATATAGAGTCTATAGTTGAATGCAACTCCCAACGTAATGTCTTTTAGCTTAACCCTTTCAAGCAGTAAAACTTGGTCTCCAGTATCAAAGTTAAGGACATTTGGGCATTTGAAGACAATGTTGGGTGCTATCACGTAAGCATAAACAAGTATAAAGTAAAAGCAATGACAACATTTTGATTTCAGAGGTGGGGGGGACACAAGTATTTTTAATAAAACTCTAACTCTTTCAGTTCCCTGTGCTTTCTAGTAGTTCTTCTAGTTTTCTATTGCTACTTTTAAGTTTACTGTTCCCTTTTTTTGGTTTGACTGGTTGTAAAGCATGTAGCAAAACATTATCACCCAATTCTAATCCAATAGTAATAATATATACGTGTTGTTTTTCTTCCTGTGTGCATCCTGTTGGGCGAACAACATCTACAGCCGGCACGATCTCCTTAAGATAGGAGTTTGTTACGGGCGGAGTGTTACAGCCGAGTATCTCCGTTCTTACAACATTCCGGCGGCTATAGCGAGAAGCCCCGGCTCTCCGTGGATTACCATCCCCGCGGGGTGGAGGCGAAGGCGGCGCTGTGAGATAAAGCAGAAGCGAGGCTGCCGGGCTGGCGCGCTAGCCAGACTACAGAGGCAGCCACACAAACCACCGCTCCCGAGCCTTTTTCTCACGAACGCCAGATCCCTCACAAACAAGATGGATGAACTGAGGCTACAGATGACAACTAACAACACTGTGAAGGACATGTGCATTCTGCTGATCACAGAGACCTGGCTTCACTCATCCATCCCGGACTCTGCTATCGCGCTAGCAGGCTACACTGCACAGCGTCATGACAGGACGGGTGTTAAAAGACTGTGCGGACCACCTGGCTGGAATCTTCACCAAGATCTTCAATCAGTCCTTGTCCCAGTCCACTGTCCCAGCCTGTCTGAAGTCCTCAACCATAATCCCCCTGCCCAAGAAACCCCACATCTCCTGCCTCAACGACTACCGGCCAGTGGCACTCACCCCAGAGGTGGCGAAATGTTTCGAGAAACTGGTCAGGGGTCTCATCATGTCATTCCTGCCCCACAGTTTGGACCCACACCAGTTTGCATACAGAGCAAACCGGTCAACAGAAGACGCTGTAGCTGCAGCCCTCCTGCACTGTCCCACCTGGAGCAGCAGGGAAGCTACGTACGAATGCTTTTTATGGACTACAGCTCTGCATTTAACACCATCCTCCCCCACAAACTGGTTGACAAACTGGGGGACCTGGGTCTGCCACACTCCATCTGCATGTGGATTAAAAGCTTCTTGACAGGACGCAGCCCGAGAGTCAGAGTGGGGCACCATACATCTAGGGCCCTCAGCCTCAGCGCTGGCTCCCCACAGGGCTGTGTGCTGAGCCCGCTGCTCTACACCCTCTACACCTACGACTGCACCCCCGCCCACCACAGCAATGCCATCATCAAGTTTGCGGACGACACCACAGTAGTTGGACTCATCTCCGGAGGGGATGAGTCTGCCTACAGGAACGAGGTGGAGCTGTTAACAGGGTGGTGCAGGGAGAACAATCAAGATAAAGAAAAAAACGGACATCCCACCACTAATCATCAGCGGGGACTGTGTGGGGAGGGAGTCCATATTGAGGAGAACCTGACCTGGAGTGTGAACACCTCTGAGCTGCTGAAAAAGGCACAGCAGAGACTGTACTTTCTGAGGGTGCTTAGAAAAAACAACATCACCCAGAGACTGCTAGTGTGCTTCTACCGGCACAGCAGCTCAGAGGAAAGCGCTCCAGAGGGTCTTTAACACCGCCCAGAAGATCATCGGCTGCCCTCTCCTCACTCAAGATGAACTGCACAGTTCCCACTGTCTCAGGAAAGCGTCAAACATTATAAAAGACACTTCACACCCTGGTCACTCCCTGTTTGAACTGCTGCCGTTAGGGAGACGCTACAGGTCACTCAGGACAAGAACCAACAGATTCAGGGACAGCTTCTACCCCAAAGCAATAACTATCCACCCATCCATCGTCTACCACTTATCCTGTATTTTTAGGGTCGCGGGGGGCTGGAGCCGATCCCAGCTGTCATTGGGCGAAGGCAGGGTACACCCTGGACAGGACGCCAGTCTATCACAGGGCCAACATGCAGAGACAAACATTCACGCTCACGTTCACACCTACAGGCAATTTAGAGTCAATTAACCTATCCCCATCCTGCATGTCTTTGGACTGTGGGAGGAAGCCGGAGAACCGGAGAGAACCCACGCTTACATGGGGAGAACATGCAAACTCCATACAGAAGGAACCCAGGGCCGACCCGGGAGTCGAACCCGGGACCCTCTCGCTGTGAGGCGACAGTGCTACCCACTACCACCGTGCAGCCAGCAATAACTATATTAAATAAATCAAAATACACATAAACACAGGCTGCTAAAAATAAGGGATTGTGCAATTCAACAGATGAAATGTTTTATAAATGAATGGATAAATGTTTTTATTTATATAGTCTTTTATCATTTTTACTGGATGTGAATGACACACCGACTGGTTTTTGCATTTTAATTTCGTTGTACGTTACAATGACAAATAAAGATTCTATTCTATTCTATAACAACAATAATAATACATTTTATTTATCAGATTATTGAGAACTTTGTAAATGATGAGGAGGATCTTGAAGTGGATATGCTGCTTTATTGGGAGCCAGTGAAGGTGTTGCAGGATGGGTGTAACAGATTTCTTTGAGTAACTTACACTTTGACTTCTAAAGAAGTCTCTTATGTCCACTTTTCTTTTTTTAGACATCGCACACGGACACCGATTCAAACGTTAATGTAAATGAAACCTCTGATATTACAATCCTTTGAGCTGACGTGAACTAACTTACAGTAGCAGACTCCTCTAGGACTCCTGACCGCAGACTAGCAGACCGGTGTGCAAGCAAGATGGAGTGACGGTGGGGACAGCCAATCACACAAGAAACGGCAGAGCCAATCGAGGAGCTTGTGGGTGGTCTAAACTAAGGGAAACGGGCTTCAGCTTGAGCGGTCATTTTCCGCTTGGTCCTAGTGCTTGACGTGTCTCTGTTTACTATAGCGTAACATTGTTTTTGGATGGTAAAAAGTGCAGAGGACCAAAACGGCCTTTTGAAAAAGTGCAGGGGACATGTCCCCTGTGTCCCCCCCAAATTACGTCTGTGAGTAAAAGAGTTCAGTTTGAAGGATGTTGAGTCAACTACTCCAACGATATTTATTGCCACTCAGCCAGCAAGACCAGATCTGATCTTTAAGACGTTCATAAAAACGTGTCTCCAAGACTTTGGCAGCAAAAAGGAACATAACTGTTTTATAAACAGTGAAAATCTCAATGAAAGCAGAGAGAGAAACAACACTCCATTAGCCAGGAGCTATACAACTTCCATGATTGAAGAATGGAACATGTAAAAGTTTGTGGACTCTAAGACTGTAAATAACCTGTCAAACACGTAACCTCACTGATCGGGTCCAATCATTCCTGGGACTCCATGAAGGACCTCCTTGTAAAGCATTTCACTGGGATAGCTCCCACAGTGCTGCACTCTTTCACTGTCTTCAACTCTGTGCACATAATGTGTTTGTTTCATTATTCCGTGACCCCGATTTAAACTATTTGTACAAAACCTGTGAACTGTTGGTGACAGGAGATCATTTCTAATCTCTGAGCAGCAGACAGCTGTGAATGCAGAGTCAATATGATGCCTTTTGTTTTCCCAAACTAACCCTGTGTTTCTGTTTACTGCTGCTGCAATCAGCCTGTTCCCCTTCAGGGATCAATTAACTTCATCTCATCTTTATTTATTACTAATTCTGTAACCAATGCTGGCGTACAAGCCTGGAAAATCTCTGCTTTCTGATGAATATCTCGCTATATTTGGATCCTACAATAGTGAAAACAGTCCAAAACACAAAGATATTCAGTTTGTTGATTATATTTACATGCACACTCACATTCCATTATTATGGCAAATATGACAATATTCCTAATTTAATATGGGTCATGTAATCATCATATTCCATTTGCATGTTCTAAATTAGGCCTCATTCTTAATGGAGTATTTTGAGATAAAAAATACGTCCTTTTTCCTGTTCACGTGTGGACATGGGATTCCCTGGTGAGGATGTGGCTCCTCAGATAGACCAGATGATGCTGGTAAGAATAGGGACAAAGAAAACTAACGTAACATAATGTGAACAGAGGACTTAAACCAGGATGTGAATTGTATTGTTTGTGTTTCACTTTCACTTAAGAAACAGGTGTTTCCTGTACTGTCCTGCAGGCCACGTGTTTGTGGCTCGCACATGTGAGATTTAGTCATTTTAACACAAACAAATAAATAAATAAAAAACAAAACCTCTTTTATCCTGAACCAAAACAGTTTTGTTTGCAGATGTACTGCAGCCACACTGAGGGCTCATGACAAGGCGCTGCTACTTGATGAGTCGGGAATGAGAAGAGAGTTTTTGGTGCAGAACAAGTTTGGGGACGGCCTGCAGCACTCTGACAGGAAGTCTCATTCTGACTTTTCACTTAGCACATGAACCTGAGCTCAGGACCTCAGAGCGTTTTTGAATATTTTACCTGAACATTGGCTGCACAACTGTAATACAACTGTCCGAACATGAAAAACACTACATCTGTGGGAAAGTCAACACTATTGCACATGTTCCTCCATGCAGCAAAGCTGGTAGCACAAGCAGACGTATACAATCAGTGTTAGCCACCAGTTGGTGCCGCAGTAGTTAAGTGAATGCAATGAGGGGAGCAGACTGTAAAGAGAAGGACAGATTATTCAAAAGAATGCATCGGCATTTGGTCATTTCACAGAAAAATGTTATTGGAGATATCACATTGAGATCAATGAATCAAGGAGGCGATCGGTGGAGAGCTGGTTAATTACACAAACACAGCTGACAGGTTTGACATCAAATTACAAGACCATTCATTTTTAATTAAGGCAGGGCATACATCACCATGTAATAATGGGTTGAACATGGAGGGTCGTTCACTGAGGCAATCAGCCAGGCAAGCACAACGTGAAGGTCTGAAAGTCCAGGGATTAGACATATACCATATCAACAAACAAACCAAGAAAGCGCTGAGTGTATTTTCTTCTTTTTTTTTAGCAGTGTTTTTGTGGACTTAACCTGCATTATAATTAGGGTTGGGCATCATTTGGATTTTACCGATTCCGATCCCGATCCCAATCCTCTGTTTCGATTCCTGTTCTAAACGATTCTCGATTCTGATTCTTTGAGGTGCCAATACTCACTTTATTGATGTGCTTTTTTAACAGTAACATCAACAATGTATCCACTGACATTTTAAGTTGCACTTGAAAACTATGTCCTGATAGAAAATACATGTTTTTATATAAAAAAATAAAGATAGTCTTTCTTGACTTCACTTAACTTAAATAATTGTTTGCATATTGTAATGGCAGTAACATCATGAATGAACATTTTATGAATATTGAACCAGCATTAGAGGAGCAAGGATTGGTTTTATGAAACAAATGAGCACAGTCCTCAAGTATGAGTGGCGTGATGATGAAGGGAGGGGGCGGGGCCAGCAAGCAGCGAGACATTTCTCCACTAAACACTCAAGAGAGACTCCGTTCGCATTTCAGCACAGACTGAGTTGGCAGGAGCTCCGTGAAATCGAGAACTCGTCTTGTTTATTCACACACTGCGCCTTTTCACTGTCACCGGGCGGGACCTGCTCTTTTAATGTGGTTGTGCCATGCTGTGACTCTAAATGTTTTTTCAAGTTTGACGTTGTATTCTTGAAAGTAGACAACACTTTGTTGTTAACACAGAGTGTACAACGAACCTTTATGTTGCCATCTTTTGCTGAGATGAAGTCGAAATAATGCTTGTATTTCCAGCTGGAAAATGAGTATCTCTCCCCCTCCATTGTTTACGTTTCTGCCGGTATAGCCGACTACACGCGACCGTCCGTGAAGGTGTCGGCTAACATACGTCACCCCCCTGAGACGCAAGAAGAAAGCAGATCTTTTTTTTTTACTGACAAAAATAGTAACGCACCGTGTAAAGTAACTTTAATCTGACTATTGGTTTGGCAATAGTAGCGCGTTAGACTACTCGTTACTGAAAAAAGTAGTCCGACTACAGGAACGCGTTACTAAGTAGCGCGTAGTTTTCCACATATGTTGCACTGTGCTAATCCATCTTTGTTCAAATTAAAATGAAGCCAGACTTTCGAGCGGCGTCTTCTTCTGCCATCCATGTTGAGTGAGTGACGTTCTTCGTTCTAGCGCGGCGTCTCCGCACGCCGGGCGGAGTAATACAAACAAACTAGTGCGAGCGGAGTAAAACAAACAAACTAGTGCGGACGTTTAAGAACCGAAAAAAAAGGAACGCAATTCCAACAGCTTCTTAACGGTTCCGGAACCGGAGGTTAGGAACCGGTTCCTATTTGGAACCGGATCTCGATGCCCAACCCTAATTATAATACATAAATTAAATCCTCAACAATCGTTTTAATGTGAAATAAAAGAAATAAATATGCATAAAAATCGAATAATAAAAAATAAAAAGTAATAATTTATTTGACTAATTACTTTAAAGGCGCCATATGTAAGAATGTGGCCAAAAACGGTATGACACTCAAATTCAAAACACTGCGGCGAGTCGTATCTGCCTCCCCCTCCACCCCCTCCCCTCCAGACTTGAGGTTGCCAGAGCTGTTGGCGTATCCTCCGTCAGCAAGCTGGACGGTGGCCGGACAGCCGGATGCCCGTTACAGGACAGTGCTGATGATGCTAGCGTTAGCTGTGCTGCTAACGTTTGTTTCTATGATCGAAATGAATAACGTTGTTCATGGATGACGGAACTATTTTCTGAGAGGGGGGGGGGGGGGCGGGATTTTTGTTGGGAGGGTCAGGGGAGAGATGAACACAATGATTAAGTGGATAAACGGTCCGTCTAGGCTACGTTGCGGACATCCGACTTTCGTTTTGAAGTCAACAATCGCAAAAAGGATAACGAGTCGTTTCCCGTTTTTCGCTTCAAAATAAAAGAACGAAAAACGGAAAAATTACTCGTATCCCGTTATTCGTTTTAAAAACGGAGAAACGGAAAACGAAAAATCGTTAACTGATATTAGATATTGTGTTAATGAATGGGATTTGGGGATTAAATAACAGTGCCATTTTTCATTCCAGATTTTGCCGTAGGCTACGTCTTTTTTACCCGGAAGGCGCTGTTATGCCGCGAAATTACCTGAAAGCCTACTTTGAGACATTTAGGGGGAGCTCTAAAACACTGTTCATAAACGCTCTGACAGCGTCTGACGCTCGCGTTTTGAAGTAAACCTACTGTTTTAAACACACACCAAAAGCGTTATGACGCGGACATAAAAGCGGAGCCTCCGCCTGATCGCTGCCGCCACTCAGCTGTTGATCCCGGGAGCCGCTCCGTGAGTCGGTGTCCAGCTCATGGAGCCTGCTAACAACAGCGATTGATTAACATAGTGTAGAGTTATGATTAGTAATGGATAAGTCTCTCCTGCTTCCTAGAGCTCTTTTGGGTTTCGCTGCCTCCGCCATTGTAGCTCAGTCGAAACTGGCAACCCGTGGTTGCTCGGCAGCTGAGACTCTACTGACTGCAATGATTTGTAGACACCAGTGGGTGGCGCCACGTGCCAAAACATGTTTTCAAAACATAAACATGATTTGCGGTCCGCAAAAGATCTTTTTAAATGCGAATATTTTGGCTGTACTGTTGTTGTTGGTGAGTTCAGTATGTTATATGATCATTATTTCTGAGTCTCTATGACATATTAGGATGATTTTACGGCCAGTTGCTTTAGATTTCTTACATATTGTACCTTTAAAAATAAAAAGGGAAATTAATACAAAATGAAATAAATGTAAACAGAATGTATCTTGTGTGAATTTTAGGTTATATTCCCCTTTTAAATGTACGTATTGTGTATATAAATGCTCATTCCAATGGTTTTAGAATCATCGGGTCTCATTCATGAAACGTGAGCAGAGCAAATTTGTGTGTAAACAGTTCACAGAGGGAAATGTACGTGTTTCATCATTCATCACAACGTTAGTAGCTCCAAACTTTTCATAGCTACTATCATCATGCTCTATTATAATCTCAATATGCAGATGACTTTAAAACTGTATTTTAATCATGATAAAAGATTAGAATAATAAGAAGAAAAATATATAACACATTTGGCTTAAGTAGTGGGCAATTTGCATATTTAAGCTTTAGATGAGGTTTCTTAAAAATGTGAATGGGTTCATTAAATTGACTTATTATCCTGTGTTGTCTAGGCTACATATTTAATAATAATATTAATTCATATTGTGTATTAATATTATTATTATTCATTATTAATAATACATAAATCACCACCGTACTAAAAACCTCCATGATTCATAAACGCTGTGTAAAAATCTGATTTGATTGTAGACGTGTGTATGTTCATGCATGATACAAGACGGAAACAATGAAACAATAATTAAATAAAGAATTGCAATTGTAACTGAACAAATAGAGACAGAATCATGCATTTTTCATTCTTGAAAACCACTGCAGGTTTCCAAATTTGTCAAACATGCATCCATGCACGTGCACACACACACACACACACGCACAACACAACTCTTCAGAGGGTAAAGCATTTGCAGGAAGTTGAAAAAGTGAAACCGCTGTGGCTAACCTGTAGCTGCTGCTACATACCCATTTACGGTGCTTTAAAGAAGAGGTACAGTACCACACACCACTAGCGGCGCCAGGATTTTGATTGTGGGTGGGCCACAAGAAAAGTGAATGGGCCAATTAAAATAAGCCAAAAAAAAAAAAAAAAAAACGGGGTCTGTTCTGTCTGAAGGTGCGTGTCCACAGGCAGCGGTGTTTCCCCGCGTCCCATTCATTGTCTATGTGAAAAGCCGTGCAATGCATTCTGGTAGCGTTGCGGCGAATGTCGAGAGACGGCGCGCGAGTTGGCCGCACCTCATTTGCCTAAAGTTGAGGTCGAATCTACTTTATGCTAATCAGAGGCGCCGGGCTCGACTCGCCTCCTCGGGAACGCTCGCGAACGCTCGCAAAAATCTGTTGTTTAAAGGACAGCGCCTGTCAATCATCCTCTAGTGGCAGCCCACCAAGCGTGCGATACTGGGAAGCGGCGCGTCCACACGCGTTTAAAATCGCCCCTGTGGACACGCACCTTCATTTCTCATCTCAAAGCTTGCGCGCCAAAGTCATTCATTTTATTGGATCACTTGCTGGTGACGATGCAGCCTGTGGGCGGGCTTAGTAGTCCACACGGGGTAGAAGATTGGCTGAGAAGCCTTCACTCAAAGCTTTCCTCAGGCTGCTTATTGGATGAACAGCTAGAAAGAAAATCACTCACTAATCAGTAGGCATGAGTCAAAATGGGCGGGCCCAGGCCTAAAATGGGTGGGCCCAGGCCCACCAGGCCCAATAGTAGCGCCGCGCCTGCCACACACACACACACACAGTGTACTCTTGCACTCTCTTTCATGGTTAATACTTAAATATGGTAAGAAAACACTTGATTCTGTAAACTTGGTTTCAGGTCTTTAAATGTTTCAAAGAAATGTGTGTGTGTGTGTGTGTGTGTGTGTGTGGGGGGGGGGGGGGCTGGGGGTTTAGAGCAGAGCAGGAATCAGGAAGCTGGTTGGTTGTCAGCCAAAACTGGTGGCTTGAGGCAATTAACTTACCAGCCGCAGTCAAAATGTACCAGACTTTGGCTGACGTCTGGTTGTAATTTTCCACCCTGATAGCAGACAGACTGAAACACTTAGTTTTTGCTTGGTATAATACAGTGTGTGTGTGTGTGTGTGTGTGTGTGTGTGTGCGTGCGTGCGTGCATGCGTGCGTGCGTGCGTGCATGTGTGTTGTACTTTACATAATAGCCCATCACCACAACCATCTAGATCTCCTGATTTTTCTTTGCTGCATTTCTTTGCTGAGACCTCGTTAACCGACATTACGGCCTGCGGCTGTTTCCGGTACTCACTGCAGCTGAGCGTGGTGTCGGTCTGGGCCAAGCTGGATGGGATGGTCCAGTGGCTGTTGTCCCAGTCGATGACGTTGCCCACCGCGTCGCAGCTCAGCGCATTGAGCTGCTGCACCGTCATGGCGTAATCCCACAGCCGGAGGTTGTAGATGTTCCCGTTGAAGCTGTGCTGCCCTGAAAACACAGAGCATCACAGGGGTCAGACGTGTCAACCAGCACACGTGTCGGCGTTGGTCAGGCAGCATTTCAGCAACGTTGCAAATCATTGGGCAGCACTGTTGGAGACTGATGTTAGTGACCAGTTAGAACCAAGTTGTGTGTCTCTTTGTGTTGTTTTCTATCTCTTTGCATCTGTGCAGTTTTATTTTTCTTTGTGGTCATTTTTTATATCTTTAGTGTCACGCCCAATTTCCACTGCATGCGTCTCCGCTGCGGTGCGTCTCGGATCCGGCTTTGGTCCGCCGTCCGCCAATCCCCACAGGATGCGTTTGAGTCCGCCACAGCGCAGTCCGGCAGAACAACTGTGACGTCGCGAGACCTCGCGATAATACGTAATCGCGCGAGACTGCAGTTAAAGAACTCTGAAAACCTCTGACCTGTTGACTCCGTACCTGGCCCCGCCCATTCTGACGTTTTTGTGACGTAGTTAACTGAAATATGATCCGTCGTCAAGAGGTTTTATTAACACAAGTGTTTTATTTTGAAGTAACCGGATGTTTTATTGTTGAGTATGTACCGAACTTCCTGTTTTGCTATATTTGCTCTGTGCTGAATTGCTGCACCGTGGTCCGGCATCCGCCAGAAATAGAAGCCCTCCGTATTTGTTGCGGAGAGCAGCGGACTGCCGGAGCCGAGACGCAGCGGACACGCAGCGCAGCGGACCTGGTGGGGATTCACCCATAGACTATAGTGAAACGTATCTGCTCCGCTGGCGTGGCGGAGACGCAACGCAGCGGAGACGCATGCAGTGGAAATTGGGGGTTATTTACATTCAATGGTTTTGCCCCATTTGTAGTGCTTTTCTGTCTGTTTATGCTTGTTTTGTGTCACGTTGTGGTCATTTTCCTTGTTGTTGGTCTCTTTGGGTCCTTTTTGTGTCCCTTCGTGTTTTTTTCTTTTCTTTGTGGTGGTTTTATGATACTTTTAGTCATTTGAGTCTCTTCCTGGTTGGTTCGTCTCTGTGAGTGACATGGTAGGTCCATTTAATAATCCATCCATGGATGTCTTAGCTGCAGCATTGGTTGTATCCATCTCATGAGTATGATTCTGTGATTTGTATTTGTGTAGCTATGAGAAACAGTGTACGAAGTGTTCTGGAAAAATATTCTGACAATAAAGTGAAATCAAATACCATGTCAGATCAGCCTCATCTAGTCTGCTTTGAATCTATGTTTCCAGGCCCTCTTTAGACCTGCAGATCACCAGTCACCAGCTGAAAATGCTTCAACCAACCCGAGATAGTTCCTTCGTGACCGATCTTACCTCCTAACCGGAACTGTCCTCCAGCTGGCACAGAGTGTCCACTTGAGGTGGAGCAGCTCTTGGCCCAGTTGTTCCCATTGAAGTAGACCGCCACCTGGCCGTTGGATGAAGTCCAGACGACACAGAAAGGCCTCATTGAGGAGGTGAAGTCAGTGGAGGAGATGATGGAGTCAATGGGACACTCCACGCCGTCAACAATCATCTTCATGCCATTCTGGTCGGAGCCCAGACTCAGAGCCACGTTGTTGCTGCTGTCATAGTAGGTGAAGATCCACTCTTTCTGTTCAGGACCGCAGAAACATGTCCAGGACATTAAATACAACATCATCCATTCATTTATTTATTTGGTCAGGTTAATATGTTAGAGTTGTTATATTGAAGAGTGAAAGCAGGTTCTAGATGTAAGGATGCACCAATCTGCCCTTTTCAGTTCCGATACTGATACCTGGGTCTTTGGGTATCAGATGATACCGGGTACCGATCCATTACAAGGGTTCAATGAATCATTATTAATAATAATAATAATAATATAATCTGTCGGTTTTCTGCTGAGCAACTACACAACTTATTTTTTTTGTTGGGATGACTGATTGAAACTATTGTAACTATATGAAATATTGAATAATTCAAGGCAACACTTGTGGGTGAAGTTTTCCTTTAGTGCCTGTGTGTCGTGTACCTGTTTCTGGCTGCTGCGTTCCACCTCAAAGCAAAGCGTCAGGTGACTGAGTGTCGGTATAGAAACAGTGTTGGCAACTTTGGTGACCTGGCCGTTACCTCCTGATATGGTGACCTTCTGGTTCCTCAGTGCCACGGCAACTGGAGAGGGGAGATGAAGAAGATGTAGGAAGGAAAGAAGATAATGAGAGGAAGAAAAGAAAATGATTAAGAAATAAGATGGAGGGAGCGAAATCAAATAAGAAAAGGAAAACCATTACAAGATGATTGAGGAACAAAATAGAGAAAAAAATTGAAAGAATGGAAGGGAAATTTTAAAAATATTAAAGAGAATTGGAGGAAGTAATGAAGAGTGAAGAGGGAATAAAACAAACAGGAAGGAAGAAAGGAATCAAAAGGCATCAAGAATAAAAGTGAAAAGTGGGAAAAGCAAGAAGGAAGAAAAGGGGTTGATTAGAAGAATAAAACAACAAAAAGAAAAAGAATGAACAGGAAATAAAGAAATGAGACAGAAGAGGAGTGAACACATTAGAAAATTAAAAATGTTTTCATCCACCTTTATTTCAACTGATCATCTGAATCTAAATGACAGCAGAAACTTCTTTAACCTTGTTGATGATGTACCATGAATGACACATACGATGTAAGTCAATTTAAAAGATAATTTCACACTTTTTTCAAAAAATGTAATAAATCGCAATACATGTTATTGCAAAAGTCACTAAAGTCCACTTTAACACATCTAAATGGCCTTGGTTATGTGCAATATTTAGTGATTTTTAAATAAAAAATGGATAATAATCAGCCTGTCCAATTAGGAAGCAGCACTGATTGGGAATCAATTTCACCTGCTGTTTTGCAAATGGAACAGACCACAGGTGGAAACGAGGAATGGTTCTGCAGGTGGTGACCACAGACCATTTCTCTGTTCTCGGCCTTTCTGGCAGATCTTTTTCTTTTTTGAATTTTTCATCAATGGCACAGTGGCAAGAAGGTTTTCTGTGTCCCCCAGCACAGTGTCAAGAGCATGGAGGAGATTCCAGGTGCTCCTTTGTGCACGGAGGAACAGAAAGAGCACTGCCAGGCATTTGCTAGAGATCACAGAGGCTGGCAGATTCGCCATTGGCACCCTGTGCTCTTCACGGATGAGAGCAGGTTCACCCTGAGCACATGTGACCGACGTGACAGGGTCTGGCGACGCCGCGGAGAACGTTCTGCTGCCTTCAACATCCTCCAGCATGACCCGTTTGGCGGTGGGTCAGTGATGGTCTGGGGAGGCATTTCTTAGGACGCACAGCCCTCCATGTGCTTGCCGGAGGTACCCTAACTGCCATTAGGTACCGGGATGAGATCCTCAGACCCATTGTGAGACCATATGCTGGTGCAGTGGGCCTTAGGTTCCTTCTAATGCATGACAATGCTAGGCCTCATGTGACTGGAGTGTGTCAGCAGTTCCTGCATGATGAAGGCATTGATGTTATAGACTGGCCTGCCCGTTCCCCAGAACAGAATCCTATTGAGCACATCTGGGACATCATGTCTCATTCCATCCACCAACGTCATGTCGCACCACAGACTGTCCAGGAGTTGACTGCTGGTCTCAGAAAATGGATAGATGGATGGATGGAAGTTGAATCAGCCTGCGATCTGATTTTCCACTTTGATTTTCGGTATGATTCTGAATCGAGACTTCCATAAGATGAGGATTTTTATTTCATTAATCATCGTTATGTTGTTTTGTTGTCCACGCATTGCACTTTGTAATGAATAAAGATTTCCAACTGGAATACCGTGAATCCTCTAACATAGGCCTGGGCCTTTATTTACTCAAGCGCATCGCAGCCTAGGCCAGAATTAGAGACAGGCCTCTATTTCTATTTGAGCAAAACGGACTACCAGTAGAATGAATAAAAACGAGACTTTGTGTCTATTTGAACCTATAAAATACTAGGTTAATTTATTGGAAAGTCTCCTCTTTGGCTCCGCAGCTGCCATATTACCGTAAACAATGTTAGCCATTTTTAAACACTAGTTGACGCGCCGCTTGCTGGTATTGCACGCTTGGTGGGCTGCCACTAGGAGGATGATTGACAGGTGCTCTCCTTCATACAATCACGCGCGCACTTCATGGCTGCACCCGATTGGACAATTGCACCCGATTGGACGATTGCTTTCACAGCTGTCCACCCGGTTTTCAAACCGACCACAATGATGGCTCGTTGGAAACTTTCTCTTATTTTACGGAAATAGTTCACCGAAATGTGTTTCTGAAAACATTTTATGCAAGAAATAAGCTATGCAGTTGCTGAATCTGTCTTTATTTTAGATCGACAACGGTTAGTTTAAAAGATTTTCGAGAGCTTGCGGGAGGTGGCGCCCCGTCTCTTGAAACTCGCCGCGACGCGAAGGCATTGCACGGCTTCTTATATAGACAATGGATGGGAAGCGTGGAAATAACGCTGCCTGTGGACACGTACCATAAGCCAAAATCTCACGCTGAACTAAGTTAAAAACTTGAGAGCCCTGCCGTAGCTATGACTTGGATTCGTTAGCAAACATTCCGCCCCTGTGGTACTTGCATGTTACTATCACAAGCATAATGTTGAGGCCTGCCCAGAAAAACGTTGGTTCTAATAATTGCCCTGGCCGCCATTAGAGACAGGCCAATATTAGAGGATTTACGGCAGGTGTGTCAAACTGATCCAGTAAAGGGCCGCTGTGGCTGCAGGTTTTCATTCCAACCAAGCAAGAACACACCTGACTCGACTTATTCACCTACCTGATTGGCCTTCACACCTTGATTGGTTGGATCAGGTGTGTTCTTGCTTGGTTGGAATGAAAACCTGCAGCCACAGCGGCCCTTTACTGGATCAGTTTGACACACCTGATTTACGGTATCTTATTCATTGAGAACTAGCATGTGGTGTTTAGGTGTTCCCCTTTTTTTGAGCAGTAAATATATATATATATATATATATATATATATATATATATATATATATAGTGACCCATATGATCTAGCGGTTAGGATTCCTGGTTTTCACCCAGGCGGCCCTGGTTCGACTCCCGGTATGGGAACTACTGACTGCAGTACAAGTATTGGGAAGTTTCCCTTTTGTTTAGTGTTTGTAAATATTGTGCGCGCTGAAAACCAAGACAAATTCCTTATATATGAAAATGTATTTGGCAATAAACCTTTTCTGATTCTGATTCTGATATAAATGCTGCCATTTTTACAGTCAACAAATATGGATTCAAGAAGACTTCCATTAGATTAAATCATCTTGTGAGTTTTGGAAATTATTATATCTATATTTGGGTTGATGAATTTTGACTTTGGGACAGAAATAAAGACATTCTCACTCAAAAATAAGTAAAAAAAAGAACATGCCCTGTACCCTTAGTTGAACAAATGACAGACCATTTGAAAAAATATTGATCTGGGTTTTACACCATTTTGGCCGTTGCCATCTTGGAAATTTTACAACCAGTGAAGGAAGTGACCATATTTGGACTGTGCAGCAGCCTTACTGGATCTGGATCCATCTGGATTCTGGTGTGAAGATGTTCACAAAGTTAACTTCATAATTGAAGGTCAACTTTACAGCTTAATGTTTAAGTCATCTTAATAGTCACCTGTCAATGACAAGGTAGCCTCGCCCGATAAGCATCCCCTGCTTTTTGGTCTGTTGGACTCAAATGGCCCATAATGTACTAAATGTGCATCATGCTGGATTTAAGAAGACTTGAAACTAGAGATTAAGACCATAAACTCATGTTTACAATGTTTACTGAGATAATAAATCAAATTAGAATTTGGGTCATTTTCTCTTAGACTTCTTAACAATTTGACTTTCAGCCAGAGGCGTCGCCCCCTGATGGCCAGTAAAGAGAGTGAAGGTTTAAAGGACCATACCAGTCTAATTCTGACATTGCCATTAGCAAAGATTTCCCATCGTCAACACTTTCTGGCCACATAAATGTATTCAGTGTTTACTTTAGTAAATCTCAGCCTCCCTGTTTTAACCGCCATTCATGTTGAAATGATGTGTACTTCGAAAAAAATTGTTAAATCACAGAGTTTAGGTAATTTAACCTTGTGAAAAGCTAGATGCAGTTGTGCCATGCCAATACGAGCCTGAATATACCGAAGGTAAGAAGGGTGCTGTGACTGACCTGCAAACATCCTCATTTTGGAACCACATATCCAAGTGTAAAGTGTGTACAAATACATTGTTCTATAACATGAACAATAATGTTGTTTAAATTAGGTAAGTATTTGTTAAGCCCATGTACAGTCTCACTCACACAGTACTTGACTATCCTACAAATGTAATGTAAATGTAAAATGGATGTAGCCTGTATTCCATAATCTCTGTCGATGAGGACTATGAGGTTTGAATACTCTATTTATAATTTAAACCAAGTACAATGTGATCAAACTGCTAATAATAACAATGCTTATAATGCTTATGAAATATTTACATAATTGCTTCTTAGAAAGCGTTCATAACATACACATGAAGTACAGAATGTAGCTAGATAGGAGATTAGGGATTGTAACCAGGGTAACCACAAGGGACAAGAGAAGCGACCCGGCCCGGAGGGAGGGCCTGTCAGCGAGCGTCTGTGGCCGGGCTTGCCACGGAGCACGATCGGACACAGCCCAAAGCAGCTACGTGGTAACTGCTTTTCAGCCATTCTGTGGGCTTACCACCCGTGGGAGAAACTGCTACCCTGGCAGCAGAGGCTGGCTATGGGGACGTGGAACGTCACCTCTCTGTGGGGGAAGGAGCCATGAGGTGGATTGCTACCAGTTAGATCTGGTGGGGCTTACCTCTACCACCAGCCTCGGTTCTGGAACCGTACTCCTGGATAGGGGTTGGACTCTATTCTTCTCTGGAGTTGAGGTGTGGGGATACTCGCAAATCTCTGGCTGAGTGCTGCTGTGTTGGAGCTTACCCAAGTGGACGACAGGGTTGCCTCCCTATGCCTTCGAGTTATGGGGGGGGGGGGGGGGGGGGACTCTGACTGTTGTTTGTGCATATGCGCCAAACAGCCGTTCGGAGTATTTGGTCTTCTCTGAATGAAGTCCTGCATGGGGCTTCTGCTGGGAGATTTCAACATGCACGCGGGCAACAGTAGAGATACCTGGAGCAGCGTGATTGGGAGTAACAGCCTCCCTGATCTAAACCTGAGTGGTCGTTTTTTTCTGGACTGTGCTAGTCATGGACTGTCCATAACGAACACCATGTTGGAACATAAGGTCGATGATCAATTTTGTGATCGTTTCGTCTGATCTGAGGAAGCATGGTTTGGACACTTAAGTGAAGAGAGGGGCAGAGCTGTCAACTGATCGATCAAACTTGAGTGTTGATGTTCAAAGCTTCCATTGCCAAAGCTGCGGCAGTGAGTTGTGGTGTAAAGATCTGGCACCTCAGAAGAAGGAAAAAAGGAACCAGCCAAGCTGTATACAGTAATGATGGGACACTGTTGACCTCAACTGAGGAGGTAATCTGGCGGTGGAAGGAGCACTTTGAGGAACTCCTGAATCCGACTGATATGCCCTCTATTGTAGCGGCAAAGTTGGAAGCTGATGGAGGATCATTGTCAATTTTCCTGGTGGAAGTCACTGAGGTAGTCAAACAACTACTCAGTGGCAGAGCCCCAGGGATTGATGAGATCCATCCAAGGAATGACACGTCTTCAACATTGCGTGGAAGTCAGGGACAGTGTCTAAGGAGTGGCAGACCGGGGTGATGGTCCCCCTGTTCAAAAAGGGGGACCAGAGAGTGTGTACCAACTACAGGGTTATAGAAGGAGGTTTTGCAGTTCGGTGTGCTGCGGATCTCATCGCTGCTTTTTGCAGATGATGTGGTCCTGCTGGCATCATCGGTCTGTGACCTCCAGCACTCACTGGATCAGTTCGATCAGCCGAATGTGAAGCGGTTGGGATGAGGATGAGCACCTCTAAATCTGAGGCCATGGTTCTCAGCAGGAAACCAGTGGATTGCCTGCTCCAGGTAGGGAATGTGTCCTTACCCCAATTGAAGGTGTTCAATTACCTTGCGGTCTTGTTCGCGAGTGAGGGAACAATGGAATGTGAGATTGGCTGGAGAATCAGAGCAGCAGGGGTGGTATTGCATTCACTGTACCGCACTGTTGTGAGAGCTGAACCGGAAGATCTACTGATCAATCTTCGTTCCTCCCTTCACCTATGGTCATGAAGGATGGGTCGTGACCGAAAGAACTAGATCATGGGTACAAGCAGCTGAAATGAGTTTCCTCAGGAGGGTGGCTGGCGTCTCCCTTAGAGATAGGGTGAACTCGGGATCCCCCAGTCAGAGTTGGCTGATGTGAGAAGTTGGAAGTTTGGGGTCCCCTGCTGAAGCTGTTGCCCCGCGATCCGACACCAGATAAGCTAGAAGGGGGAACGACTAGTTGAGTTGTAACTAACCTTGATGAACATTTTCAGATACATTCTGTAACATTTATTGAATATGGACAAAACTATAATAAACAAAAATAAAGCAATATTGGTAAACATGTCAGAGGTGTATGTATGTAAATTACCATCGCTTATTCTCACTAAGGTGACTGTGGGTGGTGGCTCAGTTGAGTTATGATCAAGTTTTTGGGGTAAACAACCATACATATAAACACATTTTTGTTGCATATGAATGAGTTATGTGGAAATAATCAGGATTTTTACAGAACGTGCAGGTTAACTAAAATTTTAATGCAAAAACACAGCAGTAACAATGCAGGGGCATGTCAAATGAGACTTCTGGATTCCTCCAGTGTATTCTGGGAGGCTCTTCTACACACCTGCATGCACTCACACAATCAGCCAATGTTGATTGTGCGATGTTAGTTAAGGCACCCAGGATCATCTAGCATGTTAGCCTGGATTAGTTTAAAATAGGAACAGAACAGGGATCCTACCTCGTCGGAAGCTAACACTGAACCCCCTCTTCTGCACGCTGAAGTCGGAGGTAAAGGACAGCTCCATCACGTTCCCTGTAGAGTTGAGCGTCAGCCCGTTGGCCGTTGGACCACAGAACCTAACGTCCGTGTTCCCTGTGTTCACCACCACCCAGTCGTAGATGCAGCCCCGCGCCTCCTCCAGGTCAAAGTCAAGGAAGGAGAGCTGGATGATGAAGCCTGCAGGCGCCTGCATGGTCCACTTACAGGCCTGAGAATTGGGGTATATCTGGGGGTAGCAGGGCGATGTGAACTCCCCTTGTGCCTCCGTCAGCACCATGTTACAGTTGGTGGAGCTGCAGCCCAGCGCTGGGGGTGATGGTAGGAGGATACATTCATGAAATTTAAATCTCTATGAAGCTATTAAGGTAGGGTAATATAACTGCTAGTAGACAAGGACACAGGAGGAGAGGACAAAAAAAGACAAGGGGGTAGGACCCATAAAAAGTGATGGAGACAAGACCATAGATAAAGGAGGCGAACACCTGCTACAGTTAGAAACCAGGAGGCATCAAGGACATCCTCGTTGATTACCATAGAATCAGGGACAAAGAGGAGTAAGACAAACATTCTCAAGAAGAAGGTTAAAAGGACTTTTAGGATTCACAAGACATAACCAAGACTTGTTTAAACACGAATTATCTTTGAGACATTGCACTCCAGGAATCTGGAGAAAAGAAATGGGACAAGACAAGTTGTGCAGTTAGCCAAAGTTTCAGCAGCCCAGAGAGGGATCGATCGGTCAATCCCTCAATCCACTGAGAGCAGATTGATTGGTTAAAGACAGAAGTGGACTGAAATCGTTCACTTCCACCAGTGAGTCAGGATTGCACCAGAATTACAATCATTAGACCCAAGGCCCACATCTACAAGTTTTGCATTTTACAAAAAAAAACAAAAAAAACATGCACATGCAACAATCTGGCCAGTTATATTTGGAAAAGTTTCAAGGAAAGATTGAGCAGTCAGATCCTACTTTTAAAACTCATACTACTACTTTAGATTAGATGGGTAGATGTGCCAATCACTGATCATTGCATCATCTGCATATAAAATCATATAGTTAATTTTCTTGAGGAAAATCAATTCCTGGAAGCTGTTGATGAATGAAATAACCACACAGCAATATCCATCTTTCTATTTAAATTATCACAAGGTTATGCAGGAAAATCAGAAATATGGAAACCTGCAAATCAAGGTGTAACATCTCTACTTTCATCCAGTTGCTTTCCTGTCACACTGCAAGCACAAATATTTGCCCTTATTCCAAACCTATCACGCTTGTCTTGGGCAGCACCAACCATAGGCTGCATCAATGGTGACCTTGTAAAACAGACAGCACAGAATGCTGCATGAGATACGGGCCAATGGCAGACAAGTCGGACTAAGTGAATGATTATCCCTGACAATCATCAAAAGGTTTTTACCATCACCCAAACCAAATGTTCCATCAAAAATCTACTCTAATGTGTTTTTGAAAGAGTTTTGCTGTTTTGTCAAATCCAGTTGGTAATGGAAATAATAAAGTAATAATCCTCCAATATGGAGATCTGTTAAATAGAAATGCGTGCACTGCAAATCACAACATGCTTAGAGGACATACCAATCATCAGGACAATATTTCCCTTTAAGTTCTTGTGTGTATTTAGATTTCATTTTGTCAATATTGAGACTGAAAACTCAAGTTGACCTGAGGGGTATTCCATCAAACTCGCTAAGCGCAAAGCCGGGCTAATTTCGATAAGCCTCGCTACCTTTAGCGAGAGTTGCGTTCCATCAACGTGACTTGAGGCACTCTCCGCTAAGTAACCATGGGAATTTATCTGACCAAACTAGCCTGCTGCGGGGCAGGCTAACCATCAGGCTTACTTTAGCGGGGGTTTCAGAGAAGGCCGTCTGTCGGAAACAACTGTACCAGCAGAAGGTTCCGCCAAGCCTAGTCCTCATGATTTCGTCACGTGAAAGACCAAAAATGACCAAAATGACATATATGAAGTACAAACAGACTATATTTTCAGCAAGTGTCTAGGAATACATGCTTGCAATTAAAAAAAAAATGAATAAATTGTTTATTTCCTGAACACCGACTGGCCATATTATTATCTAAATACATATGTATTTCACATGTTGTTCATTCCCCAGTTGGGTGAGTGGTGATGCACCTGCCCCCAGATGCGGGGAACCCGGGTTCACATCCTGGCAAGGATGTCTTATGTGTTTTTTTTTTGTTTTTTTTGCTTGTATAATTGTCTTTAGATCAGAGAATTAGACCAACATTTTACTTTAACTATGATAAATATGTCATACAATTTCCACAGAACCCAAATATAACTTGCAAAAACATGATAGGCATAAAGATGTTATTATTAATAGCATGTTATAGATCCCAATGACAAAGGCATTGCTGCATGCAATTTTCAGCCACATAAATTCCTTTCAGGTGAGTTCATTAATAAGTTCATTGAATTGTTGAGATAAATGAGTTGGTCAATGTAGATGCATTTACTAGGCCTATCTAAAAAAGGAGAGAGAGAGAGGGGGAGAGTGAGTGAGTTCCGGCTAAAGAAAGACATTTCTGAAACTTCCATAGTCAGGAATTGAACCGTCGCCTGCCATGTGGGAAGCTGGCGCATTACCTCTACACTATCCTCACGTTTGTGAAATTTTTGTCAGTATTATATTAGAACATGTTATTCTTAACGGTACTTACGCATTTAATCGCTCGGCAATTCTTGCCCAAGCAGCATCGCGATTTTTATTTATCACTACAGTATTCCCTTTTTTGGTTATGATGGGTTTGTACTCCTCGTACAGATCCATCAATATTTTTTGCTCTGGTCTTTTCTGCCATTTTCTCGATGATTCGACATTCACGGTTCTGGTCTGGCTTCATATCCCGTGAACGTGCGTAACACACCACAACGTTAACCTGGCTTGAATTAGCCTCAACAAGGCGCGGCTGAAATGCGTTAATGAAATGGGCGCAAGTGGAAGTTGGCGTGGAAGTTGGCGTTAGTTCTAACCAGGCTTAACCAGGTAAGCGCCGCTTTAATTAGCGAGTTTGGTGGAATACCCCTATGGTGTTGCTTTTAGGGATCTCACATCTTTTGCTGTAAACAAACAGTAAACACATTAGAAGGTTGGTTTGTCACAGAAACTAAGCGACTGCATTTGGATTTGTCTATTATTTTTCTACTAATTTTCAGCATTTTCAACAGCTGGAAAGCTGAGCCTTGCTGCACAAAAATAATAAGAGACAAGAGCTGAAATGGAAAGTGGAAAGAATGGTTCGTCTCTCTCTCTCTCTCTCTCTCTCTCTCTCTCTCTCTCTCTCTCTCTCTCTCTCTCTCTCTCTCTCTCTCTCTCGGGGTAACAATGGCCCCCGTTGATTTCAGACTCGGCTGCCGCCACAGCCAAAGCCACAGCCAACGCACTGGAAACGTCAGAAGCACCAGTATATGAGTGTGTTTTAACCCTTCCCACTCTGTGTAAAGCTGACTGCTGCCACATTCAAACATCTTGCTTCGCATTCGTGGGAATTTTTAAATGAAACCGATCAGATTACATTTCACCAGCAAGTCGAGTTGCTCTCCTTTAACCCTGAAGGCACTTCTATTATTTCAAAGCAGCTATTGTCTCCTAATATAAACTGTGAGTAGGTTAACAACCAGGTGATTTCACTTTCTAGAAATACTCAAACATAAAGAATCACCAGTCATGAAAATCTGTTGTTAAAGGTTCTCCATATGACATTCAGAGCATTAATAATGTATGTAGGGCTGCACGGTGGTGAAGTGGAGTCCCGGGTTGGGCCGGGGTTCCTTCTGTGTGGAGTTTGCATGTTCTCCCCGAGTGAGTGCTTCCTCCCACAGTCCAAAGACATGCAGGATGAGGATAGGTTTATTGATGACTCTAAATTGCCCATAGGTGTGAATGGTTGTCTGTCTCTACATGTCGGCCCTGTGATAGACTGGCGTCCTGTCCAGGGTGTACCCTGCCTTCGCCCAATGATAGCTGGGATCGGCTCCAGCCCCCCCGTGACCCTGAATACAGGATAAGCGGTAGACAATGGATGGAATACCGTATGTACAGCTGTCTACTACAAAATTGCATTCCCATGACACTAAACTACACTCTCAATTACATTTCCAGGGAAAACAAGATATGATGGCCAAAACCCAAAATGGTTTCAACCTAAAACCAACAACCAAAAATCAAGATGGCAACAGCAAAAAGCCAACATGGCAACAACCAAAAACAAGATGACAAAGCCAAAAACCAAGATGGCGATGCCACCTGTGCAAGTCCAGTCATGAAATGTCCTTGCTCCTAAATATTCCACAGTCAACTGTTATTGTGATTATAACAAAGTGGAAGCGATTGGGAACGACAGCAACTCAGTCAAGAAGTGGTAGACCACGTAAAATGACGGAGCGGGGTCAGCGGATGCTGAGGCACATAGTGCACAGAGGTGACCAACTTTCTGCAGTCAATCGCTACAGACCTCGAAACTTCATGTGGCCTTCAGATTAGCTCAAGAACAGTGTAGGGAGCTTCATGGAATGGGTTTCCATGGCGATCAGATGCATCCAAGCCATACATCAGCAAGTGCAATGCAAAGCGTTGGCTGTAGTGGTGTAAAGCACGCCACAGGCTTCTCCATCTGGCAATCTGATGGACGAGTCTGGGTTTGGCGTTTGCCAGGAAAACAGTACTTGTCTGACTGCATTGTGCCACGTGTAAAGTTTGGTGGAGGGGGATTATGGTGTGGGGTTGTTTTTCAGGAGCTGGACTTGGCCCCTTAGTTCCAGTGAAAGGAACTCTGAATGCTTCAGCGTACCAAGAGATGTTGGACAATTCCATGCTCCCAACTTTGTGGGACAGTTTGGGGATGACCCCTTCCTGTTCCAACATGACTGTGCACCAGTGCAAAAAGCAAGGTCCATAAAGACATGGATGAGAGAGTTTGGTGTGGATGAACTTGACTGGCCTGCACAGAGTCCTGACCTCAACCCGATAGAACACCTTCGGGATGGGTTAGAGTGGAGACTGAGAGCCACGCCTTCCCTCCAACATCAGTGTGTGACCTCACAAATACGCTTCTGGAAGAATGGTCAAAAAGTCCCATAAACACACTTCTAAACATTGTGGAAAGCCTTCCAGAAGTGTTATAGCTGTTATAGCTGCAAAGGGTGGACCGATGTCATATTAAACCCTATGGATTAAGAATAGGATGTCATGGGCTGTCACATCTATCTATCTATATCTTTAGTGATGTCACTTGAGTCGGCGTCAGTTGAAGACTACACGTTAGAACACTAAAACAATGTTTTAGGAGTTATGGCCTTTATACAATAGGTATATAAATACTAGCTACAATTATTAAGTCTAGGGCTATTATTGTGAAAGGAAAGAAAAGAGTTTGCCATATGCTTGTAAAACAAGATTGCTTGGTTCAGACGATGGAGCCTCCGTGTTGTTGGATCAATATATAAAATAAAATTGTTCGTAATTATGCACTTTTAATAATAAATAAAAACAAATGTAGGTGCAACTCAAGCTGTGCTGCGACGTGATTGGTTTACCAAATGCTCAGAAAGATCTACCTCATCCCAGAAAAGAAAAAACACCACCTTTCTGCAGCGTAATATTCACTTTCTGTTTGAAATGATGTTCCAAGGTTAGGTTTAGTAAAGAAAAATCATTGTTTGGCTTCATCTATTGAGTTTGATTGATACGCATATACATTGTTAATATTGTATTATAATAATAATTTAATTTATATATTATGATAAAGAAGAAACAAAACATTTCTACAGCCAAGTTTAAAAGTGAAATGACATTAGCGACAGGATGTAGAGATTTAAAAGGAAAGCACATGAGCAGGCACGTGAACCTGAATGCTAAAAACAAAGTCAGATGTGTGTAAAGTGCTGAAACCATAATAATAATAATAATACATTTTATTTGTATAGCGCTTTTCAAAGGTTCTCAAAGACACTTTACAATAAAAAATCAATACATTTAAAACAAGTACTATTAAAAACAGGCAGGCTATTCTTAAGAAATAAGTTGCGTTAAAAAGATGTACTGTGAAGTTATAAAACAGTTAAAAAGAAGTAATGTGAAGTTATGAAACGGTTTAAAAGCAGGTACATTAAAAAACAAGTTTGTGATGCAATACAGATTAAATGAAATAGTGGATTAATGTGGGTTGAAGGCAATTCTGAAGAGGTGGGTTTTGATGAGTGATTTGAAGGTGGGCTGGTCGGTGCAGGCTCGGATGTGTGCGGGTAGTGAGTTCCAGAGGGAGGGGGCAGCAATTGAAAAGGCTCTGTCGCCCCAGGTACAGTGCTTGGTCCTGACAGGTGGGGAGAGGAGGTTTGTGTCGGAGGAGCGAAGGTTACGGGGGGGAGAGTGATGGTGGAGCAGGTCGGTGAGGTAGGAAGGGGCCTCGTTGTGGGCTTTGGCCGATGATTATCATGTCTGTTTTGTCACAGTTGTGTTGAAGGAAGTTGTTTTGCATCCAGGTTTTTAATTCAGGTGGTCAGAATGGAGCAGGTGGCTGTGGTGATGGATTTGGTGGAGATGTAGATCTGGATGTCGTCAGCGTAGCAGTGGAAGTGGAGACCATGTTTTCGAAAAATGTTGCAGAGGGGGAGGATGTAGAGGATGAAGAGAAGAGGACCAAGCACCGAACCTTGGGGGACGCCTTGGGACAGAGGAGCAATGGAGGAAGTGCAGTTATTAATGCTGATGAATTGCTGTCTGTTGGTGAGGTAGGAGCGGAGCCAGGAGAGTGCAGTGCCAGTGATGTTGTAGTAGTTTTCCAGACGGGAGAGGAGAATGGAGTGGTTGATGGTGTCGAAGGCTGCAGTGAGGTCAAGCATGATGAGGATGGTGAGGTGGCCAGAGTCAGAGGAGAGGAGGAGGTCGTTGGTGACTTTTAGGAGGGCTGTGTCGGTGCTGTGTTGTAGGCGGAATCCAGATTGAAATGGTTCATACAGGTGATTAGAGGAGAGGTGGGTTTTGAGTTGAGCAGCGACGACACATTCCAGAATTTTTGACAGAAAGGGAAGATTGGAGATGGGCCGGAAGTTGGACATGATGTCGGGGCTGAGACCTGGTTTCTTGAGGATGGGGGTGACAGCAGCAAGTTTGAGGGGAGTGGGGACAGAGCCAGAGATGAGGGAGGAATTTATGATTTTGACGAGGAGTGGGGTGACGGATGGAAGACAGGTTTTGATGAGAGCTGATGGGATGGGATCTAGGGTGCAGGTGGAGGTTTTCATGTCGTTAGTGAGTTGAGGTAGGTCCATGGGTGACAGCAGGGAGAACTGTGACAGGCACTGAGAGTGTGAAAGGGTGGGATCCTGTGGTGGGGTTGAGGGAGCCGGGGAGGTGGTCAGGTTGCTGTAGATATGTTGATTTTATTTTGGAAAAATGACAGAAAGGAGTTGCATGTTTCCACTGTGAAAGCTGTAGAGATGTTATCGGGGGGGTTGAGAAGTTTGTTGATTGTGGAAAAAAGAGTCTTGGGGTTGTTGGAGCCAGAGTGTATGAGGTGTGAGTGGTAAGTGGACCGGGCTGTGTTGAGAGCAGTTTTGTATATATGGAGAAAGTCTGTGTAAGCGTGGAGGTGAACTGTTAGGCCGGTTTGATTGTAGAGTCTTTCCAGTTGTCGTTTGCGGGATTTCATTTGATGGAGTTCAGGGGTGTACCAGGGAACTGAGTGGGATAGGGATGGGGATGTTGAGGTCGATGATGATGGCGAGATGGTCGGAGATGTGGAGGTTGATGCTGGAGAGATGGTTTAGTGTGAGTCCAGTGGAGAAAACCAGATCGAGGATGTGACCATGGGAGTGGGTGGGGAAGTTGATATGCTGTGCGAAGTTGAAGCAGTGTAACAGTTCCAGGAATTCAGTGGCAGGTTTGCAGTTGGTGTCATTGATGTGAAGATTAAAATCTCCGAGGAGGACAGAGGGTGAGATGGCGCAGAGCTGGGTGAGAAAATCCTTGAAGTCTGAGAGAAAGGTGGGATTTGGTTTGGGAGGGCGGTAAATAATGGCAGTGACAAGTGGCAAGATGTTCAAAGGACGGGGCGGCCACCTCCCTGCCCTTCAAGGCGGGGTTTGTCCGTGTAGGTGAATCCTGTGGGTGTGATCTGGTTAAGTGAAAAATAGTCCAGGGGTTTTTGCCAGGTTTCAGTGATGCAGAAGAAGTCCAGTTTTTTGTCAGTGATTAATTCATTCAGAATCAGAGTTTTATTGCTGAGTGAACGTGTGTTGAGCAGAGCCATTTTCAGGTGACGTGTTTGAGTTGGTTGGGAGGACTGAGGGAGAGGATGGAGGTAGGAAAGATTCACGTGTGGTTTGTTGTGATGACGTAGTGAGGGAATACTGATAGAGGCTCTGTGGGTGATTATGGTTTGTATGGGGTGAATTTCTGGTGAGAGGGTTAGTGACGGGTGTGGCCTGCAGGGGGAGCCAACGGGGGGAATAGTGCTGTGGGTTGGTGGAGCTGTCGGTGGATGTTCCGGGGAGGGGGCGTATTGGGTAAACAGTCATGCACGTGTGTGTGATTGAACCTGAACGGTGTGCTGTATGTTAGCTGTTAGCGGGTGACTACCTAGCAAGTTCGGGTGAATACCATCCGGTTGAAAGAGGGAAGGATGGTCCCAGAACAAATTAAAATTGTCAATAAAACCAAAGTTGAAAGCTGTGGAGGTGAGCTGGAGCCAGGTGTGAAGGCTGAGGATTCTGCTAAAATGCCCTATCCCCTTTCCCAGTAAAGGGATTGGACCGGAGATAAAAACAGACAATCCACAGGAACTTAAAAAATTAAAAAGAACGTTAAAATCTATTTTGGTCAGTTCTGACTGCTGGCGGGCTGTTTTGCACGTCCCCACGTGGACTATTATTCGCCGAACCGAGGACGGGAGTGAGCTTAGCAGCCCCAGGAGTTTGTTCAGGAGGACTTGGACTGTAGCTCCCGGTAGGCAGTGAGTGATGGCGTTGAAGAAACGTGTTTTCCGTGTTATGGAGTCTCGGCCGGAGAGAGCGCGGCCAGAGTCCGCACCGCGGGGCCGGACGGCCTGGTGAAGACGCCATGCCACGCCGTCAGCCCCGGGTTTGGGAGAGGAGCTCCCTGGTTCGGGGCGAGGAAGACCTCGTGAAACCATGTTGATAGAAGCAGCATAAAGTGATGAAACAATCATCAAACTAAACCTCCTTTAATGTACCTTGTAAGGATCACGTCCTGCCGTGAAGGACTAACACAGTGGACCATCTGTCCTGCATTACATCTGCCCTTCTCATTGTCATGCAATCACACCATCAACTGTCCTCTATCAGCCTCCCGACTACTGTTTCTTGGTGTATGACAAATGAGTTCAGAATGAGTCAGTGGAAGTCCATATGGGAGGAGGTCTGTGTGGTGGACGGCTCATAAAAGACAGGACTCCCACCAGGAGTCCTCCTCACTCCCTATCCTTTCCTCCACTCCTTGTCTCTCTCCCCGTCTCTTCCCTCCTCCACTTGTCTTCACTCATCTTCCGTCCTACCCTCCTCTCCTTGTCTTCGCTTCTCCCCTAGTCTTCATTCCTCTCCCATCTTCTCCTTTTCTCATTTTTTCTTCCCTCCTCTGCCCTTCCCTTGTCTCCTCTGTCCTCTGACCATCTCCTCTCGTCTCATTACAAGAGACAGACAAACACCACAGACAGACATATTAACACAGACAGATAGACACATTACCACAGACAGACATATTACCACAGACAGACATATTTTCCACTGAAAGAGAGACACATTACAAGAGACAGAGAGAGAGACACACATTAAAGAGACAGAGAGACACATTACAAGAGACAGAGAGACACATTACAAGAGACAGAGAGAGACACATTACAAGAGACAGAGAGAGACACACATTACAAGAGACAGAGAGACACATTACAAGAGGCAGATAGAGACACACATTACAAGAGACAGAGATAGACACATTACAAGAGACAGACAGAGACACACATTACAAGAGACAGAGAGACACATTACAAGAGACAGACAGAGACACACATTACAAGAGACAGAGAGACACATTACAAGAGACAGACAGAGATACACATTACAAGAGACAGAGAGACACATTACAAGAGACAGACAGAGAGACACATTACAAGAGACAGAGAGAGACACACATTGCAAGAGACAGAGAGAGACACACATTACAAGAGACAGAGAGATACATTACAAGAGACAGACAGAGACACACATTACAAGAGACAGAGGGAGACACTCATTACAAGAGACAGACAGAGACACACATTACAAGAGACAGAGAGACACATTACAAGAGACAGACAGAGAGACACATTACAAGAGACAGAGAGAGACACACATTACAAGTGACAGAGAGACACATTAGAAGAGACAGACAGAGACACACATTACAAGAGACAGAGAGACACATTACAAGAGACAGACAGAGACACACATTACAAGAGACAGAGAGACACATTACAAGAGACAGACAGACACACATTACAAGACACAGACAGGGAGACACATTGTCAGAGACAGACAGGGAGACACATTTCAAGAAACAGAGAGACACATTACAGGAGACAGAGAGAGACACACATTACAAGAGACAGAGAGAGACACATTACAAGAGACAGACAGAGACACACATTACAAGAGACAGAGAGACACATTACAAGAGACAGACAGAGAGACACATTACAAGAGACAGAGAGACACATTAGAAGAGACAGACAGAGACACACATTACAAGAGACAGAGAGACACATTACAAGAGACAGACAGAGACACACATTACAAGAGACAGAGAGAGACACACATTACAAGAGACAGAGAGACACATTACCAGAGACAGAGAGACACTGGTGGCTGCAGGATTACATTAACATGTAGATGACAGTGCGAGGGCGGCAGCTTGTCTCACAGCCAATAGAAGACAGTTCCACTGTGACAGAATCAATTGGACGTTAATACTAGTAATGTCCCTGCAGCGTTGTGTTCAGTGTTCCTCTGTGGACCCTGTACGTCTCAGCTGCATACCATAATTGGATTGCAGTAAAAATCCAAAGCCAAGTCAAATGAAATGAGATTGAATTTATTTACAGAATAAACTGAACATCAGCAGATTCTGCTGACGAAATCATAATTAATGCAACATAATATGCTTGTTTACTTTCATTTATACATGCGGAGACATGCTTTGGGGTCATTAAGGGGGTGTGAGGAAGACATCAAAGAGTCTAGTTATTTACACACTTTTTTGTTTAAAAAGATAATGTAATGTAAATCCACTCCAAGTGAAACTACTCCTGTTTACTTTAGTAAAATACTGTTCAGATGTGTCACACAACAATCTTTCCCATGACTTTGAAGACAATTTAAACATCAAACATACATTTATGATGTGGAATGAAACCTCTTTCTTTAGACTTGTACAAATCCATGCTGCTATCAACACATGCAGTGGGAACACGGAGACGAAGAGGGCTCATTCTAAACAACAACACAACATTTCTTAGCTTTGGGTGGTTAAACACTCATGAAATCATATTTATGAATATTATATCCCAGTTATGAATTGCTGAATACTGGCCCTTTAAGAAAATTCTGTCAATGTGATTGACGTGTTTCACACATTCAATGGACGTTTGTTAAATGAAGCTGGTTGTCTTAAAGGTGTGAGGAAACGTTGGAGGGTGAAACACACAGCAGGCCATACCAGCAGCCAGATATCACCTCTCACTTTATGTCATCCACACACACACACACACACGCACACACACACCAGCTGCTGTGCTTTAACAGATTTTCAAAGTGTATAAATGTGATATTTATTGAGTATGTGACAGTGATGGTAGCGACATAGCTTTTTATCAAGGATCTTGAGGACACTTATTTTATAATGATTCAAGTGGTTTTAGAGCTGATTTACTTGACTGAGACCAACCTGTAATACAATACATACTGTACATGTGGTGTAATCATAGCATTTAGTTATGTACTGGATGCCTCAACTGTGAGTTAGTTCTTTATATATCTGAAGTTAGCTAGGTTCAATTTCACTGTGTTACTCAGTTTTTTAACAGGTTAAGTTAGGATCAATAAATGTTTTGCTCATTTACTGAGACGCCTGGGCAATCTTTCAGTTTGTGCCTGGTTATACAGTCTTTTCAATGTTTAGAGTGAGGCATGAGGCAACCAGACAGCTTTGTTAATTTCTTGGCAACCACTGTAGCACTTTTTCCATGAGTGTATAGCACAGTGTCATCTGCACACATTATTATGCTAACATCATCGCATATGTTTTACTTACTTTAAAATGAATTGCAATTTGCCACGCCACCACTAGATGTCACCATGTCCTACACACTGCTCCTTTAAACGTGTGGTCCTCAAGACAAATTTAATGAAAACATTGAGCTGTTTTAATATCCGCTTTGACTATAGTCAGCCCCTTGTAGTGTTGCCATCGTGCAGCTTGCTCAAAAACAGACCTGCAGCTTATTATGAAATATAATGAGTCATTTTCACTGGTTTATTGTTCAGTAAAGAGCTGCTAATAATGACTTAATTCATCTTTATCCATTTCCAGTCATATAAATCATTGTAATATTTATTAAATAATCAGGAATTTAATTTAATCGATTCAACTTTAATCAGTTGAGTCAGCCAAATTGTGAAAATACGTAATTATAAAGAGGATATTCCCAGGATGTAATGTTACTCACACTAACAACAGGTCTCTCTGTGTGTTGGGTACCAGGATGTAACGTTATTCACACTAACAACAGGTCTCTCTGTGTGTTGGGCAGAGATGGGAGTAAGTCACACAAGTCTCAAGTCTCAAGCAAGTCTCAAGTCTTAACTTTCAAGTCTCAAGCAAGTCCCAAGTCATTTTTGTGAGTCAAGTCAAGTCAAGTCAGAGCTTAGGTCAAGCAAGTCACAAGTCAAGTCATAGAAATATAACAAGCTGGAAGACAACCATCTTAAAACTTTAAAAGACTGCAGCCTAAGTTTTATGTAGCCCTCCTTTGCACAAAAGGGCTAAAAAATAGAGGAAGGGGATATGAGGCTAAAGAATAATTATAAATACTCACTAGGACCAGCAGGATCAGAATTACTAGGAACGACTGCAGGGCCAGGTTTACCAAACAATAATTACCAGACAGAGTACTCAACACAGTAGTTTATCTTGGGGAGGGCAGCAAACCACTTCCTTTTATTTACAACAAACGTTAAATTAAAAAGAATGGTGAAGTTAGCTAGAGACATTTCATACTTTTCTTTGTGTAGTCGGAAATGGCGGATGAAATTTGACGTGGTGCTGGATGTGTCGGATATTTTTGTGCTGCACACGGTAAATTGTTTCTTTTGTTGAGTTGAATATCTTTAAATCCAAAATTTTATAATTTTGTGAACACTGGCTGTGTTACAGCAAAAAGCAGGGCTATTCAATTAGTTTTGAATGAGGGCCGGTTGATGGAAATGATCCAAAATGAGGGGCTGGAAAAATATGTCTGGAAAATGATAAGCATCACATTAATAGCTACAGATACTGTAAAACACTACGACATATGAGTGCATATATTGTCTTATTTTATCAAGTAAAATATAAGTTATAGGTTTAGTCAACGGCTTAATAGTTCATAGAAATTCAGGTAGAAATAGGTTAACTCAGAGTTCCACAGCTTATCAAAAACAATCCTTATTTGATGTTGTTTTGAAGGAGCGCCGTCTCTGCGAGTAAACACTCGACCTGCATCAGCGCATGTGAGCACGAGCGGATCTATGCGAGCAGGCAGCGCGAGCGCAGCGGATTTTGGACAGAGACACACAGCCGCATTTTATTATAAATTATTATGAAAAGTACGGTTCCGCTCGCACCACGAGTCTGACGAGTGCAACAGCTTATCAAAATACAGTGTTGGGACCTCACCGTTAGGACTACACAATGTGGCCTACAAAAGCCTACACATGCGGTCAGAACAAAGGAACAAAGGGGATTAAAAACTACACCGCCATTTTAGTTTCATGTCTCACCTAAGTGCGAAGTGCAACGTCACACAACTGGTGCCCTATTGGCTGACAACCGCAGGTAACCCCAGGGGGTCCCCGGCAGCAGCCGTGAACTATATAAACCAGCGCCATCTTAAGAGCTCTTCTCTTCCTGCTTCCAACGCGCTTCCATCGCAACACCACGTTGCCACGGGAGGCGACCCCTCCACCAACAGGAGGTGGACACGACTCTCGCAGCACACCGCTGCAACAAGAGGAACCAAGCCGGTTCCTGCCTTCCAGCTACCAGACGCTGTCTGAAGTAAGCTGACTAAATCGCCAAGCTGCGATTATATTGCCGCCCGCGGAAGAAAGAAACACGAACTGTTTTCTTTATTCGAGTTTGATCAACGAGAGGAAACACGCTCCGCTCTCGTCTGGACTAAGCCGACTCATCACGACCCCCGCTGCCACCGGGATTCCCGAACTACCGCCGCCGCGTTACGGAATGCCGCCATCGCCAGGACGGACTCGCAGCTTGCGCAACAACAGCAGTAAGAGGCTATCAGTCTGGGCAGAGACATAAGTGATAGTGTAGGATATGCTTGTAATTCAGTTAATGTGTTTTAAGTTTTGATCGGACCGCCGAGTCCGTTGCTTTCCGTGTTGTATTTGAATGCTGATTGTGTACCCACGCCTCTGGGTTGATTTCTGTAACGGTGTTTTCGACTAACCTCAGCCATATTCGCGAGCTCAGTAAGCGTCTACTTTCAGTTAAAAGACCGGTCTCGCTGAATAAACGCCAGTTCATTCACGAGCGCCCGTGTGATAGTAACACGCCTCCTGAGCCTCAGAATATTGCATGCGCATTCTCCCCCTCTCTTTGTTTGTGTCCCGCTAACACACACACACACCCACATACGCCGCCCCACACGTGTCCTACGCCAGCTGTTCCCAGCGACCGCTAAGGACATAGCTACATACGGTTGCTGCACTCGGCCATCTCTCCCTCTCTCTCTCCCTCTCTCGCTACTCCATCTGACGTCAGTGGCTCCGCCCCTGAACGCTGTGAGGAATAGCTCCATCTGGTGGTCGCGCCCGGCCATATCTCTCTCTCTCGCTCTCTCTACACACACGCACACGTATGCACACACACACACACACACACACACTCCACGTGTGTCTCTCCCTCTGTTTAGCTTAGTTTTGTGTGTTAGGTAGTTAGGTAATAAGGCTTTGTTAATTGCAGTGTTATTGATTGTGATCATTTTTACTGATTTCAATAAATCTTATTATATTATAACTAGCGGTCTCTTGTGCTCGTTGTGTATATGTCACTGGATAAAAGCAGGTTGTGAAGGCTAGTGCTCGAATTTCACGCCTTTTTAATTGTTTGATTGGTTTTGTACTTCTATGCCAATGATCACGATGATTGGCATGTGAGTATAAAACCTTTATATTGAGACTGAATACAGTTTTAGGTTATCTTTTCCCTGATCTCAGGGTGGTGCCCTGTTTATTCATGATTATATCATGATAATATATGAAATATAATTATTAATATCGATAATCATATTGACATTAATAATTGATGTTGATAACCAAATCTGCTCCTGCTACTACCCCAACAACAGTGTCAACTTTTCAAAGTAGAAAGCGACATTGTAGTGGTTTAATGAGGCGGAACGGTCATCAGAACAACATCAAGCGCGTAAAGTACACGAAGAACATAGTGGGGGCGCGTGGTGGGGATTGCTGTGGCCGCGGGGCTTGCGGAGCAAGTCTACTCTGCTGCGCGGAGATGAGAGAGGGCAGCTCATATTGGCCACTATACGGCCAGCATGTTTCCTCCACTAAAAGGGCCAGTAAAGTCCTTCGCGGGCCGGATTCCTGTGAAAATTGGCACCGGTGCTTCCGGCGCGCCTGCTGTGACAGCACCGCCTCCTTCCATGCTTCAAACCCCGGCCGCTCTACTGTTAGATGGGCGGGCGCATCACGTAGATTACCTGTTGCCAGGTTCGCCCACATGCAACAGGAAACATGAAATCGAAAAAATTTTTTTTTATTATTATTCACCAATTAACCAAGACAGCAATGACTTGTCGAGTCATTTCATGCAAGTCTAAGTCAAGTCTCAAGTCATGGATAGCAAGTCTAAGTCAAGTCAAGCCTTTTCTCACTGTTGATCAAGAAAGTCACAAGTCCTCAATCTGGCGATAGTTCGGAATTTTGGACATAAGACCTATTTTCCAACTCAGCCGGTGTGTTCGAGACGTCTGGAGATGTTTTCAAGACATTTCATTCAGTTCTTCTAGTTGCCGAGTTCACTTGTGCTATGGCTAGCGCAAGTCAATGGTTCTAGTTAGCATGGCATTAAAAACAGTCTTGCCCACTCCACAGTGCACCCGAGGCAAATCAATTAAAACACTAGACTGTCGATGTACATATCTGTGTTGATAGAATAATATTTGAAACAAAACTAACCTCGCATCACATGAATGATCCATTTTTTGAGGGACTAGTTTCTCAGCAGCAGCGGAATTTTTCTTTGCTCCGTCGGACTCAAAACTCTAAGATGCGCTGCTCGGAATCCAGCCAGTAAATACACACCTGAACACCACTGTTTTGTCGGCCCTTAAGCCCCCAAGGCTTTCTGAAAAGCCCTCGGAGCTCACTCAAACACTGGGCAGCACACGGCCCCGCGAACCCACAATTACGCACCGCAAACCCAAACCTCTGCTCCGTCCAGAGAACCGTAAACCCTCTGAGGCGTTGCGGGGAATTCCTTTCTGTAAATACACACCTGAACACCGCCGAATTGTCGGCCCTTATGCCCCCAAGGCTGTCTGACAAACACCGGGCAGCACACGGCCACGCAAATCCACACATGCAAACTCTCCATCGGACTCAAAACTCCAAGACGCGCCACCCGAAATACTGCCCGTAAATAGGCAACTGAACCGGGCCGAATTGTTGGGCCTCATGCCCTCAGACCTGGGTGAAAAGAGCTTGGACCTCACGCAAACACCGGGCAGCCCACGGCCCAACCAACCCACAATTACGCACCGCAAACCCGAACCTCTGCTCCGTCCGGAGAACCGTAAACCCTCGGACGCGTTGCGGGGGATTCCCTCCTGGCACCACCAGTCTCCGTTTGTTCGGTCCCGGTTCTCAGCTCCAGTGGGGGCTATCTCGGTCTCCACAGATGCTTGTTCACGTTCTGCCCTTTGAGCATCCCTCTCGCGCAATTCTTCCTCTGTATATTCAGGCTCGTACAGGTACGGTTGGGTTTGGGTGGAAAAAAACCTCCTCATCAGAGTCTTCAAAAGTTTCAGTATATTCTCCAAAAGTGGCCATTTCTGTGAGATTGAAGAAACTAGCACTGCAGGCTACTCTGCGTCTGTAGCAATGAACCGGTAACTTATAAGTGCTAGGTGATATCAGTCCACCGCTGCCATAGCCTACTAGGAAGTATGACACGCTGCTGCTGCTGCTGAGACATAAATCCTTAAAATGCAAGGTTGTTTTTTTTTCAAACATTCTATCAACACAGAATATGTGTAAACATCGATACTCTGCCGTTACAATTGATTTGCCTCTGGTGCACTGTGGAGTTGGTATGAGTGTTTTTAATGCCATGCTAACTAGAACGATTGACTTGCGCTAGCCAAAGCACAAGCTCGGCAACTAGAAGAACTGAATGAAATGTCTTGAAAACACAGGCTGAGTTGGAAAATAGGTCTTATGTCCAAAATTCCGAACTATCCCTTTAAGTCTGACTTGAGTCAAGTCACCAGACTCGAGTCCCCCATCTCTGTGTGTTGGGTACCAGGATGTAACGTTACTCACACTAACAACAGTTCTCTGTGTATGTTGGGTACCAGGATGTAACGTTACTATAACAACAGGTCTCTCTGTGTGTTGGGTACCAGGATGTAACGTTACTCACACTAACAACAGTTCTCTGTGTGTGTTCGGTACCAGGATGTAACGTTACTCACACTAACAACAGTTCTCTGTGTGTTGGGTACCAGGATGTAACGTTACTATAACAACAGGTCTCTCTGTGTGTTGGGTACCAGGATGTAACGTTACTCACACTAACAACAAGTCTCCTCTTTCTTTCCTTCTGTCTGATGAAAAGAGTCGGAGGATAAAACACATCAGCTTACATACTGTAAGTTACGGAACGTAGCTAAGTTAGCTCGTGAGCTAGCCCCCACACTTTGCCCCTCCCATTGCCTCGCAAACTTACGACAAAATGAGACTTTATTGATTCAAAAATTATCTTTTATCCAGACAAAAGTCATATGTCTCCAGGACGGTTTAGTTCAGCAGAGCAGCAACAACACATTTTTGAATCTGTGTGAGAACGTCTCTCTGGGATTTGAACCCACTACCTCTCTAGACTTCCACTGAGCTGCTGACCAAACACAGCGTCTTTCTGTCTATCGACCACTTTGTGCAGCGAGACGGCTGGTGAAATGAGAGGAGTCAGTGTTTGCTGCTGCAGAGAAAGCTCTGATGAAATGAAGTTTGTTTCCTGCAGCCGTTCCCACACGGTACATTGAAAGCAGCCCTGACATGTGGGTATACGTTGTGTCAGATGCAGAACTACAAACTACTTTTTGTTTACCTCATGTGAAACACAAGGTCTTTGTTCCCCAGCTGATGTGGGAGACGGAGCTGCAGCGTTCTTAAAAGAAGCAGAACAATTTCAAAATGAGTTGAGATGTGCAGATTTTATTCCCTCAAAACTGATTTACAGGGATAAGGATGGATGACACAGTTAATGAGCATCGCGGCATGGCAGCAAGTAGAACATCCTGGTTTTGCTCGTGTCTCTGAAGCCTGATGTCTCTTGTGTACATAAATGCCTTCATGTAATTATGTAATGTCAATTTACTGGAAATATTAATGATGCATGATTTGGTTTTAGTTAGAGAGAGAGAGAGAGAGAGAGAGAGAGAGAGGTGTAGAGAGTGTATCATCGTCTTTTATTTGGTCCGAGTGAACGCTGTCAAACAGCATCTGATATGTTGGCAAAACAACTCAACTCTATTATATATTGTATTCTATACGTGGCTGCTGAAGACATAGTGCAGCCAGACCGCAGCCCGACATGGTGTGCAGCGCCAACTTTTGTTTGCTGTGCAATGAATGACTTGTGTGTGCATGTTGACTGCAGGTCCGTGAAGGTACACAAACTCTGGTCTCCTGCAAGACAGTCAAACATGCTACACATCCATCCCACCTCCACCTCTGCAGCCTTTCACATCCAGCATGTTGCAACCATAGCCACTGCAGATTTTGCCAGTTTACATCTTGGCTTTTTATAAGGAGGAATGACATGAGAAAGGGGAGCCATGTACTACTAAACACTGACAAAGACAGTTTTAGGTTCAAAATGTTCCAATTTGTTCCGATTATGTGGAAACTCCCTCAAAGGACTAAACTTGCAAGACAAAAACCCAGGCAACTCCTTGGCCAATGCTGTGGTTGCAACCTGTCAAGGTAGCCCCGGCCTAAAGCATCCCCTGCTTTCTGGGCTGTTGCTCTAAATGTACCATCATTGACTAAATGAACATCATGCTGGATTGAAGAAGACTTGAAACTAGAGATTGAGACTTCCCTGCCATCAGACTTCTTTTTGCAACCAGAGGAGTTGCCCCCTGTTGGCCAGTAGAGAGAATGCAAGTCCAGGGCACTACAGTGTTGGTCTCACTTTTCATACCGGTTAGTGCCTGACCATAAGCAGCTTCTTAAAGTGAGTGAAAATTAAATACGATGAAAAAAATAGTCAGTGTACACTGTATTTCCAGCAAGTTTAAAACGTTTAACTGACACCAAGCACCAATCTGTTTCTGTTCCTGTGCAGACAATTAACCCAAGACAATCTACAATGAAGTGTGCATTTTTAAGCAGTTCTTAAGTCCCCATTTTGCTGCTTTTCAGGATTTACACGTCCTCTTTCAATACAATAAGTAGAGAGCCAGGGCCGGAGCAAACCTTAGAAGTGACAGCAAACAAGAGCCAAGACAAAGAGAGACAGATCGTTCAAATAATTAAACTGTGTACTTTTTCAAAATATCAGATATGGAGCAGCTGTCTGGCATTTCAGTGTGACTGAGGGAGCTTAGTGATGCTTAGGCTGATAACAGATATTGTGCTGCAACACTAAAAATACCATCTCAGTCTTTTCAGACACTAATCCTGTAGATTAGAGGGACTTCCATCAACCTGCCCTTCTCTCTTTTCACCTCGCCATCCTTTCTGGCGTTAGCCTCACATTCCTTTCCCCGCATTCCTCCCACAGTCATTCCTCTTTGTTGTTATCTCTCTGCTGCTTTCTTTCTTCATCCCTCCCTTTGCTTCAAGCTCAACAAAGTTGTACACACACTTGTTTCAACAGCCTCCTGTACTTGATCTCCACTTATCTTCACACATCTATCTATATGCTGCAGAAGCGTTCTGACAGATCAGCAACTTTCCAAAGGTCATGTGCTGCAGACTCTAAGCTTTTCTTCAAATCTAATGTATTTTGATAGCAACGCTCTCTGTATTTCAATGAAGTTAGTGATTAACCAGACAGCTTTTTGATCCACAAAAAAATCGCCAGCCTGCGCGGTGCACGAAACTTGCAAAGTCCAGGGCGGACACACCCCGACTGCGCCTGGTCTACGAAACTAGGGCCCTCAATGTGAACAGAAAGCAGCAGCTCTTCTATTCCCAGTTGTATCCTCGACTCTGTTAGCTTTACTGTGACACGATGAGTGTCAAAGAAAGGGAGAACTGCTGCTTCTACGATGTTCCTGCTCTCTACTGTACCAATATAAAGTGTCGGCTCTCATTGTGTGTTCTACTTTTCCAGGGTTTAAGACTTCTAATCAGTGTGAGTTTTAAGAACACGCAACAAAACCACTTGCTTATGGCTTTGGAAAAGTTTGTGGGTTCTGTTCTGAAAAAGTGGTAAAAAGCAAGCAGTGAAAGAAAAAAATTTGATCATCAAAGAGGAGAAAAGGAAGTGGAGAAAGGAGGGGAGGACAGCTGATAGGATCTGATGGTCTCACCACCAGCCCCCCCCCCCCCCCCCCCCCCCCCCCCTCCTCCATCGGGAGGAATGACTTCAGGGGGAGGAGGACTGATGGTCTGCTGATTGCAATATGATTGCAATATGAATTAAATGTCACTTCATCATGAAAATGTGGTGCCGCAGACCTGATTTTAATCATCGGCTGTAAACAAGGGGCTCACACAATGTGTGTCGCTCTGAATCAATGTACATCTGGAAACCTGAAACAAGTGCCTCCCTCTGTGGGATTACTCTTCATCCCATAGACTGTAATTTGGAAATGGACAAAGTCAATGTGGAGTCGCCGGGTGGTGTGTTAAAGCCTGGAGGTTGGTATTTTATTCTCTGGGCCGTTACCATCTTGGTTTTTGCCCGTCCACATGTTTGTTTTTGGCTGATTTTAGCAGTGGCCATCTTGGTTCTCAGCTGTTGTCACCTTGGGTTTTGGCTGACACCATCTTGGTGTTTTGCAACCAGGATTGGCAAGAGAGTTGCTAAGTACAACTTAATGCTCCATAAGAAATCTTATGGTTCCGATATGATGGAGTGAACAAAAACACGTGAGTGTTAAACGTCCCGAGATGGAAACAAGGACAAATCCCAGACTGGACAATGCCATGTTAGTGAAGCATCCCCTGCTTTCTGGTCTGTTGGACTCTAAATGGACCTGTCAATCAGCAGGTAAGCCCCGCCCCCCAAAGCATCCCCTGCTTTCTGGTCTGTTGGACTCTAAATGGCCCATAATGTACTAAATGAACATCATGCTGGATTGAAGAAGACTTGAAACTAGAGATTGAGACCATAAACTCATGTTACAATGTTTACTGAGATCATAAATCAAGAGAGAAGGAGGACCATTTTCTCATAGACTTCTATACAATCAGAGAGGAGTCACCCCCTGATGGCCAGCAGAGAGAATGCAAGTTTAAGGCACTTCAGCGTCGGCTTCACTTCTCAGGACCGGAGGTTGCTGCCTGATTCATCCCCTCTAATCCTCCTCTGTCTGTGTCTCTCAGAACTGGAACTAAATGACCATGAATGAGAGGCTGGCTCACTTGTGTGGTTTGTTCCACATTGTTCAAACTTTCTTTATCATGTTTTCTGACTTATGTTTCACATGCAACTCAAATTCTGCATCTTTAATATCCTGTGTTTACTGCAGTGGTTTGACTTTTCGGCACACCTTTCATGTATCGCAGCAGGATCGGTGCGGTGACACACTCATGCTTCATAACCACATGTGGAAAATAGCTGGAACCCTGCAGAGAGAGAGTTTGTGGTCTGAGTGCAATCAATATAATCAAGATGTAATCTGTTTGAGCTGATAACGATTATTACAATGGAGTCGTGCAATCAGTAAACAACAAGCAAAAACATTTATTTAGGAGCCCTCTCATTTCACAATGTGGAGAGCGAAGCTACCCACGGACAAAATACAAATACACACTTGTGTTTGTGTATTAAAGCTGCAGTTGTAATGAAGTTCATTGGGTTTTGTGCAATTTTAACAGCAAAAAACCCCTCTCAGACCCACATAGAGAACTTTCCGTCTTGTCTTTTGTGTATTGCCCTATAAAATTGACATTTTTTACAGTATCATCAAGTTATACACGTCCCCAGAATCAGCACAACCTCAGCTATCTGTGTGTATCACTCAATAAATACTTATATACACTATAATAGGCGATTTTAGCCCATAAATTAAAAAAAAAAAAAAAAAAAAAAAAAAAAAAAACGCACCTTGAATTTTTACACATTTGATTAAAAAAAGCACTGCAAACCATTTTAACGAAAGAAAAGCTCAACATAGAAAGTTGCACACACTTGTTTGGATTATGCTAGAAGTTATTTGAAGCTTCTAGCTGCTTTTGTCGAATATCGCTAGTATATAGATTTTTTTTTTTTTTTAAGACGTTAGCTTAGGCGGCAGCTCTTTCCTGCTAAGGCGGACTGCGGGAAACCCTGCACAGTTTAATGGTGTCGTACTGGTCAGACCTTCAGTTTACCTACTGGTCAGCACACTCACATTAGTGTTGTCACGATACCAACATTTTGGTACCGGTACCGGTACCAACATGTATTTCGATACTTTTTGATATTTCATTACTGACTATATTTTAATAGAAAATCTTAGAACAATAACATATTAATCAGTAAATAAAATGAAATACCACATAGACAAGCTTTTCTAATGCACACAATTTTAAAATAATGCATGTATGCATTTTACAGCTCTGGAAAAAATAAGGGACCACTTCCGATTTATTGTAAAACAGCATGTCTACATGTATGGCAAAAAGTTTAAAAATCACTTATATAATATAATATAAAATATAATAATATAAATGAACCAGCTCTATTTTTTTTCTTCCAGAGCTACTTTTGTTAAGAGTGAAGGGGGGTGGCGCTTGTTTTTAGTACTTAATGTGGCTTTTCTTCCTGAGTAAATGACCTGTCGTTCCCTGAGCTCAGTGTGCAGGTCTGGGTGCTTGTCCTTTAAAGGGGACATATTATGCAAAACTGACTTTTTCCTTGCTTTAGTTTGTATATTTGCGTATCCGGGGTGTCTCCCGACCCCTTAAACATGAGTTTTGACAACTAAGTCAATATTTAGTAACTGGCAGAGTCAGGAATTTAGTCTCTAAACGAGCCGTTTGGATTTTGACCGTATTGTGACGTCACAATCCGGTCTTTTGCATATTCTTGCATAGTCATTGCATATTCATGGCATATCCCCACCCACATTACGCCGGCTACCTGAACAAGGATCCGCCATTTTTTCTTACTCGCTTCACTTGTACTCGACAGCCTAACCGCCACCATGTACAAGCCGAAAGCCAAGCACTGCTGCTCTGTCATCGGATGCACGGGTCCTCATATGGGTCCACGGGGCCGCCTGGTGCCGGGGTCGTCTGGAGCTCGCCATGAGTCCGTCAGGCCCGAGAGTTCGGCCGGGGTTTTGAGCCTATAATCGGGGGGGTTACCGGCAGAGTTCCCGGTTCTCCGGTGCGGACTCTTGTGGCCCTGGGCGGGCCGGTGTTTTAGTGAGGACCACGGGCTTTTCACCATGGTCTGGGGGCATCAGGGCCGAGAGTTCGGCTGGGTTTTTGCGTCTATTTACCTGCGGGAATCCCCGCAACGCGTCCGAGGGTTTACGGGTCTATGGACGGAGCCGAAGTCCGGCTTCGCTGTGCGTAATTGTGGCGTGTCGCGGACCTGGACCGGCCGGTGCTTGGGCGAGCTCCATGGGCTTTTCACACAGCCTTGTGGGCACAAGTGGCCCGAGTTCGGCCGTGTTCAGCTGTCCGTTTCCCGGCTGGTTTGCGTGCGGCGCGTCTTGGCGTTTCGCGTTCGACGGAGAGTCCGCCTGTGTGGACTCTTGTGGACCTGGGCGGGCCGGTGTTTGACCGATGTCCGCGGGCTTTTCACACAGCCTTGGGGGCACAAGTGGCCCGAGTTCGGCCGTGTTCAGCTGTCTGTTTCCCGGCTGGTTTGCGTGCGGCGCGTCTTGGCGTTTCGCGTTCGACGGAGAGTCCGCCTGTGTGGACTCTTGTGGACCTGGGCGGGCCTGTGTGTTAGTGAGGACCGCGGGCTTTTCACCATGGTCTGGGGGCATCAGGGCCGAGAGTTCGGCTGGGTTCTTGTGTCTATTTACCTGCGGGAATCCCCGCGACGCGTCCGAGTGTTTTACGGGTCTACGGACGGAGCAGAAGTCCGGCTTCGCGGTGCGTCATTGTGGCGCGGCGCGGAGCTGGACCGGCCGGTGCTTGGGTGAGGTGCATGGGCTTTTCACACAGCCTTGTGGGCACAAGTGGCCCGAGTTCGGCCGTGTTCAGCTGTCTGTCTCCCGGCTGGTTTGCGTGCTGCGCGTCTTGGCGTTTCGCGTTCGACGGAGAGTCCGCCTGTGTGGACTCGCGTGGGGCTGGGCGGGCCGGTGTTTGACCGATGTCCGAGGGCTTTTCAGCAAGCTCTGACGGTGAGAGTCCCGACAGTTCGGCGTGGTTGAGGTCTCTATTTAACGTCTGGATTCCCCGCAACGCGTCCGAGGGTCTACGGGTCTGCGGCGGAGCAGAAGTCCGGCTTCGCGGTGCGTAATTGTGGCTTGGCGCGGACCTGGACCGGCCGGAGCGTGACTGAGCTGCAAGGGCTTTTCGCCCGGGTCTGAGGGCACGGGTCCCGACATTCCGGCCCGGTTCGATTGCCTGTATACGGGCAGGATTCTCGGTGGCGAGTCCGGCAGCCATTTCTCCCACGAATCAACCGTTGTTATGGTTACAAAATGGCGTCCTCACGTCTTACGCCCGGCAGGAAGAGGTGGGCGGTGCCAAGACCGTTTGGGCGGCGCACGCAGTAGCTCACTAGCATTTAAAGGGAAAGTCACTGAATCCGGCCGCTGAAAGCAGGGCTGTGAAACTGGTATGTTGAGAACCCTGCTGTGCTCAATCCTTGGGTTTTTTCGACCAAAGCATGTTACTATCATTCCATTTAGACATCAAAGACCCATGTCAACAAGCAGAAATGAGCATAATATGTCTCCTTTAAGTGTTTGGCTAAGTCGGAGGTGTTTCCGCCGTTAGCCATGCATGTTTTTAAACACCGTTTACACAGTGGTGCATCAACGTTAATTTCCTCGCCTTGCTCATTTGTTTTTAAGCTAAAGTACTGCCGTATCGCACTTCGCGCCCCTGGTTTGTCCACAAGTTGCGACGTGGTGACGGTTGCAGCAGCCATTCTCCTCTCCGTGCTCCTCTCTCTCTCTCTCTCTCTCTCTCTCTGAGTGGAAGCATGGAGAGAGTGGCGTGCTGAGAGTGAATGGAAAAGTGTTTTTTGTAAGTGACCACAAACTTTTTCAAACGAGTACAATATTTTTCTACGCTGTAAATAGTGTGTGTGATCGTAACTGTGTTACTGGTTTAACTGTTGGTGCGACTTTTTTCGGGGTTAGGGGGGGTTGGTGTTTGGTGTTTGGTGTGTGTGTGTGTGTGTGTCTGTGGAGTTCACCATGCTGAGCCGTAAGCATGGCTTAAAAGTGTCCCCAGGTTTCCCGTGCTCGGTGGAGGAGTGCAGCCTGGCAGTGGGGGAGATCGTCGGCCATGGCAGCATCAAGTCAGCCGCCCGCATGAACGGTGCGGTCTTAATGTTTGTGGATAGCGTAGAGAAGGCTAACACAGTAACGGAGTCGGATATTGTTATTAACGATATACTTTTGTCTCCGTAACTCCGTTAAAAACACCCGCTACCAAAGTGACAGTCCGAACATCCCACCGTTCATCCGGGATGAAGTACTGCAGAGGGAGCTGTGCAGATACAGCAAATTAGTGTCCCCATCCAGGAAGCTGCCGTCAGGCTGCAAGTCTCCTCTGTTGAAACATGTCGTGTCTCACAGGAGACAAGTGTTGATGATTCTCAACCAAAAAGATGAAGAGCTGAATTTAGTGTTCAGACTCAAAGTGGATAATTTTGATTATGTGGTGTTTGTTAATTCAGGGACAGTAAAGTGCTTTGGCTGTGGAGAGGAGGGGCACCTTGTGAGAGCCTGCCCTGATAAAAGTCAAAAACGGGCTGAACTCGAAAAGGAGAAAGCTCAACCAGGTCAGACTGAGAAACAAATACCATCAGACAATAATAAAGCTCAAATGGTTCTGTCTGAGGATGAGGACATTCAGCCTCAAACTGAACAAGAGGCTGGAGAAAAGTCAGGGGGGCCTGAAGCTGAGTTAACTGTCGTTCCTGCAGTCATAGCAGTGGACACAGTGAGAGACAATGAGGTGATTGAAAATGAAAATGGTACCAAAATGGCGGCAAGGAAAAGAAAACAAAAAGACAAGAAAAGTGACTCCCAGGCCAAAAAAGTGGCAGTGAGGGAGGGGGAAGAGGTGGAGGAGGAAGTAGAAGAGGTGGAAGAGGAAGAAAAAGAGGAGACAGAGATGGAGGGAAAAGAACAGGAAGAGGACTGTACTGGAGTCAGTCAGCCTCTTACTGACTCACAAGTAACTGTGGGTTCAGTGCAGGAGGAGCTGTACCAGGTACAGCAAATCAAAAAGTTCCTTCAGAAAACAAAAAACGCCAAAAATGTAAAAATTGAAGACTATTTTGAAAACAAAAAAATATTATTAATCTCAATTAGGGCTGAACGATATATCGTTATCGTATCTATATCTAGATATGAACATTCAAGATATTAATATCGAAAAAGCAACGATATAAACAATATAGATTTCCCCCGCGCTCGCCCTGCATGTACAGCTCTGGCAGTCACTATAAACTTCATTTTTACGATTTCCCTTGAATGCGCCGCTATGGCCAGCCAACCACAAACCTTATTTCATGCTTGCTGTGGATCGACAGCTGAAGCCAACCAATGACGAACATACGAGGGCGGGACTCCTGCCACGGGAGGGAGACGAGACGCAGACACGACATACGCAGCGGGGAAATCAAAAAGAAAGAAAGAAAGAAAAGTGAGACGAGTGTGGAAGATAATGCGGCCGGTGGCGGTGCCGAATCTGATTTGGTGCCAAAACATAAATCATCCTCCATTATTTGGAGGTATTTTGGATTTAATAAGGATGATGTCAACAAGAGCGAGGTGTTGTGCAGGTCGTGTTTGGCGAAAATTGCACCGAGTGTATTGCAATGCGTTCAGTAGCGTTACACCGTATGAGTCGGCGTCCACCAGACATAAAGACATTACAGACGCTATAACATACCACATTGCAAAAGACATAGTACCCGTGTACACAGTCTAATATGTTTGATTTTTTATTTATTGATTGGTGACTTTGTGTTAATGTTGATGACTGGCAGTAAGTTATCATCAATAAAACTGCCGTTTCCACATTCTTTTGTATTTTTCTGAAAAATATTTGGTTTTCACCTAACCGTAGTCATATTCGTATCATACCGATATCGAGATATCTGGCATGAATATCGAGATATGAAATTTTGTCCATATGGTTCAGCCCTACTCTACAGTGTGGGACTTTGGTAAAAAATTCCTATTTTGCAAATAGGAGTGCTACTCCTCTGCTGGTGCTGCTAAAATGACTTAAAACCACCTCCCCATCCCATTCCCTCCTCCAGTCTGTTTCGTCTAAAGTGTCGCTGTTGGTTTCTTGTAACATTGCTATATTTATTCCTTTAAGTTTTAAAAACTCAAAAAGGCAAGCCCTCTTCCTCACATCTCTGCCACCATTTATATTAAGAGTGGAGATTTTAAAATGACTCATAAAATCAGATGTGAGTAGAGACACACAAATTAAAAGTGACACAAAAGTTAAGACTGACAGCAGACGGACTGTCTTACATGTCCTCATTATCTTCTTCATTTAAAAGCTCGAGTTTGATCCTCAGCACCAGTTTCTTTAATCTGTAATACTCTTTTTCTGTGAAGCCCCTCTCTTTCATTTATTTGAGCTCTTATTGAGATTAGGGCTTATTGAGAACGATATGGACAAAATTTCATATCTCGATATTCATGCCAGATATCTTGATATCGATATGATACGAATATGACTACGGTTTGGTGAAAACCAAATCTTTTTCAGAAAAATACAAAAGAATGTGGAAACGGCAGTTTTATTGATGATAACTTACTGCTAGTCATCAACATTAACACAAAGTCACCAATCAATAAATAAAAAATCAAACATATTAGACTGTGTACACGGGTACTATGTCTTTTGCAATGTGGTATGTTATAGCGTCTGTAATGTCTTTATGTCTGGTGGACGCCGACTCATACGGTGTAACGCTACTGAACGCATTGCAATACACTCGGTGCAATTTTCGCCAAACACGACCTGCACAACACCTCGCTCTGGTTGACATCATCCTTATTAAATCCAAAATACCTCCAAATAATGGAGGATGATTTATGTTTTAGCACCAAATCAGATTCGGCACCGCCACCGGCCGCATTATCTTCCACACTCGTCTCACTTTTCTTTCTTTCTTTCTTTTTGATTTCCCCGCTGCGTATGTCGTGTCTGCGTCTCGTCTCCCTCCCGCGGCGGGAGTCCCGCCCTCGTATGTTCGTCATTGGTTGGCTTCAGCTGTCGATCTACAGCAAGCATGAAATAAGGTTTGTGGTTGGCTGGCCATAGCGGTGCATTCATGGGCAATCGTAAAAATGAAGTTTATAGTGACTGCCAGAGCTGTACATGCAGGGCGAGCGCGGGGGAAATCTATATCGTTTATATCGTTGCTTTTTCGATATTAATATCTTGAATGTTCATATCTATATAGATACGATAACGATATATCGTTCAGCCCTACTGTAGAGGAAAGAGTAAAGGGCAGACTCGTAGTAGTCAGGGCCAAGTATGAGCTTTTAACCTGGTTTTTATTAATATATACGCTCCAAACTCAGGCCCCGATAGAGTTCTGTTTTTAAACGAGCTCAGTAAGGTTTTGAGTGAGTGTGAACCAGAGGAGTTTTTATTTTTAGGAGGAAATTTTAATTGTACACAGAATGATGAACTGGACAGGAACCACCGTGAACCACATGCTGCTTCTAAAAGAACCATGAAGCAGCTAATGGAAACCCACAGTTTATCAGATGTATGGAGAGAACATCATGCAAAGCAGAAGCAATACACATGGGTCCATAGTACAGAACATCTTTTAACTATGGCTAGATTAGACAGGTTTTATTGTTTTAAGCACCATCTTAATGTTTTTAAAGGGTGCGCTATACTACCTGTTGGTTTTTCTGATCATGCATGTGTTTATTGTGATGTTTTTATTGCTAATATAAAAAACAGATCTGCATATTGGCATTTTAACACTGATTTGCTTTTAGATGCACATTTTAGAGAGGTCTTTATTTTTTTTGGAAGGGTTTTAGAGACAGAAAGGGAGATTTTAGTTCACTGAGGCAGTGGTGGGACATAGGTAAGACTGACATCAAGCAGCTTTGTCTACAGTATACTCTCAATGTTTCTCGAGACATTACTAAGTCTATGAAAGATCTAGAGATAACCATAGTGGACCTGCAGAGTTATGCAGAGTCCACAGGAAATCAAGGCTTTATTGAAGACCTCAAATCCAAAAAAGCCATTTTGGCAGACCCATGTTGAAGAGTGTCCGCTCTTGTATCAATGGCCTGTTTTTACCTGGTTTTAATACACGTTTTACTGTATCGGCCTATGCAGGCGACATCATAGTTTTTACACAGAACCAACAAGATGTTAATAGTTTAGGAAACATTGTTAGCACTTTTCAAAGAATCTCAGCTGCCAAAGTAAACTGGGCCAAAAGTGAAGCCCTGGCAGTAGGGAGATGGGCTGGAGGTCTCCCTCAGCTTCCAGGTGGGTTGACTTGGAAGAGGGGGGGGGGGGGGGGGGGGGGGGTTAAAGTACCTGGGGGTTTACCTGGGGGATGAAAGAACCACAGCCATGAACTGGGAAGGGATGGTTGAAAAAGTGGAGGGGAAGTTAGCAAAATGGAGGTGGCTGCTTCCCCATATGTCCTACAGAGGCAGGGTGCTTATCATTAACAACTTGGTAGCATCCAGCCTCTGGCACAAGCTGAAATGTATAGAGCCCCCTGCTGGTCTTTTAAAAAAGATACAGTCAATAATTTTACTTTTTTTTTGGGACAAGTTACACTGGGTTCCTCAAAGTGTTTTATACTTGCCAAAGGAGGAGGGGGGACAGGGTTTGATAGACTTGGAGAGCCGGACAGCTGCTTTTAGACTACAGTTCATACAGAGATTTTTATTTGAAAATGATGATGTCGTCTGGAGGCCAGTAGCCTGCACCATTTTAAGGGGGGTTGCAGGTCTGAGTCTCGATGCTTCATTGTTTTTAGTTGACTGGGGTCTTATTCCTTTGTGTAACGTGCATTATTTTTATCAAGGACTTTTTAAAGCATGGAAATATTTTAAATGGACCAGACTGGAACCTGCAGCATCTCTGTTCTGGCTCCTGGAGGAGCCTTTGGTGTTGGGGGCCCGGCTGGACCTCCAAGATGACAGCAGACCCGGACTTACTGAGAGGCTAAGGAGAGCTGGAGTGACGAAGCTGAGGGGGATCGCGGAGGCTGCTGGTCCTGGTTTCCACAACACAGAGGCCGTAGCCTCTGCTGGGCCTGAGGTCGGCCCGCCACACCAGAAACATTTTGAACGAGTGGACCAAAAGACTGGACAATGAAGAAACGGAGATGCTGTGGGACTATTTAAATGGAACCAAACCCCCAATTCAGGAGACCCTTTTCCGGACATTGTTTTTTTAATCAACCACACGGACTCACCAGCACACAAACCACACTGGGCTGTATTTCTGATGCAAACTGGAAAAGGTTTTTATAAAAACTGTGTTCTGGCCACACACAGGAAGAAGCTGAACAAGAGGAAGGACATGGTATGGAAGGAAAGACTGCCACAAGACAGTAAACCGGTGTGGAGGCTCTTCTACAAGCCTCGACTGAACAAGAGGTCTGGAGACCTGCCGTGGAGGATCCTCCATGGGGCTCTGGCAGTGAATCTTTTTCTGTCCAAGATTAATCCCACCATGTCCTCCACATGTCCATTCTGTCCACACAATGAGACCATTATACACTGCTACCTGGACTGTCACAGACTGAAACCTCTTTTTAACAAAAACTGTGTTTGTGGACTGTGGGGAGGTTTTTACAGAGACTGCTTTTATTTTTGGTGCTGGCTACAGAAAACAAAATGCAAAAAAGTGGCAATTATTGAATTTTATGTTGGCCAGGCCAAACTGTCGATTTATAAAAGCAGAAAAAACAAAATAGAAAATGTGTCAGGACAAGAGCTGACAAAACTGTATGTCTTTGGTGAAAGCCAGAGTGAGAGGGGACTTCAGATTCCACTCTCTGATGAAGGACATGCAAGAGTTCTTAAACCAGTGGTGTTTCACCACAGCTGTGTGCAGGAGGAAGAGCAAATTTTTCATGTTCAATGTTTTTATGAGATTATAATATATATAAATAATCAATTTTTATTTTGACTGTGCTGACTGACTATGCTTTTGTAAAAGTATTCTCTGGAAAAAAGTCTAACTTATTGAAAATAAAGATGCTTTTAAAAATAAAATAAAAATCTCTCTCTCTCTCCCTCTCCAACGTCTCTCTCTCCAAGCTTTGCTCCTGCTCCGTTTGTTGCTCCAGTCCACGCTGCTCACTCACTTGCTAGCTGTTTCCTCCGGCTTGCTTGCTTTTTCTTTTTATCTCCCCAAGCTCTGGCTCGCTCCTCGTCCTCTCAGCTGTAGTTACAATGTGGTGACGTCACGTGGCGAGTTCGCCGCGCTGTTGCGGGCGCTGCCGGCAGCGCTGCAAGTACCGGTCCCGTCCAAATGCAATATAGTACCGTTTTAAATGCCTCAGTACCCCGGTACCAAATTAATACCGGTATACCGTGCAACCCTAACTCACATACATATATGGTTTGTGTTGTTGCCACCAGAAGTACAGAATGTACGCCGCTAGCCTCTGTGTGTGTGTGTGTGTGTGTGTGTGTGTGTGTGTGTGGTTTTGTACTGCTGGGAACTTTACGAGTGTGTGAACCGCTTGGGTTGGCCCGAAGCTGCTGGTCGGAAAATACATTAACACACACACACACACACACACACACACACACTAACATTCTTCCTATAATCTCTGTCCCACTCTCTTTTGGAATTTGAATTTTCTTGTCTTTAATGAGTTATTGGATTCAACATGGAAAACATCAACAGCCAAGAATGTCTCCACCTTCTGTCTCTGTCCATCCTCACGACTTCCTCCACCCTCTTTAGAGCTCTGACTTTTAAGTCAGGCTGAACTGAAAAAATGCCTTTTTAATCACACCCCCGGACATATTGTCGTCTTATTTACACTGTATACCCAAAAACATACCCAAAACTGCTACGATACTACGATATCATCCATCCATCACTCAATCTGCCACAGTTAGCAGCACAGCTCTGGAGATGCTGGTGAGGTCATCTTTTCAACCATCAAATTAAATTCCTCCCAACATTATGTCCCGCCTCCCGTCCTGTTTCACTCAGAAATACATCACCATATGGAAGATAGAGTCTCTGGACTGGAACGGATTTTCCCTCCACTTCAAGAGAAAAAACATAATATGGACAAAAGTATGTGGACACACACAACTGCTTGTATTAAAGAATCAAGAACCTCTGACCTCAACGGCATCACTACGACACCTGACAACCCTGTTGTCACTGCTTTAGGATGGTGGCAGCCTGTCAACCTTACATTTGAGTTTTAAAATAAACGGGAAGCTAGTTTCAAGCAACAGCAGCACTTTGTTCGGGTTAATAAAAGACTGAGTAACGATTCCTGTGACGAGCGAGTGACAAACAAGTGACTATCAACACTAATGATTCACGTTACTAACGAGCCACATGTGTCATCTTTTACTTTGAGTTTGACAGGGGACATGAACAGTGGTCTCCTGGACTAAAAATCCTGTGTTTGTTTGACCCCTCCTCCTCCCCTCTCTCTCTGTGTGGTCTCTCATTGTAGTACATCTGTTAGTCTACCCACAATGCAGCAGGTGTCTGTCACATACAAGCACCCGTCTGTTCATTATGTGGACGTGCACATATACTTTACTACAGAGAGACGGCTGGTCAAACATGAAAAGAAAATTTATATTTAATATCACACGATTCTCTGTGTGTGCGTGTGTGCGTGCTTGCATGCGTGTGTGTGTGTGTGTGTGTGTGTGTGTGTGCGTATAAAAGTGTCTACCGGTAGAGATTTTGAAATACCATTTATACCGGAGAAAGCGCAGATGTCTGCGGCATCGCTCTGAGTCACTGTAATTACACCGCCTCGACACACGGGGCACTGCAGGCATTGCAGCAGACTGCTTGGCGTGGTTGCATGAGCACGACGAAGAAGAAACAGCTTTACCTGAGTAATAACAATCATGGCGGAGGCGGAGAGTGAACGTCACGAGGAAACGGAGGCAGCGCGACCCACCCATGACGAAGAGGAGGAACTCGTTCCGAAAAAGGGCGCTACGTCTCTGTGGAACTTTTTCGGATTTAGAAAATCCGACAACGAACAAATAGTGATACTCTGCAAAGAGTGTCGCGCGACTGTTGCTGCTGCAGGTGGAAACACCGGTAACCTCTTCCACCACTTAAAGTTAAAACATGCGAAGCAGTATTATGAGTCTTTCACCAAAGGCCAAAATCACATCGATGGAGGGAGATAACGGAGGCCATCACGACGCATACTTTTTCTCATTTGTTATTTTTATTTCTTATTAAGATGGAGCTCTGTGTTTACATTTGCACACACACTATAGCTTAAGTTAAAGCTGGAGTTCAAATGTTTACCAGACATTTGCACATTCTTTGTGGCTTATTATTTATTATATTATTATATTTTCTTTAAAATAATGTTATGCTGCTGTGAGAAAATTAAAATAAAAGGAAAATGATCAAATGCAACAGTATGGTTATTTTTAAGCCATTAATTGAATTTACAGGGGAAAACCATACCGTGATATATACCGTTACCGTGATATGAAATTATTCATACCGTGATATAAGATTTTGCTCATACCGCCCAACCCTACTTCTCAGGTTCTTTTTTTAACTTCAAACTTTATAAACGACCTGGGGACACACCAAGACCACTGTGACATCACACACACACACACACACACACACACACACACACACACACACACACAGTTTTTCTATATGACTGACTGAATGAATAAAATGCCCAATGATCTGAATGAACAAGTGATCTACAAAAACAAAGCAACACAAGAACGAGTCAACGATCAAGTGAATGATTGATCGAAAGAACAACTGACTGAAGAATTGATTCAATAAACAAACTGATCAATCAATCAAACTATAGAATAAACTAACAAGAAAACTTCCAAATGAATGAGTGAAGAATCGATCATTGAACAACCAATCTATCCAAAGCACAAACAAACCATGGAACAACAAATGGACGATTGATCAAATCCAAAATCGACAAGAGATCAATGGATCTATTAAGCAAATAAACTGAGAAATTCATGTGTGATTGATGTAATGATCAATAGATCGACTGAACAAACAAATCAATGAACAAAGGAACAAACACAATAATAAAAGATCAAACAAACAAAGCAATGATTGGAGCAAATACACAAATTAGGAATCGATCCAATAAAGTAATTGATCGATCAAATAAACAAGCAGAATGTTGAAATGAATGAGTGAAGAATTGATCGTTGGAACAACTTCTATTGAATGTACAAATCAAAGAAACAAATAAAGCAATGAACAAATGAACAAGGATTGATCGAGTAAACAAATGTTAAAATCAAAAACAATCAAAATCACCAAACTCACCGCTGAACAATGATCCGTTCATTCCAATGAATCCAAGCAATCAATAGATTGACTGGACAAACTTATTGTGAACAAAGACTGAGCAAATCAACATACTTAAGTCGAACAAGCAAATTAGATGAAGAAATGAACTCAGCAATAAATGAGTCGTTGATGTGCTATCAATAAATCAATAGAACAAACAGGAATAAATGATCAATCGACTAAAGAACCAACTGAGACACAAAACCATCAAACAAACCATCAGGAAATGATTATTAATTAGTTTTGATCAATCAAATAAACAATATAAGAAGTAAATACATAATTGATTGAGCATTTAAACAAACCTCATCCTCACACATGAAATATTCATGTTTTTTATGGATCAGAAATATGGCAAACATCAGAGAAAGCTCTCAGAGGATTTACAACTTAAAAATTTGTTTTGCACGTCTTCAGCAACAGATTTTTGAATCCATAACAATTCTAATATGAAAGACTGACAGCAGAAGCAAAGATTCACTGCTTTCAGCAACAAACGATGAACGAAGAAACCAGATGGAAATGATATCTGACTGCAGATATCATGAAATGAGTTGTGACTTTTTCTGCAACGTGACGAGCGTTTTTTGTCAATGGAAGCACACAAAGAAATGGAGGCATGCTCGGGCACAGGTATGGAAAAAGTGAGTAAAAAAACAACAAAGTGGGATGAAGCGAAGAGGAAACAAGTGTATGGAAGATGGAAACATGGGAGGAGGAAGAGACACATACGACGGATGGAAATCATATAAATCACTGCTGTCACATGAACATGCTGAGAACTCTGCTGTTCCGACAGCAATGCACCAGTTGCATGTCCACAAAAAACTAAGTCAGAAAAATAACTTTTGTTGCAACAGCAGGAAAACACAACATGGACAATATGAAAAATAAAAACAGCAATGTGAGAAAAAGTGAAATTAAAAGCATATTATAACATGAAATGAAATAAAAGGAAGGACCTGTCTAGTAAAGGATAATTATAAGATAAATCATCACTGAGCATTGGATAATGACAATGATAATATTTTGTCATTAAATATATCGTAAAGTAGCCTATTCAACGCCCTGCATTTCACAGTTGCACTGATTTCATTATATTAATCACTAAAGGCTCATAATGTGCCTTGAATGCCCCGTGGCACCACACTTTCATTAAGATTTAATTTGGAATAATGTCTCAATATCACCAGATGATAAGGCTGGTGAAAATGACTTCACTCTCAAATCATTTCATTTCATGATTCATAACTGATTCACAATTCTACTCTTTGTTTAACCGAACACTACAAATTATTTTAGTATTTCATTAAGATGTTCTTTTGTTGATTTGCTCTCACATCTGTTTGTTTCCTTGGAAATGGTCCGGCCACAAATTGTGATTGATTTCTGCTGCCTCTGACTGACAGTATGATGGTGATTAATGGGAGCTGGGCGAGAGACTATACATGTGAGGACCTTCGTTGTCTGAAAGCAGTTGTTATTCCTCTCCAACACTGTAGGCTTTGTTCTCTTCTACTGGTTTGTCACGTCTTTATAAATATGGCGACTATATGTTTGTCGCCTTTACTCTTTAGTATAGGCAATAATGGATGGAGTAACTGTGATGTCACCCATTGGTTTGTGGACTGCAGTTTTGAAGCCTCGAGTTCAGCATATTGGCTGTTGCCTTCTTGTTTTTTGGCCGTCGCCATATAGTTGTTGTTTTTTTGCATCCTAAATATTTGAATGATCGAACCCTAACTTACTAAATGAACATCATGCTGGATTGAAGAAGACTTCAATCGCTAGAGAAACTAAATCAAGTGAGAAGTCATTTTCTAATAGACTTCTATACAGTCAGAGAGGAGTTGCCCCCTGGTGGCCATTATAACAAATGCAGGTACAAGGCTTTTTAGAAGTGGCTGAAGAAGTGACCACAGACCAATAAATGAATGTCCTCTTTTTCCAAAACTGGCCAATAACAATTGTATGAAGATGACATCACCGTATTTCTAAGTAAAAATCTGCCATCATTAAATGCCCAACCTTAATGTTTTCTACATTTGCCCATTGTGTGAGTGTAGTGCTGTATGCTGTGCATGCTGCCACACTCCCTGATCATGTAGTGCATGTGTGTATGTTTGTGTGTGTGTGCCTGTGAGGGGCACTTCATGTGTGATATATTGCTATATGTTACATGTCCCTACTTGTTGAATAATGTTTTTTCTGTGCTGTATTTATTTGTACCTGGGGATTGCAGATGCAAATTAGCCTAAGGCTAACTCTGGTGCAATGCACCAAATGTTTACATTTATGTTTTTAATTGCACATGGTCCCTTTCAAATCAAATCAAATAAAAATAATAATAATAAAAAAAATTAATGTGCGTGTAAAATATGTTGGTGTGATTCAGATGAAATCTAACTGACTTTTCTTTGTGAGTTCGACAGCTGTGAGAGCAACTTCGTTTTGGTCGGATTGGGTTTCAGTCTTCCGATTGTGATCAAAGGATAGTAAAGCCGGATCCTACCATGCCTGTGCAGACCGAACCACAGAAGGACTGGGACAACATGACGGAGCCTCCACCTTCCTCGTCCTCCATCCTCGCTGCCTCTACAGGACTCCCTACAGGGACAGAGGGGTCAGTCAGTACAACACAAAACAATAGGAGCTTGTTGTGTTTTCACAAGTGGAGCGTTCCTGGGTTTTTGGTTTCCATGGTAACTGACTCTTAACAAACCCTGAGTTCTTCCCTATTTATCTCCTCACTTTTACTGATTCTGAACCAGCTGTGGAAAAATGGGGAGTTAAATTCTTCCTCAACCCATCGACACATAACTGACCTGAGCACCTTTATGTCTGGAGAGGATTTTGAATACTTAGTAGAACATGCTGCTTTTCCTCACAATCTATCATATCTGACATCATACATTTACTTTAGAAATTGTTTTACCCCGTTTTATCCTATCGCCTACCAGTCATTAGAGATATACCGATCCAGTTTTTTCCGATCCAATCTGATACCGATACCTGGGCTGAGCATATCGGCCGATACCCGATACCTATCCGATACTACTGTTAAATGAATGAACCGTATACCTTGCCATGTGAGTGAAGGCATCAGGCTTGACATAAACATTTAGCCTTGTTAAAAAAAAGGTAACAAATTAACACAGATATAAATGTACTTAATATTATTTATTAACAAATAACAAAGTGTACATTAGCAGCAAAAATAAATAAATAACACTTATAACCATGTAAAATGCACAGCAAACATATTTTAAAATGTAATATAAAATATAGCAGCTGCCTGAAACCCAACAAACAATGGCTTAATTAACCGGCACTTGCTCCATGTTGCTCTGTGTTTGCTCATCACTAGCTGCTGTGCGTGATGAAGTAACCAGCGTTGCAAACATAGAATTGAAGTGACTAGATCGCTGTAACTGTATTGCTGTGTATGATATTAATAAAAATGAAATGACTGGATCAGAATGCTGGATCGGCCTCATTCATCCGATATCTGATCCAGCTAATTAGTCAATATCGGAGCCGATATCCGATCCGGGCATCTCTACCAGTCATCAAGGCTGAGAAGCACTTGCATTTTAAAGTGTTAAATGTTTTTTTTACATATTTATTTATTTTATTATACAATACACTTGAATGTGTCTGAATGTAAAAAAAAAATAATTCTTAGCTTATAAGCAAAATAAAGAAAATGTGTACCGAAACAGAACCGAAACCGTAACCCGAGAACCGTGATACGTATTGAACCAGGGGCTAACTGTATTGTTGCATCCCCACTACAGACAAAAACAGACCAGATAATGTTAGCAGCACCGGTGCGACCAAGGGAAATATAGTCACACTTCACTGATATTTGGTCACATGTGCGCACAAAATGGTTGCACTCTGGAGCCTTGCGGTGTCTTCTGTGGAGCAGCTCCCACCATGTTTTGGTTCGCTACTACTCGTCTCTCACGTGGCCAGATCTCGTTGCGTGAAGAACCAAAGGCTGGCCATGCGAGAACGGCGAGACATCAAATATCCACGGGAAAAGGAATATATTAAAAGATCGATCCTGGGATTTTATTAATCGATATCGGAACATTCAAATAAAGATGGATTTTAATCAGAAAATCGATTATTTGAACCCAGCCCTAATCTGAACAATATTCTCCGGCTTTACATTTCCTACATTTCACATCACGGACATAATCTCCAACAAGACCTGATTCATTGCATAGGTTTTTTGCAAACAGGATTTTTCTGCAATATTTAATTTCTGTGTGTTGAAGCAGCATTCTGTTGGTTAAAGCTACAAGCTGAAATAGACACGGCTATTTACACTGTTTAAAGCTATAGTCTATGATTTGGAATTAAAAAAATCCATTCAATCTATCAGCCGTAGGCCTCCATAGAAATTGGGATGGGACAAGACTGTTGACCTATGCTATGGGTCAGTAAAGGAGGCATATCAGTCACTTCCGCTGCCTTCTCTGGGCCATGGAGACCACAACTGTGTGTATCTCATGCCCACTACAGAACTGTTTTGAAGAGGGAAAAGAACAAAGGACATTAAAAACTGGTCTCTAAATTGTATTCAGCCAAAAAAGGTCTGAAAATTGAAATCCTAAGAGCCAAACAGGACTACAAAACAATTCTGGAAAATAAAATGGCTGCTAAAAACTTGGGCTCAGCCTGGTCAAGTATGAAAGCCATTGCAGGCATCAGTAATTCAAAAAATATAAGTACTGTTGTGGAGTCGGGTAAATGATGAGACAAGAGACGGAGATGGGTCGAGTCAGCTTTACTCTCCACATCAAAAACAAACGAGTCTTACTCGCACATGAGTTCAAATCGTAACTGACGTAAACCCGAACTGTCGTAAACCGGAACTGTTTACCTTAAAGGTACAGTCCCTTGGTGAATGTCTCACAAAGCAATTGTGGGTCACCACACAGGCCCCCCCAGAATTCACCCAAACCAACAGGTCCAGAGCGAACAGGCAACACACAGAGAACATCAGACACTCACTAGCGCCAAACAGAATACACTAGTACGAAACAGTCCCTAGAAAAATCAACGCCTAGGCGGGCGGACCAGGCGGCCAGAACGGCTGCGCCTAACAGGAGAAGGGCAAGAGGCAGGAGCAGGGGTCGAGGCCGCCGCAGGACCAGGGGTCGAGGCTGCCGCAGGCGGGCGCCCCCGTCGCGGGGGCTGAGCCAGCTGGAGCGGTCCGCCAACATCCACATGAGCAGGCTTGAGCCGGTCTATAGCCACCCGCTCAGGCCTGCCCCCCATATCCACCACAAAGTTCTTAGGCCCACCCTCCAAAGCGCGGAAGGGCCCATCGTAGGGGGGCCGCAGCGGGGTACGGTGGCCATCGTGGCGGATGAAAACGTACTTGGCCGACGGTAAATCCCTGGGAACGTAGGACCGGGGGAGGCCATGGCGAGACGTCGGAACGGGAATGAAAGCGTCCGCAATGTCCCGGGACGCAGCACGATGGGAGGCAGCCGACCACGGGGCCGTGGCGTCCGGAAGAAACTCCCCAGGGACGCGCAGGGGCTGGCCGTACACCAGCTCTGCCGACGAGGCCTGAAGATCCTCCTTGGGGGCGGAGCGAAGGCCCAGCATAACCCACGGGAGGCGGTCAGCCCAGTCGCCGCCCGTAAGGCTGGCCCTGAGCGCGGCCTTCATGTCCCGATGAAACCGCTCGCAAAGCCCGTTGCTCTGTGGGTTATAGGCCGTGGTGCGGTGGACCTTCACTCCCAGGACACCGGCGACCGCAGTCCAAAGCTCCGACGTGAACTGCGGCCCCCGGTCTGAGGAAATGTCTGACGGTGTGCCGAAACGGGCCACCCAAGCCATAACGAACGCCCGGGCCACCTCAGCTGCTGTAGTGGAGGACAGGGGAACCACCTCTGGCCACCTGGTGGTCCGGTCCACCATGGTGAGGAGGTAGATGTAACCACGGGAGGGTGAAAGCGGGCCCACCAGGTCCACGTTCACGTGGTCGAAACGCCTCTCCGGCACTTTGAAGAGTGCCAAGGGGGCTTTGGTATGCCGAGTCACCTTCGCACGCTGGCACGCCACACAGACAGCAGCCCAGGCCCTGACGTCCTTCCGCAGGCCCGGCCAGACGAACTTGGCCCCCACGAGCTTGGCAGAGGCCTTCACCCCTGGATGGGAAAGGCTGTGGATCGTGTCGAAAACCTTACGCCTCCAGCCAGCAGGCACCATGGGGCGCGGTTGGCCAGTAGAGACGTCGCAGAGGAGCGCAGTGTTGGCCGTGCCAAACACCACATCCTCCATGAGGAGTGCCGTGGGGGCTGTCCTGTAGGCCTGCACCTCAGAGTCAATAGCCTGATCCCCAGCCATAGCTGCGTAGTCGAGGCCCAAGTGGACGGAACCAATAACCACCCGAGAGAGGCAGTCGGCCACAAAATTGTCTTTGCCGGCCACATGCTGAACGTCAGTGGTGTACTCCGAGATGGCGGAGAGCTGACGCTGCTGTCGACCAGACCATGGCTCCGAAGACTTGGCCATGGCGAACGTCAGCGGCTTGTGGTCCACAAAAGCCGCGAACCGACGGCCCTCCAACAGGAAGCGGAAATGACGGGTGGCGAGGAAAAGAGCCAGGAGTTCCCTGTCAAAAGCGCTGTATTTCCTCTCGTTGTCGCGGAGCTTCCTGCTGAAAAAGGCCAGCGGTTGCCAGGCTCCGCCCACCCACTGCTCACACACAGCCCCCACGGCGTAATCCGAGGCGTCCGTAGTAAGAGCAACAGGGGCGGTCGGAGACGGGTGCGCCAGCAGAGCAGCGTTGGCCAACGCGGTTTTGGCAGCATCGAAGGCAGCCGTCATTTCCGTGGACCAATCCAACACGTCTGCCGGCTTCCTGCCCCGTAAGGCGTTGTACAAGGGTCGCATGAGCTGGGCCGCATGGGGAAGGAAACGGTTATAGAAGTTCACCATGCCCAGGAACTCCTGCAGGGACTTCACCGTGCGCGAACGTGGGAAACTGGCGATGGCGTCCACCTTGGCCGGGAGGGGAACCGCCCCCTGCGGAGTGACGTGGTGGCCGAGGAAGGTGATGGAGGACCGGCCAAACTCGCACTTGGCCGGGTTGACAATGAGACCATGCTCACTGAGCCGACCGAACAGCTGCCGTAGATGCGTCAGGTGGTCGTCCGCGGATGTCATCCAGATAGACGAACAGGAACGGCATGTCCCGCAGCACAGAATCCATGAGGCGCTGGAACGTCTGCGCTGCACCCTTGAGGCCGAAAGGCATCCTCAGGAATTCAAAAAGTCCAAAGGGCGTGATGACCGCCGTCTTGGGGACATCCTGCGGGCGGACGGGCACCTGATGGTAACCGCGTACCAGGTCCACCTTTGAAAAGACGGCGGCGCCAGCCAGGTGGGCGGTGAAATCCTGAATATGCGGTACCGGGTACCGGTCGGGAGTGGTGGCGTTATTCAAGCGACGGAAATGACCACACGGACGCCAACCGCCATCAGCCTTGGTCACCATGTGCAGGGGGGAGGCCCACGGACTTTTGGAACGGCGTACGATGCCGAGGCGCTCCATGGTGGCGAACTCCTCCCTGGCGATCGCGAGCTTGGCAGAGTCCAGGCGGCGGGCCCGTGCATAGACCGGGGAGCCAACCGTGGTGATGTAGTGCTCCACACCATGCTTAGCCACAGCCGATGAAAACGTTGGCGTGGTGATGTCAGGAAACTCAGCCAGCAGGCGTTGATACAGGTCCCCGGTGGCAAACGTGTTCGCAAGACAAAGCCCCCCCACCCCCCCCAGCGTGCAGGGGAACGAAGCAAAGGAGAGGGCGTCGATCAGGCGGCAGTTGGTAACATCCACCAGCAGCCTGTATGCGCAGAGGAAATCCGCCCCCAGGAGTGGCGTAGACACGGCAGCCATGACGAAATCCCAACCAAAACGCCGGCCGCCGAAACACACATCCACATACCTCGTGCCGTAGGTACGAATGGGTGTGCCGTTGGCGGCGTCCATCGGGGGGCCATGGCCGCCAGCCATAGTGTCCACAGGCGTCGCCGGCAGGATGCTGCGCTGAGCCCCAGAATCGACCAGCAGCCGCCGGCCGGACAAGGTGTCAGTGACGAACAACAGCCTGCAGTCCCGACCAGCGCTCACAGCTGTTAATGAGCGCTGGCCCGGGCTTTTCCCGGGGGCCCCAAAACTGCAAGGCTGGCGACACTGCTTGGCTTTGGCCCCGAACCTGGCGTGGTAGTAACAACACCCGTCGTCATGCTGTCGGCGGGCGGTCACAGCGGCTGCGGTGTCCTGGTCGTACCCCTGCGGCGGAAACGGGGCCGATGTGTGCTGGGGAGGCAACAGCGCATGAACAAACTGCTGCCTGTTGGCGAGGAAAATCCTGTCGGCCTCTACAGCCACCGCCCGGTAGTCCTTGGAGGCAAAGAGGGGTGAGCTGGCCAGAGCAGTGCGCACGGGCGCTGGAAGCTGCCGCAGGAAGATGTGGGCGAAAAGGAAGGAGGGATCCGCCGAGCCCAGCACAGCCAGCATCCTCTCCATCAACTCAGACGGCTTGCAACCGCGCCATACACCTGGCCGTCGTCGAGGCATCTAAGGCTGCTACAACGTGGAAATATTTAGTCACGTCCTGTGTTATTCCCCTCAGCTGGAACTGGGCTTCGATATGTTGGAACCACGACCGTGGGTTGTTCTGCCAGAAGTCCGGCAACTTGACGGTGGCAGCATAGATAGCGCCGACGTTAGCCGCGTCGATAGCCGCACCGCCAGCGGCGGCCGGCGCCGCGGCGGGCGCGTTGTTATCACCGTCGATGTGAAGCATTTTTACAGTCGTATCCAACTCGCGTCGGGGTCACCAATTGTGGAGTCGGGTAAATGATGAGACAAGAGACGGAGATGGGTCGAGTCAGCTTTACTCTCCACATCAAAAACAAACGAGTCTTACTCGCACATGAGTTCAAATCGTAACTGACGTAAACCCGAACTGTCGTAAACCGGAACTGTTTACCTTAAAGGTACAGTCCCTTGGTGAATGTCTCACAAAGCAATTGTGGGTCACCACACTGTCATCTTATAGAATTTTGATTCAGATTCTGACATTGCAAATGCTCTTAATAAATTCTTTGCCGGATTTGACACTTATGATTTCAGTACAGAAATACAGTGTTGGGGTACTAGCAGGAGCAGATTCGGTTATCAACAGATAATTATTAATATCAATATAATTATTGATATTAATAATTATATTTCATGTTATTATGATATAATCATAAATGTACGGGGCACCACCCTGAAATCAGGGAAAAGATAACCGAAAACTGTACTCAGTCTCAATATAAAGGGGTTTTATACTCACATGCCAATCATCGTGATCATTGGCATAGAAGTAAAAACAATCGAACAATTAAAAGGCGTGAAATCCGAGCACTAGCCTTCACAACCTGCTGTTATCCAGTGACATATACACAACAAGCACAAGAGACCGCTAGTTATAATATAATAAGATTTATTAAATCAGTAATAATGATCACAATCAATAAATCTGCAATTAACAAAGCCTTATTACCAACTAAATGCACACAAGTAGTAGATAAACAATATTTAACAAATATTAACAACAGGTGAGGTAGAACAAGTAAAGTGCTGAAAAGTGTCAGCCAGTGCTGCAGGATTGGTTTTCTGAGTCCCTGCCATTTCTTTAAAAAGAATAAATAAAAGCACATCAGTGTCAATCTCTTGTGCAATCATCTTACATTCATATCACCCACATTATGTTTGCATCATATGAAAGGTGGATATGGTTAAGTTTGCAAGGGAGAAAAGGCTTCCACATCTACAACACAGTCTTGATGCATTGCTTGCTGACATATTATGAAACAGATATAATCAGATCACTAAATTACTTTTGTTTTGTCAACACATTTTAATAATTTACGAAAACAATAAACCTGAAAAATAGCCATCAAAATAAAATGCTTGATTTGTAATTTAAGACCGCCATGTTTTTTTTTTCTACACAAAAATAAAATGAGCATGTCTTAGGCTACTAGGCCACATCTAGTATGCAAACACAACACACTAATAGGTCTGAACGAAAATGCAAAAATAAGCTGCCAGCAACCTCAGAACATTAAGTAGCAGAGGAAAGTAACTTGATGTCAGATGCACATTAAACAACAAACTGTTTCTGTTCTTCACTGCACAACGTTAACATGAAATACATATTCAACAGAGTATACAACATTCTCTCAAAGTTAAAGCTCTCCTTCAGTCAGCTCATATATGGCTGTGAGAGATGTGTCCCACTCGAAGACGCGCACGCACACACACACCATGCGCCCAACCTTCCCAATCTTATTTTATTTTACGACAATAGTTCACCAAAACGTGTTTCTGAAAACATCGAGAAATAAGCTATGCAATTGCTGGATCTGTCTTTATTTTAGATCGACAACGGTTAGTTTAAAAGATTATCGAGAGCTTGCGGGAGGCGCTGCCGCCGTCTCTCGAAACTCGCCGCGACGACATTGCACGGCTTCTTACATAGACAATGAATGGGAACATTCCCTCCGGGTACGAACTCAGGCAGGACGGCGTTTAGTTTCCCGTAACAGTAATAGTGTTTATTACGGCCATGAATGATGACACGGTGTAAATGCAGCGGTTGCCGGTCGGATTTCTCTCTCACCCCGCGATCCCAAACTGCTCGGCGATAGCTCGCAACCCCCCTGCTGACGCTGCAGCCTCAGCCAAAATCTCACTCTGAACTCAGTTAAACACTTGAGAGCCCTGGATTTACCTATAGTTTCAAGCGAAACGGAGCATGTATTTGACATTTAGTGTTTCCACTTTCAAAGCACAAGGCAAAATTTCAGCTCAGCTAAACAGTTAAAGAAAGAAACTTGTTTTGAAGACCATGCTCTCACTACTACTGCGGGGGAGGGGAATGTCCGGGCTCGTGTCAGCGTTACCAAGCAACACGCAGCTGAAAACCCTAAAAACTCCCTGATTGTGAGGTGGGCCAGTAGGTTAATTGGAGAGCCACAGCTGAACCTAGCAACCCTCTACAATAGGCAGCTACAGACACTAGTGGGGTCCATCCTAGAAGATGGATCCCACCCACTACATGGTGAATTCCAGCCTCTCCCATCTGGCCGCAGGTTCAAAATGTCTATCTGCAAAACAAAAAGGCATAGAGGCAGTTTTGTCCCTTCAGTTATTAAGACCCTGAACAACACTTGAACAACAGTTTATTTTTAGACTACAGACTAATCTATGAAATTATGGACTGCACAGCCTTCCTAATCTATTTATTTATTTATTGACCCAGCTTTCTTGAATTTTACATGGTGGTTTTTATTCTGTATTTTATCCCCTGTATTTTAACACTAATATTGTATTCTTTTTATCTTCATGTCTGGAGCACCTTGCTGTTATGTCACTGTCTTCTGTCAATGTCGTCAATGTTGCCTATTGTGTGTATGCAACCAAATCTACCCTCGGGTATAAATAAAGTTACCTTACCTTACCTTCTAACTATTTAAAATGGGTAAAATCGTATTTAATTGTAGAGCTGCGTGCGGCGCATCAGCCCCTCCCCCCACTTTCACCCTGTCTCACTCTCTCTCTCTCTGACCCGTCCCCTCCTCTCTGTGAACAGCCCCTCCTAAATGGTCCTCATTTATATAGCGCTTTTATCCTAAGCGCTTTACAGTAAATACTGACATTCACCCATTCATACACACATTCATACACAGACGGCGGAGTCAACCACGCAGGGCAACAGCCAGCTCGTCAGGAGCAATTAGGGTGAGGCGTCTTGCTCAGGGACACCAGGCACTCAGCTAGGAGGAGCCGGGGATCAAACCAGCAATCTTGCGGTTACCAGCCAACCCGCTTTACCTCCTGAGTTAATGCCCACCACCCTCCTCTCTATGAACAGCCCCTCCTCTCTGTGAACAGCCCCTCCACTCTATGCAATCGAGCACTCACTGGATATGTTTTTCACTTATGACACAAAGTGAAGCAATGGAGCTGTTTATATTGTTTAGTTATTTGTCACAAAGTACTTGCCAATTAAAATATACAGCACCTGATATACAGTGGTATTATTTCATAATTTATTTAAGAAAGCGGGTGTGGGCCTCGTATCTCACCAGTTGCCATGGTGACTCATAGGGCCCTAGTTTCGTGGCGCAGCGCAGGGTGGCGGAGCCGGCGTAATGCAAGTTTTCGTCAGTTTGGTGGATCGCCTGCGCCAAGATGGGTGTGGCGGCGCAGCAGGGGGAGGCGTCACAGATTCAGCTTGGCGTAGCGGAAGTTTCGTGGCAAAAAGCCTCGCCGAGACTTCGCCGAAAGCCCGCCAGCTCCAACCTGGTCTACTCTGTAAGGCACAAGGCGCAAATAAAGTCCATTCATTCAAGGCGAATTACAGCAGGCGGAGTGGAAGTTTGGCTGACGGCGCACAGTGCGCACACGTCACCGGGGCCTCACAGGCAGGTTTCCACTCAGCCTCTCGGACAAAACATCTCCCTCTCTCTCTCCTGTTTTTTATAATATCGGCATTGTTATTATTATGATACGCACGCACAGCGCGTGATGTGCGTGGTGGGAGTGGCGGCGCTGCTTCTGTCATCGGGTTGTCAAGTGACGGAACTTGCACTGAACCTCCCCTAATGCATTAAAGGTGAGGAGAGGAGCTCATTTGATTGGTGAAGATCTGAATCCGCTGTATTAATCCCAGTCCACGCCTCGTCTCCTCCTCGTCTCCCACTCACGCCTTCTTCTCCTCCCTCTTTCCCACTTGCACTGGTGGGAGGTGTGCCTGCGCGGTGCACGAAACTTGCAAAGTCCAGGCGGACACACCCCGTCGGCGTGGCGCAGGTGCGCTGCGCGCTGACTACGCCTGGTCTACGAAACTAGGGCCCATAGTATCAGAACTCCATTAATAATGTTTTTTTTTATAAATTTGAGTTAACATATTCAGAGTTGATTGAACTACCGGTAATTCGGAAAACCGATACCTCAGAGTTCCCATCTCAGCGTTGGTCAACTCAGAGCTCAGGCTCACGTTCAAGTTTGTTGAGCCTGCTTTCTGGAATGCACCCAAGAGATCACACCGGGGGCCTGTACTACAAAGCAGGATTTGTGCTTAGCGAGGTAACTTAAGCGTTAACTCTGGGTTTTCCGTCCTACGACGCTGGTTCACTTCTTACCGGGGTAGATCGCCATGGTAACTTACGCTGTGGAGCTAACCTGCTCAGGTTATGTTCCTGATAAGAGATCAACGTGGAGAAACACACCGCCTACTGACCAATCAGCTGTCTTGGTGCGCGGATAAGAAAAAAAAAGAAGAAGAAGCACGTGGATCGTGAGAGGGTCTCGTAGGAGAACTATAGAGTGTACAGAGATCGGCAAAACCCTTTTTCTGTCCCTGACGATGTTTTATATGAGAGATACAGATTCTCATCAGACTTTTCTGTGTCAGCGTACAGCCTACTTAACACTTTGAATTATGTTTATATATACAAAGTAGCGCAATGAACAAATAATCATTTTCATATCGGTGTAATCCCCCCAGGCACAAAAATAAAGTGGCTTCAGTTGAAAATTAAGCATAAGAATATTGTGCAAATACGTAGACTAAGGCATATGATTTTAATCATATTTCACATAATAAACAGTATAACATATAACATAACATATATATAACATATAACATATAAGCGTCTATTTCAACAAAGAAATGTCCAATGAGACATGGTTTTCATGGTTCATTTACCTTTCAAACTAATTCAAATCCAAATCTAGATCATGTTCTTTTGAGCACTTTTTCACTTATAGTAGATACTGCAGATTTAAAATAAATACATACATATAATAAACAAATACAATAAACAATAATTATTATTAGTAGTATTTTTTTTATTAGTTTTCAGAAATACATTAAACCTCCTGCATCCAGCAAAAGAATAATAGAAAGTTCAAATAATACAAAAACATGTGCAGCTGCGGTGTGATGATTAATGTTGCAACCTGCAGCATAATAAATTCATAAACTGCATTATATTCCCACACATTCACATGAACACTGTTACTTTTCCCGTTTATGAGTATGAGCCTGATCTCTGAAACCAAACACACACCAAAGCTTCATAAATCCTAACGGCTGACTTTCACAGACCATAAATGGCTCAAACAAGACAAGATCACAGTCAGACTTTGCTCCTGACATTTGTAACAATAAAGCTTTTAGTCTGAGACATGGATCCTAAAATGCAACATGTGGTTTCTGTCCAGGATCACAGGACAGCTTTTAAACCCTGCAGGGATGGAAACAAGTCTTCACGTCCAAATCAATTAAAGGGCTGGTGGTTAAGGTTGAAACATTTGGTCTCACCACTGAACACATTCAGGATTCAGTCTCATACACTGTTTACATGCTCCAACTCAACATGCTCCAACAAGTATCTTGATCTTCTGATTATTAATGAAATAGAAATAATAACAAATAATCAGCAGGAAGATTGTTTGATGGAATTTTTCATGTCTTAAGGGGCGTTCACACCGGACGCAATAAACGTGAATTGAGCGGCAACTCTACATTGAAAATCAATGTAAACGGCGCGATGACACGCGATTCAGGCGGCGGCGGCGCGAATGGAGCGTCTGGTGCGATGAGACGCGGCGCGAATGAAGCGTCTGGCGCGAATGAAGCGTCTGGAGTGTCTGAAGCGACGCAAATAAAGTTGAAAATATCAAACTTTTCAGGCGGCATCGCGCCGCGACATCCAATCAGCGATGAGTTCAAGCCGACAGACAGATGGACCGGCTGCATTCCCAAACAACCCGACTCCGAGAAGACCCGGCGGGACTCAGAAGGACTCAGGCCCCCGAGCGACACCGGGCAAGCGGTCTTCCGTACACCACATTTCCCACGTCCGCCCGTCGGACGGGGATTCGGCGCTGGGCTCTTCCCTCTTCGCTCGCCTCTACTGAGGGAATCCTGGTTAGTTTCTTTTCCTTTTTAGTAATATGCTTCAAATCAGCGGGTTGTCTCGTCTGATCTGTGGTCGTAGTCGAATGTGGCCCCGAATGGGGAGAGGTGCGAGGGATGTGGCTCCCGGAGGAGGCTCACGGACTCTGGCATCGGGTACCCCGAGGCGGAGGAGGAGGGTCCGCCGACGTGACCCGCCGGCGCTGCCCTCGTTTACCCCGCTAGAGCGGCACCGGTTCAAAAATGAGCGTCATGTGCGAATGACGCGAATGACACGAATAGTCCAAAATGATCAAGCGCCGCGATACAAGCACCGCGATACAAGCGGCTGCGATTGTATTCGCATCTATCGCGTCCGGTGTGAACGGCGTATTAGAAAACAAAGTGAAATCCATCATCTAATACTGTTTCATGTTTAAGAAGATTCTGCAAAAGCCGGGATTATGCTATCAAAGTTAAACCCAACAGAATGTTTAATGTTTGAAGAAGATTGGCATTGACAAAACTCTGTAGATGCCCTCACTCCACCCAAACCTCCACGCTACAGGTGGGAGAAATCATCGGTTCTATGATGCATCACGATGCTTTGTTCAACCATTCTGCATCGATGCAGGAAAGTCTATAATCGATTATTCATTTTTCTTTCTTTTTTTTTTGCAATCATTCCACATTTTATTAAAGTAATATGGCACATCAACTGTATCACACGAATAGGAATTGGTTTTAAAGATTTAAGGAAAAAGTATATTTAAATCGGAAATAGAAATGCATGGAGAATAGTTTAATAATGGAATCGTGAGGTGACTGACTATTCCCACCATTACTCCACGTCTCAATATATTTAGGACAAACACTGGAACAAACATCATCGTCTACATATCTGCATACAGCTCACAGTGACATGATTGTATGAGCACTTTTAACAATTGGTGAAAACTAGAGATGAAAGTCACAAAAGTAGAATCGTGTGTTAACATCAAATATCAAGCCAATGTTCAGCTTGTGTTACATGAGTTTCTCATCATTGCTCACACAACCTGCTGTCTCTTACGCCTTGCCGTCAGGGTTTTTACACCACATGATCAACCGGCAACACGATGTCACACACGAAGCAGAGACAAAGTCTTTTCTACTTGGGAGAAACACGTTCATTCACACAAGCAGAGAAACTCCCATCCCTGATTGTTGTATTTGGCTGAAAAACTCAGTTGGACTCGGACTTGTTTGCTGAAGAATACTATATCATGTTTAATCTCAGTTGTTACTCAACACAGCTTGTGTTCTGGCAACAGAACGACCCGAAAACCACCAAAGACCCACAGGAGGATTTTAAAGGCTGACGCCCCAAAACATGCAGAGACGACGTACTGTATTATCTGGTGGAGATCAGCAGATAACTTTGTCCACAGCAGACCGATGCCTAAACCTGAGACCAGTGCACCCCCATCTCTCCATCATAAATAACAAGCACGCATTGTGGCAGGATTTGCTTTGAATTCCACTGGAGATCAACTTTGGCTCAGTATCCTCGAGAACACTTACATGTTTCTCCACATACTCGAGGGGCCTGTACTACGAATCAAGTTCAACATACCCAGGGTATCTTTCAGAGATCCAGCTTAAGTAACCCTAACAAAGGTAATGGGAGATAAGCGGTCACAGGAAGCTGGTTATCAACTCGTTAAGTCAACCCAGGGTTTACCTGTCCAGCTATGAGCGTGTGCACATGAAAGAGGCGGCGTTTGCAGCATTTGACCAATCACATACATGGATCAGTCTACGGCAGCGGAGCGGCTTATTTCACGTACGAGGAGCGAACCATAATCTAACAGAAATACGAAGAAGTTAAACATATAATACAGGCAAAAGGCAACAGTTTCATCTGCCAAATGCAAGAAGGACAGCTGGCAAAAATTCCCGACTGTGTGAATGCGTAAGTCGTATTAATAGTTGTATAATATGACTGCCCCAACTTAAAGCTGTATTCTACGATTTGAACCCCCCCCCCCCCCCCCCCCACACACACACACACACCAGTGTTGGTCAAGTTACTTGGAAAAAGTAATTAGTTACTGATTACTGATTACTTATCCAAGAAAGTAATCCAGTTACTTTACTGATTACTTATTTTCAAAAGTAATTAGTTACTTTACTAATTACTTTACTTAGTTACTTTTCAAAAATACACTAGCTATACACAACCTCAATACGCTTTTTTAAAACTTGTTTTTATTACTCAATCTTTTTAACTATGCACATTGCAAACAAAAAAATAAATTAAATGCAACAGTCTCATTTAAAGAAAATCGTTTTGGTGTGTATACACACCTTCATTCGAATAGATGTAAATAAAATACAGCAATAAAATAATTAAAACCAAAGTCTCTATTAACATTTACATCTTTTAACAGTGCAGAGAGGAGTAATGCGTTTACAAAAACAGAAAATGCTGTTGCATGCCACATTTAGGCTGTTCTAATCAAAGAAGAGTATGTGTTTGAACTGTGTGTGTGTGGAAGGATGTGTTTCTCTGAGTGTGTGGATGTGAATGTCAGTGTGTGTGTGTATGGAGGGGACTGCCCCTATGTTTGTGTGGGATTGAGGTTTGCTTCTACGTGTATGTGATGTGTGTGTATGTATGTAGAGGGATTTGTTAGTGTGTGTGTGTGTGTGTGTGTGCGTGTGTGTGTGTGTGTGGAGGGTAGTGCTTCTGTATAGGAGTGTGTGTGTGTGGAGGGGATCTGACCCCTGTCATATGTCTGCAGGTTCAGGCAAGCGGAAAAGTGTGTGTGTTAGTCAAGTCTCATTTTATGACAAGGCCCTATGTTTTTTTGTTTTCTTTCGGAGTGAAACAGTGGTTATACCGCATCAGCAGAAGCTTTTCAAACCTCCCAGCAGAGAGCCTGTTCCTTTTCGGGGAAAGCATCCGTTCAACTGGTGCACTGGATGGAGTTGGAGAGTTGTATTTCATGTACATCTTTTTGAGGTTTGGGAACTGATTTAGAATCTCAAGCTCATACCCAGACCTTAAATAGTCAGTCACTTCTTTTTCTGCTGAGAAGCTTTCGGTGGGTTGGTTCTCAAAATCAAAAAAGTCCATTTCAGCTGGGCTGGCTGGCAGTTGGGACACATTAGCATTGTCCGCTGCAGGAGCAACTTTACGACACTCGCTTATCAGAAGCTCCTTCACATGCTCTCTCCTATGCTCATCTCTCAGCCATCGAAGTTTGAACTTGGGACAAGTGGCCGCTGCAAGAAGTCCCTCTTTGCTATCCAGTACAGGATCAAAACGAATCTTGATGGCCTGTAAAATACAATACGATATAAATAAGAATATAGTGTATAAGTGTAACATCTGCCCACCATGAATGGTATAATAAATTTAACAAAACCACCCAAATCAATTATCAAATCATAATCTTACCTTTACAATGGCATCTGGAAGGCTGGCTGTCATTCTGGAGGGGTCATCTTTCAGGGCAAGTGTCTTTGACATCAGGCTTGTGAGCGTTGGTAGTAAAGTCCCATAGGTGCACTCATCCCCTTGTAAGATGTCGAGTGCTACTGTCAAGGGCTTCATCACAGTGCAGTATTCTTGCAAAAATAGGTACTCCCTTTCATTAAGGCACTTGATTCCCAGTTTTACACACAGGGGATTCAGCTCGTTCATTGGAATTGTGATGATTCTGGAAATGGCCTCATACAGGGAATTCCACCTTACGGATATGGGTACCATTAGCTTCCTGCGGCTGACTTCCTCCACCTGTTCAGAGGCCAATGTTGATCGACTTGCTTTAGTCCAGAGAGCGGTGCATTTTGCAATACTACTCCTATTTACAGCCTTGGTGTCTGCACAGGAATTTAGATGTTTGTCAACATCGCTTGTTGAAATCAGATTAATTGTGTGTGATGCACATCTGTAGTGTGGAGGAAGGCTAAACTGTCCATCACCAGATGAAAGAACTTCTATGACATCTGTAAAAGTCGGTTCCTCGTCATCATCACCTGCTTCATCATTTTCAGATTCAGACTCCAAATTACAGGAGGGCTGACATACTCTGAATGCTTTGGCAAAATTGGATGCATTATCCGTTACAGTGGCAACAACTTTGCTATGCAGTCCATATGATGAATGAATTTCTTCGATCTCTGCTCCAATTACATCATAGGTGTGCCTGCCTCTAATTCTCTTACATGCTAGCACGGCCTTGTTGCGCTGTAAAGTGGAATTAATCCAGTGAACCGTCACTCCCATAAAACTTTTATTATTCTTCGTCCAAATGTCAGCAGTAGTGGAAACAAAGTCTACATCTCCGAGTGCAGTCTTCAAATTACCTTCCATTATGTCGTATTCTCTCTCAAGGTATCCTGCAAATGACTTTCTCTGCGGCAGCTTGACACCGCTTTTGGTTGGTATTTTTTCTACGATGCGTCGGAATGAATCAGAGTCTACAGTGGAAATGGGCAACATGTCCTCGACAATATAGCCAGCGACGAGCTTCTTCAGTTCAGCGGCACTAAGTCCTGTCGCTGACGCTCTTAAATCTATTTTCACCTGTTTAGCAGGAGAGGGTCCCTCTGTTGCTGCAGCGGCCATGTCGGGATTTCGGGGTGTCTCAGTGAGTTTCACATTCTTGTGCCGGCTTGCTAGGTGCTTGCTCAGATTTGAGGTGGAATTTTTCGCTGTAGACAAAATCTTTCTTCCCACGCAGAGTGTACAGCGGACGTTAATGTTTTTAACATCTTTCACCGAGTCAAACTCAAAGTAATGTCTGAACTTCCATGAATTAAATGCTCCATGTTCGCTCTCTCTCCCGCACTCCATGTCTTGCCCACACGTGTATGTTGTTTACTTCTAGACGTCGCGCCGCTACGTCATTGTCACGAGACTCATGAGACAGTGTCACGTGGCAAAGATAAATCACGGTTTAGTAACGCAGTAACGCAGGCTGCTTGCAGGAAGGTAAAAGTAATCGAATTACTATTTTTGCAATTGTAATCCTTTACTTTACTCGTTATTTGAAAAAAGTAATTGGATTACAGTAACGCATTACTTCTAACGCGTTACTGCCCATCACTGACACACACACACACACACACACCCCTCCCCTCTGTGCTCCTCCGAGCTCTATCGTTCTCCCCTCGCAGCCTCCCACCTCCCTCTTATTTTACGAAAATAGTTCAGCGAAAGGTGTTTCTGAAAAAATTTTAGGTGAGAAATAAGCTATGCAGTTGCTGAATCTGTCTTTATTTTAGATCGACAACGCTCAGTTTAAAAGATTATCGAGAGTTTGCGGGCGGCGCCGTCTCTGGAAACTCGCCGCTCCGCGACGGCATTGCACGGCTTCTTACATAGACAATGTATGGGAACATTCCCTCCGCTATGAACTTTAGTTTCCCGGTGTGTCCGGGACTTACACAACATGTACAAAGCAGTAATAGTGTTTATTACGGCCACGAATGATGAAACATTATCGGTGTAAATGCAGCGGGTGCCGGTCTAATTTCTCTCTCACCCCAAGCCAATAGTAGCCATGCGGACCAGATGGCTACTATTGGCTAAAGTTTGGCTCAAGTCAAAAATCGTAGACTAGAGCTTTAAGGACACTAGTAGATCTGACTGATTAAACGGGCACGTTAATTACGCTGATAGCTTAGTGGTGGAGTTACCGCCCCATGTACCGAGGCTCCTTGCAGTGGTCCTTGGTTCGAATCTGCCCTGTGGCCGTCTTTATATCATGCCGGCGCTTTCTCTCGTCCCTGTAACCCTCACAATGTCCTTCCGCAATAAAAGCCCAAAAATATAACTTTAAAATAATGAATGTGTTGCTTAGATGTATTCTATATAACGTGGTGTATGACAATATCAGCCTAATTCTTTCAGCTGCAATCACGGCGGTGTAAAACGGACTTGGGAGCAAATCAAATAAATAATAATAAAAACATAACTCAAAGTGGTAAGTAGGCTGTACGCTGCCACAGATAAGTCATGCCCCCCAATGAGAATCTGTATCTCTCATATAAAACATTGTCAGACACAGACAAAATGGTTTTGCCAGTCTCTGAACACTCTAGTTCTCCTAAGAGACCCATTAACGATCCACCAAGCTTCTTTTTCTTTTTTATCCGCGCACCAAGAGAGCTGATTGGTCGGTAGGCGGTGTTTTTGTCCACGTTGATCTCTTATCAGGAACATAACCTGCTCCGGAGCAGGTTAGCTCCACAGCGTAAGTTACCATGGCGATCTACCCCGGTAAGAAGTGAACCAGCGTCGTAGGACGGAAAACCCAGGGTTAACGCTTAAGTTACCTCGCTAAGCCCAAATCCTGCTTCGTAGTACAGGCCCCAGGAGAAAGTTCATTGTATGGGAACATCAATGTTAGATCAGGCATTCTAAATATGTTGATATTGATTTGAAGGTTTTACAGACAACGGCTTAGATCACAGCAGTGACAGAAAATGTTTCCCCTCAAACTTTTGTCTTTGTCAGAATGTATTGGGTTTGACACCTACAAAGTGGGGACATTTTGAATAGTGAGAACAGCAGCTCTCATCAGTCACTTTAAAGGTTTCAACGTTTCATCGGTTTTGATCAAGTTTATTATTATTATTATTATTATCTAACTGCAGAACTAACTTTTTACATTGGTCGCTTTGGTGGGCCTAACTTTTTCATTTAGGTGCACCCACAATTTTTCGCTGCACCTTACAGCACCACAATAATACACCTATTATAGATTTTCTTTATAGTTCCCATACAAACTGTTAATTTCTGAACACAATCGGTCAATGACTAGTAACAGGAATAAAGATGAGAAAAAAAGGAAGATCCTAATCCCAACCAGTCCCCTAGACATATCATCCTACGCCTTTCAAGGTGGAGGGATAAGCAAGATATTATGAGAGCGGCAGCGCAGAGGAAAGATCTGGCCTGGAAGAGCAGCGTTTCTCGGTGTACCAGGACTTTTCTGCTGAGGAATACCGGAGACGCGTGCAGTACAACGACCTGAAGAAACCGCTGCATAAAGCTGGCGTGAGGTTTGGAGTGGTTTATCCTGCCACTCTTATCGTCACCATTGATGAGCAGAAGTTTACTCTTCTCGTGATGATGCCGAAAAAGACCTGAGGCAGTGTCTTCCAAGATTCTTTGATTCCTGATATGACTGTGGACAGAAATATAGTCTAAATGGGTCCCAGAGCTGTGCGCAGGTCATCAGGTAATTCGATGGTGGTGCCCGATTTCATGAGTGTGCATTACTTGGTTTTGATTACACACTTGCAATATACCTTGAGACCTATGTGCGAATCCCTCCACATAGGTATTTTCTTTTTTCTCTCTCTCTCTCTTTTCTCAGTCCCCCTTTTTTTTCCCTCCCCCATCCTATAATGGACTCGAATTTAGTTTAATTTATCTTGGGTAGGGCAGAGCGACCCTAGCTGTGCCTACGCCAAACTTTCACTGATATGGGACATTTATGTTGTCTATCTGGCATTATTGCCAGACGTGCTGCTATTTCTGTTGTTATTGTTGTATGTTTGTCAGCCTTTTATGTTTATATTTGTGTGTAAACCCTCCCCTTTCTTTTTTGGTACATGGTTAGAGTACAAGTTGAGTATTAAAGGGGTTGGAATGTATTTTTTCAATGATGGATAAAAGTTTAAATACGATTAAGGTGGTGACTTTAAATGTTAACGGTATTCAGAATTAAATTAAAAGACACAAGATCCTTACTTATCTAAGGTCCCTTAATTTTGATATTGCTATGTTACAGGAGACTCACCTACATGCAGAACAGTCGAAAAACTTAAACAGCAATGGGTGGGACAAGTTTTCTCCTCCTCTGGCAGTCAGGCTAGTCGGGGAGTGAGCATTTTAATCTCCAAAAATATAGCATTTAAATTGAGTAAGATCCATACTGACCTTGAGGGTAGGTATATAATAATCACTGGTCTTTTGCAGAATCAAAAACTTAAACTGGTGAATATTTATGCACTTAATATATTTCAATCTAATTTTTTATCGGCCCTCTATCCAGTGATTTCCTGCTATGTGGAAGGACCGCTTATTATTATTGCGCTTATTATTGCAGGAGATTTCAATTGTGTGTCAAATGCATTGTAAGACAGGCCATCTGATAGGCGAAATTCAGCTGCAATGGATGAGTTTCAGACGCAGTTATCAATCAGTGATATTTGGCGCATGGTAAATTCAGATAATCAAGAATTTACCTTTTTCTCTAACCCACATAGCTCCTATTCTAGAATAGACCGCATCCTCATGTCCTCAAACCTTACTCAAAATATAATTAATTCTCAAATTCATAGCATTCTTGTGAGTGATCATGCAGCTGTATCTGTTTCTTTTGTTCCACGATCCAATCTTTATAGATCCAAGCAGTGGCGATTAAATACTTCTCTTCCTAAAAATACAGATTTTGTTTCATATAATCTCTGAATTTTTTTAGATAAATTTGAATTCAGTATCAACTGTGTCCACTGTATGGGAAGCCTTTAAGGCTACATGCAGGGGATGGATCATCAGCTATGCAACTGCTGAGAAACATAAAAAAAAATTGAGAAAAAGTTACATTTAAATGTTAAACTAAAGAAACTGGAGGAGCAGCATATGGCTGACTCTTCGAACTTGGATCTTAGAAAATCTCTCACTGCTACTAGGGCAGACCTACAGAGGATTTTACATGAGGAAACAGCCTATGCTTTATTTAGAACACAAAGATTGTATTTTGAGTCAGGTGACAAGGCAGGGAGGATGTTGTCGAACAGAATAAAACAGATAGAGAATAGGCAGTTTATTCCAGCTGTTAAGGATGAACAAGGTAGACTACAGTGTGAGGTTAAGTTAATCTCCCAAATTTTTAAACAGTATTATTCTAAATTATATGGACCAGAGGGTGGGGCCAGCAAATAAAAGATGGACGCCTTCTTTGAGGACTTTGAGTTCCCTTCTGTGGAATTAAGTTAGACACCTCCTTAACAAGGTCAGAGATTGAGACTGCAATTGGGAAGATGGCTTGTGGGAAATCTCCAGGGGAGGATGGTTTTGGTGCAGAATTTTATAAATGTTTCAAAAATCAGTTGTCCAATATTACTTTTACTTTATGAACAAATCATTGAACGTGAGACCATGCCTCCCTCCATGTGTAAAGCTGTTATATCCTTTTTGCCTAAAGGCGGGCTCACACCGGACCGAAAATCGGCGTCTTTGAGAGAGTCGGCGTCCGTGACATGAGTCTCCTTGGTGTGGTCGCTCGAATCGGCCCACGTCGGCGTTCATTTCAGCCGATTCAAATGTGTAATCCGCCATCCGAGTCGGTCATTCTTTTACCATTCTGATTGGTGGAGGCTAGCAGCTGGACTAGCGAATCAGTGAAGCCCGGAAGTGACGATGGTAAACATACCAGGGGTGCAGTCGAATAGTCAAAAAATAAGGTCCTAACTCCTATTCCTATCTCCTATTCCTTGACCTCTGGGGAAAACGTCACGGGGTTAAGGAAAGGCGATAGGAGAACTCAAAAGGACTTAGGAAAAGTCGACCGCGGTGTTCAGAGAATCCGACCGTACTTTCACTAAGCTACGTCATTATAACGCGGCCGCTGATGATTGACAGCTGATGATCGGCACCGGCGATTGACGTGCGTCTGCGCTGGATAAACTACAATAATGGACTACAAAAAGCGCATCATCCACTTCTCCACATATTGGAACAGCTGGTTCACTGACCGGCTTCAGGTCCAGCAGCTCCTGTTTGACCGGTTGCTTTATTTACTTTTCATTTGTGGTTTTAGTTTCGTTTTTGTCAAGTTTGTAACGTGATTGAAATAAAAAAAAATAAAAAAAACATTCGATTATTATCACTGTCCACACATTTATTATCACTATTCCAATTACTATATGTCTGCATGAAAGTCATTGTTAAATATGTAAATGCACATATCCTTTGTTTTCATTAATGGCCGAGGTGTGCGGCACTTTAAATGTTGCTCTCGCAAAGAATTGTGGGTCGGCGTAATCTCCTTTCCTATCGCATAGGAAGGTCCGTTGCATCCTATGCTAAAGGAGGTCTGAAAGGAAGCATTGGAGCTCCTTTCCTATGCATTTAGAGAATTCGAACAGCTCTTATCATGGCGGCCACTTGTTTACTTCCGGGTCACTTCTTCAGTTAGGAACCTTCCTAAGCAAAAAAGACTATTCGACTGCACCCCAGATAACCAGTGGAATCGAAGAAGGTGGTCTAGAGAGGAACACCTACTTCCGGTTTTCGTGTTTTTTGACCCACAATACAGATTAGCGCCGCCTGTTGTTTTGGAGACATTACATCTCGCGCAAGCGCGGAACGTATGGCGTCGGCTGTAATTCCGTAGGTGTGAACCGCCCATGTCGTTGTTCGAGTCGGCCATATTAAGTAGACGACGCCGAATTTACCGACGCGAGTCGGGCAGTTCTTCCGGTGTGTACACAGCTTAAAGCTGGAAAGGACCCTACTTTAGCAGGAAATTATAGGCCATTAAGTCTTCTTAATAGTGACTACAAAATATTGGCAAAGACACTTGACCTTCATTTAGAAGCCCTTTATTGTAATCCAATTTCAGCTGTCAAAATTAATGGCCTCATCTGATTTTTTCCCCCTGAAACGTGGAGTGAAGCAGGGATGTCCGGTTAGCCCTCTTCTTTTTGTCATCTCCTTGGAACCCCTGGCCTGTGTAATCCGTGCTTGTTCAGCCATACATGGTGTTAACTTATTTGACTGTGATTATAAACTGAGCTTGTACGCTGATGATATATTACTGACACTGGGTGGACCAATGTTTTCCTTACCTGTTGTTTTAAACTTGGTTAATACCTTTGGAGGTTTTTCAGGGTACAAAATGAATTGGAAAAAATTGAGGGGATATCTCTTAAATCTATCACATTCAAGTCTGATCTTGGGGATGCACCATTTTTGTGGCAGTTAAAGGGAATTAAATATTTAGGAATTATTATTAAAGCCCCAGTTACAGAAATATTTAGTTTGAATGGCCCATCTGTCCTGCGTACAGTAAAAGATGACCTTGAGAGATGGTCCAGCTTACCACTTTCTCTATGGGGCAGGGCTGAACTTTTGAAAATGAATGTTTTGCCTAGACTAACATATATCATTTCTCATATTCCTCTTAATTTCCCTGATTCTTGGTTTAAAGAAATACGTCACCTTTTCATTAAGTTTTTATGGTGTGACAATAAACCCAGAATTTCATACCCAAAGCTATGCATCCCCAGATCTAAAGGTGGACTAGGTGTTACCAGATTTATTTAATTACTATATCTCACTTAACGCAAGTTATCCACTTCCATGGGCATATAAGGATTAGGGTTGCACATCTCTTTGTGATAAACGGTTCGATATGCATCTAGATACACAGGTTACGATTCGATTCAAAAACGATATCCTTTTATTACAGACCGATTCGAATCGATTCCATACAGTGTAAGAACGATACGATTCGATTCTACGGTTAATATTTGTTGTAGATATTTTATAAAATAAAGCAGCCGATTCTATGAAAGTGACAGTACAATAGTTTCTTTTCAAATATGTAAAATACCACATATCCCCAAACATTGTGGCTGTATGGCACTGGCAAAATTTATTTTTAGACATGGACCAAAAAAAAGTCTGGCTGAATCGTTGGATGGCGGTCACAGGACAGTGTTGTGGACGCTACCTGTGCTGCAGCCGCCTCTTGTGGCGCAAGTTGAGACACAAGCGATTGACATTCAAAGCCATCCGTCTCTCACGTATGGTCGTGGAGTGCCTGCGGTCACACGGCAGCGTCGCAGCCGCCTACCTGTGCTGCGCCCGCCTCTCCACCTCCACCTCCTCCATGTTCCGTGTTGTCCCTTGTTTATAACTCATACAAGCTAGCCAGCTACGGCATTTCGCGGGCAGCTTCAGCTCTCGCGTTGTTTTAGAGACTCTGGTGTAATGCCGCCAACCGCTTCAAAGTCTTGCGATACCCGATCCATGACTCTGTAACCGATTCATCTAGGAATTCATTGATAATTCGTATCGATTGAGGAGGCTGCTACCGATGCAGCCGTATCTCTCACTTGTTGAACCGAATATCCGGTCGCATCGGTTTATCGTTTACAACCCTAATAAGGATCTCTATCAGGCAGGCAGCTGGGAGCAGCTTGAGGAATTATTACTAGCTCAATATAAAGATTTTTATATAGGGTTGTTTTTATTGATGGTGATGAGTTGTGAGAAATTAGAAATTCGTGCCTTTTTGACTGTATTATTGTAGGTTTTGAGTTGTTGACGTAAAATCTCTTAATGAATTGTCAGTTTACTTTTCCTCCATCTTCTCTCTGCACTCCTGCATTTTCTTTTCAGTTCATTGATTTCAATGTTTTTTCTCCACAGGGGTATAGGTTTTCTTTTTATTGTTTTAGTTAAAAGTGGAGCTACTGAGTCCAAAGTTGACTTCAGCCTGCTGTTAAAATGATCAACGATAAAATCACAAGGTGCAGGTAAAATTTCAGCAGAAGTGCTCTGTAAAATCTCCATAAAATTTGCAGCTACTTCAGAAGTAAGGTAGCGCCTCCTCACCGTTCTCACCGGGGCCTCCTCTTGGTTAAAACTGGTGATGTTAAAAAATACACAGTAGTGGTCAGACACAGCCAGGTCGACAACAGAGGACACACCGATGGACAGGCCATGGGTTATGACCAGGTCCAGGGTGTGTCCTCTGTTGTGAGTTGGCTGAGCGACGTGCTGCTTAAAATCAAGACAACTTAAAAGATTTAAAAACTCTCTGGATATCGGATCCGAAATATCGTCAACATGTAGATTAAAATCACCAGTTATTAAAATCCTGCTCAATTTGTTGACTGGAGTGGTGGATTGTTCTGTGAGTGGTCTGAGATTATGAAAGTTCACAGAGTGGGTGTGGTAGTGTCTGATGATGTGTAATGATTACGGGTATAGGTGAAGTGTTGGTGTGAATATGAGGTCCAAGTCCGGTGTTGTATGGTAGTGTTGTCACGATACCAACATTTTGGTACCGGTACCGGTACCAACATGTGTTTCGGTACTTTTCGATACTTTTCGATACTTTTTCAAATAAAAAGTGAACGCGAAAAATGTCATTACTGACTTTATTTTAATAGAAAATCTTAGAACAATAACATATTAATCAGCAAATAAAATAAAATACCACAAAGACAAGCTTTTCTAATGCACACAATTTTAAAAATGTTAAAATATAAATACAATAATATAATATAAAATATAATAATATAAATAAACCAGCTCTATTTGTTTTCTTCCAGAGCTACTTTTGTTAAGAGTGAAGGGGGGTGGCGCTTGCTTTTAAGCACTGAATGTGGCTTTTCTTCCTGAGTAAATGACCTGTCGTTCCCTGAGCTCAGTGTGCAGGTCTGGGTGCTTGTTCCTTTAAGTGTTTGGCTAAGTCGGAGGTGTTTCCGCCGTTAGCCATGCATGTTTATTAAACACCGTTTACACAGTGGTGCTTCGGCGTTAACTGCCTCGCTTTGCGCATTTGTTTTAAGCTAAAGTACTGCCATATCGCACTTCGCGGCGCTGGTTTGTCCGCAAGTTGCGGCGTGGTGACGGTTTAAGCAGCCATTCTCCTCTCTGTGCTCCTCTCTCGCTCCACACTGCTCGCTAAGTTGCTAGCTTTTCCTTTTATCTCCCCAAGCTGCGGCTCGCTCCTCGTCCTCTCAGCTGTTACAACGCGGTGACGTCACGCGGCGAGTTCGCCGCGCTGTTGCGGGCGCTGCCGGCGGCGCTGCAAGTACCGGTCCCGTCCAAATGCAATATGGTACCGTTTTAAATGCCTCAGTACCCCGGTACCAAATTAGTACCGGTATACCGTGCAACCCTAATGTATGGTGATCAGAGGTGGAACTGAAATCATAGGAGCATGGACCTGGGGGACATCAATTTGTGGCGGAGATTTATTTAAATCTCAACACCAACAAGAAATCAAAATAACCTAAATTGTTTAAAAATAAACTTAAAATGCTCGTCTTTGGTGATATTATAAGCATTATAGGGGGCGGGCTGCTCGGCCCACCATGCACCTGTCCCGGTACCGGTTGTGTTTCTGGTGCTTTTTTTTAACAATTCTGAATGACGATGCTCCGACAGTAAAGGCAGCTCTGCCGTACTGCACAATGTCGGCCCGCCCGCGGCAAACTGGAGACCAGATCGAACGACCGGTTCTTAAAACTACACCCGACCGGACCGCCCGGTTCACGACACCAGCTCGGACGGAGACAGTGAGACAGGACTTACGGTGTGAGGGGAGACAGGTGTTATGGGCACAGCAACTTTCTGTGAAAGTTCTGTGAAAAAACGATTGACAATCGTCTTCATTTTTGACGCTCAAGTCACTCTGCCTGATTACTTTTCCTTACAAACATTCAGTGACGAGGAGACCAGGGTCAGAGCCAATCAGAAACCTAGGCCCGCCCCTACTCGGCCTCTGATTGGCTCAGACCATGATGATTCGTCTCTGTATGCTGTGGGGGAAAAACATGCTACACACATAAACAGACCAGCTGAATGTTAGGAGCACCGGTGCGACCAAGGAACATAGTTAGTCGCACAAAATGGTTGCACTCTTTCTGAGAAGAAATGTTGTGCTTACTTCCAGATGAGAGTTGAGGACATTCTGAATGATGATCACAAAAAACTCAGTTGGTCAAGTGTGTGCACGGATGGCACCCCAAGCGTGCGGGGCTTGTTGGTCTCATGAAAAAAAGAGAAGACGTGCCCAACTTTATCAGTTTTCATTGCATCATACATCAGGAGTCACTGGTATCAAAACTTAGAAATCATGAATTCCAAAACGTGATGCAGACAGTTGTGCGTGTTGTGAATTTCATCGTCTCCGTAGCTCTGAACCATCGACAGTTCAGGCAGCCAGTTAAAGACTACGACACAGAATACGCCGACTTGTTGATGCACAGCGAGGTGAGATGTTTGTCCCGCGACAGCAAGGGGAAGCACAAACCACAGCTACAAGAGCCACACTGGATATTCCAGCTGGCCTTTGTGACTGACATCACCAGTCACATGAACGCTCTCAACTTGCAGCTTCAAGGGAGAGATAAACTACCAAGCAGCATGCTGAATGCAATCAGAGCATTTCAGAACAAAATGACTGCTCTCTATATACCTGACAGAGAATTAATTTAGTCAAAACCAAAACACCAAGGAAGGCTGAGGAATAGTCACCCACTTATATTATTATTATTATTATTATAATTATTATTATCATTATTATTATAATAATAATAAACAAATTGTGTTTTAGTCATTTTTGTTTTCATCTTTTCTTGAATGCTTAAACTCATCAACCCCATTTAGTATGTCAACATTTGTATCAGTACCAGCAGTTTGTAAGAAATTGGTCAGTAATTGATATGTCATATTTTGTTTCTCAGAATTCACCAAATTGATGCATTAAAATGAAATTATTTAAAATTTTCTCCCGGGGGGGCATGCCCCCGGACCCCCCTACAGGATCGCAATCCCCCCACCATAGTCTCCAAAGATATATATATATACACCTGCTTCACAGGCGGAAATCTCAACCCCCCCAATGTTCAACTCAAAGTTACGCCCTTGCCTCCAGGCCAAAAAGAAATTAATATATGCCAAAAATAAGCCACCTATCAATTCATTCATAAATCAATAATCATTTACATGGGGGGGAGACACCCCCTGTGGGGGGAGGATTGTTTTTGATAAGCTGTGGAACTCTGAGTTAACCTATTTCTACCTGAATTTCTATGAACTATTAAGCTGTTGAGTAAACCCATAACTTATATTTTACTTCATAAAATAAGACATGCACTCATATGTCGTTGTAGTGTTTTACAGTATCTGTAGCTATTAATGTGATGCTCATCATCCCCCCCCCCCCCCCCCCCTGACAGACACCACCTTAACTAACACATTTTCTGGGGGAAACACTGGTGTGCATTACTATTCCCTATATAGTGCACTCAAAGTTTCCCACAATGCATTGTGAAAAGTAGTGTACAACCGATGGTCAACTGCCGAGCAAATTTTACCATCATGCATTGTGCTGAAAGACAAATCGCGAACGACGAGAGGAGAGAGAGTGGCAAAAATATTAATAATTGTATATTAATACATGTTTAATATTTAATATATGTATTGTGGACAGAGCAGAACAAGACAACACAAACGGCTAAAGTGTGATGTTTTTCTTTATATACTTAAAAAAAACGTGATATATATGAATTATTTATATGAGATTTTGGGTGAGTGGTGGGGGCGGCGGGGGTATTGGGGGGTCTTTGTCCGTCAAAAACCGCCACCCGCCACTCAAAGCAAAGCGCCGTATGACCGTCTGAAGACTATAAAGATGGAGATGAAACAGTCTGAAGACTATAAAGATGGAGATGAAACAGTCTGACAATTATAAAGATGGAGATGAAACAGTCTGAAGACTATAAAGATGGAGATGAAACTAAAGTATCAGCATCAACACTAATTGTACCAGCAGGTAGTATTGTATAGAAGGGCCTGGGGTCCGTTTCACAAAGCAGGTTTAGTGAAAACCTTGAGTTAGTTAACCCTGAGATGAGGGAAACTGGTTTTTCGGTTTCACAAAGCCAGTTCAGCATAATCTGAGTCAGTTACCCGGATAACATAGTCTGTGAACCTAACCTGCTCGCTAGCAGGTTTGCTTCAACAAACCGTGAGTTTCTCCCTACATGTCTCCGCCTTTTTCCGGAATCTGAACCAACTTTGAAATAATGTGCTGTCCTTTCCTCGTCAACCTAATCGATATGGAAATAAAAGTGATTGTAGCAGCTTTGCGTTGGGAGAGAATTTTGATTACCTTTCCTTCCAATCACATTAGATATTATCGAAACAATATTCTCCGACATTTTAAACATTTCATATCGCGGACATAATCCGCAACCAGATTCTTTGCGGAGCTAGCGTTTTTGCGAACGGGAGATTTATGAAATGTTTAAGTACATTTCTGTTTTGAAATACCTGCTTATATTTACTGTTTAATACGTGAAATATGATTAAAATCATATGCCTTAGTCAACGTATTTGCGCAATATTCTTATGCTTAATTTTCAAGTGACGCCACTTTCTTTCAGTGCCTGGGGGGATTTAACCCAATGAAAATGATAATTTATTCAATGCACTACTTTGTGACCTACGGGAGTTGAACCCCTGTCTCCTGCACTGTGGATGGCGTTGCTAACCATTACACCACAGTGTCATTCAGTTTCATTCAGTTATACACATTAGATCGGGCAGTAATTGTCTGCCACGCCAACTATCGCTACTTTGCTGCAGTTACGTTGGTCCACTTTCTCAGGATGAGCTCGTTTTCTACATAAACACTAGGGGTGTTGAAATTAATCATTTGTACAATGCATCGCGATGCGGACATGGACGATTATGCATTGATGCATTGATAATCGATTATAGCCTAATGACGTAACTTGTTGATTTTCGCGCCGCGCCAGTTCAAGTCCTGCTCCGTTTCAACCCACTCTCTGTTCTCTATTGTCTACTCTTTCCCGCGGTTCACAGTAACTACGGTAACTGCGTCTCATCTGACTGACGTCACCTCATTCGTTGTGCGGCATGGCTGAGGAAAGAGTGATTCAAAATGCACCTAGCATTTTAAAAGCGTCCATCTGGACAAATTTTGGATTTTATCAGGACACCGACAAGCACGAACTGGACAAGACACACGCGGTGTGTAAAGTGTGTCACACTAAAATCAAATACCTGGGGAATACCACCAACTTGAGGAAACACGTTAGCCGTTTTCAACCGGAGAGGCTAACGTCAACGTTAGCGGTTGCCAAAGGGACAGCGGACCCAGCCCAGCCAAGAATTGATGCAACGCTGTCAACATTGCCACCCAACTCAGAGAAAGGGAAGAGAATAACCCATTCTGTGGCAGCTTTTATAGCGAAGGATCTACGGCCTTTTTCGGTTGTTGAGAACACCGGGTTTCGTCACCTGTTGAAGACACTGGAGCCGCGGTATAAGCTCCCGTCACGCAGCCATTTCACAGAACATGTTATACCTGCACTTTACCGCGAAACAAAAGCCCAGGTAATGTCATCGATGAGCCAAGCTAGTCGCGTAGCAATAGCATGTGATTCTTGGACTTCAGTCACGACAGAATCTTATTTAACAGTAACGGTACATTACATTAGCAAGGACTGGCAGATTGTGTCACATGTGCTGCAAACAAGAGCCGTTTATGAGTCGCACACTGGTGCTCATCTGGCAGAGCTACTGTCTTGTGTCGTGGAAGAATGGCAGCTATCGGATAAAGATGTGGTGCTTGTGACGGACAACGCATCAAACATGATTGTTGCAGCTCAAGTTGGAAAATTCCCTCATGTGAAATGCTTCGCCCATACGCTGAATCTGGCATCCCAGCGGGCTCTTAAAGTGCCCACTGTCTCCAGGCTTCTGGGCAGAGTCCGAAGAATATCAACGTTCTTCCACCGCAGCACTACAGCGAGCCATCTTCTGAAAGTGAAACAGAAATGTCTTGACCTGAAGAATCATAAGCTGATAACTGATGTTGCAACAAGGTGGAACAGCGCATACGACATGGTCGAGAGGTTCTTGGAACAACAGCCGGCAATCTGTGCCACCTTGCTGTCTCCAGAAATCAGAAAAGGAGAGTCAGACCGCTGCACTCTCAACGAAACAGATGTGTCAAATGCAGAGGACATTTTGAGTGCATTAAAGCCTATGAAGGATGCAACTTTACTGATGTCTGAAGAGAGCAATCCAACAGTATGTCTTATTGCTCCTGTAAATGCACAACTCCTCCAGAACATGACAGACACCATCAGAGACTCGCCCCTGGTCCATGAGGTCAAGAATGCCATCAAAACAGATCTCCTGAAGAGGTACAGCAGGGAGGCAGAGAAGATGATCCTTCATAAGGCCTCTACCCTGGATCCCCGTTTTAAGGGACTGCGTTTTCTCACAGAAGAGGAGAGGTTGGAGATATACAGAGGAGTGACTGAGGAGGCTGCAGCCTTGGAGGTAATTTCATCATGTTTATTGTAAAACTTGTAAAAATGTATTAAAATATTAAATATATTTTAAATATTCAAGTAATTAATTAATATTTAAGTAACTTGATATTAAATATAGTTTTATATATTAAAACATTGCTCATAACAATATTAAAAGTAGCTACAATAAGTTAAAAGTTTTGTCTGAAAAAAAAGTTATAGTAAACATAGTTATCCTGATAGATGTGAGCTGTTGCATTGACTGACTGAGTACACTATCTTAAATGTTCTATTATTTTGTTCAAATATAGACCCGGTGCACACCTAGGAGGACAGGAGTGGATGAAGAGCCTGGGGTAACAGGAACTCTGGAAGATGAAACATCCACGGAGAACAGCCCCTCTGCTCCCAAAAGAAAGAAATCACTGCTTGTGAGTTTGCTAGGACAGTCTTTTACTGACACTGGAGGTACAGCAGAACCCAAGACCCCCTATGCCAGGGCTGAAGAGGAAATGGAGAGATTCTGCAAAGTCCCATCTCTGCCTCTCACTGAGGACCCTTTGAGCTGGTGGCGTGTCCACGAGGTCACATTTCCCCTCCTCTCTCGGCTGGCAAAGCGATACTTGTGCATCCCAGGCACAAGCGTATCTGCAGAGCGGGTTTTCTCCACTGCAGGAGATGTGGTCACTGCTAAAAGAAGCACTCTCAAACCAGAGCATGTGGATCAGCTGGTGTTCTTACAGAAAAACTTGCATATTCCCAAATGCTGAGCAGTTATTCATGTTTGTGATGTATGGCACACATGTATGGCACATTCAGGAAGTGTCCTGGCTGTTACTGTCACTTTTATATTTGTTGTAGCATGTTACTGCAGAATGTTGAAGAGTTATAATATGCATACAACAGGCTTAGGCTAGGCCTATGCTATTTATTTTTGTTTACTTTCACATTTGTTATGGCTTTATATATTTTTATGGATATTTATATTCCAGAACTGCAGAATGTTTTGTTTTTTGAAGATTTATTCACACAACAGGTAGGCTCGGCTTATCTCAGTTATTTCTGTAAAAATTTAAATCATTCACACCCCTAATAAACACTCAGTAATATCTAATAACGCTCTCCCCGTTGCCATGGTGAATCGTAGTATCGGAGCTCCATTGATGATGGCTTTATAGAGTCGGCAGGCACGCGCGTAACTCAGTTTACATACTCAGAGTTGACTGAAATAATTCAAAACCGCTGTTCTGAAACCGAAAAGCTAACAGGGTTAGGTTCAGAGTTTGTTGAACCTGCTTTGTGAAACGGGCCTCAAGTCAGCTGTTTCACACTGCTTTCAGTCTTAATGCTAAGCTAGGCTATCCCAGCACACTCATATTCCACTATTATTCTAAATATGACGATATTCCTAATTTGATATGGGTCAAGTAAACATCATATTCCTTTTGGATATTCTGAAGGCTTAGGCTTTATTCCTGATGGAGTATTTCCAGAGTAAGACGTGATGAATTGATATTATTCATATTCAGAATTCTTTGGACATTATGTAGCACATTCACAATATGCCTCTCAGCTTCTCTTCCCATTTACATCCAGCTCTGTGTGTTGAACACAAACTAACTAACAACAGTTAAAGCTGAGTAGAGATGAGATGGCCACGAGGAAAGAAGGAGAAACCTACTTTTAATCATCATGGACTTGGATACCAACATGTTTTTGGATATGAACAAATATCACAACACCAACCTCTTCAAGAAGGAGGTTGAAGGATGAAAGAGGGAAGCTGAGTTCACATGGTCCAACAAGTCCACCATCTTAATGTGACAAGCAGCTCCTGCCATTCCACTTTTTCATTATTTGATGGAAATATGAATTTTCCTCAACCATGTTAAACAGATAAGTAGGAATATTGTCTTTTTAGGAATAAGAGCAAAAACTGGAATCCTTGGTGAATTTTAAATGGTTAGTGAAGATCCATGTGATCCATCCGAACATCTCAACTTAACTTAAATAATTTATTCATTAATCAACAATGAAATGCAAATCAATCAGCTGTGATTTGTTGCTGAGAGTATCAAGTAAAGCAACACTAATTGATCCAGCAGCTAGTGTTGTACAGAAGACTCCATTATGTTTCTGATTTTTTGTTTAGTTTCTCTTGAACCTCCAACAGAAGGAAGTCAGTGAGAATCTTGCTGAGTTTGAATAACTGCTGCATTTACTGATGTATTAATTCCAGTCCATGTTGGACTGGAATTAAAAGGTGTAGAAAGTAAAAAAAGAGACGAAGGAAAGTTTGAGACTGAACATTTAATTAAAGAATTGAATTGAGTTTTTTAAGTGAACTCGTCCCTCAGTGTGTGCATCATAAATATTTAAATCCAACAGAACAGAACTTGATGTCATTTTGTCTTCCAGCTCAGAGCAGCAAATTCATGCAGCTCCTGACATTAAAGAAAACTTGCCTCTTTGTCAACTTGTGTGTCTTGTTTCCTTGCCCCCCCTCCTCCCGCCTCTGTCTCCAGTATGGAAATGGGAGTGAATGACAAGTGGAGCGAGGTCAGGGAACAAGGCCGCGGATGCCACCACATAAAGAGAGTGATTCATGTTTCTGCAGGCAAACCATCAGCCTCAAGTCAGACATTGTGTGGCCCAGAAGTCCTGGATCACACAATCCCACTGAGGGGTTCACACCGAGAATTAAAAAAAACTCTGAAATTTACCTTTAAATGAAGAGCAAAAAGACAATGATATCTGGAACACAATTAGATTACAATCAGAGTTGCTGGAATGAGTCTGCCTAACTTTGTACTCCTCATTGGGGGTTGAAGGCGAAGCAGCTCTGAAGCTCCACTTCCTGTCTAACCAGCCTGGTCTCCTAAACATAACCAAACTATACTGTGAACGTATTTTGTTGTGGCTTACATTTGCTCTTATAACAAATATAACATATAACAAAAATAATTTAAAAGGAGTCATTGGAATGAGGAGATCTGGGTGGTGGACCAGTCAAAGAACACAGGACTTCCACCAGGAGATTGCCGTTAGTACCCTGCCGTTAGTACCCCTGTTACAACAAAGTACTTTTGAATTATTGTCTAGCATCTTCACTGATTTTGACTGCCTAGTTATAACTGGTGACTTTAATTTTCATATTGATGATTTGAATGACAAGGGTGCAAAATAACTTTTTAATATTCTAGACACATTTGACCTTTCTCAACATGAGAAAAGGTCGAAATCCTGACTGGAAGTTGTTGTGGCAGCCAGTTGAAGCCAGGAAGTGATTTAGAATTTTGGAATTAAAGATGTTTACAAGATCATCAGCATGACATGGGTTTAGAGGTGGTAACGAGGAGATGGCATTTTTAAAGAGTACATTGGCATGTTCATTGATGTACCGCTTTTTGACGTTATTTGATTCTGTTTGTGTGTCAGGAATGAAAGAAATATTAAAGAAAACACAGAAGTGATCAGACAATGAAGGGTCAGTCACAAAAACATCAGAAACATTGAGACCTTTTGTGATAATCAGGTCCAGGTTGTGTCCCTTACAACTTTTCATAGCACCAAGACGGCCCTTATTAAAGTTGTAAATGACATCCGTCTTAACACAGACTCTGGCAAAACTTCAATATTAATGCTATTAGACCTCAGTGCTGCATTTGACACTGTCGACCACTCAATACTTTTGGACAGGTTGGAAAACTGGGTGGGGCTCTCAGGCACAGTTTTAAGCTGGTTCAAGTCATATCTACAAGATAGGAACTATTTTGTTTCCATTGGCGACTTTGTATCACAACCTACCAAAGTATCAGAACTTGTGTGGAGTCCCCCAAGGTTCAATCTTGGGGCCGACTTTATTCAACAACTACATGCTCCCACTAGGACAAATCATGCAAAATAATAACATTGACCACCATTGCTATGCCGATGACACCCAAATCTATGTAGCACTATCACCAAACGACTATCGCCCCATAGATCTTCTGTGCCAGTGCATTGAGCAAGTCAAAGACTGGATGTGCCAAAGCTTCCTATAACTAAATGAGGACAAAACTGAAATAATTGTTTTTGGTGCTAAAAAAGAAAGGTTTAAAGTAATTCAACACCTTCACTCACTGTCAGTGAAAACCTCAAACAAAGCCAGAAGTCTTGGGGTTATTATGGTTTCTGATTTACATTTCGACAGTCACATTAAATCAGTAACAAAATCAGCCTACTATCACCTCAAAAATGTAGCAAGACTTAGAGGGCTCATGTCAGCTCAAGACTTAGAAAAACTTGTACATGCCTTTATTACTAGTAGGCTAGACTACTGTAATGGTCTCCTTGCAGGTCTTCCGAAAAAAAAACTGTCAGGCAGCTACAGCTTGTTCAGAACGCTGCTGCTAGAGTTCTTACAAAGACCAAAAAATGTGAGCACATTACACCAATTCTTAAATCCTTACATTGGCTCCCTGTATGTCAGAGGATTGATTTCAAAATCCTCCTGCTCACATATAAATCACTACATGGTCTAGGGCCTAAGTATATCACTGATATGCTCCCACTACATAAGCCTTCTAGACCACTAAGATCTTCTGAGACCAATCTGTTAGTGATTCCCAGAGTAAACAACAATCACGGGAGAGCATCATTTAGTCACTATGCAACAAATAGCTGGAATAAACTTCCTGAAGATGTAAGACTTGCCCCAACTCTGACCACTTTTAAAACTAGACTGAAAACTTTTATGTTCACCATAGCTTTCTGCTAAATCTTTTAATGTCTGCACTGTTTTTAATTATTGCAAATATGTTTTTATTCTCCTTGTCTTTCTGTAATGCATTTTAATTTTGCCTATATTTTCTTTTAATTCTAATTTTTGTTTTGTCACTTTGTTGTACGACATGTCATGATGTGAAGCACTTTGAGTCTGCCTTGTGTATGAAATGTGCTATACAAATAAAGTTGCCTTGCCTTGCCTTCTGTTGGGTTGTTTTGCAACTATGTCATTTTAGGAGCATTTTTTGTTTCGTGTGTTTCACAGACCAGCACTGTGCAGCTCCATTGACATTCACCAGAGAGCAGCAGGACAGGCAGGTCCGGCATTGTTCCCTGTTCTCTCCACAGATGAGAGCAGGTTCACACTGAGACCATGTGACAGGCTGAAAGAGTCTGGAGACGCTGTGGTGAACGTTTTGCTGCCTTCAACATCATCCAGCATGACTGGTTTGGTGGAGGGTCAGTGACGGTCTGGGGAGGCGAATCATTGGAGGATGTCACACAGATATCCATGTCATAGCCAACGGTACCCTGACTGCTGTTAGGGACCAGGATGAAACCTGCAGGCAGATGGGGGAGGGGGAAACCCCCCTGTGGAGGTGCGTGGCTGTTTCCACACAGAGGACGCTCCAATCTAAATGTTCAGAAACAATTCAATCTGCATCCATGAATTGTTATATAGAAACGAACCCTGAGGTCCCCACACTAGCCTTAGCGCAGCAGCTGCCCATAACGTTAGCACGACCTGCAGCTGACTTCTGAACAATCTAACTTCAGCTCTAATAGACAGCAGAACTCTAAGTGAAGCAACTTGACCTTCATCAACATGTTAACGTGATGTCGTTGCAACTGAAATACCAGTTTAGTCTAGTGCAGGTGAGAGTTGGCAATGAAATACCAGTAGACATAATATCCGAATCTGAAGATCTTTTAATGCTGCAGCATGAGCCATCCCCAGTGCGACGAAGGAATGACTGAAGAGTCACTCTTTCTGTTGGCACTTATAATGCAGTTGAATTTACATACAGGTCTGACATCCTGCAGCCCCCCTTCTCCATGTGTCCCCAGATGTTGTCTTTGATCAAAGGGTCATTGTCTTATCCTGCATCAAAGGGCTTGTTTGGTGACGCCCCTGGTGGCAAATGGTCCTGCAATACGCATTGAGGACAGACAGCCATTTTCCCACAGAAATACATCATTAAATAGGAATTTCCCTCACAGTGATTAATCGGCTCTTTGGATACGTTGTTACTTTGGAACCAACACTTGGAGTTTACTGCGATAACTGTCTTGGTTAGCTTAGCATTTTTACTAGCATTAGCTAACACTCAGCCACTGGCTGCACCTGAAACTCCTCACCAACATGATATTCACAACATATTCAGTATTCCTGAATTGCAGACTATTAATGGGGAAATATCACAGTATGAGGCACAACGGCACTAACGTAGTAGTTGGGTTTTACTGACCATTGTTACGTCATTGTGTCCTAAAAATGTTTTTACAATGTACAACAGTACATCATTTTCAACTTGAATAATTCATTCATCAAGATCTTATGTGTGATTTAAATGTTACCTTATTTTTTTGGTGTGTATGTTTTGAGAGAAAGAAATCTTTGTCAAATTCCTTGTGTTGTGAAATCATACTTGTCAAATACAGCTGGTTCTGGTTCTCATAGATATACACAGTAAAAACTGTATGTAACTATATTGCCAAAAGTATTCACTCACCTGCCTTGACTCGCATGTGAATTTAAGTGACATCCCATTCTTGATCCATAGGGTTTAATATGACGTCAGTCCACCCTTTGCAGCTATAACAGCTTCAACTCTTCTGGAAGGCCTTCCACAAGGTTTAGAAGTGTGTTTATGGGACTTTTTGATCATTCTTCCAGAAGCGTATTTGTGAGGTCACACACTGATGTTGGACGGGAAGGCCTGGCTCTCAGTCTCCACTCTAATTCATCCCAAAGGTGTTCTATCGAGTTGAGGTCAGGACTCTGTGCAGGCCAGTCAAGTTCATCCACACCAAACTCTCTCATGCATGTCTTTATGGACCTTGCTTTGTGCACTGGTGCACAGTCATGTTGGAACAGGAAGGGGCCATCCCTAAACTGTTCCACAAAGTTGGGAGCATGGAATTGTCCAACATATCTTGGTACGCTGAAGCATTCAGAGTTCGTTTCACTGGAACTAAGGGGCCAAGCCCAGCAATCAGACAAGTACCACCAAACCCAGACTCGTCCATCAGATTGCCAGATGGAGAAGCGTGATTGGCCACTCCAGAGAACGTCTCCACTGCTCTAGAGTCCAGTGGCAGCGTGCTTTACACCACTGCATCCAACGCTTTGCATTGCACTTGCTGATGTATGGCTTGGATGCAGCTGATCGCCATGGAAACCCATTCCATGAAGCTCTCTACACTGTTCTTGAGCTAATCTGAAGGCCACATGAAGTGTGGAGGTCTGTAGTGACTGACTCTGCAGAAAGTTGGCGACCTCTGTGCACTATGTGCCTCAGCATCCCCTGACCTCGCTCCATCATTTTACGTGGTCTACCACTTCTTGGCTGAGTTGCTGTCGTTCCCAATCGCTCCCACTTTGTTATAATCCCACTAGCAGTTGAGTGTGGAATATTTAGGAGCGAAGAAATTTCACGACTGGACTTGTTGCACAGGCGGCATCCTATCACAGTTGACAGCTCTGGTAAAAGCCTTTAAATTGAGTTAATGAGGATATGTATATTTTCCTACAACAAACTTTCACGGCAGTTCATCATATAATCACAAAATTAAAATCCAGTGATTTGTGTACATGGACACCAATTAAAAAAAATGTACTTACAAACTACCGTATTGAAATATGTATGTGTATGTATGTATGTGTGTATGTGTATGTAGTATCGTTCATGCCTGCATTATTGTTTTGAATGTCAGTCGGGATGACATTATGCTACAAAATGAAAGTGAGGTTTAGGCAAATAAACTGCTGTTAGTTTTAAAAAACAAAACCAACGTTTGGTTTAAACAACAACAACAAAAGCAACATTCGATTTAAACAACAAAACCAACGTTAAGTTTAAACAACAAAACCAAGGTGTGTCTCCTATGTAAAAGGATCCTAATTTACTTTCCATTGAAAGAAAAAATTGCTGAAAAACTCCCTGTACTTGAAACCAACATATTGCAATATTTCATTCCTATTGAACAAAGGGACTGGGTTGGAGGTGGGCTCGTAGAAACTCATGCACTCAGGTTCAGGATCAGTATTACAGCCAACACTGACTTGAAGCTTCGTTTTCTATATATTTCACCAAAGAGCAGCCTGAACATGCTTTTCCATCTAGCAAACTTCCTGTTACCCGATCAAACGCTGCCGGCGATCCAGCAGATTTCATCACTTTTATAATTGAACTGAACTTAATAAGAACTTCCCTCATGAGGTTTACTGTCTGTGGTGACTGCAGGGTGAATACGGGGAACGCCTCTGCAGCATAATGTCATTAGGATGGACCTGCAGGTGGAGATCAGATCTCCCTTCACTTTAATTACATTCCTCTCAAACAGCTTCTCCTTTCATGTCCCCAGCTGGGACCCGTCCTCCACCTGGGGACCACTTCCTGTCAGCAGCACCTTATTGGACGTCTCCATTTTAAAGAGCTCCACTTGCTGTTCTGTGGATGTATCACTTGTACGGGTTGTGGGACAGCTGTCTTTCACCTCCAACAACGCCGTCTTTGATGAAGTCCTGCTCTTACAGCTTCAACAGAACGTCAATGGCCTTTATCAGGATTATTCAATGTTTGGATTCGTCTGAGATAAATACTCAAAGTGAAGAAGTTTGATCATCAACTTTTTGCTTTGTTTGGGGAAAAATGATTAAACAATGTATTGATGATCATATTTCAGCTGTGTGATCACAATCGAACTGAGGTCTGAGGTCACATGTTATTGTTCAGGGACTTTACATGATTTTACTATTCAAGTGTTTATTTTTTAGCAGTTTTATATATGTTTTTGTTCAAATATGACAGTATGCAATGATGAACACCTCAATAAAACAGAATTACACATCCATGTACAACTAAACATACAGCGTTTCACTCCTTAATTTAAAGGTCTGACAAATGATATTCACCTTCACTGTTATCTGCTGTTGCATCACTTCCTCCTGTGTAACCATGTTCATCTCCAAACACACTAACACTGAAACAAATCCACTAACACTGAAACAAACAAACTAACACTGAAACAAACACACTAACACTGAAACAAACAAACTAACACTGAAACAAACACACTAACACTGAAACAAACACACTAACACTGACATAAACACACTAACACTGAAACAGATACACTAACACAGAAACAATCCAACACACTAACACTGACACAAACAAACGAACTAACACTGAAACAAATACACTAAATAAACAAAACCCCTTAATTAATTTATACTAAAGTAACATACTGTCAGCTGTTGTTTTTATTTTTATGAATTCAATTATTACCTTTTGTTTTATGTTTTCACTGTTTGTTTAGACAGCGTTTAATAAATGAGATTTGTCTTTCTGACAGTGTTTGGGAGTCTCCGTTCTACCAGACCTTTCACAGGTTCTGCTGGATGAAGCATCATCATCATCATCATCATCATCATCACCACCACCACCACCACGGAAAACATTTTCCAGACAGTTCAGCTCCGAGGTCACAAGAGAAGAAAAGAGAAGAGACAAGTTTCTGCGTCTCTTTGCTCCTTTTTCTCTTAAACTTCACCTCAACCACAAAGTCACAACTTGAACCGCAACACTGGGAGCACTGGGAGGCGAGGGAGTTTTAACTGTAAATCCAAATGTCGAAACAGAGCGAACAGAAACGAGACGCTCAAATGACAGAAATCCAACTTTGACGCATTCAAACCAACAACGGAAGCGTTGTTTCTGATGGAGACGCCGATTTTTCTCTTATTATATTTCATATCTGAAGACTCACATGACTTCAGTGGAGCGGCGGCTGGTCCTCCTGCAGGATCATTCTCCACCTCCACAAAGCGGCCGAACTTCTTCTGCTGGAACTTTTTGTCTTGCGCGCAAACTTTTTAAGGTTCCAAATGAAGAAAATCCAAACTGCGCCGCGCAAAAGTGTCCAAGGTTTGGACAGAGACGGACACGGAGACAGAGACGGACACGGAGACAGAGACAGAGACGGAGACTCTCCGGTCCTGCTTGGTCTCTTATCCAGACTCGCTCTGAAGATGCTTCTCCCACTGAGAGAAACGCAGCGGAACGCAGCGCCGTCAAGCTGCAGCCAATACAACGATGCACTTCCGGTGGAGTCGTCAACGCAATGTAGCCGAACACGTAGTGGTTCAGCCTTTCAAAATAAAATATTTCACACACATTTACTTCCGGTGAGAACCCGACTCTTCCAAATCAAACGAAACAAAGAACAAAAACGTCCTAAAGTCAAATGTTAGTGATGTTCTATATCTTCATTTGCCCTGTTTTGGGCTGATACTCAAATCCGGTCATTATTGATCATCGATCATTTAGTTACATTGATGTCATTTATTTTATGGATAACTTGGCTGCTGGTATTTCAGACTGATGTTAATCTTGTGATTATTTTTGATTAAATATCTCTTTCACTGGGCTCATGTATAAGTTGTACAACTACTTTAAGTCGCTGAAATATATATATATATATATATATATATATATATATATATATAAAGGCATTTTAAAAAGGATTTTGAAATGTAATTATCTATTATTTTGCCACATTGTTGTCATTGTTATTAATTGATTAGTTAGTTATTCCTGGTCTTGTATAATGTCCTTTTGCTACTAGTTTATTCTAAATACAGTAGTGGAAAGTAACTAACTACATAGTCCATAGCATCCATCATGGTGGGCACGTTGTGATGACGCTGCAGGAAACAATGGTGGAATGAAGAGAGCAGGAACAACCAGACACGTCTCATTTGCATTTAAATGTCAGTGAAACTGATTTTCCGTCCTGATAAATAGAAAAAATATCAGAGCGGAAGCTGCAGAGATTCTCATCAGGAAGAAACCGCCTCTGAACCTCGGTCCCTCTTTCATTGCATTGAAATAGTCCCCAACAAAGTCACCATGTCCTCCTGTTTGTTTGATAAAAGCTCCAACGAGCAGCTGATTTAGTATCGCTACTGATGAAACTGTGTGTCTGTTTACGTCTTCAGTAGGTAGCAAGACAGGAAATCCTGTAAAATAATAATAATAATAACACAATATCTAATAGTCATTATAATACATATAAAAAATTGAAAAGAATTGAAAAAATAAATAATACTACTATACTACTACTAAGCTACTTATAATTATTATTATAATTTGTAAGTGTTTGCAGGCTATCTGACCTGGACTGTGACTTCAGTCCCCAGTTTACCACCTAACCCCACTCTAAAAAACACAGTTTTAAGAGGAAAAACCTGGAGTGAGAAAATATTCAGGATTGTGTAACATCAGTAAAAAGGAAACATTTTGTTCCTGGCACACAAACCAACGAAATAAAACCGGGGTTTATGACAGAGGACTGGAAGGACAAAAGGACACAAGACAAAAGAAATAATAACTGATGTATTTGTTTGTTCTTTAGATAGAAGCAAACAGGGACAAAGCAGACACGTGAGACAGAAAAATACTTTTCATTTGAAAAGCAGATAATGGCAAAGACAGGTGCTGGAGGAATGTGGAGGACAGAAAACAGACAGACAGACAGACCTGTCTTTCATTCAGACTCAGATAAATCCTTCCCAAGTTAAATCATAAATAAATTAAATAATAAATAAATGAAACTGCCTTCCCTGGATGAGTTTTTTGTGTCCAAAAGAAGTTACTGATGATCTCAGAGATTAACTCGACTAAAAGTTTAGTAGCCATAATCTATGTTCTACCCCAAAAAGAACATAGTCGTGTTTGTGTTATGCTCAAAAAGTGAGAGCTCATGAGATCACTGTTATTATGTCTTTAACTTTAAAGGTTCAATTGGTGATTCTGTTCAGAAACACTTTCTGTTATATTTGAAATCCTCGTAACATACCGATAGCAACGAATACATAAAAAGCTCTGACAAAGAACATTTTCCAAAGGTCATCTGTGGCCACAGCAGGTCATTGAACTGTCTGATTGAAGGGGGCGGGACTTTTTTGCTTCGGCGCTGCATTCAAAGTCAAACTTTCAGTGGTTTTTCCAAATGACCTACTCAACCTTTAAGTGACATTTTAAGGAAACATTGTATTTGAGGAGCTTTCCGATAAGAAGAAACAATGTGACATTCTGTTGTTTAAAGCAAAGCGAAGCAGATCTCAGTAGTCCCGACTGGGTTTTTCCCATCTGGACCATCAAAGCTAAAAATACTGGACCATCATTTATGGTCTGTGGATGTTTGGATGGAAGCTTCAGTTCATTATCAAACTTATTATTGTCCCAAATTTATTCTGCACTTATTGTAACGTTACATGACTAATTTCTGAATGACGTGATCACGTTGTTTCTGTGTCGTCACTGCCGATTCAGACAACTTTGAACCTGTCGTGTCTCAGACTTCGAACTTGGTTTCATGTAACCGTCATCACACTGAGTATGAGAACATCAATACTCAATGTTTTCCTCTGAGAGTACACATATATAAGTCTGCTTTTATCAAATGGAGGTCGAGGTCCACAGGGACTCTGAGACTCTACAGGAACTCTTGAGATTCTTCAGGGACACGAAGGTCCTGCTAGTTTGGCTCAGAGAGCTCTTCTGTTGCTCTCACAGGAGGGAAGTAACAGATACTTTGTAACTGTAAAGTACAAATACTTTGTTATCGCTGTTATTGTTAGTATGAAGTACAAGTACTTTGTTACCATTAGTAAGAAGTACAAATACAATGTAATCGTGACTGCAAATTACAAATACTTTGTTACAGTTATTAGAAAGTACAAATACTTTGTAACTGTTACTACAAAGTACAATTACTTTGTAACATTTACTACTTAGTACACATACTTTGTTACCGTTGTTGCCGTTGGTACTAAGTACAAATACTTTGTAACCGTTACTACAAAGTACACATGCTTTGTTAAAATTACTACTACTTTGTTACAGTAACTACAAAGTACAAATACTTTGTTACAGTTACTAGGACGTACAAATACATTGTAACCGTTACTACAAAGTACACATACTTAGTTACAGTAACTACAAAGTACTCATGCTTTGTAACCATTACTATGAAGTAAAAATACTTTGTTACAGTTACTACAACTTTGTTACAGTTACTACAAAGTACAAATACTTTGTTAGTTACTAAGAAGTACAAATACTTTGTTACAGTTACTACAAAGTACAAATACTTTGTTACAGTTACTACAAAGTACACATACTTTGTTAGTTCTTGTGCAGCACAGATGGGCAGAATGACAGCGAGTTATCTTTGAAACCGTGAATGCATCATGTCCTGCCAGCGTGGTGAGTTCACTGGATGAAGTAAGTGAGACGTTGAAGTGAACACATCAATCAGAATGATGGTAAACGATGTTTACCATCAGAGAGGACGGTCGCCAACAAAACCATTGTTTTCATATCGACCAATTCGGAGAGGAGTTGCCGAGGTGACTAGTTGCAGAGGTGACGAGTTGAAACGGACGATATGTTTGGAAATGGAAATGTCTTGTTGAGCTGTCGGATGTGAGAATAGGAACCAAACAATGATAATCTTTATATTGATAGAATACCGTCATCCTGCAGCTCATTTCAGATCCCGTTTCTGCTGCTCATCACACACCATGATGGATAAGAACCAGAAATCAGTAGCATTCTCAGTGGACTATTGTTTAACCACTGATGAACGTTGTTAGCAGAAGTAGCATGTTAAAACTTTAACTCAAGTTAGAACAGCACTTGTGTTATATAAACTGTATATATAGAGTTCATAGTGCTGCAGGGTGCACACATCACTTTGAAGAGCCAACAGATGAATTTGGAGCTCGACACATATCTTTTCATAGCTTTTTATTTCTTGAATGGATTTTCTGGGACCAGCTGTGGCTGGACGAGATAGACATGACTCATTTCTGATTCCACCCAGTGAAGAAGGAGATGAACATGAACATTTAATATAATTAGAAAGAGTAGGCAGAACACCATCAAGTCAAATATTTTATTCAAACCGAATGTGACAGACAAACCTTCAAAGTCCCACAAAAAGACGTTCAGAGAAACTTGAATGTTAAATAAAATAGCAACCAGAAAGAAAGAATCCTAATACACAGAGTAAGTGATGCAAACACCTTGAAGAAAGGAACCATCTCCGTGAAGCAGCTGTCCGACCGCAGCTTGATTTACTGTATCAGGTACAAGAGTCAAACGAAACCGAAATACAGTCTGGTGCCTTTTGAGCGACAACAGAAGACGTGAAACGGGTTTCTGGGAGACGGTTCTGATGAAGCTTCTGTCTCAAATATCTAAACTTGTGGCCAGCCTGTGTGTTCATCCAGCATATCCTGGTGGGTAACATCCTGGTGGGTAACATCCTGGTGGTTAAGGCTTGTTAAAGGGGCGGAGAGATGTCGGCTGTCTGTTATGCCAAAACAGAATGAATAACTAAACTAAATTCTTTCTTTTTAATGTAAAAATCTAGTCGTCTTTTCTTCCTGTCAAACACAACATGACGTGGATTTACGTAAGCATGCACCAAACAATTATGACCAATATTAAAATAACATTAGTGTTATTAGTAGTTGTTGTGTTTGGAGCATTTCATTCGAAGCTTGTGGTCCAATCAAATGTGAAGGATTTAATTTAAATCCCACTGGTGACTGCACAACCTTCAAATGTCCAGTTTCAATGGGGAATATTACCAGTTGGGTTCACCGGTCTGATGCGTGAATGTCAACAGAAATGTCAACGGCTAACACCTGCTTTCAGTCTGTTTGCTTCACTGAGCTAATTAGCTGCCTGGCTCTGCCATCTACTGTTAACGGGTGTGATTTTAAAGGTTTCATTTTGATGGATTTGTAAATCCTTTTGAAAGCCACTATGGGTAGAACGTGATCCACTGATCATCTACAGTAAAAGACAGTAAGTTGCTCTTGAGTTTAACGATTGATATTGGTGCCGAAACTCAGAGTCATTCAAATGATTTCAATGTACTGTAAGTGACAATATTGATGAATGTGTAGGTCAATAAGGCAGCTTTGATCTCTGGGCTCTAATAATTAATAAGCAGTCAGGCACAGTGTCAGACACAGGCAGCCATTGTTGCAGACGGATTCCATCATGTCCTCCTGTGACGCCGAGCTGAACGTCTGTCTTCACAGACCGTGCTCAGTGTGTGTGTGTGTGTGTGTGTGTGTGTGTGTGAGAGATCAGATAGAGTGGCTCTGCTGGGGAGAATGGGGGGTGGGGGGGAGGGATCAGACCGGAGGACAAAGACTTCATTCTTTGCCGGTGGTAAGGAGCTTCAGGGCTTTCTGCAGATTCTGGATGGCCGTGCCAACGTCCTCGTACTGCAGGGCGCTGCCGGCATACTTGCAGTACTTCTGGGCCTTGGTGAAGTCCTCGGCGGAGAGATGAACGCCACCTGGAGGAAGGAGAGAGGAGGAAAACCAGAGAAGCAGGTCAGATATCAGTTCGTGTCTGCGAGCCGACGAGAGGAGCAGCGAGCAGGAGTGGTTCATGGTTAGCAGCCGCTGAAGCTGCAAACAGCCGCACAAAGACGTGGATTGATGCTAATTTCATAGAGGGCATAAACCATGGAGCACTTGTTAAACAGCAGAAAGATATCAGTGAATCTAGTGCCAAGATTCTTCCTCTTTGGAAAACACTCAAATCATTGAAGTACTTCTGTAAATGACCTCATGAAAATTAAAATATGGATCTCTGATTTTTTTCTACCATCCAAGAACGGTTTCATATTCATTCTCCATGACTCAGCCCTTTATTTGTTCTGTTTAATCAGTTGTAGTTGGCTAATTAATTTGACTCATTTTTTTTACATAGCTGGCAAAGTGCTCAACAGAAATTGAAGTAAAAACTTGGATAAAATAAATTAGAAAATAAAATGAGAAATAAAAAGTCTATAGCGTGTCAAGTGTTCTTGTAAAGTGCAAAGAAATAAATACTGAATGGATGTACATGGACTGGAGGACTGTGTTCATCTCTATATACATAATAAAAGCAGTGTGTTTAAAAAGGAGAGTAAACCTCAAAATTCTTAAAATTAATTGTATTTTAATGAACACAAATGCATTGGGGACACTGTACATTCTATTTCAAAGCAAGAAAATTGGAAAAAGTAATTGAATTTCATAATATTTCACAGAAAGTCAAGAAATATAATGTAAAAAAAAATAGCAGTGTTGACATATTTCTTTACAAACTCAAAAATGTACTGTATAAACTAAGAAATGCTTGAAGATTTAACTTTCCTGATAATCCTAAACTAATATTTAGTTGCATAACCACGGTTTCTGATAACTTCACATCTGTGGTACATGGAGTCGACCAACTTCTGGACCCGGTCAACAGGTATTGCAGCCCAGGACAATTGTACTACGTTCCACAATTCCTCTGCATTTCTTGGTTTTGCCTCATAAACAGCATTTTTTATGTCAGCCCACACATTTTCTATGGGATTAAGGTCCGGGGATTGTGCTGGCCACTGCATTACTTGAATTCTGTTTGTCTGGAACCATGATTTTGCTCGCTTGCTGGTGTGTTTGGGGTCATTGTCTTGTTGAAACACCCATTTCATCTTCAGCATACGGCAACATAACTTCTTCCAGTATTCTGATGTACTCAAACTGATCCATGATCCCTGGTATGCGATAAATAGGACCAACACCATAGTACGAGAAACATCCCCATATCATGATGCTTGCACCACCATGCTTCACCGTCTTCACTGTGTACTGTGGCTTGAATTCAGTGTTTGCAGGACGTCTGACAAACTGTCTGTGGCCCTTAGACCCAAAAAGAACAATCTTAGTCTCATCAGTCCACAAAATATTACGCCATTTCTTTTTAGGCCAGTCAATGTGTTCTTGGCCAATTGTACATGTATTTTTTTAACAATGGGACTTTGCAGGGGTTTCTTGCTGGTAGCTTGGCTTCACATAGACGTCCTCTGATTGTTACAGTACTTACAGGCAATCTTAGATCTTCTTTGATCCTCCTGGAGCTGATCATTAGCTGAGCCTTTGCCATTTTGGTTATTCTCTGATCCATTCGAATAGTCGTTTTTCTTTTTCTTCCTCGCCTTTCTGGTTTTGGCTGCCATTTTAAAGCACTTGATATCATTTTAGCTGAACAGCCTATCATTTTCTGCACTTCTTTATAGGTTTTCCCCTCTTTTATTAATTTCTTAATCAAAGAACGCTCTTCTTCTGAACAGTGTCTTCAACGACCCATTTTACTCTGTTTTCAAGGACAAATGCACAGCCAGCCTATGAAGCGTCAGTTGCCTTGATCCTTAAATAGGGGCCACCTGTTTAAGACCTTTTTTTTTCCACATAATGACCTCGCTAATTGAACTCGGCACTGCTATTTTTTTTACACGCCCCTTTCAGTAAATTATTCAGTTTCACAGAATCAGCAGCATGCCTGTTGGTTTTCTACTTGCAGTGTAGAAGTTGAAATTCTAACAAAAACAGTGATTTAACTTGCTAGTGATGTTGGACTGCTATTATTTTGAACACAACTTTGTGTATATATATATATATATATATATATATATATATATATATATATATACACACACAATTGTGTTCAGAATAATAGCAGTCCAACATCACTAGCAAGATAAATCACTGTTTTCAATATATATATATATATATATATATATATATATATATATATATATATATATATATATATAAAACAAGTTGTTTTTTAATAATATTAAAACATATAGTGTTGATGAGTAGATTAGCTATGGATTTAGTGTTTTTTGGATAAGCGGCTGCTGTAACAATCATTTGGGATTCATATATCCGTGTGTCCGTCTGTCGACCTACATGTGATTGTTCAAACCTGCAGTCAGCTTCCAGCATCACCCAAATAATTATTTTGCTTTCAAACAAACACATGAAATAAGAAAGTCAGCAGGACAACCAACGATCCCGAAGAGGAACCCAGATTAGTCCAGAACAGTCTGGACCCTGAAGAATCCTCAGATGTGTTTTTCTTGGAAAATGTCTAGTTGGGTCCGCTGTGACGTGCGTCATGGAAACCAGCCCATAATCGCCCGTCAGTACTGAGGGGATTGTGGGTAATTAAGGCTGGAGAATCTCCTGCAGCTGAGCTCTTCTGGAGCGCTTCAAAGACAGACTGCTCTGTGATCTGCCTGATGGTGGGAGCTGTCAGTCAGGAGACACAGGTACACAACGTATGTATAAGTACACAGTGGGGCTGCAGTATTAAATAGAGATGGACCACTTCCTATGAGAAGATCCTGCTCTGAAGATAGAAGGTGGGATCCTACATGCATTCAATGTGGTGAGCTGAGCCACATAGCTGAGTCATGACCCACGACATGTTCACATTGGAGACAGATGGGACTGAATGCTGAGTAGCTGAGCTCAAAGCAGCAACAACAGGGAAAAGTCATGTTCATCAGCTGCCATGGAACACGACCTTGTGACATTTGTAATCTTAACCTTGTGCAATGGGAACTGTAGTTTAACCTTATAACATCAACAGACACAAGATACTTGACCGCCCACTCAAACGCAGTATTTGTATTCATTCATTAGTCTATTAAAGCCCTGAGACGCCACCGAGAATAAGTCCAAAATGTTCTCTCTTGTGTTTATGACTGAAGAACAGGTGGGAAACAAAGATCAATAATTGGATCATTTTGTGAGTTAGTCAGTCAGCAGCGGTTGGTCTGCAGGTGGAGCAACTCAGAGCCGTATGCTGCGTTTACTTGGAATGTGAATTCGGTAACTTCCAACTGCTGAGTCAGGCTCCCTCTTGCCTAAAGTGTTTGACCAGGTACATTCATTACTGCTGACTCACAATGGAGGATCAACAGGCAGAGAAAGAAGACCATTCAACTTCCAGTCCCAAGAAAAAGAAACAACAAACTAATGGAAGTGAAGAAGAACATCATCAAGAATCAAAGTGACCACCAACTAGGGAAAACCACGGACCTCCTTTCAGTGTGGAACATTTGAAGGCATCACGCAGATGAGAGACAGTCACACTGTTGGTGAGGGAGACAGGTCCCAGAGGCTCGCCTGCAGTCCCATCTACAGCCACAGAGGCCGCTAGAAGCAACGCATCTCAAATCTTACAGACTGACACTTTAACAATACACCACATCGCTCACCTGCCTTGACTCGCATATGAATTTAAGTGACATCCCATTCTTAATCCATAGGGTTTAATATGACGTCGGTCCACCCTTTGCAGCTATAACAGCTTCAACTCTTCTGGAAGGCTTTCCACAAGGATTAGGAGTGTTCTTATGGGACAAGTACCGTTGTCCTGGCAACCACCAAACCCAGACTCATCCATCAGATTGCCAGATGGAGAAGTGTGATTTGTCATTCCAGAGAAGGCGTCTCCACTGCCCTAGAGTCCAGTGGCGGCGTGCTTTACACCACTGCATCCACCGCTTTGCATTGCACTTGCTGATGTATGGCTTGGATGCAGCTGATCGACATGGAAACCCATTCCATGAAGCTATCTACACTGTTCTTGAGCTAATCTGAAGCCCACATGAAGTTTGGAGGTCTGTCTGTCTCCAGAAACAATCTTCTGCAAACAAATGAAGCGGTATGTTTGGACTTGGAGGTTCTGCAGCTTGTTACACTTACAGTCCTCCACCCATCGGAGTCCCTGGAGGTCTGAGCCTGGAGGAGCTACAACATCTTATAGTGGGTGTAACACTATGGATGTTATACTGTACACCCTCCCTCACATACAGGACTCCCCTGTATGTGAGGGAAAACCCCCTTCTAAAGCCCCTCAAAGATCCATCCAGAACCTATTCTTTCTGTGGATCTGTGGATGGGGGCGTGATTCTCCTTCCCGTCACCTTTCCTTCCCTTCCATACTCTGTATGGAATTGAATTGAAAGGTACATGTAGGATGTTTTGTCATTTCTTCAATTTATGAAAAACTTAAATGCTATTTATTATCAGTGTGTGAATCTGAATACCTGAATAACCACTCTCTAGCTGAACACATTTCCAGCAGCAGCAAACAAGAAGACGTGATCCCATGCGTTTTAGGAGGAGGAGTTGATTGTGTGCATTTCTTTTATTGTTTTAGTGTTTTGACTTCACGGCGTCCTCGTGTCTGGACCAACCCATGTGGATGTTAGAGTTAATATTCACTGAACCTCCTGATGACATGTCGTAGTGTCACACTTTAGCGTCTATGACCAAGATGACCATTACAAAACAAAAAGTCTACGCTGACTTGAATTTACATGAAATGTTACACACATCTAAGTAATGTGACAAAGACTCTGATCTTTGACTAAACCTAAGCAAATGTTTTTTTTTTGTCCAACTTTAATCCCTTGTTGGAATCTGTGACTGTAATCCATCCGTTCTCTCTCCCTACACACCTCAGGCAGAGCAGCTTCTCTACCTCGTGTCGTCATTTTGACTTCTGCAGATATTCTGTATCCTAGCAACCAGAGCGTCTCGGCTGACGAATCTCAAGTATTTCCATCTGGGCGTGTTGGGCTGGGAGGACGACACCAATGTGTCCTTTTCCTTGAGTCGATACGTTGACACTTATTTATCTCTTTCTTTTCATCTCTAATCCCTCCTATCTGATTTTTTTCGCCCTGATATCCTAATTCCTCTCCATCCTTCTTGTGTCGAGGATGCTCTTTAACTGGAACCTGCTCTCCATATCAAACACATGAACTCATACAGCTGCAGATCCCTGAAACATCTGACAGCAGAGCATCCACACACACTGCCCAAGAACCATATCCAACAACTCACCTTCACTTTGGACAAACGCAGCACCTCTGTATTGGGATTACTTGGACCTCCAACGAAGAACATGTAGATGACTTTTACTGCTCTTGCTCTCAACCAGCAACCCAACAAGTGTTTCCAGACTCTTTCAACCACAAGGTTAACAGCCGCCACGTTTCAAACTGGTGACATCTGCATTCAAAGATAATTACTTTTACAGTTTCTTAAAGTAAACTCCTCACCCAACTCCGTCTCCGACAACTTACACTTCCATACGATTGAACTTCACTCTCAAATACGTTTCCAGGGAAACCTAACTATTTAGGAAACACGTGGTTAACGTACCAAACAAACCAAACACACTACAAAATGGTTGAGGCAACAAGACTACTTGGTTCTAACAGTGTTCTACGTGAAAGTCCTGTGTTTGTTGATCCGTCCACCACCCAGACCTCCTTTGTGGACGTACACAGACTCCTTTGAAATGTATGATTGTAAATGATACGTCATCCAGCACAACACGTTTCCCTTAAAACGTGATTCACAATGCAGATTTGTTGTGTGGGAACATTGCAACTCATACAGGCTCACATCAGCTCCATCACCACAAAAACCTTTTCCTTGAAAGTGATTTATGAAAGCTGGTGCTTTGGAAAATGTACCAAGGAAACAGAAATGTCAGATTCTCCCTGATTACGTTTGATTTTGATGGATCACAAAATGTTTAATCAAAGTCGTCAGAGGGAGGAGGTCACAGTGGATGGATGAGTCAAACACAGGACTTTCACTAAGGCCACCGCAATTTGGTTATATCAAAATATATAATTAATTAATCCATATTAATTTTTTCCCATCTATGTTCAATATTTCATCTCAATAAATCTGCAGTATTACTTTCAGTATGTCAATGGCATTATACTGATTCATTACTTTTTCAATATCATTGCCAATATTGTTATTGCTTTCTGATTTTACTAAACACTTGTATAGATATTTTATTATATCTTAACACTGGTGTTACTATTTCTTCTCATACACTTTGTATTTTAAACCTGTTTTTAGTCTCATGTTTTTTTTATTTAGTTTCTAAGTTACTAGGTTTATACAACCATTTTGCACTAGTATTACTTTTTATACACTTTATATGTATTACTCTTTTTTTCATAGCAACCACAAAAAGTAGACATTAAAAACTAGATCCACACAGCCAGCTCTCGTCTCACAAGTTAACGTCTAGCACATGAAATAATAACAGCAGCAGGACTCTTCTATTCAATGTGGACATGGCGGGACCCCATAAAGGACAGTGCAGGCCGACGGAACAGAGCAGCAGATAATATCTCTCTTGGCTTAGAAACACTCATAAAACACGGCCCTCTGCTCTTTAAAATGCTCTGCAGAAGAACATGAAAAAAATGATTGAATAATGTGGCCCCTAATCCCTTGGCAGATTCCTCCAAAAAGCAAATATGCTGACTGCATCCTCTCAACGGGGGGAAGAGGTAGAGAGGAGGAGGAGGGAAAGCAGTGGGGAGACAGAAGCCCCTTTTAGACTGCCTTTTCGTTGCAGGAGTATTCCGCCGTTATTCCGCCCCGTCGTCAGTCTAAACGCTCACCAAGGCAGAAAGGCGTAACAGAACATCACGCCTCTGAGACGGCAAGGGAGGTGGTCACAGAGCCGCATCAGAGGCGAGGCGAGGCGAGACGGCGTCCTATCTAAACGCTCTGAGCACCTGAGGCGGAAAAGACGTGACGTGGTGAAGACATGTTACCATGGTGACGGCGATGCAGTTTCCAAGTCTTTAAAACTGCTTATGTCTGAGCCGCCATCAAACACCCAATATTCAATGTGAGATATCCGGTTAAGTATCGTTTCATTCATAAGAACAACCTGCTGTGAAACATACAAACGCATCGTTAAATAGCATCTCTGTCTGACATACAAACCATGGAATTATACATGATGTGAAATATATTCACTAAAATATCTTTGTTTCACGATATCATCAGCACCTTTTCAGGACTATGTGATGTGAATGTTATTAAATGGATACAGGAGGTGGTTTCAAAAAGATAATAACCAAAATATGATTAAAATACAAAATGGCACCAAAACATACTGGAAGCACTTTATCTTACATTTTATTAAGAAACAAATTGTTTTCTTAAGAAACAAATCGTTTCATTAACAAACAAATTGCTTTATTGTATCCATGATTGGACACACATCTTTTCAGTGAAAAACAAGTAAAACATCTTAAATAAGGTCATCATAAATCATAAGGTTCCCCTATTTAAATAAAGGATAAATCATTGTTAAAAGGCTGTTCTTTGCTACATGACAGACCACGTTCCACTCGGGGATCTGCTGAACAAACCAACTTGTAATCTAGCCGACAGCTTCTTTGATTGAAGGTATTAAAATTATTTCCTTTTCTGCTGCTCTGCATTACGTCACTTGTGGATGAGAGAAACCAGAGGGGCGAGCAGCAGGGACAGGAAATGCTGACTGGGTGAATTAAAAAGTATCATGACTACAAAATGAAGAACAGATATCCGCATGCTTTCTGCGTCGTTTGCTGGTGCTTTTACAGGCTGTTTGACATGTTTTAATGGAGCTCTGCAAGCAACATTTCTCTTCATTTATCTGCAGGAACTAAAGCTTAATGTGTTTCTCAGATAGGCTTTTCATTTTAATTGTAACAGCGATGCAACAGAAGTGTAATTGGCCGAGTCACACAAGCACGCCTGGATGCACCCGTGAACAGAGAAAGTGTTTTCCTCTTCAGAGACTTGGCAGATCAGGTTCAGTGAAATCTTGCAAAGAGGTTGAATTATTCATTTCACCTACTTATCCAGTTAAGGGTTCTGCTGAGTATGCATACTAAACTTTGTAGAAAAATAAAGTGATTTCCACATGGATCTCAGATCCCGCTGAGCTGCATGCGTGGTCTTTACAGGACATTGTGTAATGTACTTTATGTATGTTAAATGTTCTGTGCTGCAGGTCAGGAGCTGTGTTAGGGCTCAAGCAGATGAGGATCACACCTACGATTAATAGCCAGCCAACATGTGGACTTCATGTGGAAACCCATGAGTCAGCAGTTTTACACTTCCTGCTCCCTCGTCTCCAAGTCGTGTTTTCTGAATGTGTTTCTGGTTAAATGTCTTAAATGAGGTCTGTGTTTAACACGAGCTGAAGAGATTTTAATGTTTTTTTCTACAAAAACAAATACGTCAGTAAATACTCCCCTGGTGACTTCTGAAGCATTTATGTGTTTTTAAAAGGGAAGGTTGTTAACAAGTAGCTAAATGAGAGGTGGAGGTGGACTAGTGTTTTAGTGGTGCGGACATTAAGTCATGTGACCTATGGTGTAGTTCCTTTATACTTAAAAAAAGTGGCGTACTCTGAAGATTATCTTGCTGAATAAAACGTGGAAGTATCGGAAACGTTTTTTGCATGTTTGCTATGTAGTTTATTATCTACAATAATCCAACATTTTCATTGGCTTTTTGTCGAGGGAACCTGAGCTATGCTAACTTCCTGTTGGACTACAGAACTACGTCACCATGCAGCACTCTCCAACCAGAAGGTGTATTAGCAGACATGACATTGCCCTATGCTGCCTGGCTATTGAACTACATTTTGTCTGAAGAAAGGAAGGAAGCTCCTTTGTATCTTGTTGGTAAGTCAGAAATTAATTGTAGATTTGGGTTTAGGCATTCTGTGAGTAGAGCTAGTTGTAACATTTAGTCTTGTCTAGATAGCTTGTTGTTTAAATTCTTGCAAAGCTGTTCATACATGAGTGGGCAATTACCTAGTTTCAGCCATCTCAGCTGTAGTGAATAGACTTGATTGGAGGGAGGGACTAAACCTGCATGAGGTAAACCAAGCACTTAAGAGCTTGTCACTACGGCATCAGCTGCAGCGTCAGGACAGCCTAACGAAGACAGTTGAACAAAGACAAGGGAGTCGATCTGCGAGGGCCTAGACAGTTGAACAAAGACAAGGGAGTCCATCGAGGAAGTCCATTGAGGTAGGCATAACATCTCAACCACCACCCATCGCAGCCATGTGTCCTATCCCAGTCAGGACATCAAACCGGAGACGATTTCGCCAAAGACCCACTGGTCGAGGCTGTAACCCATCCAATCTCTGCTACCCACCATTCTCCACCGGTACAGACTTGAACTACTAGGGGAGCTATGGAACTGCCAGTATGCAGTCAAGAAGGCGGACACCATTTCAGCGTATGCCTCCCTGCAGACTCTCCACTTCCTGGCCCTTACGGAGACCTGGATCACCCCAGAAAACACTGCCACTCCAGCTGCTCTCTCAACTGCCTACTCGTTTTCACACTCCCCAAGACAAACAGTGACTTTTTAGATGAGATGGATGCCCTCCTAAGCTGCTCCCGCGATGATGGCACACCACTCATCGTCCTCAGTGACTTCAACATCCACCTGGGAAAGCTGCACTCATCTGAATTCATTGACTTCTTCCCCACATTTGACCTCACATCTTGACCTTGACCTTGTCTTCATATGATCCTGTGGCATGGCATCTCGGCATTCTCTGTTACCCCGCTCACCATGTCTGACCACTACTTTGTGACTTTCTCCCTCCCCATGAAGTCCATCACATCCCTCCCCTCTGTCAACAACCAACTGTCATCCTATCTCTCGCAGAACAACCTCCTTGACCCTAATCAATCAGGATTCAGGACTGCTGAATCCACTGAGACGGCCCTCCTCACAGTGACTGAGTCCCATGCCAGAGACTCATCCCACTCCTCCGTTCTCATTCTCCTTGACCTATCTGCTGCATTCGACACAGTCAACCACCAAATCCTCCACTCCACCTTGGCTGAACTTGGCATCACTGACTCTGCTCTAACCTGGTTCACATCATACCAGACAAATCGCATCTTTCAGGTCACATGGAATGGCTCTATGTCCAAACCCTGTTCTCTGGAAACGGGTGTCCCTCAAGGATCAGTACTAAGACTGCTTCTGTTCTCACAATACACCGGATCACTAGGCTCTGTAATCACATCATATGGATTCTCCTACCCATTGTTTTGCTGTTTCTCTCTTTTCCCCCAACCTCCGACACTCACATTGCAACTCGCATCTCGGAATGTCTGGCAGACATCTCTGTCTGGACAACTGCACATCACCTCAAGCTTAACCTGAATAAAACCGAACTCCTCTTCATCCCGGGGAAAGACTGCCCTTGCATGGACCTGTCGGTCACTGTCGAGGGCATCACAGTATTGCCATTGTCAACTGCGAGGAACCTGGGTGTAATCCTTGATGACTAACTATCCTGCCCCAACATCACTGCTGCGGCCCGATCCTGCAGATTTGCCCTCTTCAATATCTGCAGGATATTGTAGAGGGCAAATCTTTCCTCACAAAGGATGAAACACAACTCCTGGTCCAAGCACTGGTCATCTCCCACCTTGACTACTGTAACTCTCTCCTGGCTGGACTCCTGGCCTCGGTGACTAAACCAAATTCTCCCACATGACCCCCCTCCTCCGTGACCTCCACTGGCTCCCTGTTGCAGCACGCATCCAATTCAAGACGATGGCACTGGCCTTCAAGGCCATCAATGGAACGGCACCTATCTACCTTCAAACACTGGTCAAACCACACGCCCTGAAGCCAGCACTTTGCTCGTCTACTTCAGCTGGCCAGCTGGTACCACCATCGCTGAAATCAAACAAATGTCACTCAGAAAAGTCCCGACTCTTCTCTGTTCTGGCGCCTCAGTGGCGGGAAAAGAACTCCAGACCAATGTCAGGACAGCAGAGTCACTTACCATCTTCTGAAAAAGACTCAAGACTCACCTGTTCAGACTTCACCTTGACTCTGCATAGCATGACCCACTTCCACCCAAAAAAAGCACTTCTATGTTCTTTCCTATAGGACTTTGATCATAGCACTGTTGTACTTAAAGCGACAGTGTGTAGGAATTACTCCCATCTAGTGGTGAAACTGTATTTTGCATTCAAACGAATAGTGCTCTCTAGCGCTTCACTTTGTTGCAACTACGGTAGCCGTTATCTACCAAGAAGCTATGACAACATGTCGTCCAACACCACTTCACCAGTATTCTTTCAGGTGATGAGGTTAAAATTTCAAACAAACGTGCGTGAGCATGCATAAGTCATTCCTCCTCGAGCAAGATGGGGATTTATGTTGCCATGTTTTTATTGGTTAAGTGCTTATATTGCTCTACAACACTGACTGTAAAAGGCAAGAGGTCGTGTCCGGGACGTCCACGATGGGAGGATGAAAAAGCTCTGTAAAAGTCAATCTCCGGGAGCTCCAGGGGGAACAGCGTGTCTAGAAGCGCCTCTCGTTGAAGTGATCGCTTTTCATTCACGCTGGCTCTGAACAAAATCACATTTTGGCAGTTATAGTCTTCATAATAGTGGAACGACATGGAAGCCTCCTAAGGGCTTACTAGTCCAATGTAAATACAAATAAACAATCTTTGCTTATGAGGATAAATCAGATTATTGGCAGAAGTAATTATACACTTATGAGGATCTATTTATGAATGAAGATATTGAGGCTGCACGGTGGTGTAGTGGGTAGTACGGTCGCCTCACAGTGAGAGGGTCCCGGATTCGATTTCCGGTATTTATAATAATTAGATAGGTGAGTCACATTCAATATCACGAACGCAGTAAACAATGAAATGTCACAATGGTTACTTTTGTTACCTATTGGAACGCTGCTTGGATGAAGACAGAGTTTGTGGGTTGGAATTGATTAAATAATCCACTTGGTAATAAAAAGTCCAAGTGATGAGTATGTCGGTTACTTCAAGCAGGTCAAATTTTATTCATATCATTCATTTACTACGATCAACTATAAAGTTACTGAATCAGAACATTATGTAAGGATGTGAAGACTGATACTGCATCATTGAGTTCTACTTAACTTTACTTATTGTTTGTTGGGAATGTTGGAAGTGGAATCTAATTTGATTCCATAATTGATTGAGAAGGGTTTGATGCTGGTGGAGTCCTGACTCTCCAAACAGAACATTCCTTTTCAACTCTTCCTCTCATTCCCATCTCACTTCCCCTCCTCCCTTGCCCTCGCTCATCGTCCTCTGTCTCTCTCCTTCCTCTTAACATACTTTGAAAACATCATAGCATTAAAGATACCAGGTGACCTCAGAAAAGCTCAACTTCAAAGTGGACTTCAAAGACAGACTGGACGTGTCTTTTCTACCAACTAAACACCCATGTCCTGAAATGCAAAAAAAAGTGGGGGAAAGTTAAAGTGCCTTTCACAGACACCGGCAGAACTGTGACACTTAAGTTCATCAGTGGAAAGTCATCACAAAGACATTTATGAGACCGTTAAATAGCCTGCGGCTAAACCTAGCACTTAAAGGGATGGTCGTGATGTTTAGTGTTGGGGTTGGGTGAGGTAGGCCCTGCGATAGACTGGCGACCTGTCCAGGGTGTACCCTGCCTTCGCCCAATGACAGCTGGGATTGGCTCCAGCCCCGCCGCGACCCTGAATACAGGATAAGCGGTAGACAATGGATGGATGGATGGGTTGTGTGAGGTACAGTAGATGGAGTTCAGACAGGAGTAGCAGCAAGAAAGCAGTGTGGTGAACTGCTGTGGACAAACTTTAGACACCTACGTCAATATCAGTCAATATCAGTCAATATCAAGTGGATGTTACATTTAGAATATTTTCACCGTTCTGCCTTGTCGTCTCAGGCCTCTCACCACCAGACTCTGTTAGGAAAATCAGTCATTTAACCTTACCAACAGAACACAGGTCCTGCTGCTCTACTGTTGCCTCCATCGGTTAGTTTATTTGTGTTAGTGTGTGACTTTGGTGTTTTAAAGGTTAGCTCAGATTCACCAGAATCCCACAATAACGGAGGAAGACCAGCAACAAAATTTGTGTTTTTGTCAATGAAGTCTCGTGGCTTTGAAGAGAGCATTGATAACGGCTTTAGTTGTGGGCTGACAGCGAGGTAAGGAGACAAACTATTCTATATATAGCGTCCACTTTGGTCTGGTTCAGACTACAGGATACTGTACATGCTGAAGTGTCCTTGGGCAAGATACTGAACCCCAAATGTGTATGAATGTGTGTGTGAATGGTACAAGTGACTGAATGTAGTGTAAAGCGTCGAGTAGAGTAGCTAGAAAAGCACTATATATTGGTCCATTTCCCATTAAACTAAGATGTTCTACTGGGATACAGGAGCTGCCAGAGACACACTACATGGTATACCATTGATTGTCGGGATAGAATCAGGTGGATATCATACAACCTGAAGCTGGACATTCATCTGATATTGATTTTAGGATTCATCAGAAGAACATCACTTTGCTCCTGTCTCTTTCTCCTATCCCTATAAATGGTTTTAAAACGCCAAAACAAAAAAATCCTACACTCTCCCAGGAAACTAATGTGTCACTTAAAATCTGTCAAAAATCAAGTCTGACACGCTAAGAAAATATCCATTATAATATGGGCCAATGTACCATTTTACCATGAAGGAGATTTCTGGATACGTTTTCACAGATGTTTTACACGTATTTTTAAGGAATTGTGGGAGCAAGAAGCTCTGGTGGCGACCATCACCCACGAAAACTTTCATTTTTTTTTCAGATTTGGAGAAACAAGCAAGTACAGTATTGTTCCAGTTGGAAAAAGTTGATGGACTGTTGATGTTACCAGACATGCCAGAGACACATTTTTCAGCTCTCAATTATGTTCAATAGTTTAACTCATTTTTCAGCGTAAATTGGTGTCATTTAATCATTTTGAAGGAAGTGTCTGTGAACGGCACTGTTTCACTAACGTAGAGGTCCACGTCTGAAAGGAGCCGAGCACATTCAGCTGTTGATTCTTCTTTCACTCTACAAGTCCATTTTGCACACACATTCATGACATCTAATACAGCAAAATAAATCGAGAATACGTATGTTAAGAGAGAGGTCTGTTCATCTTTGAAGAAATAAAAAGATGTCCGATAGAGTAAAAACAGGATGAGAAAACAAAACTGAAGAATGATTAAAAAGGAAAAAGAGCTAAAAGTTTAATAAGGGAAAATAAAGAGTGGATTTAGCAGCAGTGTTTGGGATCAGTCTCAGGAATTCAATCCAACTATGCACAGCTTCACATTTTTGTGTTTTTACTGTAGTAACAGGCCGGTTCCACATGGACCACAGAGGCCTGAAGACTTGTATGAATGTGAATGTGTTTTGGCTTCAAACTACCCAGGCACTTCTTGACAAGCAGCAGTATTTTAAAAAGTAATCTAAAGCAGACTGGAAATTACTGCACAGATCAGAGAGCTGCTGCAGCGTCCGGTATAGCTTATATACGTTGCACATGAAGTATATCAACCTTCTCTTTCCACAGCTGCCTTCCCACTGAGCTGCAGGTCAAACTATAAGAAAGGCAGCTGGAAGGACAGAATGGAAAGGGACTCATGTAGGCATCGTGTGTATTATTGTTTTATTAGTGTGAGTGTGTGTGTGTGTGTGTGTGTGTGTGTGTGTGTGTGTGTGTGTGTTCTTACCCTGCTGCTGTGCGTTAAGCAGTGTGGGGTCAATGTTGTGAACTGATCGGGGAACAGGCACTGGTTTAGCTGCTTCTGTTGGTCAACGAAAAAACAAATGATCAGAAATACTGAATATCACAAACATGTATTCCAACAGCTTGCATCTCTGAAGCGTATTATGAATAATAACTGCAAGTGATGATCATGGGTGGGAGTTCACCTTAAACCCGGCCCACTAAAACACTGCACTGTAACACTCATAGCTATAAGGTTACAGATAGTTTCATATTCCCAGCCTCTGTGTTTCGACCACACACAGTGGCTACCGACTCATCAGTGGGCTGAACGCCTGCCAGCTGGATAAAAAAAACTAGGGATTTTAACATGGACATTTTTGACTGGTTACGCAAGTTAATTTATTAATGAGTTATTAATTTAATGTTTACCTATAAACAGTGCTTGCTATCACCGCTGATGTCGATCTTTCCAGCACAATTGTGAATCAGTTTCAGCTGCTTTCGTTCAAATGAACATGACAACAGGAGCAAAGGAGGCGACAGCAAGACAAGCCTCTAACAGAATGGTTCTGATGTGGAGGCCACAGTCCATCTCTCCTTCTCATCCTCTTCTCTAGTTCTCGGTTCTGCCAGTAGGAGTGTGAATCTCTTGGCACGATTCGATTCTGATTCAGAGGTCAACAATTTGATTCTAAACAGATTATCTATGCATCTTGATGCAACCATTTTTTGTGTACATTTCCATGCATGATTTAAAAAATAAATAAAATCTGAGTTTGCTACTGAGAGTTTGTGAGTATCTTCCTACGTTTGTCATGCTCACGAAAGAAAATCAACAGGTTAATTTACCTTCTGTAACTTTTGATTTAAGAAAAGGCTTTTCTTTATCACAAGTAGATATGACTTTCTATGAACACAAAGTCCCCCTGTTACAGGCGATGAGCATATCCCTGCACTGTGAAAAAAGGCACCAGCTCAATAAGTTATCCTAGCTTGTTTCTATCATTTAAATCAGGGGTCTCAAACTCAACTAACCTGTGGGCCGTTAGAGGTAGAGTCTGGGTGAGGCTGGGCCACATCAAGTATTCCACAAAAAAAGGGGGACCAATGTTAGTGGGTGCGATTTATATTCAGGTGCGCTCAATAGTCTGGAAATTACGGTACACGTGACCAACGTTGCTAATTCGTGTTGTTGTCATGAGCCTGAGCTATGGTAGCCCACAAGTGTTAAAAAATACAAAACGCACAGGGCAATGACTCGCGCAGATAAAGTGAAGAAAAAAACATGCGGGCCGCACTAACATCAAGCTTTGATTTCAGGTAGGGGGCTGCAAAATATCATTCCAGGGGCCGCAATTGGCCCGAGGGCCGCGAGTTTGAGACCCCTGATTTAAATCAACTTAACATAATGACTTAAGAAATTTTAACTTAATTTGATGAGTTCTTGGTATTCCAATTTAAGAGAGCCAGTTCAATGAAATGGAAATTTCAATGAGTCAACCTAACTTGACAATATGAGTTTTACAATGGTAACTGGATCTCTCATGAACTGGCCATGACCCTTGGTGTGTTAGCAATATTAATGTGCTGTAACACAAAAATAGTGCTTGATCTGATATGGGACCAGTAATTATCATAAGATATTTTAAATTACTTCTGGAAGTCCGCCCAGTCGCAGCTGCCAAATAACAGAAGAAGAGGAACACCTGTTGTTGAGCAGATAGAGGACGATTAACGAGAAGTGGCGGAGGACTACTTTTTGTCAGCAAAATCGGACGTGGCTGGTAGCTCGGATCTCATTTTCATACGAGCTGCAGGTGCAGGAGAGGAATTGGCAGGGAGCAGGCTAACATCGAGTGGATTAAGGTAAGTGGTTAATTTAGCTTTTCTTTTTAATTCTACATGATTGTAAATTGGCTATGGATATTCAAATTTCATGAGTTCTAACATTTATAAAAAACGAAATGGTTAAATAACAGCTTTTTGCGGGAAGTAATGGTTAATTTGAGCTTCCAGTCTTGTTTCTAACAATACTTTTTAAACTTTCAATAGTTGTATAATGTGAGTTGTTAGTAAGAGTTGTATGGCATTAAGTCCTTTAGAAGCACATTCATGGTGCTTGATACAATTTTTGTGTGGAACTGGTGCTTTGTAACATTTGTCAAGGTGCTTCAAGGCTCTGTGTGTCAGTAATTAGTCGTGGCCAGCGAGCATCCGCCATTATTAGAGGTGTAGGCTGCGGTCACATAAACGCGAGGGAAACCTGTTGAAAGTGAATAGGCTGTTGTAATGGACATTAATGCAGTTGGTGAATGTGGCGAAAACTGTCCGCATCCCGACTCGACGGCGCGTTGAGTTGGCCGCTCCTCATCAGCATAACGTTGAGGTCCAGTCTCCTTTATGCAAATCAGAGGCGTCCAGCTCGCCTCGCCGCCTCGCGAACGCTCTCGCGAACGCTCTCGAAAATCTTTTAAACTGACCGTTGCCGATCTAAAATAAAGACAGATTCAGAAACTGCATAGCTTATTTCTCGCATTAAATGTTTTCAGAAACACATTTCGTAAAAATAAGAGTTTCCAAACGAGCCGCCATGTTGGTCAAACTCTGAAGCAGACAGGGCACCAGTGAAAGCGCCGTCCAATCAGGTGTAGCCATGAAGTGTGCGCGTGATTGTATGAAGGAGAGCGCCTGTCAATCATCCTCATAGTGGCAGCCCACAAGCATGCAATACTGGCAAGCGGCGCATCAACTAACGTTTTAAAAACGCCCCTGTGGACACGTAGCATCAGAGTGAACCAAAGGATTGCCACTTAAACCTCTTAAACTCCGCTGGGACGCCGATGTCCCAGTACCCCTCCCTCTCCCGTTGAATGGTATCTCCCAGGGGCACTTCATCATCAACCAATGCATATTTGGTATTGCTGGATTCAGGAAGCTCTTGTGTTTGCAAAAATAACATCGTTTTTCTTTTATCTCGTATGTATTTCGCATAAGAGCAGTCTAAACACACATAGTCCAAATCGCAATGAGCGGTGAAAAGTCAGGTCTTGCCGTCTTTCGACGGGAAAAGTTACAGGATTACACGCGAGCTGATGAAAAGTTAGCACGGAGTGAGTCTGGAGTTAGCTGTTCTATAAAAAATAAGTGTGTCACTCCTACATAATATTTTCGCTGAGATAAGCTGTGTAGAAAGTGGGATCATAACTTTCCCTTTTAACGCGTGGTTTGACTATGGAGATGTTTTATGGTGTTTGTGTCAGAAAACAACGTCAGCTGTCATTATCATGCCTGTTTTCAATACTGTACAATGTTAGAAGCTGGCTAAGTGTTGTTTCATCACTGACAGTAATGTTTTGAACCCGAGAGACCGTGTAAAGATGGACTTAGATTTGTCATATTCATCTTCAAGAGGAGATTTCAACCTTTAGAAAGATGTATGACATTATGCTAATTAACCCAGTGTATAGCAGTGTATACCTGAGCGTAACGGTGCGCCCCTCAGTCTCGCCTATACGCTATTACGCAGAGACACCGTCAATCACAGAGGTATGTTTTCGCTGATAAATAACTCTAATTAATTAGATAAAACATGTCATTGTCAGCACTGGCCGTTTATTCCGGTATCTGGCGGAGTAATATTCAGGCAATCTCCTTCACATACAAACACGTGCTCTCACACATAGCATAGCAACTGTTGCCATCGTCCTGGGTGCACGACCCTAGTCTGCAGAGGTGTTGTGTTCAATGCAAAATCATCAACCATATAATTAATCAGTTTCAATAAAATAAGCAATGTGAGTTGTGGCAAATGGAATCACCCTTATGTATTAACGCCGCTGTAACAAGTGTAAATATAGGTCGCACTGTTACACATTTTTCCACACACACTTTTCAGTCATACAACTAACACATGAATGTGAAGTAAATTCAAATGACGTGTTTTTGCTCATGTTTAAATTTTACATGACCAAGGTTTTTATATCATAGTCTAAAGTATGTTGTGTTTTTTTAGGTGCCGCTGTCCATAGAAGTTAGGCAACAATTAGATGAAGTGGAGCTGTAAGGTTTGCAATTTTGCAACATACAATGAGAGAACTACTGTCCTGATCCACCTGAAGGACAGTGTCTGGAAAATATGGAGGAAAAGCACGAGATAATGAAGACTGAAATGCAGAAGAAAGACCCTGATCACCAGCTTTTGGAAGAGCTGATGGCTGCTACGTTGCTCCCACTGCAGAAAAGACATCGTTGGAGATGAGTCGCTCATTGCAGAAGTCATTTCCCGATGGCCAGCGCTGTTTGATGAGAGACAGGTAATCGCAACTTTGTATGTAATGAAATGTTATTTTTTCATTCTCCCCTTATCCTCATTCTCTCCTCATTCTCTCCTTATTCTCTCCCTCCTCCCCTGCTTCTCTCCCTCCTTCTGTCCCTTCTCCTCCCCTCTTTTACCCTTTCCTCTCCATGTCAAGAACTATGTTGATCAATGTTTTCTGTCTTGTCAGATTAGGGCAGAATTCCAGCGTATTGTGACTGAGGACCTCCTGGAGAAGTTTTTTGCTGGACTGAATGGCCTTGTGCCAAGACTATTGGCACTTCACAGGGCAGCGACCATGAGCAGAAAAAAGCAGTCGCTCCAGAGACTTTTGGACTGCCTTGAAAAAGATACGTTGAAGAGCAGATGACTAGAAACAGACAATTGTTGTTAACATTTTCATCTTACTGCATGTTTCTTTGTCTTGTAGGACACAAATGGAATGGCTGCTGCGCTTCTTGGCCTGCCACACTTTCTATCGGGTGAAGATGCTTCGAATGTCATCAGAATTTGTGATGTAAGAATCACTTTTTTGTGATGAAAGATTGTATGTGTGCATTTATTGTTCTGTGGAATGGGATCCTGTACACACACTCCACTTACTCAACTCACTTTACTCTCTTTCACACACACTACACATTAACTCACTCACACACTCACTCATACATACACACACTCTCACTCACACTCCACTCACACTATTTAAAACGATGGTTCGGAGTAAAATGCACCCTAGGTAATTTCCACCATGACATCCAGCCAAACACCCCCTCAGAACAGCTGGGTAAACACGGAAATGGCGTCGGCGCAGTGCTAGCGTTAGCAGCCGAGGATAGAAGCTATCAGGCAAGTGTTCTTTTAAATAAACTCCTGGTTAGAAACTTTCAAATGCCTCGTTTTGTGAGTACAGACCCTATGTGTACTACTGCAGAAGTTTAGTAACATTCCATGCATTAATAGTGGGGTAATTTATGAGATATACATAATGTACCGTTCGTGCCAGTATAAAGCCATTCGGCTGATAGCCCTATCTTGACCAATGTTGAAAGGGTGTGTAATTGTATGTTCAATTGACAAGACATGACAAGTTTTCTCAAATGGGTGATGTAATATAGATAGTAGTTTAAACTCAAATTATCAAGTTCAAATGCTAAAAAATCATCAGTTAAATAACTAGTGTAACTGAACTTTGTGAGTTGAAGCAATATATGATCATAAATTAAGTTAACAAGAGAAAGCAAGTTTTATTTAATGCATAATGTAACATAGTAAGTCATTTCAACTCAGAGTATCACGTTCAAACCATAAATGGTGATTAATTAAGTCATTTATATAAATTGCCTTCTTGAATTGAAATAAAGTTTTTATCAGAATTGAGTTAATTCGTATATTTAAGGCAGCTTTTGAACTTAAGGTTGTAAGTTAAACCGACCTGAAATTTATTACAGTGTGAGATAAAATAGTGTACTGTAGCCGATATACAAATAAAAAGCTTTCAATGCAATAACCAATGCAGCTGCATTTCAATACATTATGGAACTATGTATCAGCTCTTACACTAAACCATGGCTACTTTTGGTCATTGATAATATGAAAAATAAATAAAATAAACAGATTAATTTTCATGCGTCATTAAAGAAAAAGCTGCTCTCAGTCAAAGATAAGAATAAGACTTCTCTTATCACAAAATTCTCCTGTTATGGGTAATAAGCAGCATACAATGCTATGCTACCTTATGCTGCTTGCATTTCAACACAATGTGCAAAAAGCTTGGAATTCAGCTCTCATACATTTGTCAGTGAATCGGTAATGGAGGAAAACACAGAGTAGCAGTCTGGGAGATAGTCTCTTATGTCTCATACAGAGACCGAACAAACTAGGAGTAAAACCAGAGACTGTTTGTGAACAAACGACAAGGTCGCTGCCGTATTTATGCCGAGACAACGTTATGTTCAGTATTTAAGGAGCAGCTACGGTGTTAGCCTAGCCTAGCTTTGAGCGAGCCAAACACCAAAACAAGCATTTTTAAAGTTATTCGCGTATCATCTTAACGGACAGACTTAACAAACCATGACTTTGGGCTTTTTACTAATCGTCGTTTTTTGGCATACTCTTTATCTGTGTATTGTAATTAAATGTTTTTAATTTCGGAGCATAGCTACCGCTGTTGTGGACCAGCCGATTTGTGGCTTGCTATTCAGTGAGTGAATACAGCTCTGAGATTCAGCGATAAAGTTATAGACTCAGACAGGATGCCGTTTCGTTTCCTGGTGTATCTGGGACTTCCACAACATGTACAAAGCAGTAATTGTGTTTATTTCGGCCATGATTGATGAAACATTATCGGTGTAAACAACTGGCTATGTGCGCTTGGTGCTCATGCGTGTACAGCAGAGAATCAGCAGCATCTTTCTGTAGTGGGCTGCAGCAGGCAAACTCATTTCAGTTTCAAAATTCCGATAATTAACTGATCTGCAGCGAGACATAATCATTCTAGAGAGAATCACAATGCATCAAAGAATCAAATATTTTTCCCACCCCTATGTGCTAGTGTGCTCGTAGCATGAGCAATCAGGTTCACAGGTAGTCCAGCTCCTCCAGGATCCACATCAGAATCAGAAAAGGTTTATTGCCAAATGCATTTTCACATAGGGCCTATGAGGAATTTGTCTTGGTCTTCAGTGCACACAATACAAACGATAATGTACAGAATGATGCAAGTAGTGCAAAAAGTGTTGTCATTACAGGCAGATGACAGTGTGTGAGAAGCTGGGTGTTGGTGGGGGAAGGGGGGGTGGGGGGGGTAGTGTGCATGTCAGTGTCAGTGGGGGTCCGGGGCCCTTGTTAATGAGGCCAGTTGCAGACGGGAAGAAACTGTTTTTGTGGCATGAAGACCTCAGCCTCATGCCGGAAGGGCTTGTTTCAAAGATTTTATGTCTGGGGTGGGAGGGGTCGAACATGATTTTCCCTGCACGCCTCAGGGTTCTGAAGGTGTACAAAATCCCCACTCGCTTCCCGAACAACCGGCTTGCCATCGCGCTGCTCCAGCTCTCCCCGCCCAGAACGCACTCACGTGACCACCCACAACCACACACAACTGTACTACCACTCATTCTGGAAAAAAAGGGAGAAAAAAGAAAGAACTGTCAATAAATGTCCGTTTGTGGTAAAGCTGGATCATCTGCCTTTGTCCTCCTTCCAACTCCCAACCATCTGACCGTGGTTAGCCTGTTCCCAGCCTCTCTCTAACTGTCCCAGTGCCTCACTTCACCTAAAGTGTTCCCACTCTTTTCCATGGTCCTTCGAGCCGGAGCTAGAGTGTTCAAACGCTTTTTCAGGAGGCGTTCAGGTCCTGGAGGGATGGCAGGTTGCAGCCAATCACCTTTCCAGCACAGCGGATGATACGCTGCAGTCTGCTCCTGTCTTTGACTGTAGCAGCAGCGTGCCAGATGGTGATGATGGAGGTGGGGATGGACTCTATGATGGAGGTGTAGAAGTGCACCATCATAGCCTTTGGCAGGTTGAACTGGTTCAGCTGCCGCAGGAAGTACATCCTCTGCTGTGCCTTTTTGGTGATGAAGCTGATGTTCTGCTCCCACTTGTGGTCCTGGCTGTAGACTGTGCCCATGAAGTGGAAGTACTCCATGGTTTCCACTGGGGAGTCACACAGGGTGATGGGGGAGGGTGGGGCTGCGGTCTTCCTGAAGTCCACAACCATCACCAATGTCTTTAGAGCATTGAGCTCTAAGTTGTTTTGGCCACACCAAGTCACCAGGTGGTCAATCTCCCACCTGTAGGCAGTCTCATCCTTGCCAGAGATCAGCCCAATGAGGGTGGTGTCATCCGCAAACTTCAGGAGCTTGACGGACTGGTGACTGGAGGTACAGCTGTTGGTATTGGGAGAAGAGCAGGGGACAAGGCAGCCCTGAGGGGATCCTGTGCTGATGGTCAGGCTGTTGGAGACGTGCTTACTCAGCTGCACACTCTGCTTCCTGTCACACAAGAGGTCGGTGATCCACCGGCAGGTGGAGTCGGGCACATGCAGCTGGAAGAGCTTGTCCTGTAGCAAGATCGGGATGATGGTGTTAAAGGCGGAGCTGAAGTCCAAAAACGGGATCCTGGCATAGGTTCCTGCTGAGTCCAGGTTCTGGAGGATAAAGTGGAGGGCCATGTTTACAGCATCGTCTACAGACCTGTTGGCTCTGTAGGCGAACTGCAGGGGGTCCAGGAGAGGGTCCGTGATGGATTTGAGGTGCGACAGGACAAGGCGCTCAAAGGACTTCATGACAACAGAGGTCAAGGCTTGGTCTGTAGTCTTTTAGTTTTGGGGGGCTTATTTTTTTGGGGATAGGGATGATGGTGGAGGATTTAACACAGGCTGGTACATGGCATCTCCAGTGAGGTGTTAAAAATGTCTGTAAACACTGGAGACAGCGGATCTGCACAGTGCTTGAGGGTGGAGGGGGAGACCGAGTCCGGTCCAGCTGCCCTGCAGGGTTTCTGCCTCTTAAACAGTCTGTTGACATCCCTCTCCAGGATGGAGAGAGGTCTTAGAGGGGGGGATGGGGTCTCAGAGGTAGGCAGGAGAGGAAACGCCTGGGCTCCTGCTGAGGTGGGGGAGGAGGGTGTGATGATCTGGGGATGGTGGATGGGGTTACGGTGGATGGTAACAGGACTACATTGTCTTTCGAATCTGCAGTAGAACTCGTCCAGATCTTTGGCCAGGTGTGGGTCGTCGATGGAGTGTGGGGAAGACTGTTTGTAGTTGGTGAGCAGTCTCAGGGCCCCATCCACACGTACTAAAACAAACTTTTTTTCACCGTTTTTCCTTGGCGTCATTTCAAGATAATCTGCATCCAGACGAATCCACTGAAAATGACTCAGAGCGCTGTAGTACATATTCCAGACCTATATGTAGCACTGTTTCTGCTACAAAAATACACCAAAAACTCAGAAGAAGAGACAGAGCTTGACCAGATGTTTGCCGTTGCTACCAACCATATGTGAGGTCACAAGAAGGTCTCCTAGCACAGTCTCCAGAGCCTGGAGGCGGACCAGGAGACCGTTACACCAGGAGAGCTGGACCCAGCAGCAGGACTGGTATCTGCTCTTTTGTTGAGGAGGAACAGGAGGAGCACTGCCAGAGCCCTACAACATGACCACATGACTCCAGCAGGCTACTGGTGTTCATGTTTCTCACCAAACAGAGGGTGGCATGAGTTCCTCTAGTGGGACCTGGTCTCACGGCCCAGCACCATGCAGCTCCATTGACATCCGCCAGAGAACACCAGAACTGGCAGGTCCACCATTGTCTCCCTGTTCTCTCCACAGTTTAGAGCAGGTTCACACTGAGACCATGTGACAGACTGAAAAGAGTCTGGAGACGACGTGGTGAACGTTATGCTGCCTTCAACATCATCCAGCAGAACCGGTTTGGTGGAGGGTCAGTGATGGTCTGGGGAGGCAAATCCTTAGAGGGTCCCACAGACCTCCATGTCATAGCCAACGGTACCCTGACTGCTGACTTCCAGAGGGTGGAGGCAAAGGCATTGATGCCATCAACTGGCCCTCACGGTCCCCTGACTTAAATCCATTGAGCCCCTATGGGACGTCATGTATCGGTACAATAGGGATGCCGCTAAATACCGCCAGACAGTCCAGAAGCTCACCGTTACCCTGTCTGAAAGGACCCCATCTGCCGACTCACCAGGAGCCCAGAGATACAGGTAGGCGGGGGCCAAACAGCCAAACACACTACTGAGCAAATGATGAGCTGCTGTGATGAAATTCACACCAGTTGGATCAGCCTGGGATTTCAATAGTTTACTTTGATTTTCATTGCAATTATGAATCCAGCCCTCATGGGTTGATGATTTGGATTTCCCATTGACTGTCGTTAGGTCATTTTGTTCTCAACAAATTATACAACGTATCAGTCTTCAAAGACTTTCAACTTGAATAAGAGCAGCGTACCAATTGAGCTGTCGAGACAGGATGCAAAGACAAACAATGAATTAGAACAAACATGTAGCAAAGTATATGGGGGCATGGGAGTGTATGATCGGCTTGTACTTCACCCACTTGTATTAAATCTGACACATTAATTCCCAGAAAATCGATATGATTCAAAAGACGTCGGAGCAGGAACTTTGACCTTGACCAGGAAGTTTGACCTGAAATCAAACACACACCCCGAAGCCAACACATATCACGCCGCTCTCTTGTGATCAATAACACTATCACACACACACCTCGCAACATCAACCTCCCATTTAATTTAATCTTCCTCACTGCAGGAATAGGAGATTACATGCCACACACACACACACACGGACACACCGACACGGACACACACGCACACACACAAGCTCCACATGGGAAACAACAACAAGCCTTCCTCTCAGCCGTACACACCAGTGGATGAGGAGGACACCTGAGAAGTGTGGTTACATAACCTTTTGTCTTTACACTCTGATTGCCACAAGGGCACAATTAAGAAGCACACTTTGTATAACTCAACATCTTTGCATCAATAATTACAAGCTGACCACAGACAAGATCCTATCCTCAGGAGGACATCGGCAAACGTTTGCACGACTGCAATGCTTGTTATTGAACCAGGACAAGAAGCTTATGAGGCGGCCGTTTCTCTTTATCTTTTCTTAGCTTTTACTTTCATTTTGTGTCAGTGTCTCTACACAAGAGACGAAAAAAGTTCAAGTTCAATTCCTAGTATGCGTCCGCATACTTGGCCGAATAAAGCTGATTCTCCAATTTTGACAACACAGCGTGTGTGGACACAAACGCACCTGTGGGTGGCGGCAGCTCGGCCGGAGTGTTGGCAGGTGCGTGGGCCCCCGGTGGGATGTGGACGCTGTTGTAGTTGGTGGTGGGGGGACCCGACGGTCCCAATCCTGGACTGGGAGTGAAGCCAATCCCTGGGGTCGGACCGGGACCCAAACCCTGGTCCTGTTCCTCGAAGGACCCTGAAGGAGGCCCTCCTCTGAAGGAACCCCCGGGGGAGAGACCTTGGCCTGAGAAACCTTCAGGTCCGTACTCATCTACCAGAGAGACAAAAGATGAGGACAGCATTGAGATTGTTGCACCTTTCCAGGACAATGTGATGTGAATGTTATTAAACATATAAGGAGGTGGTTTCAAAAAGACAAATCCAAGAAAGTATTTAACAGTTCATTCAATGCTTTGTGAACGGGACTATTTCTTTGTTCTAAAAGATCTTTTCACATTGTGGCAGCCAGTCTCTGCGTTTGTGTTCATGGACTACTGCTTTTCTCAGTCCACAACTGAATCTGTCAGAGCTTCCTAGGTGGATTAGGATCTGATGTCATAGATGAATTTAGTATTGGTATTTAATCTGAATATCTCTTTGTATTTTAGAGATATGCCCTGATCTGCTGTCTGCAGAGAAGCCCCCTCTTTCCACATCATGCATCCATGGATGAAAGGGGACAGTTGCTCTTAAAAACAATTAAGCACCTGGAAGGAAGCCCCACCCCCTCTCTGAAGCGTCTAGCAAGGCTAAAATTTGCTTTGTCTTTGGTGTGAAGACGGCATAAAGGTGCCTCGGTGCGTTGGGATCAAGCCTGATACTACATTGGGAGTGAGAACGGGTTGGTAGCTGTGTATTCATGTGTTTACCAGACCTCATCTCCTTCCCTGTTAACATGCAATACAAATAAAACTTGAGTGGATAAGAGTTCTATGCAGCTGTAAGCCACTCACATCTTTTAGATGAACCAAACAATCATGGCGTTTGCCCTAAAGCATCCACCGCTGATGTATTCATCTAATTGCTAACCCTTAGCTCATACCGAGGCGCCAGCACTTAAAAAGAAATGAGGTGCTAAACGGTAGAAATGAGATGTTTCTGCCACAGAAGGTGCTGAACAGCTCCGCTTGGTTTCAATCACAAACCAACTATCAGCTGACAGGGATTCAAAATGACTTCAGGTGAAGTTAATCAAAATCATACGGATGAGATGAAACCATTCACATTCATAGATATACAATCAGAAATAGGTTTTAGACATAAAACATGACTCAGCATAAAAAAAACGTGTGCAGCAGGACTGAACAGAACAAACTTTGGCTTTTGGAATTTTGGAATTTTTAATACTACATCACTAGCTCATGATGGTACACAGTCACATGGATGTGTTTAGTTGAAATAGGATCCTGATTAAATTTCCATTGACTTTGTTTTAGTGCTGAGAGACACAAAAAATGAACAACTCGTGTACACAAAACCAACAGAAACTGCCATGAGACTGTGTTGGAAGCAAAGTGGGAGGGAGGAAAGGAAGTAGAAATGTTGTTTAAAAGGAAAGAAGAGAAGTAATGGAACGTCCCCTGGCGTCTTCATCCCCCAAAACGAACCCTACTTCTCTCAGCAGCCACACCTCTCACTAAAAAACATCTCTCAACCACCAAAGATATTTTGACAGATTAAAACAATTTAGCTGGTTTTGCAGACACTGACTGTACTTGACACCATGTTAAGCTCCAACCTCTGTTATTACTACATTACAGGCAGGAAGGCAGGCGGGCATTAAGAGGAGATCTGACACTCAGACAACCGTCAGCTGGAATATTTGCTGTCATTAAACTGTGTGTTTATCCAGAGAAAGTGAAGCTGCAATTTAATTTCTATGGTGTCACATCTGGACACGCCGTTCTTCTACCGCCGACATAGAGTGTGTCTGCAAGACAACAGCATCAGATGCTGACACGCTGAATGAAAGACATGTTTCATTAGAGGGTACGGAATTAGTTTGGAAAGAAAAAAAACATACAAGAAAAGAAAAAAACATGGATATATGCATATGTATCATCAGGTGCAGATCACTTGTTTAAAGTATCTGGGGTGGATTAAGATTAAAGATAAGTGCTGGGAAGTTAAACAAACAAACTGAATCTACCGAGATATGATCATCAGTTTTAATCAGTAATGAATACAGCTGTTTCAGATTCAGCTAAATTCTTAATTCCATCCACCAAGAAGTTTTATTTGTTTGGTTGGTTGGTTGGTTGGTTTGTTTGTCAGCAGAATTAAGGGAAATCTACTCTGATTCTCATGAAACTAAGTGGAAGGGTGTGACATGGGTGGATGAAGAACACATGAATTTATGCATTGCATCTGGATTACTGGATTGATACAAAGTATTGTACATTTTAGAAATCTGCATGTACATATATTATATATATGTGTGTGTGTGTATATATATATATACATATATATGTGTGTGTGTATATATATATATATATATATATATATATATATATATATATATACATATATACATACACACACAGTATACACGTTGGTTTTGGTGTTCCCTAAGCCAAACGTTGGTTTTGTTGCTTAAACCTAACGTTTGTTTGGTTGCCTAAACCTAACACATATTTTGTTGCTAAAACCTTGGTTTTGTTGCCAAACTAATGTTGTTTTGGTTGTCTGAACCCAACGGTGGTTTTGTTTTCTAAACCTAATGTTGGTTTTGGTGTTCCCTAAGCCTAACGTTGGTTTTGTTGCTTAAACCTAATGTTCGTTTGGTTTTCTAAACCTAATATTGTTTTTTTTGCCTAAACCTAACATTGGTTTTGTTGTTCCCTAAACCTAAGGTTGGTTTTGTTGTTCCTGAACCTAACTGTACGTAGCTACTTTAATGATGATTGTCCTAAACATACCTCAGTGGGGTTTTTTTTGCCTAACATTCCTTTTATAATTTTCATGTCTTCCGTACTAATAGTAAAGAAAACCCGGAGCAGGCACAAACAATAGTTCCAATTGAAAGTCTTGCTGAGTGACATAAAAAAAAATGGACTTGAATTTTGTGACTATTTCATGAACTGACGTGAGACTACAGGACTGTCTCAGAAAATTAGAATATTGTGATAAAGTTCTTTACTTTCTGTAATGCAATTAAAAAAACAAAAATGTCATACATTCTGGATTCATTACACATCAACTGAACTATTTCAAGCCTTTTATTATTTTAATATTGCTGAATTTGGCTTACAGCTTAAGAAAACTCAAAAATCCTATCTCAAAATATTAGAATATCATGAAAAAGTATACAAGTAGGCTATTCAACTAATCACCTGAATCATCTAATTAACTCGAAACACCTGCGAGGGTTTCCTGAGCCTTAAAAACACTCAGCTTGGTTCAGTAAACTAAATCACAAGTATGGGGAAGACTGCTGATCTGACTGCTGTCCAGAGGACCATCATTGATACCCTCCATCAGGAGGGTAAGACACAAAAAGAAATTTCTCAAAGAGCAGGCTGTTCACAGAGTGCAGTTTCAAAGCATATCCACAAAAAGTCTGTTGGAAGGGAAAAATGTGGCCGGAAACGCTGCACAACCAAGAGAGATGACCGCAGCCTTAACAAAATTGTGAAGAAGAGCCGCTTCCAGAATTTGGGGGAGCTTCAAAGACAGTGGGCTGAAGCTGGAGTCCAGGTATCAAAAGCCACAGTTCACAGACGTGTCCGGGAAATGGGCTACAATAGCCGTATTCCCATGGTCAAGCCACTTCTGAACTCAAGACAACGGAAGAAGCGTCTGACTTGGGCTATGGAAAAGAAGCACTGGACAGTTGCAGAGTGGTCCAAAGTCCTCTTTTCAGACGAAAGCAAGTTTTGCATTTCATTTGGAAGTCAAGGCGCCAGAGTCTGGAGAAAGGCTGGAGAGGAGCAAAATCCAAGTTGCTTGAAATCCAGTGTGAAGTTCCCACAGTCAGCAATGGTTTGGGGAGCCATGTCAGCTGCTGGTGTTGGTCCACTGTGTTTCATCAAGTCCAGAGTAAATGCAACTGTGTACCAAGAGATTTTAGAGCACTACATGCTTCCATCTGCTGAAAAGCTCTATGGAGATGAGGATTTCATTTTCCAGCATGATCTGGCACCTGCCCACAGTGCCAAAACCACCAGTAACTGGTGCACTGACCATGGCATCACTGTCCTTGATTGGCCTGCTAATTCCCCTGACCTGAACCCCATCGAGAATTTGTGGGGTATAGTTAAGAAGAAGATGAAAGACACCAGACCTACAAATGCAAATGAGCTGAAGGCCGCTATCGAAGCATCCTGGGCATCAATAACACCTCAGCAATGCCACAGGCTGATTGCCTCCATGCCACGCCGGATTGATGCAGTAATCCGTGCAAAAGGATTCCCAACCAAGTACTGAGTGCATCAATGGACATTTTCAAATATTTGATTTAGTTTTGCTGTTATAAAATTATTTTTTTACTTGGTCTGAGGAAGTATTCTAATTTTTTGAGATAGGATTTTTGAGTTTTCTTAAGCTGTAAGCCAAAATCAGCAATATTCAAATAATAAAAGGCTTGAAATAGTTCAGTTGATGTGTAATGAATCCAGAATGTATGACATTTTTGTTTTTTTAATTGCATTACAGAAAGTAAAGAACTTTATCACAATATTCTAATTTTCTGAGACAGTCCTGTATGTTGTCTGGCTGGCTGGTATGTTGGTGTACCAACCACTCCACTGGTAAAAACCATCATTTAGAGGTTTTTATTCTATTCAAAAAATCTCTTCTGGTTGGTGTGATTAGCCAATGTCGCTGGTGAATTGTGGAAATAATCAGACACTGTGGCCAATTTGGACTAAAAATGTCTTCCTGCCATCCTCAAGAAGACACCCTTGTTTACAGCAGGATGATTCACAGGACAACGGCTCCACTTCTGCACACTGAGCCGCTCCACTGGGACAATTAGTGGCTGAGTGTCGTGCCAAAGGCCACTTTTGATAATGGTTTCTGAGCTCTGCATACTTGTGTGGAGACATCCGGCTGCCATGTGGAGGTTGACTTTTACCCTCAAGGCCTTTACACACCGGCGGCATGAAGAATAAACAACATGAAAATGCAAAACACTCATCTGCTAATATATTGATGAATGTGACGCTGTGAGATTATCCTCCTGTCGTCACTGACATCCTGAAGTTGTAGAATAAGGACCAATTAACAGCGGACGTTTGTAGGCATCTGGACCTGTATGACACCGCATCATATTGTAAGCGAGATCGGAATAAATTAATTCTGCCTTGCAGAAATGTAAGTGAGAGACGAGCAGTAACATGGCCGAGTAGCACGAGTGACACGAATAAACACAAATGACCCCCCCGTCATAACACAATATATATATATATATATATATATATATATATATATATATATACAGAAAAAACAATACTGTAATATCAGTGTTGTTGTGTATCATGCAGCCCTAGTGTGAACCCTTCAGATACATGACAACTTGGTCCCAGAACACATTCTTTAAATTTTACAACTCAGGATTGGAAGTCGTTTTCAGTCTCCAGCCTTCCACCCTCCGTCCATTCCTATCCTCTTGCTGCACATGGCCCCCTGCCAGCCAATGAAAACTCAGACCAGAGCAGCTGTGAGACAATGGCCTTTCTGTAAGTACCACTGGTATATTTGTGTGTGTGTGTGTGTGTGTGTCAACCACAGTTATACTACTCTCTAGAGGTCAATTAACCCACTTACACCGTTTCATATGACTGCAGTCTCACAGAGGACCGTCCAACAGAGGAGCCTGGTGCTGACACCATGAAATATAAAGATGGACTGTCGAGAACCGGAACCACAAGAGCTCTGCTGCATATTGACCAAATGGAAGCCAGATTATTAAAGACTATAGTCTATGTTTAGACCTTGTGTCAGCATTCGTCTAGGTTCAACTCCGAAAAATGACATTCCCACACTGTATTGTGAATTATGTTTTAAGGGGTGTTTTGTTGTGGACCCTGTGACATATCAGTATTGGTTTCAGGAGTCTCCATTAGTCCATGTAGGAAGATCTGTGGTGGTGGACATTCTCAGCTCAGACTCTAATGAGTCTAATTTTAGATGATTTTGTAACATTGCAGCTGCTTGTGTCAGCTGGATAGAAGAGGAATGCGTTAGTTGTCTGATGATGGAACATTATTTAAATTTTGGTCAAATAAAAAGTGAGTGTGTGCCAGGATGAGTGAGGCCCTGCCTGTCTCCTCTCATCCTGACATAGAGGGATACAGCCCACCAATCAGCAGACACATCCAGGGTCCGGCTGTCCGCCCTGCTCCCACTCATCATGATAGCATCTGTCTGAAAGGCGTGGCCAAACAAGCTTCTCCATTCTCTGCAGTGATGTCACCTGGGCTTTTCTGCAGAATCACAGAATTTCAACTCAGCCTACACTCTCTGCTCATTGTTTTATTACATTCGGTTTAGGGCTGCATATATATAGGGATACATCAGCTCATTGTTAATAGCCATTATTAATCCACAGCACATTGTAGAAGCTAACCCCGTCTCCTACTCAAGTTAGTTTCCATCAACTAAACTGCACTCTCAACTTTTCCAGGGAAATTCCTTTTTTTTCCAGACCAAACAGTCACAGTTTGAAACGTGAACAAAACAAAACAAAAGAACTACAAAGCTACAAAAGAACATAGTTTAGTATCCACATCATGGTTTGGCTGAAGATGACTATGACATTGAAACTTGATTGTAACGGGACACTAACATCCGTCTCCTGGTGGAAGCCCTGTGTTTGTTGACCCGTCCCACCCAGACCTCCTCCCAATGAAGACTCCCCCAAGACTCCTGAAAGTCATTTGTGATCAAGAGCAAACGTAATCCACGAAACATAATCCTTAATACTTAATTTCATTGCGTGGGGATGTCATGAGGTCACAACCCTGTTTTCTAGTGAACACACACAGAAATCCAGTGCGACAGAATAACACACCATGACATCACAATGTCTCTGGTTCATTGCATGTCACACCTCTTCTCTTGTCATGTGTCTCGTCTCGGGCAAAATGCCCCAGAGCTGCAATATGTCAATTGTAAAACAGTATTGTTTACAGAAGTGTTGAAATGCTGATAACATCCTGATGCAGACACTAAGAGAGAGAGAGAGAGAGAGAGAGAGAGAGAGAGAGAGAGAGACACACCAAGGGAGCAGGACACACATCTATGTGGATGATATCCACTAGTGGGGATAAACTGTCATGATGTCATCACTGACACAGGGGCCCCAATGCATCCTGGGAGAGAAGGAGTGTGTGCGAGGGTGTGAAAGTGTGAGAGACGTTAAAGGAAAGCAAAGTAAAGAGAGTGATGAGTGAAAGACTGTTTTCATAGTGTGTGTTTGTGTGCAGCTGGGGATTCCTGAAGGTGATGAAGTCAGCGGCGAGCAAGCGATGTTTGTGTGTGGAGCGAGTGGGCGTGGTCGAGCAGATGGCCCTGGTTTTACGGAGGAACTTGACGTGAGAAATACATTTACTGTTTGGCCTACGGGGAGGAGAACCGTCTGTGAGCACGAAGGTGTTCGCGTCCACATGTCTGGTCTACTCCTGGGGCTTGTGATGCAATCTCTAGCCCTCCAAGAGCAATCTGAAAACGAGTCCAGATGCTGCAGAGTCCCACATGGCTCGGAATAAATCCTGCTCGTGGCTGAAGTCACCAGAGTCCTGCAATTATCAGAATAAGCACACTGCTCTCCAGGAGGTCTACTGTCTTTAAATGTGACTTGTTTCCAGAGATAACAAATGTTGTCATCTTCTCTCATCACGGTCTCGAGGAATGAGGGAACTCAGTAAGGGGGATTCATCGGATTCAATATTTGCAGGCTGTCAATTATCAACGTTTATGTCAGTTCAACTTCAAGACTCTATGGGAAGTGGGCATGGGAAGATATGAAAGATTCATGTCACCATAATCCTACCCAAAATAATTGTCATTCATTATAATATCCTGATAATCTCCAACGTATGATTAAAACTCTTTAGTTAAGAAACAAGTCACGTCACAGTCAAAGACAAGAATTTTTTTTTTGTGAAAAACAATCAAATCATATAAAATATCATAAATCTTAGGGTCTCCCTGCATAAAAAAAGTATAATTCAATAAAAAACAAAATGTATTTTGGCATACTGTATATTTTAAATCCAGCTCTGTTTTTCACTCGTCTAAAAATGACAGTCAATCATCAATTGTGACGACATTTACGATGACTATTTGTGAGTGTTTTTTAATCAGGATCCACGATAAAATATGATGTCGTCACTTCCCTTATGGGAAGAGATACATTTCTCCACATGCAAAACCCACCAATGGGGGACGTCACGATGACTGGACCACCTCGTATACAGTCTGTGGTTACAATATAGAAAAAAAATACAATCCATAATGAGCAGGAATGTGAGAAACAGTATAGAAAGTGAAAAAGATGGAAAAGATCAGATGGGAGGTGACTGAAAGAAATGAAAAACATCTCGAAGTGGTGGACATCAAACTGAACTGCCACGTCTGATAATATTTGAATACAGTCGGTAAATCGGAGCGCTCAAGCAGCCACTCCTGCAGAAAGCCATCATTTGGAGCTTCTAATCTGTTGCAAATCTATTGTTTACTGTTAAAAGGGTGAACTATCGGAAGAAATGGTTCCTGTGGCAACCAATCAAAAAGGTTAGTTTCCCACAGAATGCTTCTCAGAATTCAATGAACGTTAAATGCTGCCGTGGCCATTTTGTTGTCCAATGTATTCCGTCAATCTTCTCTGGATCTAGTGCTGTTTTCCTGTGCTTTTCTTTCCCCTAAAGGTTATATTTTATGGGGGAGGTCTGGCATGAGAGGCCGGAGCTTTTCAACGTGATCAAAGGTCAGGCATCTGATATGAAGGGGAGCAGAGAATAATACAAGGAATATCACACACACACACACACACACACACACACACACACACACACACACAGTCTTATTATGACTGTAATCATGTTGTTCTATCTCACACTCAAACAGAAGCTGATTTCAGACATATGAAAACGTTCCTTATCTGGTCTCCACACACTTCTAACCCCTAATTTTTTGCGGTTTCTACTGCAGGGTGTTCCTACAACAGTCCTAAACTTGATAAGCTTCACATACACACACACACACAAATGCACTGACACACTCACATTCACCTCGACAGAACCATGTCAACAAAGGAAGCTGGCCTCAGTGCACTTAAAAAAGCCGGTTCTTGTGTGCCATATCAGCGTGTCCCACCTGTTTTCTCATCCTCGTCCATACCGATGGGCCCGGCATGAGGCATCTCTCCGTTCTTCAGACAGTTGTGGATGTATGTGGCCTTCCAGCGGGCATACTTCCTGTGCTGAATGTTCTGGTAGAGAGACATAGAAGGGGCTATTAGTCGTGTTGTGGGTGAGTAAAGGTCATATAATGTAGATGGGAGTCGGTGAGAGTAACATGGAGGTTTGAGGCAAGCAAGATATTTGGTTTTTGGTAGTGATTGTGAGGTGGGTATGTATAGACAGCAAGCAGCATGGTCAAGAGTAAATGTAAGAGGTATAGTAAGGGGCAGTTGGTTGTGGAAACTTCCAACTATTCCAGCCCAGTCTAATGGCAGGACACACAAGTTAAACGCATTCATGTGACTATGCAACATCCAGACGTAGTATTCAAGATTGTAAAGGACTACTTATGCAGGGTTGCCAACTCTCACGCTCCTGGCGTGACACTAACTTTTCGTTCGTGTGCGTGACAGCGTGAGATCGATGGCGAAAGCGCGAGTGTCACACCAGGAGCGTGAGAGTTGGCAACCCTGATTACAGTGAGAGGTTGGGGGGGGGCGGAACTTTGATTCGTTAGGCCTACCTAAACCGCGTTTGTTTTGTTGCCTAAACCTAGCGTTTGCGGAGTTGGCTAAACATAGCGCTCACACTATAAATCACACTATTTGTCAAAAGCAACACTTAAATATTACAATAAATCAGATTATCAAATTGCACTATTTATTAAAGGGATAGTTCGGAATTTTGGACATAAGACCTATTTTCCAAGTGAGCCGGTGTGTTCCAGAATTTCATTCAGTTCTTCTAGTTGCCGAGTTCGCTTATGCTATGACTAGCGCAAGTCAACGGTTCTTAGCTAGACAGGCATTAAAAACAGTCTTGCCCACTCCACAGTGCACCCGAGGCAAATCAATTAAAACACTAGACTGTCGATGTACATATCTGTGTTGATAGAATAATATTTGAAACAAAACTAACCTCGCATCGCATGAATCATCCATTTTTTGAGGAACTAATTTCTCAGCAGCAGCGGAACTTTACTTTGCTCCGTCGGACTCAAAACTCTAAGACGCGCCGCCCGAAATACTGCCCGTAAATACTGCCCGTAAATAGGCAATCGAACCAGGCCAAACTGTCTGCACTTATACCCCCAAGGCTGTCTGAAAAGCCCTCGGAGCTCACTCAAACACCGGGCAGCCCACGGCCACGCAAAGCCACAATTACGCACCACGAACCCGGACCACTGCTCCGTCCAGAGAACCGTAAACCCTCGGACGCATTGGGGGATTCCCTCCGGTAAATAGACACATGAACACTGACGAATAGTCGGGCCTCGTGCCCTCAGAGCTGGGTGAAAAGCCCTTGGACCGCAGACCAACACCGGGCAGCGGGCAGCTCCGCGAATCCACACATGCGGACTCTCCGTCGGACTCAAAACTCTAAAGGCAGGAACACACCGGCCCAACCGTTGGACGTCTGAAGCGTTTGGAGAGGCTCGGACGAGGTCGGGAACACGTATGTTTGGTGTGTACAGCTGCGTCGGAAGCTTTCGGAGCCGCGCGGACGTTGTCTGATCAGACTGAAGGTGCGTGTCCACAGGCAGCGGTGTTTCCCCGCGTCCCATTCATTGTCTATGTGAAAAGCTGTGCAATGCATTCTGGTAGCGTCGCGGCGAATGTCGAGAGACGGCGCGCGAGTCGGCCGCTCCTCATTTGCCTAAAGTTGAAGTCGAATCTACTTTATGCTAATCAGAGGCGCCGGGCTCGACTCGCCGCCTCGGGAACGCTCGCGAACGCTCGCAAAAATGTGTTGTTTAAAGGAGAGCGCCTGTCAATCATCCTCTAGTGGCAGCCCACCAAGCGTGCAATACTGGGAAGCGGCGCGTCCACTCGCGTTTAAAATCGCCCCTGTGGACACGTACCTTGAGCATGCGAAGTCTGAGGAGGTGGGCTGTTGGACGTCTGAGCCATTGGATACTCTGATTGGCGGTGTGCTAGCGAATCAGAGTATCCAATGGCGGTGTGTGGGCGGGGCGGAAGTGACGATGGTAAACTCCGTATTACTCGTTCCCTACTGAGACGACGTCTTCGTAAAATAATGAGCCCGAGAGCACACAACGCGAGTGTCACCCTAGCCAGAGCCATCTTTCCAGAAATGCCAAGTATTTAGTCCACAAAGGTCTTCTCGAGTCGAACGAATACTGAACCAAGACTGTGTGTGCATTGTTTTTATCTGCACTCCGTTCCGTCATTTCCTGTTTTCCTGTTTTGGAGTACTGGCACGAGACTAGCGCCACCCGCTGTTAAGAAGGCTTATTGCATCTCGCGCAAGCGCAGAACGTACACGCTGCTGTGGTGTCGGAAGCACGTCGAAGCGGTGTGTACAACGCAACTTTTCTGCCGAACGGGTTGCAGTTGGACGTCTGGGCGGTGTGTAGGGGCCTTAAGACACGCGGCCCGAAATACTGCCCGTAAATAGGCAATCGAACCGGGACGAATTGTCGCGACTCATGCCCTCAGACCTGGGTGAAAAGCCCTTGGACCGCAGACCAACACCGGGCAGCGGGCGGCTCCGCAAATCCACACATGCGGACTCTCCGTCGGACTCAAAACTCTAAGACGCGCCGACCGAAATACTGCCCGTAAATAGGTAGACCCGTAGACCCGTGAACCCTCGGACGCGTTGCGGGGGATTCCCTCCTGGCACCACCAGTCTGTTTGTTCGGTCCCGGTTCTCAGCTCCAGCGGGGGCTATTTCGGTCTCTACAGACGCTCGTTCACGTTCTGCCCTTTGAGCATCCCTCTCGCGCAATTCTTCCTCTGTATATTCAGGCTCGTACAGGTACGGTTGGGTTTGGGTGGAAAAAACTCCTCATCAGAGTCTTCAAAAGTTTCAGTATATTCTCCAAAAGTGTCCATTTCTGTGAGATTGGAGAAACTAGCACTGCAGGCTACTCTGCGTCTGTAGCAATGACAGCAGGTAAACAAACTATTATAGAACCGGTAACTTATAAGTGCTAGGTGATATCACTCCGTCGCTGCCATAGCCTACTAGGAAGTATGACACGCTGCTGCTGCTGCTGAGACAGACTCAGAAATCCTTAAAAATGCAAGGTTGGTTTTATTTAAAACATTCTATCAACACATATGTACATCGATAGTCTGCCGTTACAATGGATTTGCCTCGGGTGCACTGTGGAGTGGGCAAGACTGTTTTTAATGCCTGTCTAGCTAAGAACCGTTGACTTGCGCTAGCCATAGCATAAGCGAACTCGGCAACTAGAAGAACTGAATGAAATGACGTCTCAAACACACCGGCTCACTTGGAAAATAGGTCTTATGTCCAAAATTCTGAACTATCCCTTTAAAAAGTAATACATAAAGATTGTAATACATTTATTAAATTGCAATATTTGCAGAAAAGCAGAACTTAAAATTGCAATGAAACATTGTGTCACATCGTAATACTTTTTACAATCACAAATTGAATCAAGTATTGTGATAGTATCAAATGAGCAGATAAGCATATCTCTGTTTGGTGGGGCAGTTATTTGGTTAATTGGGGCAAGGGTGGTAAATAATATATGAAAGGTGAAAAGTGTTGAGTAGACCACAAGAGGTGGGGCAGCAGATTTACACCGACATCAAGCTGATAACAATGAATGTAGGAATTCCTGCTTCTGCCAGATAAGCTGCAGCCATTGTTTCTGCTCAGAAACAACTGACTGGAGCAGTAAAGGTCTTTCTGAGGCAAGGTTGTGTTTGTTCAGCCTCAGTTAACATTGCAAAAGGTAGTCATTTCTAATCAGTGAAAGAACACCCAACCACGCCATGGACGGACGGGAACTTATACGTCTCTGTTACAACATATCAAGATTAAGGTGACTCAACATCAAGGTATTTAATATAAAAAGGGAATAAACATGAGTTCTGCCAGGACAGGGAGGTAGCAGTTCCCAGGCGGATGATGGATTACAGTCCAGGGCTCAACAATAAGGATTGCCCGACGTCCCGGGGCAAGTAAAACGCCATGTCGGAAAAGTAACTATGACAACCCGCTTGCCCGTTCGGGCAAGTGGAGGACTCGAAGCAAAAAACAAACAAACAAAAAAACGCTGCAGTCGGTTGATGAAGAACTAGGAGATGGCTGCGTACGAGCTCAAGCGTAAGCGAACTTTTCAAGCATCCTGGAAGAAGGAGTTCCCCTGGGTTATACTCAAGGATGTGGAGGAATCACCGAGTATGTTCTGCGAGGTTTGCCTTAAGTTCCCGTCAACGGCGGATAAAAGCGGTTCGTTTTTTAAAGGAACGTCATCTTTCAGAAAGCAGATGCTTGAGTGTCACGATAAGAGCAAGCAGCATCTTGCTTGCATGGCAGCTAAGCGGGCTGCTGATAACCCGTCCTCTGGTGCCTTGCCGGTTCTTTTTAATAAACAGAACGAAGCCAACCAATCTGGGGGGAACAAGGTGGCTCCCACATATTGAAAAAGCTCTTCAGATCCTCATGAAGGACTATCCTGTTGTGTTGGCATACATGGAAAAACACAATTGAGATGAGGCAAGTTGTTTTTCTGAAGCAATATTATCCTTAAATTTGTATAATCATTACTGCGTTATATTCTCACTGAACAACGATACGCTGTTTGTGCTTATTTTAGATCTGCCAGCGCAGACATGATCGGGAGAGCCAAACAGTGTGTCCAGATCCTGAAGGACTACAGCCGCCTAATGTTTGTGGTCCTGGTTCAGGATATCCTGCATGTTTTGAGCTGGTCAGTTTACTTATTACTTTTTCCTCTGTATAGTTTTGAGTGAATAGTAAAGTGTAGTATTAGTAAGTCTTATCTAATAGGTGACATTGTAATCCATTACAGTTTATGTTTGAAGCTTCAGGAGGACGGTGTTACACTCCCCAAGGCCTTACAGGCCTTTGAGACGACACTGCTCATGCTTACAAGCATGCACACAACAGCTGGAGAGAGCCTTGAAACCTTTCTTCAGGAGTCAGCAGAGGGCCAGTTCCATGCAGTTCAGCTACAGAGCTTTAGCCAGGAGAGCAGGGATAGATTTAACAGGTAGTAAATTTAAAAGAGAAAATAAGAACATGGTTAACAGTTCAATTAGCCTGTTGTTCATAAAAGGGCTCATTTAGTTGTGTTTACTGTGTTAAATGTTTTATTTGCACAGTGTCCCTGCCTTTAAAACAAAATTAAAAAAGACATGTTATGTTGTTAGATTGAAGAGCCAACTCCTTGACGAGGTCTTCCAAAGCCTGAGGAGCCGGTTCAAGAGCCTGGAGTCGGACAAAATACTTCTAGCGGCTGCAAGGTTGGTGGACCCAAGAGAGTGGCCCACAGAGGAGGCAGAGCTGGCCAGCTTTGGAGCGGACCATCTTCTTCTGATCACAGAACACTTTGCCGAGATACTGGACAGGGCGGGCTGTGACAGGAGTAAGGCAAGACGAGAAGAGTGGCCCAGTGCCAAAGTGGTCATAAAAGCGCTGCCCCAGGCTCAACAAACCAACGTATGGGCAGACTTTTTTAAAGATCCAGACAGGCTACAGAGCTTCCCCAACCTGCTGATGGTGGTTGAGCTAATCCTCGTGCTCCCACTCTCCACTGCTGCTTGTGAGCGTGGCTTCAGTGCGATGAAGCGCATAAAAACTGACTGGCGTAGCAGCCTTTCAGTCGAAATGTTGTGGAAGCAGTTGCCAACTACAATGCAGAACGTGTTGTAGGACGATGGCTGTCAGCAGGTCAGAGAGCACGTCGGGTGTGAGGGGATTATTTATTTATTTATTTTTGTGCCAAAGTTTGAGTGGCCAAGATTAAAATATGGGATAAAACCGCAAAAAAAAAAATACCAATGTTCCAACAATGTTCCAACAATGTCAGAATTATTCATACATTGTAAATAAAGATCAAATATAACAATTTACCTGAATCTTTGTCATTATTTGATAACCACTAATAAAAAAAACTATATTTGGGGCCAGTGAAAATTGACTTCGGGCAAGTAGAATTCAGACCCACTGGCCCGACTGGGCAAGTGGAAAAAAACCTTAGCATTGAGCCCTGCAGTCACAGAAGGAATACGCAATGTAATAAAATGTATGTACAAAATTTAAGGACACCTAAAGAATAAGAAAGATGCAAATTGACTACCTAAGAATTGAGCAGCCTCCTTTTAGCTCAAGCCCATCCCTGAGAGTGATGCATTATACTACAGCCTGGCCAATAAGGGTGTGAATCTTTGGCTTCACAGCGATTCGATTCGATTAACGATACAGTAGTTGGCGATTCAATTCGATTCTGTAAACCACGATTTCATTCAGTAACTTGTAACCAAAATTCTATATCCATTAAATAAACATGCAATAATGCAAGTGAGATTCTTCTGAAATAATATTTTATGCTGAATACAAAAATGTAATTAAACATTGCTCAGTTATTTTTAACATTTTTCAATAGACTACATGCTGGCAGGGGAGAGTGTCTTAAACGTATTAAAACATTAATCATAAGTAAGAATCACGATTCATCCGATTAATGCATTTATATCGATTATTGGTGAAGCCAAAACGATTCATTCTATTTATTTATTTTAGCAGATCGATTGAGTTGAATCTCCTGGGTTCGATTCCCAGGTCGGCCCGGGTTCCTTCTGTGTGGAGTTTGCATGTTCTCCCCATGTAAGCGTGGGTTCTCTCCGGGTTCTCCGGCTTCCTCCCACAGTCCAAAGACATGCAGGATGGGGATAGGTTCATTGATGACTCTAAATTGCCCGTAGGTGTGAGTGTGAGTGTGAATGGTTGTTTGTCTCTCCATGTTGGCCCTGTGATAGACTGGCGACCTGTCCAGGGTGTACCCTGCCTTCGCCCAATGACAGCTGGGATCGGCTCCAGCCCCCCCGCGACCCTGAATACAGGATAAGCAGTAGACAATGGATGGATGGATGGATTTAGTTGAATCTATAGGACTGACAATCGATTCATCGATCAATCGAATGAATCGTTTCACCTCTACTGGCCAATGATGGATTTTTGAGGCCAAAGCATTATGTGGGAGTTCAATAAATCAGATTACGATTTCTTAACGTTTCATAAATTAATAAACATTTCTATACTGTTCCCAACAGGCAGCAAAGCAGCCGCACGCCAAAAAAATGTGAACTCCTGGAATAATTTATTACGGAGAATTATAATGACAATAAATACTTATTAGAACATTTTACATTGTAAAGATAAACGTCAGTGATTTCTGGTGGATAAATTGAATAATGGAGTTTCTAAACAACATCAAAAGTAACTTTGGTATTATGTACTGCACTCTTGTTACTTATCAGCTGGCATAAATACAGATCTGAATCCAGTTGGGATCGGATGGCCTGCCTATTTATTGATCTAGATTCAAGGAATTTATTGTCGTTATGCAACACAGGGTTGTACAATGCAAGGCAGTTGTAGCCCATTTCTTGCACAATAAAAACAAGACAAAAAGCAAAAAAACAAAAAAAACAATTCATTATATGAAAAATTCAACATCAGGGAAACATTGTCCATCACCAAGCATCATTTATGTAAACTCAATGTCCACTGTGACTAGACATCAGACAGCCAGGAGCATGCTGGGAAGTGTATCATAATTGGATTGGTTTGGAAAGTTGGCTGGTATTCCCCAAAAAACATAATGAGTCTTAAATACAAACAACTAGGCACATCCTTTTTGTATACATGTACAATTTAAATATTTTAGCATTTGACCAACAATCTTGCCAAAGTAGCTGTTAGAGTATCTTTTTAGCCACATGCAGTTTACTGACATCTGGCCTTTATCTACAGCCTCCTGTGGACATAAATACCTATTCTCTGGAGCTTGAAGGGACGATAAATTCTAAAGCCTGATGGTGCTGCTGTCAGGGCTCGCTGAGTCATGGTGGAGAGCCATGATCACAACAGGAGGCAGAAGGACAAATGGTCAACGCTGTCTTTGATTCAGCGCTATGACAGATATAACTGAAACAAAGTGCAGGCAGGGTTAATAGATCCTGTAGCATTCAGGTAGGAACTTCAAGTACCATATTTAACCCACATACAGTTCAGAATGGTGGCTTTTGTCTGGAACTTGGGCTTAGACTCTTTGCAGGCACCTCAAGTTAAAAATATCACTGATGCCTGGAAGATGGATACCTGTTCTGGGTGGTTTAAATCACTCACTGTAAACCCCCCCTGTCCTGGGCTGAGTACATCCCATGCCAGTTTGTAATGTTTTTTTCAGCAGCTTTCATGGGGCTGTTATTTTTTCATGTTGCTTGAGAACGTTCTGGTAGCTCATGAAAGTTCATCAGCAACACTCTTGCATAGAAAACATCTCATTCTGAAGAAATGTATGTTTAACATGCTGGACTTTACCCAACAGTTTTTATTCTCTTGATTTTTGTGTTTAGAGTCGCCTATATGACAATAAAAACTGCCATGAGACTTTGTTGTGTGAGGATTCAGTACAAACCATCCGACTACGAGGGTAGTATGGATAATATGTTTATGGTACTCTTCTTTATGCAGGGGATCGGGGCTGAAAACAAAAATGCTACATCGTGAACAAAGAATCCAGAACACTAGATTGTTGATGGTATCGAGAATGGTGTAACTTCACTGGTACTGGTTTCAAGTATTACATTTCTGAACCCGGTCTCTTCTCCTCTCCACAGTCCAGCAGGAGAGCAGTCACAGAGAATCAGGTTTCCTGATGGACGACCTTGTTAAGTGACACTGACTCCACTCAGCTGGGCCGGGAAACTGCTGAAAACCTCTTTTTACTGCCTGAAACTCAATCACTCCTGCCTGTCTGTTTGCAGAGCCCTCACCACCAGCCACTCTGAGGACTCATTGTCTGATGCAACAGCTAACTGTACGGACATAAGTGTCCTGTTGATGTTTAAATGGCTTCTGGGTGACACAGTGTAGAGAAAGACGTGCTGTGTGTGTGTGTGTGTGTGTGTGTGTGTGTGTGTGTGTGTGTGTGTGTGTGTGTGTGTGTGTGTGTGTGTCTCAACCTCAGAAAGGCCCATTTCCTCCTGCTGACCACATATTTCATGATAAATCTTTACACGATGTGCACCTGACGCAGTATGTTAAATAACATAGTTTTATCTCCCAATAAGTAGCTTGAAGTTTGTTTAAATCCTCATATTTCAGGCAGCCCAACTCTTTATAGAAGCTCTACAATGTTTCCATAAAATATTCAAAGATATTATTTGATATTTTGTTATGACCATGCCTTTCCATAAAACGCAAATATTCTAAATGTTTCAATGTGACATGTTCGTCATGGCTGACTGATGATTGTGGAAGAAAACTCCTCAGGTCCTATTCTGTGGCTGGTCCAGATGAGGTTTAATCACTGTCAGTGGAGAAAGAAGTTCACAACGTTGCTGTAAAATCCTCTCTGACAAGAGTGGGGCTAGTCAGAGTTTTATACAGTTACAGAGAACATGGAGGAAGGAGTGATGAGTGGATTTGCATTGACTCAATACAGGTCTGCTTCCAAGAGGAAGATACTTCCTGAGAAGTCAAAGGTGTGGCTGCTCTCGGGGCAAAATTTAACCACAATCAAATAGGAGCAACAGGACATTTGATCAGTACAAGAGAAAGGAATATTAGGATGAGATTAAAATAAAACTTAGGTAACACATTTTCTTCTACATGATTAAGTATACAAAGTAATTTCTGTGTGGTTAAAAACATGTCCAGGCGACTAACAACAAATAGTGAATGTCATGTTGGTGGTCTGAAATTAGCACCGCCACATGGAGGTTCATTGTTGGCGCTGGTGTGTGAATTGGTGGCAGGAAGGGCCATTCAAAACACAACACATTTAACAGAAAGACATGTATAGTTGGATAAAGCTACACGTTTGCAGCCGATATATAATTATATTACATACATATTCTAGACGGCGATCACAGGAGAACGCTTGCCTCTGGGTGATGTTGGTACTTTGAAATTGTATTGACTCTGGAAATTTTGAGCATATTCTAGTCCTGCTCAATGTGTTAAGTGTCCTGAGATTACTTCTGTTGTGATATGAAATTATAAATAAAATTGAATTGAATTGAAGAGGAGATACAGAGTTTTTCATTTGTACGTCAATATACACTGTCCCTGATCCGACCCAAGATCAGTCCATGTGTCCTGCTTCCAATCATTCAACACAGCAGTTCATGAAATAGTCATGACATTGTAATCTATTCATTTGCGTACATGGACACAAAGTTTACATGTTTTCATGTCACTCAGCACCATGATCAAACTAAATTATTTCTATTGTAAGTATTATTATTGCCAGCACCATTCCTATTTCTGTCAGTCGGGACGCCATTACACTGCAAAATGAATGACTGGTTCAGGCTGTCATGTTTGGGCTTAACTACAAGCAAGGTTTAGCCAACAAAAGCATAGACTGTAGAGAAGAAGTGGCTGTAGTCATGGTGACGTCACCCATTGGTTTGTGGACTACGGTTTTGAAGCCTTGAGTTCTGCATTTTGGTCGTCGCCTTCTTGGAGTGTTTGCAACCAGTGAAGGAAGTGACCATATTTGGACTGTGGAGTAGCGACAGGTGGATATAACACCCTTACTGGATCTGGATCCATCTGGATCTGGTGTGAAGCTGCTAACAATGTTAGCTTCATAACAATGTTAGCTTCATAATTAAGTAAGTTCAACTTTACAGCTAAGTGTTAAAGTCATCTTAGTAGCTGATTGCATTGGTAGCAATGCAGTGGTAGCAACCTGCCAACCACAAAGTAGCCCTGCCCAAAGTATACCGTTTTATGGTCTATTTGACTCTAAAAGGACCATCATTTACTATGGTAATGCTCTGAAAACAGCAACTTTCAGTTTAAAGGCAGAGATGCACCATCCTTAACAGACATCTTGTTAACAAGATTAATGTTTTGTCAGTTTAAGTCTCTTCAGGTGGATTTGTGGATCATTTGGACAGCTGCATCCTTAAATAAATGATTTGACTTAGTGTCTTACCAGAACATTGAACTGGTTTATGTTGATAATCTTTACTTGAAAGTTTGCACAGTCAATCTTTATCTTACCTCCTCTGACAACTCCCCGAACACAGACAAGACATCCAGCAGCAGACTGGCCGAGTAGAATGACTTGATCATGTTCCTGGGGAAAGGAAGGAGGCAAGAAGGAGATGGAGGGGGAAGAGGGAGATGGGAAAGGAAGAAAAGGAAGGAGAAAGGAAGATTTTAAACTATTAGTTCATTGTTCCAATAAGATCCAATATGATTCCAGAGTGCAGGTGAAAGTGAAAGTCACAAGATTGAATTACATTTCAGGGTCCAAGACAGTTTCCAAATAGATCAACAACCACTTAAGGGGTCGTCTTGAGAGTTCATACTTCACCGTGGAAGTCTTAACGCAAAGTCCACTTCTACCACATGTCACACTCCTTGAGTTGACATGGATCCGTTGTCATCAAGTGACCTAATGACAAAAAAGCTCCATTACACCTGAACAATCTCCACCTGCTGATGAAGATCATGAGGTTGGGAGTGCCGAGGGGGAAATGCCAGCTGTGGATATAATTTGTCTGCCAAATGTCCAAAGTATATTGTGTATTTGCATATTTCTTTGGTTTTGCAGTTAAGTTTACAGAAAAACACATATACTTGCTGAATCATACACTCAGTAAGGTGCCATATAAAACATTATAATTTGTGATTAAAGCCCAGATATCAATTCTGCATATTTAATGGACAATAAAACTGGAATTATCTTTTTATTCCAAGTTTGTTTTTTACAAACAAGTATTCCGTCCTCATCTGGTGAGCCTAGTTAGCTAGCTAGCTTGCTAGAAAGCCAAGCTAACAGCTGTGTTGGTGATGTACGTTGCATGAGACGAGATGAAGTTCACTGAGCTGTTTAATACTAAACTATGATACACTGAGACTTTCTGGACTTGACAAATTATACAGTGTATCGCCAAAAGTATTCACTCAAAGCGAGTGTCACTGAAAAGTGAAGACGATGACATCGCCGTTATCTTGACGTTCCAAGATATTTTATTGCGAAGGAGATCACACTCTGAAACTTCAATAGTCTCACTCCAGTCTATGTGAAATTGTGCCAACACACTGCCCCCCCCCTCCCCCCTCCCCCCTCCCAAAAAAAACCTCTTCAGATCAACACGATTCATGTGAATGACATATTTTGACTGAAAGCAGCGAATTCCGCTGAAATGCAACTAGTTTGCAGGTATATGTGACCACAGATTATCTTGGGACTTGATGTAATGTCTCGCTGGTGTAACGTTAGACAACAAATACATGTCGATAGATATGTGGACACTAAATATTAGGGGTGCAACGGATCAAAAGACTCACGGTTCGGATCGTTTCTCGGATCAGCAAAAAAAAAAGACAAGACAAATAAACAATAAAGTTTGTCTTTCGTTTATTAACACTTGTTAAATAATAATATATAAAATCAACTTAAAGTGCACAAGGCATAATATCTTCTTTTTGACATAATTAATGAAAAACAACTTAAAGTGCAACATAAGAAGGCATATCTCTTTCCTTTTAACATGGACCAATGACCATGTGCAAAGCACCCTATCTGTGGACCCAGTCCTGCCTCATTCACTGTATTTATTTGATTTTTGGCATTATCAGTTGTGACTGGGATATTAGTACTGGGCCTCTTTATCTTCCATTCCTCCACAGCTTGTGTCAGAACTTGCGCAAGATGAGTGCCTGTGTGACTCTCGTAGAGGGGGGCGTGTCTGGAGCACCGGACTTCTCATCTCCCAGTCTGCTGTGATGAAGTGAGCGGTTATCCTCACATAGCGCTGCATTCCCCTGGACGTCCACCCGTCTGTCGTGAGCACAACAGAGGATGTTCGGGATAGTTCATCCACAACTTTTTTCTTCTCCTGCTCATAAAGATCTGGCACAATCTTTTCGCTGAAGTGGGTGCGTGACGAGATATCGTAACGTGGCTCAAGCACTGTCAGCATGTGTTTAAAGCCCTCGTTTTTCACAACCAAATAAGGCCTCATGTCTGCAGCTATAAACACACCGATAGCGTTTGATATGGCTTTAGCCCAGTCGGATTGTACAGCAAGGGGCTGCTTAAATGCCGTGGTGATAAGCGGTTGTTGAGCAGCCTTCGTTTATACTCCGGTCAGTGAAACATCGGGGTGATGTTGCTTCAAGTGCGTGGCCATGCTTGATGTGTTTCTACTGTCATATGGCTTTCTTGTGCCACAGTGCTGACACACCGTCACGGTTTTATCCACTAATCTCTTTCCTTCATCATTATACTTGACAGGGAAGCCAAAATGCTCCCATACAGGGGATTTAAATGACGCGGGGCGTTCAAGCTCCTCCGTTCCTCCGCTCGCCATGACCACGCTCAGTCCAGTTCAGTCCACACACTTGTCAACTTTTTTTTTCATAAATCAATTCGTGGATCACGTATGTGCTGAACCGAAGATCAATGATGATGTATTCTACCTGCTCATTAATAGCACTCGCATGTGGAAAGTCCACTGGTTCATTCACCATCTCTGGTGGTTACTGTTCTTCCATAGCCTGACACGCTGTCACACTAACATACGTCATCATTGTTGGTCTTTAGAGAATCTGTTTACAGAAGAAGTAACCAGGTGGGATCAGCACCCTCTGCATGGGCTCATGTCAAATGCAAATGAGCTCACAAGAGGATTACCTAAATTAGAGATCGACACATTCACGCGGAATCTTTTCAGATCTGCCATCTCGGTCAAACAGCTGAAGATGTTTTGGTTTGTTGCTCTGCCAGCATGCAATAGTGGAAGTCTGGATTCATTGCCCTCTTTTACATCAAAGTAGTGATCCAGGCGAGATGTGACGGATGAGTTGAGGACTTACTGACTTCAGAGAGCTCAACTCTCTCAGAAGACTTGCCAAGTTCAAATGAACATCATTGTCAACATATTGGACTGTAAAGCAGAGATCATAGACTTAAGTGTTCTTTAATACCTCAACATTTCAACCTCTGCACGCCATTTAAATTCATTGTTGTGCTAAGCCAAATGTTACAATATTGACAAACTCATATCTCAAGATCAGTATATAAAATTGGTTTCTGAGAGAGCGCTGTACAATACCTTCCACGTATTGGCAGAAATAGCTCAGAAGCAAGTGATATTGAAACTTCTCTAGTCAGATGATAGCGGTTCTGAAAAGTAGCAACAAGCTTCCAATTCCTCGGTTAAAAACCGAAATGAGGGGGCGGCCAGTGGCGCAGGGGTTAGGGCAGCCGCCCCATGTACAGAGGTTCAACGTCCTCTAAGCGGTGATCCAGGGTTCGACTCCCGGCCCGGCAATCAGTTTCCCGCATGTCTTCTCCCGCTATCTCCCTGTTTCCACACTGTCTCTATAAAATAATAAAAGGCTTAATCTTAAAAAAAAAAAAAAAATAAACGAGGAGGTCCAAAACAACCAAGGAAAAGAAAACACAGGCGGAAAAGAAGGAAAAAATTGGGATGATGCCTGTGATAAAACCAGAGTTAACATCGGACTCGCGTTTCAAAGGTGGTGCAATACATCAGACTCGCGTTTCAAAGGTGGCGCGATCTAAGGGATTTCAAAGGGCACGAAGTCGAGGGGAAGAAGCTCGGTGGTTGAGTGTGAGGAGTGTGAGGGGTTGTAAACATTCAAAATCTGACAGAGTGCCCTCGATCCGCCGGACTCGCCGACTGGGACTTTAATCTTGCATTCTCTCTCCTGGCCATCTGTTTGCAAAAAGAAGTCTTCTCACTTGATTTATTACCTTTATTAAAATGGTCCATTCAGAGTCAAATAGACCTTAAAGCAGGGTTTTAGGGCGGGGGCTACCTTGTGATTGACAAGACAGTGCATTGCTACCTCGCTACCAATGCTACAGATGCTATTAGCTTTATGAACCTAAAGTTGACCTTCAATTAAGAAGCTAGGAGGGTGGGGATGTGGACTGGACCAACATCACAGAACTTTCAACCATGAGACCTGACTCGGACACCATGGGTTTCTTGAGTTTTTCACAAACAACACTGAGACTGGTTTGAAAATTCAGCATTTCCTGTTAGTTACATCCAATGAGCCTCGACTAGACACATCACATCGTGACCTCATATGAACTTACATTCAAATATCTCCATCTTTGATTGTACTCTGCAAAACCTCCTACTGTTGAGTTCAGTTGAGGGAAAAAAACTTGGATCGACAACATATCAGAGTAACCCTAGTTAAAATGTTAGAGGATATCGATCTGACAGATGTATGGAGAACCCTTAACCCATCAGTCAAAGATTTTACGTTTTATTCTAATCCACACAATTCCTATTCTCGAATTGATTATTTTACTATACCTCCACAGATTATGGGGCAAGTGATTACATGCAGCATAGGGTCTATCCATATGAGTGACCATGCTCCAGTCTTCCTGGAAATAATATCTGGAAATTATTAAAATCAAATTGATTTCCCATTTATTTCCTCTAACAACCTATCAAAACAATGGCTACATGCATGTTAAGTAAGGGATTCAATAAGCTTGTAAACATATACTAGAGGCTTTGGTTTTAAGCAGCCCACATTTACCATTTACCATCACACACACACACACACACACACACACACACACACACACACACACACACACACACACACACACACACACACACACACACACACACACACACACACACACACACACACACACACACACACACACACACACACACACACACACACACACACACACACACACACAGCGCGCGAGAGAGAGAGAGAGAGAGAGAGAGAGTTAAGGTAACATGAATGGCCACCATGGGCATGTACATTCTTCATGAAAGTGCATGTAACTGCCAGTGTGCGTTCTTGTAAGGACTATTGTGTAACCAATAAGCCTATATACATATATTTGTTTTTGTATTGACACATTTTCTCCTTTGGTGACATAACAAGCAAACACTCAGTCCTGGTCCTCGTTAACCTGCAGGCTGTTTGTGTTTCCCCCTTCAGCGGAACTGAACTGTTACCCGATCCTGCTGGATATAGCTGCTGAAAACAGAGGGCTACTCAGTGGTTCTTTACACCACAAACAAGTCCAGAGAGGGTGTCGCCTGCCTCCATTCATCCTCCACGAACACTTCCGGACAGGGAAGGAAGCTCCACTTCCTGTTGTGGTGCCGCTTCATGAAGAAGAAATTGTGCAACTAGAAAAACTTTAAAAAACATATCTATGAATGTGTGTGTATGTGTGTGCTAGTTCTCAATGAATAACATATTCCAGTTGGAAATCTTTATTCATTACAAAGTGCAATGCGTGGACAACAAAACAACATGGATGATTAATTAAATCAAAACCCTCATCTTATTGAGGTCTCGATTTAGAATCATACCAAAAATCAAAGTGGAAAATCAGATCGCAGGCTGATCCAACTCGTGTGGAGATTTTTCAAGACATGTCAAAATGATCCTCAGTAGTGCGTGTGTCCTCCACGTGCCTCTATGCACTCCCTACAACGCCTGGGCATGCTGCTGATGAGACGACGGATGGTCTCCTGAGGGATCTCCTCCCAGACCTGGACCAGAGCAGCAGTCAACTCCTGGACAGTCTGTGGTGCGACATGGCGTTGGTGGATGGAACGAGACATGATGTCCCAGATGTGCTCAGTAGGATTCAGGTCTAGGGAACAGGCAGGCCAGTCCATAACATCAATGCCTTCATCATGCAGGAACTGCTGACACACTCCAGCAACATGAGCCTGCTCTCATCCGTGAAGAGCACAGAGCGCCAATGGCAAATCTGCCAATCTCTGTGATCTCAAATGCCAATAGCATTGCACGGTGTTGGGTTGTAAGCACAGGCCCTATTTGTGGACGTCGGGCCCTCAAACCACCCTCATGGAGTCGATTTCGGACCGTTTGAGTTGAAACTTGAACATCAGTGGCCTGCTGGAGGTCATTTTGTAGGGCTCTGGCAGTGCTCCATCTGTTCCTCCGTGCACAAAGGAACAGATCGGTCTTGCTGTTGGGTTGTTGTCCTTCTTCGGCCCCCTCCACGTCTCCTGGTGTACTGGCCTGTCTATATATAGATATATATATACATATATACATATACATATACATATATATATATACATATATATATACATATATACACATATATATATACATATATATATATATATATATATATCACTCCCTATATATATATATATCACTCCCTACCTAGCCAGGACTTACGACCACAGTTTCAACATTACGCACCGTCTAGCAGAAACAATGTCACTAGCCAACATCTGTCTGATCCTGAAAAAGAACAAGGACCCTGAAGACCCAGCCTCTTATAGGCCCGTATCACTCATTAATGTAGATGTAAAGATACTAGCTAAAGTTTTGACTTTGAGACTTGAACCACTGATATCAATATTGGGTAAACCTGATCAAACAGGCTTTATTAAAGGGAGGAGCTCCTCTAATAATATCAGAAGGCTCCTGAATATAATACAGCTAGCCAGTGATAATGGTGTACAGGGCCTGGTGGTATCTTTGGACTCTTTAAAAGCCTCTGACATGGTCGAATGGCCCTTTCTCTTTTATACTATGGAGAAATTTAAAATAGGGACAGAATTTATTGATTGGGTGAAACTGCTGTATCGATCCCCAAAAAGCGGCCGTTATTACTAATTCTTTTTGCTCAGATTCTTTCCCATTGCAGCGTGGTACCCGCCAGGGATGCCCATTGAGCCCTCTCCTATTCGCATTAGCTATTGAGCCTTTAGCAGAACTCATAAGAACTACCTCGTTGATTAAGGGCTTTAATGTTAAAGGCACAGTACATAAAATTTCGCTTTATGCGGATGATGTCCTTTTGTACTGAGTGGACATAGACAACACAATTCCATGTCTGGTCGATTGTCTAGAAAAATTTGGACACATATCAGGTTTTAAGGTGAACTTATCTAAAACTGAAGCCATGCCTATTGGTGCATTGACAGGCTCAGCTCCACCCAATAGCTTTCCTTTTCACTGGTCAACCAAGGAAATAACATACCTTGGAATGAGGATTGGCCCCTCTCTTAGGAAACTGGTCAAACTTAATCTTCAACCTATCATAACATGCATTAAGGAGGATTTATATAGATTGGGAACCCTACCTGTTTCCTGGTTAGGTAGGATAAGCGTGCTCAAAATGAATATTTTGCCCAGGCAAAACTCAATCCCCAATAGTTTTTTCATTGATTTGGACAGGATGTTTACAAGATTCATTTGGCAGGGCAAAAATGTCAGAATGAAGATAAATAAGTTACAGAGAAGCAAAGACCAAGGGGGCCTTGGAGTTCCAAACATGCGACTATATTATTGGGCAGCACAAATGCGGTACATATATGAATGGGTGAACCCGGATGCTACAAATAGATGGATTGATATGGAGTCTAAAAATACATGGAATAAGATTAAGGCTGGTTTTAAACTTAAAAAGCATTTTTCACTCCAGGCTCCAATATGGAGAAATCCAGATCCCCCAGCCCCCCCCCGCAATGCAAAGGTATAGTGATATATATATATATATATATATATACATATATATATACACACACATATACACAGTATATATATACACACACATATACACAGTTTATATACACACACACACACACACACACACACACACACACACATATATATATATATATATATATATATATACCGTAGATGACCATTTAGTAGCCCGGGCGTTTAATATGCTAAATCGACTTGGAGCCCAGGCGTTTATAAGAACCAGGCGCGTATTTGCAACAGGCTACAATTTATTTTTGCAATGAGCAGCACCAGACCATCATGCAAAGAACAAGGAGCTCACCATAGCACCATAGCACCACTGGAACAACACTACTTTTTCCCCCCGACGCATCTTTATTGACATCAGACAATAAATACAAAGACAGTTTGTGTTACCGCGACACAGGGAGCTGATCAGAGCAGTGTTATGAATGATAACGGAAGGGGGGGTCGATCGCGGTAATTTCAACACTGTACATTAGCGCATTTATCTATATCCCTATATCCCTCAGTCTAGCGCGCCTGTGTTTGTGTGTCTGTGTGTGTGTGTGTGTGCGCGCGCCTGCATGCGAGAGAGAGAGAGAGAGCGAGAGGAGGGGCTGACTGACAGAAGAGATGAGAGCCGGTGAAGTGCTGTTAAAAAAAAACTTTTGTTTTCTGTGCAAGACTATGGTAAACACTTAATTGCCCGGGCGTTTAATTGAACCGGCGTTTATTATGCCAAATGAGGTCGGACCCCGGCGGCTATTAGAGCACAGGCGCGTATTTGCACGCGGGCGATACATATATATATATATATATATATATACATATATATACGTATACATATATATATATATATATATATATATATATATATATATGTATATATGTATATATATGTATATATATATACATATATATATATATACACATATATATATATATATATATATATATATATATATATATATACGTATATATATATATATATATATACATAACCCTGTCTCAGTAACTGGCTGAATGTAAAGGAGGACGAAGCTGACTTGTTGTCTATGGAGTGAAAAGGATTTATCATTCTGACTTCACAGCAGAATATTTCCTTGTTCTTTTTTCCAGTTCACATGAGACAATCTGTGCTTAAAGTTAAAAAAGCTGCTGTTTAACAATAGTATTTGAATTTAAATACTTCCTTTGTGTTGACTCCACATTCCATAATTTTACCTTTAAATATCCATTATAACATACTTTATTCTTAAGAAGAAAGAAAGCGATTAATTGCGATTAATTACGGCAAATTGTGCGATTAATTAGTACATTTTTTTTAATCGATTGTATTGGTACTTGGTTCAAATATCCATTCAGAAATCAGGAATCATTTGCAGGAGCCTCTGTAAGGTTTATCTTATTTTTATGCAGTTAGGGTATTAAGTCATCCTTTTTTTCTCGTCTTATATATAGAGCGAACACAAATCGGAGCGCAAACATACTTTCATTGCTGCAAAATTCATCCTCATATTCATATAGTTGTTAAAACCCAGAAATAAAAAATAACCAGCACACGACAGCTCATGTAGACCCCAGTTGAGATAAGGAAGTCCCGAAAATAAAGACAACGAGAGATAAGAACAAATTGAGCAGGAAAAGAAGAAGGGATGGATCTTGGAGGATGTGTGGAAGACACATAGAAAAGTCTTTCTCCAATGAGGATTTATTTAATTACCAGATATTTTCCTCAGGAAAGCACCCTTTAAACCATCCACATACTATATTCTGCATTTTTACCTCGAAGGAAAGCAACGAACTGGGGAGGAACTTTTAAAAACTGAAATGATCCAGTGAAAGAAATCCTTCAATTCACATTAAATCTGGTATCTTGTCGGCCTGCACAGGCCCTTATGGATTTATTCATGATTACAAATAACAAAATAAAAAGAGGTATCACTGTTTTACCGATTGTAGAAGCTGACTTATTTATAAAAGAAATATGAAAAATTTGGGCTGACGCATCAACAATCACATGTGGATCATCATTACAAACAACTTTTTAACTGATTTCTGTGGAAAGGAGTTATTGATTGTTTCCTGAACATGAGCGAAACCACACCCAACCCTGCTGCTATTTGTTTATGACGGTCAAAATACTCGTATGACACATTATGAGATCACATATGCATGGAAGCACACAAACGCTGTAAATCAACAGGAAGGCTGGCTTCCTCCAGCTTCACAGATGAAGCCAGACTTCCACGGAAGGAGGAGGCACCTGCCCAACAGTCTGGGACCGGCTGTACACACCAGTCTGGTTCCAGTTGTGACTTAACTGGCAATATTCAAATAGTGAGAAATTATTATGAAGGAAGAAAAAGTCTGCATATGGAGCTTCATCAAAGAGGAGAGGAGCGTTTGTTTCTCTCACTACAAATGTTCATTTCACACCTCAGTCACACCTCCCAAGTCTGCTAATAGGATTCTAGCCTCGGGAGTAATCCGCCCAAAAACATCATGGCAGCAGACCACATCACTGCAGAAGTATATTCCTCCTGCCGACCATGAACACAACATAAGGCCAGGGTTAGACCACGGATGCTACAAGCAAACACGCAGACAGTGACAGGGGATGTTACAATGTTACAATGTTGACAGTGGATGCTACAATGTTCTTGACTTCATTACTTAAGTTGAGTTTGAGTTGAAACATCAGTTCCAGAGTCTCTAACTTCTATGGTATGATGTTTCATATATTGTAAAATGCACAACATGAAGGGGGAAAGTTCTACAAGGGTCAAAATGCATTTTCCATTTCAGATCGACTCTAAAAGGAAGACAGGTGGATTAGTGGGGAGGCTGCCGCAATCCCATCAGCAGACATGGACATGTGAAAGGAACATCTATATTGAGAGAAACAAAAACTATACAAGCCTAGTTAACCCAGAAAGCAGGTTTAGTTAGAACTCTGAGTTTGATAACCCTGAGAAGAGGGATACTATGAGTTGTTCGTTCCAGGAAGAGAGTGAACTCAACCTTCAGGTTCATGGTCAGTTACCATGGTAACTGTTCACACTTGTTTCTCTATAGAGGCCAATAAAGTGGTATTCCTTGTACCTGACAAGTTTCGGCTACCTTGCCTCTGTAGCCTTCATCAGAGGTGTCACGTGATGTTGGCGTGACGTCATCTGTAATGTGTTATATGGAGTTTTTCTTCCCACCTGATGTGGTGGGATGACCATGTCCCCTGGGGTGCGCCGGGTACAAGGAATACCACTTTATTGGCCTCTATAGAGAAACAAGTGTATATATATATATATATATATATATATATATCAGTAGGCTGAATGAAACTCTTCAATATACCATGGTAACTGACTCTGTGAACCTAACCTGGTCGCTGGCAGTTTTCTTCAACAAACCCTGAGTTTCTCCAACATGTCTCTCTGTCCGTCTCCACCCTGTCTGTCCGTCTCCACCCTGTCTGTCTGTCTCCACCCAGTCTGTCTGTCTGTCTCCACCCAGTCTGTCTGTCTCCACCCTTTTCCTGAATCTGAACTGTGGAGACGTGTGCCGTCCTTTCCTCGCCAACCCTAGAAATTGAAGTAAAAGTGGTCCTAGCAGCTTTACGTTGGGAGAGGATTTGTATAAAATTACTGATATTCCTCATATGCGATCACAAATTATTCGAGTTATAGTTTCATCATTTCATATCACAGACATAACCTGACCAGGAAAGATTCTTTGCAGAGCTCTTTAGATATGTTGTGAAAAAGAGTTTTCTGAAATGTTTAAGGACTTTTCTGTGTTAAAATAGCCGCTTATATTTACTCCGTTTAAAGTCCCAGTCGACAAGTCCGGCAGATCGAGGGCACTCTGTCAGATTTTGGATGTTTACAACTCTCACGCTCCTCCCCCACGACCACCGAGCTCCTTCCCCTCGACATCTTGCTCTTTTACATCCCTTAGATCACGCCACCTTTGAAACGTGGGTCCGATGTAAACTCTGGTTTTATCACGGACACCGTCGCCATCTTTCTTTTTTTCCTTCTTTTCCACCGGTGTTTTCTTTTCCTTGGTTGTTTTCGACCTCCACTTTCGGTTTTTGACGAGGAATTGGAAGCTTGTTGCTACTTCCCTCCGCCTCCCACCTGTGATAGTGGTACGACCCGAGAGGGTAGGGCCTCTGTGTGTGCACGAACACAGCCTTGCGTGCTGATTGGACAGGATGATCCGGGCGCTGTCGACTTTTGCAAAACAAACAACAGGCTCTACGTACACGTAGAGGCGCATTTTTTTCTAAAACTGGATGATTTATGTTGTTCTATTGGAGCATAGTGTCGGCTTCAGTGAATATGATCAAAAAAATTTTGCTGATTGGGGCTTAATATGTGAAATATGATTAAAACCATATGCCTTAGTCTACCTATTTGTGCAATATTATTATGCTTCATTTCCAGTTGCAGCCACATTCGTTTTGTGACTGTGGGATAACTCCTTTATTAAAAAAAATATTTTTACATTCCACTACTTCCACTGGAAGCGTTGCCAACATTACACCACAGTGTTACACAGCATATTTGATTCAGGTTTTTCCTCTGTGACCTACACAGCCCAGCTGTTTCATATCTAGAGTCTAAAATATTCATGCTGGCTGGTTTTGTTATAGTCTAACATTTAGACTATAAAGAGAGAGACTATATTGTACATCCTTTCTGAAATTAAAAGCACCAATAATGTTCGTATTTATCCTCGTCATGTTATTTGTTAGTAAGTGATTTATTTTGAAAACACCCACTCATTCATTCAGGCACTCAGTATGTATGTATGCCTGGGTCCAGCAAAAAAAAAAAAAAACAACAATAATACAACAATAACATATAATATAATAATGAATAAAATATATGAACACACATAATTATAATATAATTGTTATTTTTTTCTGTTTGAAATCTTTTCAATATACAAGTCTCATACTGATGAGTCATCTCTCACACTATTTCAATGTAAAAGCGTAGGACATGAAGAGAGTTACATGTCCACAGGCAGCGTTGTTTCCACGCTTTCCATTCATTGTCTATGTAAGAAGCCGTGCAATGCATTCTGGTAGCGTTGTTTCCGGGAGCAGACAGGCCACCAATGAAAGCGTCGTCCAATCAGGTGCAGCCATGAAGTGTGCACATGATTGCATGAAGGAGAGCACCTGTCAATCATCCACCTGCTGGCAGCCCACCAAGCGTGCAATACTGGGAAGCGGCTGGACAACTAGCGTTTAAAAACACCCCTGTGGACACGTAGCATAACTCACGTTACTATAACGTAGTTTGCCTGTTCAGCGTCTAACTACTGCTAAATTTAAGCTTAAACACATGCTATCAAGTTTAGTCCTTAAATCAGATAAAGTAATTATTGTTGGGGATTTTAATGTCCATGTGGACATTTTAAATGACAGCCTTAGTGTAGCATTTACCCTCATTAATAGATTGTATTTGCTTCAGTCAGAGTGTACAACATCTTTATCTGGCCATTACTTGATAACTTTTGAATTATTGCTGCTGGACTTCGCTCCTCTAGGAAAAAGCTACTATTCTCTGCGTCTATCGGATAGAGCTGTAGCTAAGTTTAAGGAAGTAATTCCACCGATCTCGAGTTCAATGCCATGTCATAATGAAACGGAGGACTGCTATATTAATTTTAGTCCCTCCCAGATCAATTCTCTTATAGATGAATCTGGAAGCTTACTGAGAATGACTCGACTATAGAAAACTATAAAGCATAGGAAGTTAGCTCCCTGGTATAACTCCCAAACTCGTGAATTAAAACAAAAATGTGCGTAATCTTGAAATCATCTGGCGCTCCACCAAACTGGAAGAATCCTGCCTAGTCTGGCAAGACAGTCTTAAAACGTATAAAAAGGCTCTACGTAATGCCAGAGCAGCCTACTACTCATCTTTAATAGAGGAAAATAAAAAGCACCCTAGATTTATTTTCAGTACTGTAGCCAGGCTGACAAAGAGTCACAGCTCTACTGAGCCATGCATTCCTAGAGATCTTAGTAGTAATAACTTTATGAACTTTTTAAAATTATAACATTTTAGCTATCAGAGACAAAATTACTCGCGTCTGGCCTTCAATTGGAACCACGTTACCCTCAAACTAATAGAAACAGCATTAGGACCTGATATATATATATATATATATATATATATATATATATATATATATATACAGTATATATATATATATTTAGACTGCTTTTCTCCAATCAATCTTAACCAACTAGCGTCAATGACCTCTTCTTCTAAACCTTCAACCTGTCTCCTAGACCCGATACCAACCAGGCTACTCAAAGAAGTCTTACCCTTACTCAGCACGTCCTTATTAGATATTTTCAATATGTCTTTATTAACAGGCTATATGTGCCACAGTCCTTTAAAGTAGCTGTAATTAAACCTCTTCTTAAGAAGCCTACTCTAGATCCAGGGGTTTTATCAAACTACAGACCGATTCAAATCTTCTTTTTCTCTCTAAGATCCTTGAGAAAGTAGTCGCCAATCAGCTGTGTGACTTTCTAAACAATAACAGTCTACTTGAGGACTTCCAATCAGGATTTAGAGTACATCACTGTGGCTCAGTTGGTAGAGCGGGTTGGCCAATGTTCGGAGGGTCGGCGGTTTGATCCCCGCCCTGAATACACCTGAATGTGTATGACTGCCGTATGTTTGACGTGGTGGTCGGAAGGGCTGTAGGAGCAGAATGGCAGCCACGCTTCCGTCAGTGGCTGGAAAATGGAGTTTTGTGGCTGATCTGACTGCGAGTGTTCTGAATCTGATTGTTGTCCTGCATCGACATCTGTGAATATTGTATCCTGTGATATCCTTTTCATCTGTATCTTATTTTTGGGAATTGGTATTAAAGCAATGATGCGATCGTGTTCCATGATCGTTTTGGCCGAAGCGTAATGTCTCTCCAATTTGTACGTTTCCTCGTGTTTTTAATATCTTCTGCCCTAACAAGGAAGAATGTAATGTTCTTAATGCTTTCTTTTGCCCATTTTTTTCAGCCTTCTATCACTATTAGAACAGAAGTTATGGGCCTCCAAAAATGCCAACAAATGAAATGCAAAATTCCAATGTTTCAAAAAAGGGCATGCCACTTGAAATTCAAATGGATGCCACGGGCAAACCGTTTGAGATATTGACCTGCAACTTTGGTAACATAAGGCATATTTTCACCGCTTTTCAGCAAATTCTGAGAGGTACTATGTACATGGTACCCCAATATCGGCTGTTTTCACATGGAATGCCCCCAATATCATTAGAAGTCACTCTATACAGGGCCTTTACTTTTCTTCTTTTCTTGTGTTTTCTTGCAGCACTGTAGCACTCTCTTGTGTTGTTATGTATTGTTGTTATGTATTATTGTATTGCTTTGATGTAAAGCACTTTGGGTACCATCTGGCTATTGTAAAGTGCTATACAAATAAAACTTGAATTTGAATTGAATATATTTCCATTGTTATGCTGATGATACTCAATTATATCTATCAATCAAGCCTGAAGAAACCAATCAGCTAGTTAAACTCCAGGCATGTGTTGATGACATAAAATCCTGGATGACCTGCAATTTCCTGATGTTAAACTCCGATAAAAAAGGAAGTTATTGTACTTGGGCCTAAACTCCTCCGAAGCTCGCTGTCTAAAGATATAGCGACTATTGATGGGATTGCCATCGCCTCAAATACTACTGTAAGAAACCTTGGAGTTATCTTTGATCAGGACCTGTCCTTTGACTCACATATTAAACAAACGACAAGGTCAGCCTACTTTCTAGTCCTGGTCAATGTGTTAAGTGTCCTGAAATGACTTCTGTTGTGATAGGACACTATAAATAAAATTGATTTGAATTGAATTGAATAGAAAAGGAGATAGGGAAAGGATTTCCTAACTGAATTTGAAAACCTTTATGACAGCATCTGAGGAGCGGCTGTTCACAGAGACCGCAGAAAACAGAAGCAGAACTCAGAGGAGTCCCTTACTTGTGGAAGCGGCCCTGACGGTCCTCGTTGTCGGCGTACAGGAACATCTTTAAGGCGTAGTTTTCAATGTGGGCATTACCAACCACCTCCTGGCTGATGGAGTCATTGTCACCCAGCTCCTTCTTCATCTGAAAAATTAACACAATCACTCAAAAACAACCCACTAGATTGATTCAATGACTCGAGGAGGGAGGAAATATTACAAATGAAATTAATGAAAACCTTTTTGAAAATGAATTAGTCACACACACACACACACACACACACACACACACACACACACACACACTCAGTCACTCTCTCTCTCTCTCTCTCTCTCTCTCTCTCTCTCTCTCTCTCTCTCTCTCTCTCTCTCTCTCTCTCTCTCTCTCTCTCTCTCTCTCTCTCTCTCTCTCTCTCTCTCTCTCTCTCTGGTTGATTAAGCCAGTGAACAGTGTGTCTATTCAGGCTGGTCAGGGTCCACCTGCTGGAGGGAACCAGTGTGTTTGCTTTTAGTGGTTTTACAAACCTGAAGCCCTGCTGGACACCGTTATTGATTGCTGCAGTCTTTTCACTTGGAGGCACCTTTTGGTTTTGTGTAGGTCAGTTTATCTGGTCATGACTGAGCATTCTGGTGTTAACGATTTCATCTGGGCCAGTCAGAGTGCTTTAAGAAAACCAGTCTCAGACGCGCACACTTGTCAGGTCTCTACAAGTTGTGGGGTCCACGGTTACTGAGTACTATTCTGCCATTTTAAGTTGACTTCTTTTCATTTTTCTGTTCTTAAATTTACAAAAACACTATATATAACTTGCATCGTTGAACTTGAGCCCAGTTTTACTTTCTACCAGACTCACCAGCTGTTGGTCTGAGGTCAATTCATCTTGTCAGACTTAAGCTCTACTTGTTGTTAACTATAATGGTAACAGCAGGCATCTCATCGATGTTAGAAATCAGAAGCAACTTAAACATATCAAGAGTAAAAGTGCTTTGTGTCAAATGGAGGAAATCTTTAAGCAATATAACTACAGTCATGGCTGGTTATATTGAGTATCTAGCTATGGTTAACGTTGTTGTGCAAGTCAAATGGTCTCACTGCTCACTAAGTACTCAGTAATAATGCTCAACTAATTCTTCAGGTTGAGGGACTCTCGACTGCCACTGAGTTTTCTGAGGCTGACACCAGCAGAACCAAAAACGAGGCTCCTCAGGGACCTTCATGCCATCAGATGCAGGTACGAATTTCTGTCAGTATGTGTTTAAATGTCTATTAATTATGCATGCTTTAGTTCTAAGCTTTTCCTCTTTGATTGCTGCAGTCTTTTCACCTGAAGGCACATTTTGGTTTTGTGTAGGTCAGTGTAACTGGTCATGACTGAGCATTCTGGTTTTAACGATTTAATCTGGGCCAGTCAGAGTGCTGTAAGAAAACCACTCTCAGACACACACTTGTCAGGTCTCTACGCGTTGTGGGGTCCACGGTTGCTGAGTAATATTATGCCAGTTTAAGTTGACTTCTTTTCATTTTTCTGTTCTTAAATTTACAAAAACACTATATATAACTTGCACCGTTGAACTTGAGCGCAGTTTTACTTTCTACCAGACACACCAGCTGTTGGTCTGAGGTCAATTCATCTTGTCAGACTTCAGCTTTACTTGTTGTTAACTATAATGGTAACAGAAGGCATCTCATCGATGTTAGAAATCAGAAGCAACTTAAACATATCAAGAGTAAAAGTGCTTTGTGTCAAATGGAGGAAATCTTTAAGCAATATAACTACAGTCATGGCTGGTTATCTTGAGTATCTAGCTATGGTTCACGTTGTTGTGCAACTCAAATGGTCTCACTGCTCACTAAGTACTCAGTAATAATGCTCAACTAATTCTTCAGGTTGAAGGACTTTCGACTGCCACTGAGTTTTCTGAGGCTGACACCAGCAGACCCAAAGAGAAGGCTCCTCAGGGACCTTCATGCCATCAGATGCAGGTACGAATTTCTGTCAGTATGTGTTTAAATGTCTATTAATTATGCATGCTTTAGTTCTAAGCTTCTCCTCTTTGATTGCTGCAGTCCTTTCACCTGAAGGCACATTTTGGTTTTGTGTAGGTCAGTTTATCTGGTCATGACTGAGCATTCTGGTTTTAACGATTTAATCTGGCCAGTCAGAGTGCTTAAAGAAAACCACTCTCAGACACACACTTGTCAGGTCTCTACAAGTTGTGGGGTCCACGGTTACGGAGTACTATTATGCCATTTTAAGTTGACTTCTTTTCATTTTTCTTTTCTTAAATTTACAAAAACACAATAAATCACTTGCATCGTTGAACTTGAGCCCAGTTTTACTTTCTACCAGACACACCAGCTGTTGGTCTGAGGTGAATTCATCTTGTCAGACTTCAGCTTTACTTGTTGTTAACTATAATGGTAACAGCAGGCAGCTCATCGATGTTAGAAATCAGAAGCAACTTGAACATATCAAGAGTAAAAGTGCTTTGTGTCAAATGCAGGAAATCTTTAAGCAATATAACTACAGTCATGGCTGGTTATATTGTGTATCTAGCTATGGTTAACGTTGTTGTGCAAGTCAAATGGTCTCACTGCTCACTAAGAACTCAGTAATAATGCTCAACTAATTCTTCAGGTTGAAGGACTCTCTACTGCCACTGAGTTTTCTGAGGCTGACACCAGCAGAACCAAAAACGAGGCTCCTCAGGGATCTTCATGCCATCAGATGCAGGTACGAATTTCTGTCAGTATGTGTTTAAATGTCTATTAATTATGCATGCTTTAGTTCTAAGCTTTTCCTCTTTGATTGCTGCAGTCCTTTCACCTGTTGGCACATTTTGGTTTTGTGTAGGTCAGTTCAACTGGTCATGACTGAGCATTCTGGTTTTAATGATTTAATCTGGGCCAGTCAGAGTGCTTTAAGAAAACCAGTCTCAGACACACACTTGTCAGGTCTCTATAAGTTGTGGGGTCCACGGTTACTGAGCACTATTATGCCATTTTAAGTTGACTTCTTTTCATTTTTCTGTTCTTAAATTTACAAAAACACTATATATAACTTGCACCGTTGAACTTGAGCCCAGTTTTACTTTCTACCAGACAAACCAGCTGTTGGTCTGAGGTCAATTCATCTTGTCAGACTTCAGCTTTACTTGTTGTTGACTATCATGGTAACAGCAGGCAGCTCATTGATGTTAGAAATCAGAGGCAACTTAAACATATCAAGAGTAAATGTGCTTTGTGTCAAATGGAGGAAATCTTTAAGCAATATAACTACAGTCATGGCTGGTTATCTTGTGTATCTAGCTATGTAAAGGTTGTGTTTTTTAAATAGTCTCTTTTCATCCCCAATTCATTAATATGAATATTTCTGACCATTATAACATATCTGTTAAGTATGAGTCAAAGTATGTTCTCATAAGAACAGCATATTCATGGATGTTTGCATCTGACTTTTTACTCTTCTGTTAAATATAAATTATTACAATTTCTTTTCCAGCTGTAATTGCAATTTGGTCAATGAAGATAATGCTTTATTATACATGTGAATGAATCAATTGTCCAGTTGAAGAAATGTATCAAATCTTTTGTTATATAGGGCTCAGACGACCCAGAACTTCAATTGCCAACAAAAAAAGTCACTCGTACTTCCCTCGCAAATTACACTGACTCTGATGAATATCTGGCTGCATCCACAAGTCCTGTCTATCCAAGTACCAGCTTTCAGGTATGGTGATGTTTATACACTTGAGCATTTTCATAGCTTGGTTTATATCATTTTTTTCTTCATCCATTGGTTAAAGTTTTATGAAGACACATTTCTTTTGGACACTCTAGATATCAAGTCCAAGTTCAGACTTTGAACCTTGCCTCTCCAAAGAAGATCAAGACACTATCCCTAGGCTGAGGAGGACCAAAAGCATACAAGTAAGCAACACACAATGAGGGAGAAAAGATGAATACATTGGCTTTACATTTATTTACTGATTGTTATTATCTAGAATGGAGTAAACTGTGTATGCCAAAAGATACATTAATTAAGCTGACATACATTTAATTTAAATTTTCTTTCCTAAAGATGTACAACCGGATTCAGTTTGATTCAGAGGAGCTCTTTGACCTCACCTCCAGTGACAGTGGAGAAGAATATATTCCTCAGACTAGTACGGATCAATCTGATGATACAGACACAAGTCAAGTTATTGAGCTAGTTGAGCAGAAACCACGCCTTGGCCAAAGCCAAAAATTTCAAGATGCATGTCTTTCACAAACAAAATTGAACAGTGACTCTTCAAAGCAGGTTCATAACAGAGGACGCTCACGCTCAAGAAAAGAAAGTGACTCTGGTGTGAGATGTAAAAGGCGACGTTTAAGCCGTTCATCCTGTCCTAGAACACAAACCGCCAGTAGGCACTCATCAAAACAGACTGCTGTCAAATCTGATGCATGTATTCTAGAGTATGGCGAGCATCTCTATAACAGGCTCGGATATGACGTCGGCAAACATGAATTCATTTGGCAGAAATTGAGAGAGCTGGGCAGGCTTCTGGTATGCTCAAGGAAAACTACTCCTTTGAAGACCATTGAAGAGCACATCAAACCTGCGAATTTCATGCATGTTATACAAGCAGTGAGACATGTGGCAGGCCATGACAGCAAAACCAATACATACAAGACCCCAAGTCTTGCTCTCAAACTTGGACATACCTTGACAAAGATTTCAATGCTTGTTGAAAGCCGTGCAAATGTACAGAAGGACTACAGTGCAGCAAAAGATGCTCGTACATTCCGCAGAGTCTACGAAACTAGATGGAATGAAATGATATCGTCTGCTTCACTGAGAACACTTCAGGAATCTAGGTGGAATGCCCCTCTGTTGCTTCCATTCACCAAAGATGTCCAGAATCTGCATTCTTATTTAGATGCGCAACAGGAACTGGGTCATAGTAAATTGGCAACAGAGTCATCGCCGCAGACATGGTCACAGCTGGCAAAGACCACATTGACACAAGTTATTTTGTTCAACCGTCGGAGAGCAGGGGAGGTGTCAAAAATGCCCCTCTCAGCATATTTGACTCAAAATCCATCAGGCCCCCAGGAAGATCTGAATGCGGCCCTCACAGACTTGGAAAAGAAACTGTCAACACTTCAGGCGGATAGAGATAAGAGGAAAAAGGGGAAGAAAGGTCCCCGTGCTTTTGACCCCAGCAATGCAACAATCATTGGATTTGCTTGTCACCAAACGGCAGGAATGTGGGGTTCCTGGAGATAACACATACTTTTTTGCAAGACCAAGTGCATTGACTTGCTATCGTGGGTCTGATTGCCTTCGACACTATGCCAAGATCTGTGGTGCCAGAAGTCCCTCAAGTCTCACCTCTACAAAACTGCGCAAACAAACCGGAACTCTGTCTCAAGTTCTCAATCTCAATAATACAGAGCTGGATCAGTTAGCGGATTTTCTTGGCCATGATATAAGAGTACATCGGCAGTTCTACAGACTTCTGGAAGGCACCCTCCAACTTGCTAAAGTAAGCAAAGTTCTCATGGCTCTGGAACAGGGACGCCTGGCAGAGTTCAAGGGCAAGACCCTGGACGAAATCAACATAGATCCTGACGGTACTAATTATTTCTCTTTCTTAACATTGCTATCTACATTATATATTATGTCTCATTTTTCTTGAGCATTATTGGAACATCTCAGAATCAAGAGATTGCATTCTGCTTCCACTAACATCATTCTCCTTCCTTCTACCCCTCTTCCAATCCCCCACTAACTCACAGAGAACGTGCACCTTGACAGCGACACCGAGGCGGTGTGTGATTCAGGCTCAGAAGGTATGTATCTTATGAAATGTGACCACGCTTATGTATTCAAGTAGGGGTGGGCAAAAATATCGATACGGCAATATATCGCGATACTTTGTTGCCCAATACAATATCGATTCTTCAACTCCAAGTATCGATATATCGCCGAAGGGCCACTCTGCTGTGCGGCGGATGTATTTCTGTAGTAGAGAGAGTGGCTGAGGTCTTTGCAAAATGGATGGCAAGTTAACAACGCCCTTCACAATTTAAAGTTCACATTTGGAAGCACTCTGGCTTCAAAGTTAAGAGAGATAGCAAGAACAACGAGCTGGACAAAGAGAATATTACTGCCCAGAAATTTCATTGGAATTAATAAAATGGAGAGGCTGTTTTGAATGAAATAGTTTTGAGTCAATTTGTCCTCTGATCAATATCATCTGTTGTACATATACAGGTACTTGTGTTTTCATCTTTATTTATATCGCAATATCGTGATATCGTGATACGCATCGTATCGCGACCAAAGTATCGTGATACGTATTGTATCGTGAGGTTCTTGCCAATACCCAGCCCTATATTCAAGGCTATCCATTTACTGTATGGATGTCACGATCAATTACCCATTTTAATTTTCAGTATGTACCGATACCGAGTCTGATTCTTATGCTTTAATGTTTTTTTAATATGTATCTGACAGATCTTAATTTTCAAGGGCTAATACTGAAAAAACAGATCCTGGGTCACAAATATTAAGTTTATATGAGTCATAAATTACTGATATGATATGGCTAAACATGAGAAGCTGCTAGCTGGTGTTTGTGCACTCTCTGCTAAGTGCTTACTGCCATCAAGGTCAGTGAATTCTTGCAACCTCAGTTTCAGAACTCACCATCTGGTGCACCCAAATGATTTGTTATATTTACATACTGATTTCCACTTTATGCAGTGAAATTCTCCCATAGTAGAAGTCAGCTGTAAAAGAGAGCAGCTCGGCAACATTAGCAGGCCGAGGTGGCCAAACACAATAGAATAAAGTTGGATCGAATTGGAATTTTAGCCAGTATCAACCCATTAAAATATGTCCAGTTAGGCCTGATGCCAAATGTACTTTGATGTGTCGACTAATATTAGTTCATTTGTCTTCTCCTGGTTTTCAGAGGAGAGGAGTCAGGTCACATCCAGTCAGATGGAAGAAACGACAATTCCAGATGTCAGCCAGGAGGAGGAAGCACAAGAGCAGGGCACCTTGACACCTCCACAAACCTGTCACCGGCTGTCATCAAAAAGGGACAGAGGTAAAGTTTACTGATTCAAACTTTCGACTCCATATATTTATCTAGATGTCTAGATATGTACATATCTAGAAATCGAATATAGATCTAGGTTTATATATATATATATATTAGGGCTGTCAAAGTTAACGCGTTAATAACGCGTTAACGCAACATCCTCTTAACGCCGTTAATTTTTTTAACGCACGATTAACGCTCGGTATTTAAAAAAAAAAAAAACGCGCATTGTATGATTTATGGCCGTCGGTGGCACCTGTAGTCTTGATCCAGAGGGAAGGTGCGTGTCCACAGGCAGCGGTGTTTCCCCGCGTCCCATTCATTGTCTATGTGAAAAGCCGTGCAATGCATTCTGGTGGCGTTGCGGTGAATGTCGAGAGACGGCGCGCGAGTTGGCCGCTCCTCATTTGCCTAAAGTATAAGTCGAATCTACTTTATGCTAATCAGAGGCGCCGGGCTCGACTCGCCGCCTCGGGAACGCTCGCGAACGCTCGCAAAAAGTTGTTGTTTAAAGGAGAGCGCCTGTCAATCATCCTCTAGTGGCAGCCCACCAAGCGTGCAATACTGGGAAGCGGCGCGTCCACACGCGTTTAAAATCGATTTGTGAACGGCAAATTCACCTTCAAAAGACTGCCAGATGGTTCAGTCGATAAGACCAAAGTCATCTGCGCGTACTGTGGGTATGAAATGAGCTACCATAGAAGCACGTCCAGTCTGAGATATCACTTGCAAGCCAATGCACTTATATCCTAACTGTACTTATCTCCTGTTACACTATCTCCTGTGACATGTTCACTTTAATTGTTTGTGATATATTCTTATAACCCTGTTTTGATCCCATGTTTTGGTAAGGGGATATTTGAAGTGTTAAATAAACATTTTCATAAATCAAGTATATTTGCCCTTATGTTGTTAAAAGTATTAATATGAAAAAAATACATTAAGGTACATTTAGAAGAAGAAAAAAAAATGTGCCAAAAAATGCGATTAATTTGCGATTAATCGCGAGTTAACTATGGACAAAATGCGATTAATCGCGATTAAAAAAATCAATCTTTTGACAGCCCTAATATATATATATATATATATATATATATGTGTGTGTATATATATACCTTGACAGTCAAAGGTGGTAAGTGGTTCCACAAAGTAAGTTTAACCTGGATCTGTGTTAAGTGGAGCTCAGGAAGAAACAAATACCAGGCATGAGTGTATATTGACCCCACTTATGACTAAAAACCAGAGGAGTCCCCAGGAACAGGGTCCTGGTCAGGTGAAGAAGCTCTACTCTGTCTAATTGATGATTTGAAGTGACATCACTATTCATGTCCACCCCAGGATTCTGCCTGATTTTTTCCAGTGCTCTGAAACCTTCAGAAAGGGTGGTCCCCGGAAAGCATGGGCTGGTCTTGTGGTCTCACAATGTGACAAAGACAAGTATGTGTGTGTGTGTGTGTGTGTGTGTGTGTGTGTGTGTGGCAGAGGAATGTAAAAACTTTGCCTTGAGTATAGAATGGAGGAGGACTAGCGGTCAGGGAACATACAGTTCTGGGTTCAAAGGAAACTCCTTCTCATGAGGTTTCCATCTGACTGGCAACTCAACTTTACATGAATTGTATGAATTTTAGCAACTTTTAAGATGTAAAGTGTACAGCGTGCTGTCAAGAATGACAACACTTGCTATTCATTGTGTGTGCAATGAGAGTGAATTTCTTGCTTTTTGCATGTCATTTGTATGAGTGAATATACAGTATGCTACGGTGTTTCAGGGTGTTGCGGTTTTATTTATTTATTTTTTGTTAGTGGAGTTTGTGACATGTTTGCTGTAATGGTGTTTCCGTGTAAGGATGTCGGGGTCTTGTTCACGGGTGAGGGATCGTGAGATGGACAGCCGTTCAGGTGCGGCGGCGGTGGTGCCAGACTGTTATGGCGAAAAGGGAACTGAGGTCCATCTATGTTCCAACCCACACCGGTGGTCCGGACCTTTGGGTAGTAACGGCTGAAATGAGCTTCCTCCACAGAGTGGAAGGCTCCGCCTTAGAGGTGAGGAGCTCAGACATCCGGAGGGAACAATGGTTTCGGGCATCCAATCCAAGGATGCCTCCTGGTAGAGGGGTTCCAGGACTCGGGGCAGACCCAGAAAACACTGGAGGGATTGATCCATCGAGCCTGTGAACGGCGTCCCCCAAGAGCAGTTGTAAAACCTTGTTGACAAACAGAGTTTGCCGTTGAAATATAAAATATAATATAAATATAAACTGCAATAGACGTTATCACAAACTATCATTCCATATGCTTAAAATCTTATTGTGATGTAATGATAATATTGTATCTTGGGGACTGATCTGAAATAAAAATGCAGAGAAGAGAAGTCGACAGAACGTAGCAGGTGTTATTGAATAATTAACAACATCATAAGTACGTGCTCATATGAGCTTCATAAAGAGAATCAGGAAACTGTGACGTGATTAGATTAACAGCTCGAAAGAACAAACATTCTTATTAAGTAAATGACCTGCAAATTATGTTACTGTAGATTTACAAAATGTAAATAATACACTTTAATGATGATAACATTTTAATTACCGGCTTCTAGTTGCATTACCTTCACAGTACTGTATCATTTGAAAGTAAATGATTGTGAAATTAGCGCTGTATACTCGAGTATATTACAGTGATATAGCAGTTTTCTGTTGTAGAATTATAGTATTTAACTGCAACTTAACAGTTAATTACACAATAATACATTTAACAGGAAAAATTAGATCACCAAACGGAGTAATTCATCTCACATTTATTAATATTAAAAATCATCCGTTTGTACGGCCCGTTTGAAAAATGGGCCGTACTGTATCTCAGTTTGCCAACAATAACTCCTGGCTCCTTGAACACTATCTGGTTCATAGGATTAAATAACATTGCATTATCATATACAGTAGAAGCCCTCAGTCATTTGGTCCAAAAAAAAAAATGTTAGAAATCAACAGCTCATAGTCGCTGCTACAGTATCATTTCTGCCACACATTGATTGAGCATGGAAATGTATTTCTGTAGCTCTAAATGTTGCAGTGTCTGGCTGCTAGCTGCTGGAGGTTTCCCTACTTCCAACTTACTCAAACTGACTTTTAGACAAGGAGGAGAAAAAAGAATCCAGCATCCCGGATGGAGCGAAGCCTCGGAGAGTTGAGCCAGCGATGGCGGTGGAAAATGGAATTAATGAGTCCAACATGTACAGTATGTAGGAGCCAGGTCACCAGGGAAAGAGAGAGGGAGGAGGAAAAAGAGCTGCTGTAGAGATGAGTCACAACGACCAGCAACAGCACATGGTCATGGACCATAGAAGAAAACAAACCTCAGGGTATCCCCAAGTCAAAGAAATGGGAAAACCTTTAGGACCTTTTACATGTTGTACAGCAGAAAGTGTTACTGGCCTGCATCTCCATGGGGACAGTGAAGACCTGAATAAAGAACCAGGCTCTCCATGTGTGCTGCTGCAGATTGGAACTGAGCAGCAGCTGAGGAAGGATTTACACTCCATCAACCAACGGAGAGGAAAATATGGATTCAAATCAATCAGCCTTTTTTAAATAACACTTCTACCAATGGATGACAAAAATCAAGAAGCGCATACGTTGGTTCTCACGTCTGTACTCAAATCCCCATCAGACCAGGTCTTTGAGCCTGGGGTCAACAAGTCAGTACACCTGCAGACAGGCTAACCTTCAGTGGACACACCAAAGCTAAAGGCCCAGACCACAGAAGTGGAATAAGGGGGTGGGTGAGAGAGAGAGAGAGAGAGAGAGAGAGAGAGAGAGAGAGAGAGAGAGAGAGAGAGAGAGAGAGAGATGAAAGCAGCGGATGTGAGCCCTGTTGACATCCTGAGTGTGTGACAGTAATGAAGATCCCTGGAGCCTCTGTAAAAACGCTCTGTGTTTGCAGGTTTTCATCCTTGTCCACTGCTCCCTTTAATTGGCTCTTAGCGCTCATAAAGTGAGTCCAGCATCACTGCGGGACTTCCCACCTCCTCACCCCCTCACCCTTCCTCCTCCCCCATCATGTCTCTTCATCCTCCTCCATTATACCCTCCACCTGCTCTCGATCACGTCCTCCGAGCCCAATCTCGGCGCTATGCAACACATTTGTTGAACATTGAGTCACAGAAATGATTCTGAAGACATACGTTCACATATTTGTCGACTAGAAATATGGCACCACCTGATCTAAATTAGTGGCAGACGACATGATTGGGGAGTTGCAGCTCCTTCTGTTCCTCTCGGTCTCAGATAAAAGGCTCATTTGTTTGACCCCCCTAGGTCTCTGAGCCCATAAACCTCCTCCTCCTTTCACTCCTCCTCATCTCACCTCACCTCCTCCTCCTCAACATAACTCTATAAAATCTAATTAGTTTGGCTCCCGTTGACTAGCAGACGAGCTTACATAAATGTGTGTCATGTAAGAGCCTCCAAACATTAACCTAACATGCACTTTAAAGGTTGGAAAACTCAACATGGATTATTGTACACGGTAATTTCCTTTGGATCTGTCTCAGGCTTTCTGTCAAACAGGTTTGTAGGTCAGTCAGCACATTATGTGTACTGGTGTGGGAAAGACATGGGGACAACAATGATGTTGGTTTCGGTTAATGTTGCATTCGATCGCCCAACACTGATTAAACGTCTTGTTTTATTTTGGCATTGCTGAAGTTTAGTGCTTCATTTTGATCAGGTTACTGGTGCAGCTCATGAATATGAAACTGATATTTTGTTCCCAATCAACTGATTGGGCAGATCAGAATAGTTGATCAATTCTAAAACTGAAGGGATGAAGGGATTGAAATTACGGATTTACGGATGATGATACTGTTCTTCTAATGTACTTGTACTCATAAAACTACTAAGATACAACGCATGGAGCCTAATAACCAGCTGCAACAGCATGAAGCTAGACAGTCTAGTGAGGTTAGCAACAACTAGTTGATCCGAAGCAGGAACAATTAAGGTGGACTGAACTTTAAGGTGGACCAGCACCACTCTCCTTTAAGTGACAAGCTGCTCCTCTGAGTCTTACTTAGCTTTTTACATTTTTAATATTTATTTTAATTAAATGGTTAATTATAACAATTCAATAACATTTTATTTATAGTGTCAGATCAGAACAAAAATGATCTTGGGACACTTTACACATTGAGCAGGACTAGAACACGCTCATGATTTTCAGTCAATAACTATTAATATCCCTACACCAAACAAAATAAAATAGGTTTTAATTGTTAGAACTGTAATGGTATTATTAAGTACTCATATCCGTACTCGGCATCAGCAAGTACTGAAATGTAAGAACTTGTACTGGAAATACTACTGGAAAATAGTGGTCAGGTTAGTGGCCGACGCCGTCGGTCCACGCTCTCCTATCATCGTGCAGAGAAGTTCGGCCTATGCAAATGACTCCCTTCGTTACGTAACGAAAGGAGCTGAATCTGAACAGCCTGTAGGAGCGCCGTTGTACCAGTGGGGGGGCTGCAGACCATGCAGGAGTCGTATGTTTTCCTCATCCTGGGAGTTGACAGGCTCAGGGAGGACCAGTTTATAGGTGTAGAGACCAGAGAAAACCTGTTATTCAGAATATGGTACCTTAACTTCACTGGGACTTTAAGTTCCCTCCATGTTCGACAGTAAACACCAGCTCTATGTAGTGCTGCTAGCTGACATGTCTGAGGAAGGAAACCTCAAACCTCTGAGAAGGATGGAAAAACAACAGGCCAACCTCAGGCCTTTTAGTGTGTGTGTATTGATTACAGTAGAGCTGTGCTTTAATAAAAGAGCCATTCATCCATGTGGTTCAAAGGTAAAGATGGCATTGCAGCACTAAGAAACATTTGGTCACTGACTGATGTATGCAGATAAGATTTAAGGACATCTGATGATACAAAAATGGCCAATGAATTAAAATCTTTCTATATGAGATTGGAGGCGCATGACTCCTCAGCAGAGTGCAGTAAGGAGGTGGACTGCTTCCCGCCCACCGACTGCATCACGGGCAGACTGCTGATCGTGCTGTTCAACACCTATTTAAACAGGTTTCTGTAGAAAAAAAAAGGCTACAAGGCCAGACGGGATATCACCCTTAATACTAAAAACCTTTGCTGAGGAGCTTCCCCTGGCCTGGTGCCCGGTCTTTCAGCAGTCCCTTCACACGCACACGGTCCCTCTCCTATGGAAGCGCTCCATGTTTATTCCAGTGTTTCCAAAGAACCACAACCCATAGAACACAACGACTTCAGGCCCGTGGCATTAACATCAGTAGTGATGAAATGTTTAGAAAAATATGTAGTAAGTAAGCTGAAGGCAGACGTGAATAGCAAATTCGACCCATTTACAAACAGGGGCGCAGCACTGAAGACGCCATCACCTCCATCATGCACTTAGTGTTAAAACATCTCGAGGATAAAGCCTCTTATCATTATCATCATTGAGCCCCACTCATTAATACAGAAACTTAGAGAGCTCAATGTCAATCCCTCAGTGGTAAAATGGTTTCACTCATTTTTAACAAACCGGACACAGCAAGTGAAAGTCAATAGCAGTCTTTCTCAGTCTGTGCAGATAAGTACAGGTGCACCACAAGGCTGTTAGCTCACCTGTTCTTTTTACCTTATACACTAATGGTGTTCATCCAAACACCCACACAATTAGATTTTTAAATACTCCGACGGCTCCTCTCAAGCCTACTCAATAGATCAGATGAGCTGAGTAGCTATCACTCAGAAGTGAAGCGGTTTATTGAGTGGTGTGACGTCAATCATCTGATTTTAAGTGTGAAAAAGATGAAGGAAATCATTTTTTATCCCAAGAATGTTGGCAGTCATTCACCAGTCATCATACATAACCAGGCAATCACACAAGTACAGTCCTACAAATACCTTAGGGTTCACATTGACAGCACTTTAACACGTTGATTGGATATGCTCCCAACTGCAACAGCATGTGTACCGTCTGTGCAAACTACACCTATATGGTGTGGAGCAGAGGATCATGCTCATGTTTTACCAGGCTGGCCTAAAGAGCATCCTCAGATACAGCATGACGGCCTGGTTTGGCAATCTCTCTGTGGCTTTAAAAGCAAAACTAGCACACTAAGTACAAACAAGGGGTGGGAACCTCTTGGCACCTCACGATTCAATCCGATTACGATTCAGAGGTCAACGATTCGATTATAAACCGATTCTCGATGCAACAATTTTTTTGTGTACATTTCCATGCATGATTTAAAAAGAATGAAATATGACTTTGCTACTCAGAGTTTGCTAGTCACTTCCTACTTTTGTGATGATCATAAAAGAAAACCAAGGTTAATTACCTTCTGTAATATTTTATTAAAGAAAAGGCTTTTCTTTGTCACAAGTAGATATGACTCCCTATGAACACAAAGTTCTGTTACAGGTGATGACCATATCCCTGAGAGAAAACAGTATACTGTAGCCGATATACAAATATTCCAATGCAATAATCAATGCAGCTGCATTTCAACACATCACAGCGTAGCCGTCTGTGGGATAGTATCTTACTCTCATACAGAGACCGAACACACTAGGAGTAAAACCAGAGACTGTCTGTAGGACAAACAACAAGGTTGATGCCGTATTTATGCCGAGACGACGTTACGTTCAGTGTTTACGTAGCCGCTACCGTGTTAGCCTAGCTTAGCTCTGAGTGAGCCGAACGCCAAAACAAGCATTTTTAAAGTTATTTTCGTAACGTCTTAACGGACAGACTTAACAAACCATGACTTTGGACTGTTTACTTATCGTCGTTACTTCGGTATACCGAGTATACTCTTAATCTCTTTAAATGGTGAATAAATCACAACGTGGTTTTTGATAGCGACCGCTGCTGTGAATGCAGCTCTATGAGATTCACCGATGCCCCTCCGGGTAAAAGTATAAACTCAGACAGGACGCCATTTAGTTTCCTGGTGTATCTGGGACTTCACAACATGAATAAAGCAGTAATAGTGTTTTTTTCAGCCATGAATGATGAAACATTATCGGTGTAAATGTTCTCTGTCAGCCGTGTCTCCATTATGTGTAACGCCACAGACTGTTCAGGCGCTGCATTACCAAGTACCGCCTTTTGCATTCCATAAACAATACGAAATAAAAATAATACATTTTTGACATTTGTGAATCGATTCAGAATCGTCCGCGTCCACATAGTGATGCATCTAAGAATCAATTTTTTCTCTCACCCCTACTACAAACTGCAATGAAAAGAGTCGGACAGAAACAATACAGAAACAATCAATCCATCTTCGATCAGTGTGTGTCAAAACAGATCGACAGAATACTCTTTGACCCCTCACATGTCCTGTTTTCACAGTATGAGTTGCTACCATCAGGTAGACGATACAGGGTTCCTCAGTGTAGACTGAACGGATTCAAAAACTCTTTTGTCCCCATCTCAATTAATGTTCTTAATAAGCAACGCAAATAGGCATCAACTCGGGCTGTACCAAATGGTCCTCATTTATATAGAGCTTTTATCCAAAGCAATTAGGGTGAGGTGTCTTGCTCAGGGACACCAGGCACTCAGCTAGGAGGAGCCGGGGATCGAACCGGCAATCTTGCGGTTGCCAGCCAACCCGCTCTACCTCCTGAGCTGAACCTCCCCACCACACATATATTTTATGTATCATTTTTATTGTTTATGTTAACTTATGCACTTACATTTTTATCTGCCATACTGAATCTATCCATGTATTCTGTATTTGGAATGGAGCTCCATGGGCAGTCGACATCCTGTCAATGGGCCCCACTGTGTTGTGTTTTCAATGTCTTCTATTTATTATGTATTATGTTCTATGTCATGTCCTTGTCGATGAATGTCTGTGCAACACTTTGATGAGTCCAAGACAAATTTCCCCATGGGGACATTAAAGTATATTCTATTATATAACAGTACTGAGGCAGCCAGCTGAACCATGCAGCTCTACATGACTCCATTATTCTCCCATATGTTTGAACAGATATGAACTGAGAAACAACTGTTACACTTTTGCTTTCCATAAAGACATTTGCACTAGACATTGATGCATAACTTGTCACCAGACTGGAGGAAATTAAGTGTCTGGCGCTCAAACTGTTTGGATAGATGGATGGATGGATGGATGGATGGATATCATGCAATAACATAAAAATGATCAAAGTGTGAGAAACAGTGCTAAGGCAGGTCTAACTTACCGTCTCCAGCTGGTCCATGAGTTTGACCAGGAACTTTCGGCACTCTGGTGTCTTGCTGTCGAGCTTCATGCTGGTCTGCATGGCGTAGAGTCGACCTGCAGCAGAGGACAGGAGGGGAAGAGTTCAATTAAACTTCTTTTTACAGCTCTGGAACCAGTCCAACCCTCTGCAGGGGAAAACTCATTACACAAAGTCGGAATGAATTCTTCAGGAAAAAGCTGCAACCCAACCAAGCATGTTTTCTTCTGCTCTGCAACAGATCAAAGACACAGCAGACCAGGAGGAAGGTCAAAGAGGTTTCCACCAGAGACATCAGATCGTACACAGCAGAACTCCAGCTCCCTCAGTACCTCATTTGTCAATAAGCTCTGTGGTGAGATTCTTCCCTACACATGATGTAACTCTTTAAATTTGACAGCTACGGATGAGCTGAGCAGCAGAAGGAGACGGGACTGGTCCGATACATCTAAGCATCCCTGGGTTTTCATAACAGAGTGAAGACAGATAACTGCTTCAAGCCAAGTGAACCACTACTCGTCTGATATTTCATTTGTTTCTAGTTAAACATCTGTTTTAATTGAAGGTCTGAAGGAAAAAAAGGGAACACAAACAGCTTTATTATTAGATAAAAATACATCTCTTGTCATGATCTTTTATTACGCCTTTAAATTTGGTTATGATTAAAGTCAGCGAGAGTCGTGTGTGTGTGTTTTGCAATTAAATTTCATGTGATTTCACATTTCCATGCTTGTATTTCTCTCTGAATTTGCTGTCGGAGCTTTAGAGGAGCACTTGAACGCAGCATGTGTTCACTGCCAGTGAATATCCAACGTCCTGGCAGCAGAACGGCTGAGCAGGTAACACCGTCAGTTAAAACAGTTTCTCTCATTGATGCCGACAACAAGGCGATTCTACCGGTGCAGAAAACACAAGAACACAACAAGTGCAGTGGGACGCTACACTTTCAGCACTAACGTAATTCCAGACTTGTATAAAACAACAGAAAGACGTGGAACTAAGTCTAGCACTGACCCGGATAGTTGGAGCTCTAACAGAGAGTTATCTCACTGTGACGTCTGCTATATGTGGAGATGAAGAGCAGTACTCCAAACCATCCCCTGTATGAACGTCATATATAGATTACTGAAGTACAGGTATTTGTATTTAAAACGGTGACTTTATGTTCACAGGTATTTCAAATTTGCGAAGAAACACTTTTGCATTTTTTATGTATTAATTTATTTTATTATGCAATACACTTGAATGTTTGAATTTTTTTTCTCGTTGCGAACAAAATGTGTACCGAAACAGAACCAAAACCGTAACCCAAGAACCGAGATACGTATTGAACCGTGGGCTAACTGTATTGTTGTATTCCTACTACATATATACACTGTACATACATACGTATGTGCAGGTGTGTGTCTGTATTTGTGATAGCACAGTGAACAGAAATTATCAGTTGGTTAAAAAAAAAAGATCAATTAAGAAAATGCATCAAACTATTTGGCTGGTGGAAGGCACGTATCAAGGAAAAACAATTATTCTCTGGAAAGTTTGGAATTGAAGATTTCGAATTGTACTGATGGAATCAGTTTCAAGCAACAGGTGCAGCGAGAAAAACTCATTACTAACTTTAATTATTTTAAGTTTAATTGATTATTATTTACTAAATTATTTCCACACCCTGGTTTGTCGTGAGGTGGAGTGTGTTACTTGGAGACCGTTGTCTACAGTGCCGACGGTAATCCCTCCGTTTCCTCCTAATGTTTATTGTCAGTGTCGCTGTCCTGCACAGCATCAGCAGAACAATGGCCCATTTCACTGCAGGGCATGATGGTGGTGACTCTGCACCACTCACTGTTTCCTAAAAAGCAGCAGTGTGACACACATGTGCTCATGTGGAAGCTACAGTTAACCAGTAGCAGATACTGGAGCAGCCAGTGAGCCAGGCCGCCAGTTAGCCAGTCATCAAGTGACAAAGACACCCTCTGTGCTGTGACACCCATACAACATTTAATTTGGCTGTCCACTGAAAATGAACCGCAACACAGGAGGCTTTGACGGCAGGGAGGATGTAAGGCCACAGAAAGTGAAAAACTACAACTAAGTCAAGACGGGCACACATCCACAGTGTTCCCTTCAAAGCCGGAGCCCTCTGGTGGTCAGTACAGGTACTGTGTGTTTGTTTTCACTGCAAATAGTGAGGCTTTCTCACTCAAATTGGCAGGACAATCGTGGCATAACGTGTTCATATAATCCCATGCCTAAGTAATTGTGCTTCAGCAGGAAAACATGCGATAATCGATAATCATCAGAATATGCTTAAAAGTCTTAAAATGGCAGCAAGACTTAGGAATCTCTTTAGATTTTGTGAAGAAACAAATATTTGTAGTTCATCACAGTTAGAACATGGCCTTTATGTGAAAATAATGAAGGATAAAAAAAAAAGTAATGTAATAATCTGATGATGTCCTATCCCTATTCTGAAATGCATTTTGTAAATCCATCCATCCATCCATCTTCTTTTGCTTGGACAGACAGGTAACCAGTCTATCACAGGGCTGACATGTAGAGACAGACAGTTAACCAGTCTATCACAGGGCTGACATGTAGAGACAGACAGGTAACCAGTCTATCACAGGGCTGACATGTAGAGACAGACAGTTAACCAGTCTATCACAGGGCTGACATGTAGAGACAGACAGGTAACCAGTCTATCACAGGGCTGACATGTAGAGACAGACAGGTAACCAGTCTATCACAGGGCTGACATGTAGAGACAGACAGGTAACCAGTATATCACAGGGCTGACATGTAGAGACAGACAGGTAACCAGTCTATCACAGGGCTGACATGTAGAGACAGACAGGTAACCAGTCTAACACAGGGCTGACATGTAGAGACAGACAGGTAACCAGTCTATCACAGGGCTGACATGTAGAGACAGACAGGTAACCAGTCTAACACAGGGCTGACATGTAGAGACAGACAGGTAACCAGTCTATCACAGGGCTGACATGTAGAGACAGACAGGTAACCAGTCTATGAGTGCTTTTGCTCATTAAACACTAGGGTTGGGCGGTATGACGGTATTATACCGTGTGACGGTATAAAAGTGTCTACCGGTAGAGATTTTGCAATATCGTTTATACCGGAGAAAGCGCAGATGTCTGCGGCATCGCTCTGAGTCACTGTTATTACACCGCCTCGACACACGGGGCACTGCAGGCATTGCAGACTGCTTGCGTGGTTGCCTGAGCACGACGAAGAAGAAACAGCTTTACCTGAGTAATAACAATCATGGCGGAGGCGGAGAGTGAACGTCACGAGGAAACGGAGGCAGCGCGACCCACCCATGACGAAGAGGAGGAACTCGTTCCGAAAAAGGGCGCTACGTCTGTTGTGTGGAACTTTTTCGGATTTAGAAAATACGACAACGAACAAAAAGCGATACTCTGCAAAGAGTGTCGCGCGACTGTTGCTGCTGGAGGTGGAAACACCAGTAACCTCTTCCACCACTTAAAGTTAAAACATGCGAAGCAGTATTATGAGTCTTTTGCCAAAGGCACCCCTTATGACAATAAATCACATCGATGGAGGGAGATAACGGAGGCCATCACGACGCACACTTTTTCTCATTTGTTATTTTTATTTCTTATTAAGATGGATGTGTTTACATTTGCACACACACTATAGCTTAAGTTAAAGCTGGAGTTCAAATGTTTACCAACATTTGCACAGTCTTTGTGGCTTCTTATTATATTATTATACTTTCTTTAAAATAATGTTATGCTGCTGTGAGAAAATTAAAATAAAAGAGGAAAATGATCAAATGCAACAGTACACAGCAAAATCAAAAGTGTTAAATTTCCAGTGTTGGTGTTGTATGTTAAAAATACAGTGTTAATTCAACACTTGCTTAGTTTAATTCAACTATTTGAGAGTTAATTCCTCAAAAGAGTTGGTGTTAATCCAGGGAGTTAAATCCAAACAACACTGTTAAGTGTTCATTTTAAAATCAACACTTAAACAGTGTTACTCCCAGAATTCCAACGGACCTGTGACGTGTTTCCGCCATTCGAGTCGGCATTATTAAGTAGCCCGACTTCATTTACCAACGCGAGTCGGGCAGTCGGTGCGGTGTGCACCCGCCTTAAAGAGCGGGACGACTCGGAGTCAGACTCGAGGCTCGAGCGGGTCGCCAGAGGACGACTTTCTTTTCACCTCCAGACTCCACGGAGTATCTTTCTGTAAGTAAATGAAAGGCGTCATGCCCATTTAATAATACTTTGTAAGCAGTAGTATTTAAATGTTATATGTGTCGAATGTCCTGTCTAACGTTATAGCTCTAACAAGGTAGGCTTAAGGCGGGTCCACACCGCACCGACTGCCCGACTCGCGTCGGTAAATGAAGTCGTGCTACTTAATATGGCCGACTCGAATGGCGGATTACACATTTGAATCGGCTGAAATGAACGCCGACGTGGGCCGATTCGAGCGACCACACCAAGTAGACTCATGTCACGGACGCCGACTCTCTCAAAGACGCCGATTTTCGGTCCGGTGTGGACCCGCCTTAAGTCCCATGTTAAGGTTAGCATGGCGGCTGTTTTATATTTTTTTCAAGGGTGCATTAATGTTCCTTTTGCACATCAGTGTTGATGAATGTACACAATTTGCTTAGCGTAAGTATAGGCTACACGTTCGGATAACACGGTATATAACTACACATTTCTTGTGAGAGGAAAAAGCTAAGTTAGCTAAAATGACGTAGCGTTAGCACGCGCACGAGGCTAACTGATTTCTGTCGGGAAAAATCTGTCGTTCCGTGCGCGTACGGTAATTAATTAGCTATGGTCTCGTCTCGATGAAAATGCCAGGCGATAGAGTAATTTAGAGAGCCGGGGCTGGGCCTGGGGGTTGAGCTCCTGCCTGCCCAAAGACTGCTGCTAATGCTAAAAGTCAGACTAGCTTTGTGAGTCGGGCAAGTTAAGTTAACATGTTGCTGCTGTAAGTTAGGCTTCCTGGAGAAACAGACTAGAGCATGACATTTTTCGGGAATTCCCGCGGGTCACGTGATTCCCGCGGGATGGGAGTCAAAGTTTTATTAATCCCGTGATTGGGACGGGATGGGAATAAAAATCAACGGGAGCGGGCCGGAGCGTGAACGCCATTAATAGATGATGATTTTCAGCCGTGTTAAACCACCAAAAGGACAGACACGTCCATTTTTGTAGTCATCTTTCAGTGCTTTAGCAAGTCAAAAGAACTACACATCCAACAGTGCTTTGACTTCCGGCCGGGCCGGCCACTACCGGAAGTTAAATGCGCGGAGGGAGGTAGAGGCGATGAAGCCGGGAAGCGAGAGCTACACACTAAAGTCCGACACAATGATCCGTCGGTGAGATTAACTGACTTTATTGGGAAGTCGCAGTTGGAGGGGAGAATTTTGACTTTTTTTTTTCTTAAAACACTACTCAAACTGATTATTCGATTATCAAAATAGTTGATGATTAATTTAATAATTGATTATTGTTAGATTAATTGTTGCAGCTCTAATGATGGTGATTGCTAATTTGCTTTATCTTTTAGATGGTGAGAGATGCTCTAAAGGCTAAACCGGGTGGACAGATTATTTTGGATGAATATGATAAAATGAAAACATTGATGGATAGCACAAGGAGACAGTTGGTGAACCTTCTTGTGGCTGACATGGTTGAAATTCATGGGTAAGACTTCATTGTTCATTTTTATACTTCACTCAATGCAATTTTTTAACAGAACACTTATTTTAGGACATTGCGTAATGCATATTAGTAAAGCAACTTATTATTTATTTTCTCCTATGAAAGAGATAAATACTAAATGGCTAAAACATGATACAAAAACTAAGTGTTTGAGAGAGACTAAAACTCAGTGAAGCTACAACAGTAAAACTTGTAAGCACTGAAGGAATTGTAGTAATGTCATGTTGATCTTTCAGGAGGAGCCCGCCTGTGTCTGTGCGAAGTAAATATGCTTTGGGCATCATCTCTCTATTTCCCAGCCTCAGAGATCCATACTCAGACAATGGATATGTAAGTTTATAAATGAATAGCTTGTATAGCAATTTATGGAGGTGTAATATGGTCTGAACTTACTCTACAATTTAATGTTTTTAATATTACAGGAACACTTCTATGACCCACAGAGTGGATCCCGGGTACTTGGCCTGGAGGATAAAGACTGTTCAGCGCAACACTGCAGCTCAGTCCCGGAGATCTTCCACCAGCACACCCTACCAGGATAGTCCAAAGAGAAAGAGGGAGGTTCTCAGCATGGATAAGCAGCTGCTTGGTGAGCAGTGTCATGAAGCAATATCCTTTTTGAAACATTCAACTGATGAATCGGCAATCAAAGAGAAGATGAGGGCTACTTTTCAGTACCGCCAAACACTTGTTCAAGATCAGCAGTGCCCTTCGACAGTTTTGGATGTCTTCCCACGATTCCTCGACATCACTGGCTTGGTAAGAAAGACAACGTTGAGTTCAACATTTGGTGTCAAAAAGACATGCTTGCTCAATACATTGCATTTTTTCCACACCTCTGACAACTATGCAGTTGACATAATGCACAACTTACTTGAAGGTGTTGTACAGTACGAACTCAAACTAATCTTTCAATACCTTGTCAACCATAAGTATCTGTCTTTGGAATCATTGTCACAGAGGATCCAAAGTTTCAACTATGGTTATATTGAGAGAAAAAATAGGCCAAGCGGGTTGAAAATGGATGATGCTAGCAAGGACCTTGGTCTAAATGCAATACAGTAGTGGTGTCTTGTGAGAAATGCTCCTCTTATTTTTGGTGATGTATTGGAAAGAAATAACTGTTACTGGAATCTGCTCCTCCTCTTGATTCAGATTGTGAATATTGTTTTTTCACCTATTGTAACTAACGGTATGACATACTTTTTGAAGCACTTGATTAAGGACCACCACAAGCTATTTAAATCTTTGTTTTCAGAGAAAAGATTGATTCCAAAGCATCATTTATGCTACATTACCCGCGTTGCATTAGAAAAATAGGTCCACTCCATGTATGGTGTATGCGGTTTGAAGCGAAACATAATTTTTTTAAAAGATCAGTGAAAAATTTCAAAAATATCACAAAAGCATTGATGAAACAACACCAGAGACAGCTAGCTTACCACTGGGAGAATTTTGATTTTCAGAGATTTGAGTTTGGTCCAGTGAAAAAAGAAACTATTGATAGCTTGGAAGGAGGTGATGTTTTAAGTTCTGTATTTAATGTAAATGCATACTGTGAAGTGTCAACCACTAATTGGGTGAAGAACTATGGAACAGAATATCAGATTGGTATGTTTGTTTGCACTGGAACAAATATGGAAGATCCTGTTTTCAGAAAGATCACAAACATTCTTGTACATAATGAGCAAGCATTTATTTTGACATGCAGAGTGGACACTCTTTATTTTGATGATCATTTCAATGCATACTGTATCAGTGAGAGCGCAGATTCATTTTCTGTTTTTCCAGTTAAGGAGTTGATTTATTACAGACCCTATGACAAACAGTTTTCTAATGAGATGTGTGAAATATTATATTGTGCCACATTGTCATATCGTGTGACCTGTGTTGGTCATTGTTGGTTGTTGCAAAGCCAGTGCTGTTTTTATGTGGTGAGCTTGTTTGAAATAAATACAGATTCAAACTGCAACTTGTGTGGTTTTCTTTGTAAATTATATTAGTAGTAGTAGTAGTAGTAGTAGTAGATTTAACACTATCCATAGTGTTAATATAGTTTTAACACTATCAATAGTGTTAATATAATCTGAATCTTATCAGTGTTAAAACAACACAATGATAGTGTTAATTTTTGACACTACACACTAGTGTTAGGAAAATTCAACACTGGTGAGTGTTAAATTTCAACTATTGAGAGTGTTGTTTCAACTCTGTCATGTTTAACACTATCAAAAGTGTTATTTTAACTCGATCTAGTGTGGACCAATATAGACACTTTTAAAGTGTTGAATTTAACTCCCTAGGAGTTGAATTAACACTTCTGAATTTGCTGTGTATGGTTATTTTTAAGCCATTAATTGAATTTACAGGGGGGGAAACCATACCGTGATATATACCGTTACCGTGATATGAAATTATTCATACCGTGATATGAGATTTTGCTCATACCGCCCAACCCTATTAAACACTGCTCTACGGTGCCTCTAGTGGCCACTTCAGTTTCTTATTTTGAAATGAATGCTTGCTCATTATCTAGCAGGTAACTTCCTGTGGTAAGCAGGCAATGTTTCAACTGGCCCTCTTGTTATTCACGTCCTTTACTGGAGGAAAACAGCTCTCAAGTGGCCACAATGAGCTTTCAGGCTGTAATTTGCCGAGATTAGACACTGTTTGCTGGTGCTTTCCACTCGGCTGCATCTTTTCTCCACACATTATTAAAAGACAAAATCAACTTTTTACTGCCAGTGTTTTTGCTACTTCCTATTCTACTTCATATCATCCATCAGTGTAAAACAAGAAGCTTCAGATGAAGGACTCCTGCTGCTGCCAAAGCAAACAGAGAAGGAAAGTAAAGGAAGGATATGAAAGCCAGAACCTTTTACGATGAAGGTGTTAAATGAAACATTTGGCTGAAGGCTTATTAAGGTGTCACAACACATACATGTCCCCTCCTGTCAAAACAGCCATTCTCAACAACAGGACAGAAACAAGACAGACAAAGGCAACTGGAAAGCACTATTTGCACTCCAGTCTTTCCAATGTATTCACACATCGGTCACAGCATGTCTCAATCTACACCTCTGATTCTCTATTAATAACCTGTAAACCCTCAGCCCTCAGTAAATTAATTAATTAATTTAATAATAATTAATTAAAATTAATCGGGAATAGCTCCTCAAAGACGAAGCATATGCATAAATATCCTCTCATTGGAAGGGTAAATACGAATATGAATCCATTATAAGTAGGCATGGGACTATATGAGAATTTCATGTCACGATTATCCCTGCCAAAATAATTATCACATACCCATAATCATCATTATATGCTTAAAACTCTAAAAATGGTTTACGAACTATGAAAGCTGAAAATCTCACGTTATAGCATTCATATGTTTTATGAATTGACAATCAGGACATGGTGATATTTCTTAACCAGGTCATGGGTTGCCCTAGGGACCAGGGACCAGTTTTCAGGAGAACTTCACCTTGAGATGGAAATACAAATGCACCAAAGAGACAACTAGTTTCTTAACTTATCTTGTCCCACAGAGGTTTATAAAGGCATGATCATAACTGAGCATGTCAGACCTGATGGACACTGATTACTGCATGAATGGAGAGCATGCACCATGAAAGCTGTCTGCAGAGGCTGTCACAACCATCGCTGAAAATAATTCCATCCATTTCTCAGCATTAAGGCACTGATGATGCATAGTACTGCTGCAGTGCCGCATGCAGTGACTGTATTTAAAAGGTATCCTGTGTTCAAACTATAGACTGTAGAGAAGAGGTGGACATAGTCATGGTGACATCAGCCATTGGTTTGTGGACTACAGCTTTGAAGCCTCAATTTCAGCATTGTGGCCTTCGCCATCTTGGCATTTTTGCAACCAGTAAAGGCCAAGGTCAACTTGACATCTAAGTGTTAAAGTAATTTTAGTAGCCAACTGCATTGGTAGCGACCTGTCAAGGTAACCCCGCCCCCTAAAGCATCCCCTGCTTTCTGGTGTGTTGGACTATAAATGGACCATAATGTACTAAATGAACATCATGCTGGATTGAAGAAGACTTGAACTAGAGATTGAGACCATAAACTCATGTTTACGATGTTTACTGAGATAATACATCAAGAGAGAAGTAGGACCATTTTCTCATAGACTTCTATACAACCCAGTAGATAGAATGCAAGTTTAAGGCACTTCAGTCTCAGCTTCACTTTTCAGAACTAGAGGTTGCTGCTTGGTCCAGACTGGAGAGTGGAGACAGTGTTATTACTCATGGCAGAGTAAACACCTCTTTAAGTGGGGAGTGGATCTGTTTAGATGCTAACTCCGAGTGACATCCAGTGTGGTGCTGGAAGGAAGTATGTCTAGCAGAGAAGAATTGACACCAGTATAAAGTGTGCTGGCAGAGTGCCCCGGCCTCCACGCAGTTTTGACGTTGGTCACAAAGAATCTGTGCCAATCTGAATGTGTGCCAATACAGCCTCGCTGTCACATAGAAATGACAAGGAGGTTATTATGGAGTAGAGCTGCGTCGCTGTGTGAGAGGACCTAACTCACTGTCAGGGACACTCAGCTATAAAACACACAAGTGCTTCATTGCACCACAAAATGTCACTGTAACTATCTTCACAAGCCATGTAGAGTAAAACACCGAACCTGCTGGTGATATGATTCAACCAAATACATGCAGCTCTTAGCTGGTTCAACATGGCGACCTCGACAGTTCCTGTTGTGCTCTTTGCTTTCAAACTACTTTGATGACTCTGGTATTTGATTAAATGAACCTTCGGAGCTCTAAGTCGTCCATCGGTTGGAACTCTTTATTTAAAATATTATTAGTGAACATCCTTTTTAGTGCAAAACAATCAAATAATAGAAATGAAATTATCAAAAATGATAAGCTCCTCCTTCATACATAACGGATGAATGAATAAAAATGCATTTGTGCATCCTGTATTTTTTTCACTTCTCTACCAGGATAGTGAGCTAGACAACTTTTTCAAGTCACTCGTGACGATATTTACAATTACCTTGACAATGAAAACCTTTTTTTTCTGCAATAAAATCTTATACCGTCCGATCCCAACTCACCAATATATGGTCAAGTCACTTTTTCCTAATATGGGGCAGCCTTAATGTGACTGTAATGTGTATTTAATGTGAAATGTTAGCTTGTCACTCAAATGAAGCAGCAGAGGCAGCCACATCAGTTTTTTATTCATTTGAATCTGTGCTTCAGATTTACTGACCACTGCGTTAAGAATCGATGGATGAAGAAAGACCCTATGGTTTTTCAATACTGCTGATTATGAGATTACTATGCTGTGATTTCTCATCTCAGAGAAGTGTGTGTGTGAGACGGAGGTAGAGTACCAGCGTTCAGCCTCCACAGCACATTTATAACGTCAACCATCCAATCAGAGTGAAACAGCAGCTGTAACGCAGCCAAGCATCGTCAGACAGGGAGCTGCTGCTGAATTATATGGCTTCATTACAACTAAACTAATCACGGCTTGCATTCAGCTCGCTATTGACCCTGTTCTGGGGTGGAGGTAAGGTAAAATATTTGTTTGCATTAGTAGGCTGATTTAGACAGAGCTGCTGACGAAGGGCTGAAGACAGTGATGGGTGAAATGCATCAACGCAGACAAAAGGGATGGAAGAGCACATCATTCAGCCTGGGAGATGAGCGCTATTTGTGCATGTAGGACGGTGGATGTGGAACTGAGTCGAAATATGGCACATCTATGTGTCTCTTTGGCTCAGAGGGAGAACAGATATCAGACTTTGCCCCCTCCCAACTTTTCCCAATACCAACACGAAGAAGCAGAGGTTTGCTGCCTGATTGGGAGGAATTTGATATGATGGTTAAAAAGTTTATCTCATAACCTTCTCTCTGCTAAATTTCCATATTGACTGATGGATGGATGCCATGATATTATTGGTTAAAATTGGTCCACACAAGCTGATGCAGGAAGAAAAAATATTGGATTTTGAGTTAAAATTACAAATACACAATACTTTTTGTAAATAGGTGAACAATACGACCTTGGTTATGACATCAAAGGGTTAAGAAGGCATTTTAAATTCCAGCTCAACTTAAATATATGACAGAACATTGCACCATCAGATTTCCTATCCAAACTCCTCTGCATGGCCAGGACTGTGACCAACAGTTCAGCCAATTAGTGCTGGTTTTAGAGGTTGTGTTGGGAAAAGTTTGAGAACATGATCATCAGAATTGGCTTCATTTGGCAAGTTATGCGCACACATATAAGGAATATGACTCAGTTTTGCATCTCTCACAGTGTACTTGCACAGAAATAGAAGTAAAAGATACTTGGAAAGGATAGGCCTACTTTTAATATTAAAATAAAAAAAGACAAAAAGTTGATAAGTCAAACTGTAAGCTGTTAACTGAACAAATAGTGCAAATATATAAATACTGAGGGTAAGCATTGGATGATGATATTTGAACTTGTGAATTGTGAATTTAAACATTTTGAAATTATAATCTGTAATGGCAGCAGTGTATGTTTTGGTCTTCAAGGGTTATTGGGTTAGTCAGAGATAGAGGCTGTAAAAACCAGCACCCACCATGCAGGCCATCACGTTAACGCTCCACAAATGTTTGTAGGTGAGGGGCGTGAGTTCAGCCCTCATGATAACGAGACGTCTCCCTCTCTCACAGAGGCCCAGACACATGGTGCTGCTGACCTCCAGTGGTCTGGCTGGATCACTGGTCCACTTCAGCATGCGGCAAACACTGAGGTCGCATGCCGAACACAACAAATCCACCCCCAGCTCTGCACACTGACCTGCTCTGAAGTCACCTCTGAAAAACGTCTTCACAAGAAAAAAAGATGCCCATCTGCAGGTAAAAAGACTTAATCCAAGTCAATTTCTTCACTTTCCCAGCAGCCCCGTCACTCACTTCTATCGCACTACATCGGAGATCAATGAGAAGGAGCTTGTTCTTGCTGTGTGATAAAGTTAAGCCCCTTATCTGTTGCGAACAGAGCCAACACAGTGTTCACTATATGAACAGCCTCTCCCATTAAATCAGCCCGACTCCCTGGTCCCCGGTTTTGATTTAATCCACATAGAACCCCATCTGAGGGAAAGAAGACATTATAGTAGCAGCCACACAGTTTGACTGACAGACACAACATTTACTCCATGCTCCAAATACTTTCCATTTAAGCTCTTAAAATGGCACTTAAACATAATGACTTTACATTATTGTTAATTGTTGATTAATGAATAATTGTTTTGGCACAGACACACATGTACTGATCCCACCATTTCTCTTTAGAAATGAATACCAAATCTCTGACGATTAGCTGATACAAACAAGTTCTACCTATGTTACTGTAGCAAACACACAAAGCACCAACACAAATCAATATTCATCCATCACAGTTGAGAAAGTATATAGCCTACATGAGAAGCCTCCTAACAGCATTGATTCTGTCATTCATAGTTTGGTTGGGTTCAAACTAACTGTTTTCCTGGTTAGTGCCATGGGCTGGTGTGAAAGCTGTCCATCCAAACAACCGAGAGCACTTATAAAGGCCCACAAAGCAAGCACACTAGCATTTCCTTTAACTCCACCACCAATCCACCTGTCACGCCTCCACAATCCAAATATGGTCACATCCGTGTCATTAAAATGCCGAACTTGAGGATTCGATACTTTAGTCCACAAATGGATGGGTTTATACTGTATTCAGTCGATGACATGAACAGGAAGTTCATGAGGAAGGACAATAACTCTGGATGCAACCATGAGTGAACTTTGTGGAACTAATGATTATTCTAGTGTCCATACTCAAAAGTTGATTTACCAAAAATCACATTACAGACATTTCTTTCCGAAGTCTGTGGGAAAAAAAAAAATGTTAATGTCCAATGACATGTGATGGACCCGGAAGATGTAATTCCACCACTTGGCAATGTCAGATTAGATTTTAAAGGCTGAGTTAAACTCACAACCTTTTAACTCCAGGACATTACTGTACTGTTCAGGGATTAGACACTCTACGACACCATGGCCTGAAATAACGACCAAGCTGTAAAATGTCATTTTAGCCTGGAAATATAATTTGATCTAATGTGATTGGAAAGTATCCAAAGCGTCCCATGAATTTTGCAACCACAACGCCAAGAATCTGCTCTTATTTACAGCGACCACTTCAGAAAAAAGCAAAAGCCGCCAAAGTAAGCAAACCACCTCTCACTGTGTGTTTGCGTTTAACCTTGAGGAAATGATTTGTGGAGAAAACACAAGTTGGAAAGTAAATATGCTAATCCCCACCCTGCCAGGTTGTTTTCCTTCTATATGTTGCTTTTTAGTGCTACCAGTCTGTCACATTTTATCAATACTACTGGCAAAATGTGACAAAATAAGTCCACAGAAACAGAAACGGCAGCTTGCTCAGGTGACAAATTAGTTTTAAGCATGTTATGCAAAGTCATCCTATTATTATTTATTAACTACACTACACAGGCTTATACGTTGCCAATGCCATTATTGGCAATGTGGTTGTTTTACTTCCTGTCCACTAGAGGGCGTTCCAAAAACATCACCAATAAATATGTGAATTACCAACAGCTGACAGCTTTCTAGATAAGTCATAATTAATAAAGTAAAACAATCACATTGCCGTTCTCCTGGGGACATTGTGTCCCAGTTGCCATGGCTACGCCCTCCTCGTTTCACCGTCAGCTCTACTTTCACTTTCTCACGTACTAATTTCAGCATTCAAATAGTAGATTTTTTTTGCTATTCAAATTATATTCGATTCCTGAAAGTTCATTCCAGTAGCCCTAACACACTGGTCATGATAGTCTAGTTCATCAGCAACACATGAAAACATGGTTTGAGCATGCACAGTCAGTTCACCAAAGCCACAAGAACAACTGGAGACATATTCCTGACGCACCATCTGAGAAACAAACATCCTCATTCACCTCAGGAAAAAAATGATCTTTCGAAGCATACTGTCAACACACACAGACAGCTTGGCTTGGAAAATTATGTTTCCATGCATATCCCCACTGCACACACATCACCGGTCTCATCTCGGTCAAATTCACTTCACAGCAGGCCCTCTGCCTCCCCTTCTCTCTGTCACTCTCCCCCTCAGTCATGTGTAGCCAATCAGGGATCAGTAATGAGCCATGCTGAGTCTCTGATTGGCTGTGTTTCCAAATCATGGCTGAATGAAGCTTCCCAAGGAGATCAAGGACTCATAAGTGAGCGAAGATTTAGGAAATTGATCAACTAAACCTTTGATATGATGTGAATGAAACTTAGGAAGAAATGGTATGACTGTGGGAGTTGCTGGACCTAAAGACACTCTCACAATTGGACAACAGGGATATAAATGGTGCCGTATGTGATTTCTGATAGAAAACTCAAAACAAACATGCTACTCTGAGGTTTAACTGGTTTAACTGCAAAAATGGGAGCTCAGCCACTCTTCAAATGTACTACTTTATTTCAACAAGCCACATTTTAAGTACCTACCATACTAGGTTATCATTGAGCTACACCCCTGATATTTCATGTCTGGAGGCTATTAGTAACAGATATACTCTGTAAACATTTTGAAGGCCACAGGTGAGATAGTTTTCCAGATATTGCTGTTTAAAAATGGCTTTTCAGAGCATGATGCCAAAAACCGTCTAAACTACCCTTCATTCAATGATGTTTCATGAGAAAACTATTGACAGTAGAGACCTAATATTTTGGATTTGTCCTATTAACAAGTGTCTCTTTGTACTTGAATTTTTTCAGGACATTCTGAGATGGTCAGGTGGGAAGATTTTCAGAAATTTGATGAAATGACACGGAATGACCCCACTGGCAGTTCCATAGCCCCCCTAGTACTTCAAGTTCCGTACCGGTGGAGAATGGTGGGTGGCAGAGATTGGATGGGTTACAGCCTTGAGCGATGGGTCTCTGGCAAAATCTTCTCCAGTTTGATGTCCTGACTGGGATAGGACACATGGCTGCGATGGGTGGTGGTTGAGATGTTTGAGATGCTTACCTCAATGGACTTCCACGATGGACTCCCTTGTCTTCGTTCGGCTGTCCTGACGCTCTAGTGACAAGCTCTTAAGTGCTCGATTTACCTCATGCGCAGACTGAGGCCCCTCCCTCCAATCAAGTCTATTCACTACAGCTGAGCTGGCTGAAACTAGGTAATTACCCACTCAGTAAGATCAGCTTCACAAGAATTTAAACAGGCTATCTAAACAAGACTAAATGTTACAACTAGCTCTACTCACAGAATGCCTAAACCCAAATCTACAATTAGTTTCTGACTTACCAACAAGATGCAAAGCAGCTTCCTTCCCTTCTCCAGACAAAATGTGGTTACCCTTCACTTGTATGTTTATCTTTTAATTATAAGACATAGCTAAATTATAAAAACAGACGCTGACACACTGCATAATTTACAGTCTAAAAAGGTAAGACATAGCATATCACAAAATGTTTAAAATCACAATATGGTCGTATCGTGTGTAGGTATCATGATGACGATGATGAACAGATTTAGATTTTTATGATTTCTGCAGGTGTATATGATGGGTTTGGTGCATCAAGTACAGCCTTGTTTCCCATGAAGTAGGGCAAACGTTCTGAGATGACTTTTAAAATATATAGAGTATGCAGGCTTTAGTGCAGCAGGGGTCTGCATCTGACCTAGATGTGACAAAGGATGCTGGATGAAGCGAGATGCACATGAAGAGGTATGGAAAAGCATAAAAAATAAAACAAAAAAAGCTGTCAGATGAAAAGCATGTGTCCACTGAGCCGACCTTCTTATGTGTCTGTTTCTTCTGACAGCTCCAGGGATAGTCTCATACTGGGAAAGTAAGAATTCTTAACTTTATCAAGTTGTAGCGTAGGGCGGAAGACAGATACAAAAACGTTGATTTGGGCGCCAGACAGGAGCACAAGGCCACCTGTCATTCTTATCCATAAACAGGAAATAAGTAAATTATAAAGTATCTGTATACCAATTAAACATTTTCTGTAGGTCCCGCTAGCCTAGGCCCTGGCTACAAAAGATGAAATATAAATAAAACACTGGCCACCAAAAGATCTGGAAATGAAATGTTAATTGATACCAAAACAACAAAGAATCAAAACACTTAAATCAGTAAATAATACAGTTCATCCCGTAATAAATCAACAAATTTTGTATGGCGACATTAAATGAAATCAAAGTCCCAAAGTTCATAAACACAAATCGCATTCACTATAAAAAATGCAAAAGTGAATGGTTTTATAATTCAAATCAGTTCAGTTGTTCAGTTCACTCAGATGAGCAGGTAGAGGGTGTGTGTGTGTGTGTGTGTGTGTGTGTGTCAAGGGGGGGGTTGTGAATTCAGTTCGGTTTTCTGCACAAAAGTTCAGTTCAGTCTTTATGGATAGGTGTGTATGCATGGGTGTATGGGGTGAGGGGTTAGATGGAGTGGGGGGGTAACGATGAGAGGGTTGGCTGTGTCCAGGGGGGGGTATGGTGGAAATAATGGCTGAGGGGGGAAGAAGCCTGGAGAGCTACAGGCAGACAAACCACTTAACTGAAAGTGTCCAGATGATTGTAGCTTCCGAGCGCCGCGTTCAAAGAATCCTTCGGTTTTGCCCACACTCCGGGGTTGCTTTTAATCCTTCTGGTTGTTTTAACTTTCTTCTTTTTCCAATGATAACTTGGGGTTCTCCTCCTGTGGTGTCTCACTTCCTCCTGATTCCTCCATGCAGCCCTTTGTCTCACTCACACCACCCTTCCCCCCCAGCTCTCAGGTGTTCTTAATTTCTCTGTTGTCCCTCCCCTTACCTCTGGTCCCACTTAATCTAAAATCCTAAAAAAAATCCTCTTCTTCTGAGCTTTCCTGTAGCAGGTCCAATAGTTTTTTTCTTTCCATGTACTCCAAATCCTCTGCACTGGGGTAGAAGGGTTTAAGGTTGCAGACATGCACATTCCTTACATCCAAACCTGTGTCCTCCTGAACAACTTGGTCATTTAGGGGTCCAAGTTGTTGCACTACACGGTAGGGACCTCTCCACTTTTTTGCTAGTTTAGCTGTGAATTTCTCCTTAGCCTTAGATAGAGGAAAATTTCTCACCCATACTCTGTTTGGGTTTGAAACCAACGCTACGGCAGTTTTTGTTATAATTCCTCAATTGCCTTTTCTTTGCTTTTTAAATGTTTTCCTCCACATCTGTCTTGAGTTGTGTGAGGTGATGCACAACATCATATGCAGGCTCATCAGGGGATAAAATCCTGCCTTTCAGAACTTTATCCATCGGACTATTCAGCTTCCTGCCAATTTGTAATTCGGCGGGCGTTACACCTGTAGTTTCCTGAACAGCGGAGTTTATGGCAAATCTGAACTCAGGAAGGTACTGATCCCATTTACCATGATTGTCATCCAAATATGAGGCTATCATACTTTTTAAAGTACGATTCACTCTCTCCGTCATATTGGTCTGTGGATGATATGCTGTGGTGAGCTTGGGAATCACAGTCCACTGGGTACAGAGTTCACGAAATATAGAGGACACAAATTGAGGTCCCCGATCAGACAAGATGTAGTCAGGTATTCCCCATCTTGTAAAAATGTCTTTCCTCAGAAATCGGGCTATTGTTTTTGCTGTAGCAGTTCGCAGGGGAGTGAATTCAACCCAACGAGTGAAATAATCCACCACCACAAGCAGGTATTCATTATTTTCTGAACTTCTGGGTAAGGGTCCCATAAGGTCAATTCCAAGCATCTCATTAGGTCCCCTGACATTTGTTTGTTGCAACCTTCCAGCAGGTTTTTGATTATCAGCTTTCAGACTTTGACAAATAACACAGTTCTTGATAAAGTTCTTCACATCAGTCCACATTCCAGGCCAATATGCCACTTCATATAACCTTTTATAGGTTTTGAAGATTCCAGCATGTCCACTCAAAGGATTTTCATGATAGTTCAGGAGCATTTGTTGAACCAGACTACGGGGAATGTAGAGCCGATAGTGGAACTGATTTTCTGACTTTTCTGTTTTGTGATACACCTTATCATCCTGGATAACAAAATCATGATTCGCTTTGCTATCTCCTTCAGCGAGCTGTTTGATAATTCGCTCTATGTTATGGTCCTTATGTTGTTCTTCCCTAATGGTTTTAAGGGATATAAGATTTGTCTCATCGCTGTTTTGAGAGTACAGACAACAACCAACATTAGAGGGAATTCTTGAAAGGGCATCAGGAACACCGTTTAATTTTCCCTTCCTGTACTCCACAATAAAGTCAAAACGTTGCAACCTTAGGGACCATCTAATCAAGCGACTTGTTGTTTTTGTTGATGAAAGGACCCACTTTAAAGCAGAGTGATCGGTAATGACAGTAAATAGCTTAGGTTCAAGATAGTGCTGCCATTTTTCTAGTGCCCAGATGACTGCAAGACACTCTTTTTCGGTGACTGAATAATTCCTTTCCGCTCGGTTCAGTGTTCTGCTGGCATAAGCAAGAACTTCCTCGATTCCATCGTTCTTTCTCTGGGTAAATACAGCTCCAAGACCAGTGTCACTAGTGTCAGTATAGACTAAGAAAGGATGGTCTGGATTAGGATGACCCAGGATAGGTGGAGAAATCAAGCTTGACTTAAGTTTTTCAAAGGAAAGTTGGCATGCTTGACTCCAGATGAAAGGTTTTCCTTTCTTTTTTAGGTCGTTTAGGGGCTGAGCAACTTTTGAAAAATCTGGCACAAACTTGTGATACCAGCCTGCTAGCCCTAGGAATCTCTGAACTTCTTTGAGATTCGTCGGCACCGGATAGGACCGTATTGCCTCAACCTTGTCAGGATCAGCACTGACCCCTTTCCCAGAGACAATGTGTCCAAGGAATTTGATTTCTTCCAGACAGAACCGAGATTTCTTCAAGTTAACAGTCAGATTGGCTTTGCAGAGACGGTCGATTACAGTCCGCAAACGCTCGAAATGTTGAGTCACAGAGGATGAATACACAATTATGTCATCTAGATAAACTAGGCAGATCTCTCCTCGCAGCCCTTCCAAGACTTTCTCCATTAGTCGTTGGAAACTGGCGGGTGCATTTTTAAGTCCAAAGGGCATCACATTGAAATGATATAATCCACGATGGGTAATGAATGCGGTTTTAGCTTTGCTTTCTGGATCCATGGGTACTTGCCAGTATCCACTGTTTAAATCAATGGTAGAGAAAATGGTGGCTCCAGAAAGACTCAAGAATTTCATTGATGTTCGGGAGAGGATAGGCATCCGTTTCAGTGACCGCATTGACTTTTCGGAAATCAACACAGAATCTATGACCGCCATCTTTCTTTGGAGGTAAAACAACAGGAGATGCCCATCCTGAGTGGGAGGGTTCAATGACTCCTGAAGACAGCATCTCTCCTAGTTGTTCTTCCACAATAGTTTGCTTAACAGGTGAGAGTCTATAAGGCCTTTGTTTGATAGGCACACAGGCAGTGGTATAAATGGTGTGCTGTAAAACATCAGTTTTACCAGGCTGATTAGTACAGACCTGGGGATTAGACTCAAGGAGATTTCTTAATAGTTTCTTGTCACTGTCCTTTAAATGAGCATCCTTCACAGCAGCATCGATGTAATCTTTTACTTCCATTCGCACAGGCTCCAAAGAGAGAATGGGAGGGGGAACGGAGCTTATCAGAGATAGATTCCGGGTTGACTTGTTCTGGTTATTTTTAGTGGTTCTTTTGTCATGGTCTCTTTTCTGTATGTAGTGGGCGTTACCCGGCTGGAATGGATAAGTAACAGAGGGCATTGACTTAAAACTATACTCTTTATCAGCCACATTGATTATCATTCCAACACTGGAAATGAAGTTCAAGCCAAGAACAACACTATATGCCAGAGCTTTTGGTCCCAATACAGCTACAGGTAAGGTGGACACCTGCCCATGAAGAGCCATGGTGAGGTTTCCCCATCCAATTGGAGTAGCTGCCTCACCGTTAGCCAGATATAATGGACCTTCTGTCCATGGCTGAAGGACATCTTTGGAACCCTTCAGTTCCATCCAAAGATACTCATGAATGAGAGCATAACTGGCCCCAGTATCAACTATTGCTTTTCCATGCCATGCACTTATGGAAATAGGCACAATAAGTTGTAAGGGACTAGAGGAATCAGGTGGAGTGTTAGAAGTCTCTGAAGTTGATCCACTCATCTTCTGCATTTGCTGAGGTGGCTGTTTTCCAGATTTTCTTGATTTTACAAGTGACATAGAACCATTACCAGATAGACTTTTTGTTTTTTGTGCACGTGATAAGTGTTTAGGTATCTGTGACCTGGGAGAATTACTGAAAGGGTCTGGTGAATTATAATGTGGACAAGAACCAGGAAGATGGTTACCTCTGCATCTCCAGCACAAGACAGGTGGTCTGTTTTTTTCAACAAGTGGACCAGTGTGCATGGTTTTAGGAAAAGGATTACCAGTTTTTGCACACATCCTTGAATTGTACTTAAGCTGTTGTTCATGATCTTTTTCAAGTTGATGGCCAAGGCGCACCAGATCTTCCACAGTGTCAACGCGACCCCTGAGCTGACTAGCCAAAAAAGGTTTGATGTTTTTCAGAATCATCTTAACAATGTTAGCCTCTGTTAGAGAGGGTTTCCATCTTTTACAGAGAGCTCTATAGGAGAAAGCAAAGTCTCTGATGGTCTCATTCTCTTTCTGTTTCTTGGTTCGAACACGCTCAGCTAACTCATCCTCATAATCTTCTGCAAGAAAAGCTGCAAGGAAAACGGTTTCAAACTGACTCCAAGTTGTTACTTTAGATCTGGCAATTTCCCACCAGTCACAGGCTGTTCCCCGGAGTACAGTTCTGAAAGTGGCAAGAATATCAGCATCTGATAAAGGATGAAGAGCAAGAAAGTCATGACATGTTGACAGATAGCTGAGAGGATCAGGATCATCATTAACCCCACCATATGTAGGGAAGGTTAACTTTATATGATCACTCTTTGCAACAGCTGAGTTAGGGGTTGGAAGTGATGGTGATTTATCCCCTGAATATGGACTGGAGCCTGAATAAGGAGAAGTAGATTTGACTTCTACCATAAAAGATTCAAGTCGTCTGTCAAGCAAAGTGATTTTCTGTTCAAGGTATTGCATTTGTTCTTTCCTCTCTCTCTCTTCTTTTCCAAGATGTGTGGTCAGTTGGGTTATTGCAGAGCTACTTTGTTTAACTGTTTCAACCAGCTGGCAGATACTTTCCTGAGTAGTGGTGTGAAAACATTTCAGTTATTTTTGAACTTCTATTTGAAGTTGCTCCACCATGAAGCGGATTTCCGAAAGGAGAGAGGTTTCAGAATGCTTCAGCTCTTCTTCCACAACCATTTTAATTCCTTTCACAAGTTTATCCATTTCTGTGTCCACACTTTCCTTATGAGAGATGATTTTTGACAGAAGGATACGATGATTGTCACTGGTTTTTCCCATAAGATCTTGAAAGTGCTTAGTGGAGGATGTCTGACCTCCTCCAACACCCTCTGTCAGTTTTTTTATTGCAATACATTGCTTGATGGATCTTGTCCCAACCCTCCTGGGTTTTTACTGCTATTTGATTTAAGTCCCGTGCAGGAGTAGGGATTGCTCCTGGAAGTTCACATTGAGACTGCGAGAGTGAATATGGGGAAGAGGCTGAAAGAGTGAAAGGCCCTCCTCCTGGACTAGGCAGGGGTTGCACAGCTTCTGTTTCCCAAGCAAGGGATTGGTTCATTGAAGGGGCAGGAGATAATAGGGCATGGCCATGAGTTCCACATATCTCTATTGGGGGTGGCCGTGGTGTCTGGAAATATGTCCGTAAATGTGCACTAAATGCATCGTCTGTACCATAAGTACTTACAGGTGTCTGCACATCAGGGGCTTCTATGTAAAGTGCAATTAAGGGTGACTGAGATACGAACTGTTGATTTGCCATGATGTGGTAAGCAGACAATGAATGACTTTTTCAAGAAATGATCACCTTTTAACATTAGAAATTGTCACCACAATCAAAAACGTGTCACAAAAGCAGTAGCTACTAACTTAGCACATTTCATGGTTCAAGGCAAGGCCCCACGTTGGGCGCCATTTCTGTAGCGTAGGGCGGAAGACAGATACAAAAACGTTGAGTTGGGCGCCAGACAGGAGCACAAGGCCACCTGTCATTCTTATCCATAAACAGGAAATAAGTAAATTATAAAGTATCTGTATACCAATTAAACATTTTCTGTAGGTCCCGCTAGCCTAGGCCCTGGCTGCAAAAGATGAAATATAAATAAAACACTGGCCACCAAAAGATCTGGAAATGAAATGTTAATTGATACCAAAACAACAAAGAATCAAAACACTTAAATCAGTAAATAATACAGTTCATCCCGTAATAAATCAACAAATTTTGTATGGCGACATTAAATGAAATCAAAGTCCCAAAGTTCATAAACACAAATCGCATTCACTATAAAAAATGCAAAAGTGAATGGTTTTATAATTCAAATCAGTTCAGTTGTTCAGTTCACTCAGATGAGCAGGTAGAGGGTGTGTGTGTGTGTGTGTGTGTGTGTGTGTGTGTGTGTGTGTGTGTGTGTGCGTGTCAAGGGGGGGGGGGGGGGGGGGGGGGTTGTGAATTCAGTTCGGTTTTCTGCACAAAAGTTCAAAAGTTCAGTTCAGTCTTTATGGATAGGTGTGTATGCATGGGTGTATGGGTTGAGGGGTTAGATGGAGTGGGGGGGTAACGATGAGAGGGTTGGCTGTGTCCAGGGGGGGGGGGGGGGGGTACGGTGGAAATAATGGCTGAGGGGGGAAGAAGCCTGGAGAGCTACAGGCAGACAAACCACTTAACTGAAAGTGTCCAGATGATTGTAGCTTCCGAGCGCCGCGTTCAAAGAATCCTTCGGTTTTGCCCACACTCCGGGGTTGCTTTTAATCCTTCTGGTTGTTTTAACTTTCTTCTTTTTCCAATGATAACTTTGGGTTCTCCTCCTGTGGTGTCTCACTTCCTCCTGATTCCTCCATGCAGCCCTTTGTCTCACTCACACCACCCTTCCCCCAGCTCTCAGGTGTTCCTTATTTCTCTGTTGTCCCTCCCCTTACCTCTGAGGAGGAAATGCACCACTGCACTTCCTGCTACAAAGTTGTGATGAGTCCATTATGTGGCAACTTAGGAAGGCAGGCCAAGGAACCAGCTGGTTTGTAGTTTCACCATTTTACCGGCCAAGTCGTTGGAGGGGATAGTTGCATCCACAATGGAAAAGATATATTGTACTTTTGTTTTCATAGTTGCATGCTGCACACAGGGTTATTGAGTCCTCGTGTACGAGCCTTCACCAAGCACGGCTTACCAATTACCTGCACCATGCTTAGGTTGCGTTAACCAAATATTTCCGTCATTGATTGAAGTTTTTTAAGGTTGATGGAAAAATCTGAAGGCTGACTTGAGGCTAGAGCGCCGTTCAAGCCTTTTATTATTTTATATAGACAGTGTGGAAACAGGGAGAAAGGGGGAGAAGACATGCAGGAAACTGATCGCCGGGCCGGGAGTCGAACCTGGGATCAGCGCGTCGAGGAGGTTAAAGGCTTGATTATGCTTCCGCGTAGTGATAACGCAACGGCAACGCAACGGCCACGCAGTTGCTTGGAGACCGTGATGGTTCTGCGTTGGGTTTACGTGTCGAAATGCAATTCAATGCCACACCGGGAAAGGGCGCTATGTTTTTTGTAAAGACTGACCGACCGACCGAGACTCTTGGCGTATATCGTCGTAGCCTTATTATAGCGTATTTGTTTACTTTCCGGCTTTAAACGTCCACAATTTTTCAGAACTTGGAGTTTTATTTCTTTGTGCAAAAGCGAGACGGTGCAAACAATAAAACGAGGTGAAAACAATAAAAGTAGCCTTTTAAAAGTTTAAATGGCGGTGTTTATGAGTGGAAACCGGATAGCGGTCTCCAGCGGATGTAGTTAGCGGACCAATCACAGCCGATGCCGCTGCGTTGGTGTTGCGTTGCTGTTGCGTCGCCTCGACGCGCGTCTAGGATTTTTGGGAGGCACACGTCAGGCCCTTGCGTTGACGTAAGGGGGGTCCGCAAGGACGTAAGGGGTCCGCAAGCCCCCTTGCGTTGTGTCGACGCGGAAGCATAATCCAGCCTTAAGCCTCTGTACATGGGGCGGCTGCCCTGACCACTGCGCCATCGGCCACCCCAAAGAATGCCTTTTAACATTGTATATAAGAAGTGGACCTCTGTTTCATTCTGGGGATTCATACAAGATAAGTGAAGTCTGTATATTATTTGAATTTACCGACATTCCCCCCAGATATGATTGAACATATCATGGCCTACCTTAACACAGACAGATGACTGCTGTTCGACGAAATATTGGAGGTAATTTGTGCTGGAATTTAAACTTTACAAATTACATGGGATTAACGTCACAGATTACCAGAATTATTGCAAATTACTAAAAGGTTCCCAAGTAATACTAGTCTCATTGCAAAATGGTCATAATGTGCACCTAACAAATATGCTTAAATTGAATTGAAATTCAATTTCCAACATCCAAAATCAAAACATCCAATTTTCTTCTTCCAACAACAAATTTCAACAAATAATATCTTTAAGTCCATCCATCAATCAAACTGCAATTTTTAGAGGCACAGAGCTAGAAAAGCTTGTGAGCTTATCTTTTCAACCATGAAATTCCTCCCAAAATTATGTCCCGCCTCTCTATCGTGTGATGAATACTGGAAAGGTTTTTCAGTTGAACTTTAAACATCAGGCACAACAATTTTTATAGACAGACGATTCCGCCATAATGGCGGAAAGGCGAGCCAAAATATGCCGCGAACCGGAGTGTTTAGATAGAACTTTGTTTGTCACACGGGTGATGTCTTCAATGAGTGTTGGAAATCTGATCAGCTCGCTGCAACTACAACTACGAAAGGTGAACTTTTGCTCGTCTCGCATATTTACACAAATCTTTAACTGCAAGTGTAGTTGCTGTGCATCATAATCATGTTGATGCCTATAACAGCGGCCTCGTACGAGCAACTACCGGCATTTTATCTTTTCCGGATCTACGCTTTGAGCTTGTTAAATCCGCAGGCTGCGTGTCGCCCTGGTAACACGTCTTCTTTTCATCAATTTCACACAGCTGTCAGAGGTCCAACAACACTGGATGCGATATTGCCCCAAACCCATCCGTGGTCCTGAATTTCAGCTGTCTTAAAGTTGCTCAAATTAGTTCTCCTGAGAACAGGCTACATGCTAATGAGCTCTGTCTGTCAACGCCTACTTGGAGAGAGACGGAGAGGATGCCGCTTACACTAGCGGCAGCATGCGCCAATGTTTACATACGATGTATGGCTATGGCTCACCTATGTGGCTTAGGTGAAGTTGCTGGGTCCCGTATGGTTGGGACAGATCTTTTTTACGAGGGTCAGTGTCAAGGCAAAGCCAGATTTGTACTGACCCTCATTACTGAAGCAGTCCGATGTGAAGTGGTTAGCACACCCATACATGCTAACACGGACCGTAGCCGGCACATTGTCATTAAAAATTAAATGCAACCACTGTCTCTGCTATTCTTCTGTAGCTGGGACCGAATAGAAGCACTTATGTTGATTTATACAACCAACAACAGAGCAATCTGCGTGTCTGTGAGTGACGACATTGTGAAACACCACTATCTCACTACTCTCACCGCAGGACACACCGAACTTCACCTCGGTGATGAACGCCCCCTCTCGGATATCTCCTATCATCAGAGGAGTTCGGCCTATCAGGTCTAATGAGACTATGAATTTGACCTGCTTTACGGCAAGTGTTACAAAAGCCGGTAGGTGGAGGCTCTGCATAGAGATCAGTGGGAGAACACCTGGCAGGTGCGTGGAAGATACAGGGCTCCAGACTGCGACCAAATGGTCGCATTTTGCGACTTAAATCTGTGACAGTGCGAGTAAATTTTTAATCTACTCGCGCATGCGCGACCAGTAAATTTGCTGTTTTTTGTTTTGTTTTTTTTTTTTATATTTTTTGTTTCTGACAAACTTACAGCCCACTAGTTGGCGGTAATGCAAAAATGAGCTGGTTTGCCAACCGACATTAACTCCAAAAGAAGAAGAAAGGAGACGGCTGGCCAATGTGCGTGAGAGTGGGGGGGCGAATGACCACTGTGATAGGCTAATATGTGAAAAGAGGCGGTTCTTTGGGGTTATCGCGCGAATCCACAGATTTCACATACCGGCATCAAAACAATGGACAATGGCGGCGAAGCGGACTATCAGCTCGTACTTTCTACCCAGTTGTTATTATAGGAAAACTTTGCAAGTCGATTTCGGTGTGCGCTCCTAAATTTTCTGCTTGCGCCCCTAAAATTTTAAGTTAGGGGCCACTGTGCTCCTAGTGAAAAATGTTAGTCTGGAGCCCTGAGATACCTTGCAGCTAGGTAGTCTTTAAATGGGCATCATGGCAGAGCCTGCAAAGAAAAGGAGGGGGATAATGTCCGATGAGGCGAAGAAAAGAAAACGGGAGCATGACAAAGAAAGAGCTGGTACGAGAGTGAATATCGGACCGGCTCACACTCCTTGGCGAGAGCTGAAGGAGGCTACAAAATGCGAGATGGATGGTGACTTGGCTTTGTTGCTGCTGGACTTGTAAATAATACCGGTAATCTTTTTTTTCCAACAGTGTGCATCTGTGTACAATACATTGTCGATTATTTTATTGGCTCATGTTAGCTAAGGCGTTAGCTATTGTGCTAATATATATGTAACTATCGCTATGGCTCATGTTAGCTAATCTTAGCTAAGGCATTAACTACTCTACCTTGTCACTGGACATCGTTCAAATCGTTCATCGTTTCCAGAGCCGGTTCTGCATACAAACAAATAACGTGCGTGCAACGGTAGGCTGCGGTAGGCTAAATTATTTACGACGGCAGTAATGGACAATTCCCTTCCAACCTGTAGGGGGACAGAAGAGGAAAAGTTCTTAAGCGTTGCTTTAAAAACAATCCAAAACTATTTAATGAGCAGATAATAAATACTTTAACGTTAATTAAGATTAATTAATTACGCAAACATTAACGCGTTAAAAAATGTACGCATTTTAATCGCACTTAATTTTGCACCGCGGAGCGTTCCTCACTGGATGAGTTTCAGGCGGACCGATTATACTGGAGCACCAACGAGCGTTCATGACTTCAGACAACAACAAACCACAGTGAACATGAACGAGAAGCTGATGAGACCGCTTTGGTTGGCCCCGTGGATGGGAAATTTTGTTATAAAAAACGAACGGATGGAGCGGGATAAGAGCATGGTTGTGTGAAAGCTATGCAACAAGGAATTTGCATATCACCGCAGCACATCGAGCCTCAAGTATCACCTCAATGCAAAACATATAGCAGCTAGCATGGACGTTAGCGTGGTAGCTAGCGTCGGAGGGTTAAGGCTCGGTTATGCTTCCGCATAGTGATCACGCAATGGCCACGCAGTTGCTTGGAGACCGTGATGGTTCTGCGTGGGGTTTACGTGTCGAAATGCAATTCAATGCCACACCGTTAAAGGGCGCTATGTTTTTTGTAAAGACTGACCGACCGACCGAGACTCTTGACGTATATCGTCGTTAGCCTCGTTATAGCCTATTTGTTTACCTTCCGGCTTTAAACATCCACAATTTTTCAGAACTTGGTGTTTTATATCTTTGTGCAAAAGCGACAAGGTGCAAACAATAAAACGAGGTGAAAACAATAAAAGTAGCCTATTAAAAGTTTAAATGGCGGTGTTTATGAGTGGAAACCGGAAAACGGTCTCCAGCGGATGTAGTTAGCGGACCAATCACAGCCAATGCCGCTGCGTTGGTGTTGCGTCGCCTCGACGCGCGTCTAGGATTTTTGGGTGGTGCACGTCAGGCCCTTGCGTTGGACGTAAGGGGGGTCCGCAAGGACGTAAGGGGTCCGCAAGCCCCCTTGCGTTGTGTCGTCGCGGAAGCATAACTTGGGCTTTAACCCTCGCCAACAGAGAGATGTTTTCTTATAGTCAGGGTTTCCAATGTTCTCAATGTACTTGAAAGTATTGTGTTTTACTTAAAAAAAGAAAGTGCTTAAGTTTACAGAAGGTCTACCTACTTATAGGCTACCTGAATTTCTGAAATGTACTATATTTCTAAATATGCTATTGCTACACTGCTACAATATTTTGTTGCTTAAGCTTATGTATTCAGTCATTATTCAATGGTATACTAAAAATCCATGTGAAAAGAATTACTTCTCACTGTTCTCAGGTCAAATATTTATATGCGATTAAAATGCGATTAATTTCGATTAATTAATTACAAAGCCTCTAATTAATTCGATTTTTTTTTGTAATCGAGTCCCGGCCCTAATATATATAAAGAATATATATATATATTCTTTGTGTGAAATTAAAGAAGATGCTTTGGTGTGCGAAAGTCATGTATCGTATCAGTACTAATACATGCACCTGCCTTCACACATGCAACAGGGTCATTCCGTGTCATTTCATCAAATTTCTGAAAATCATCCCACCTGACCATCTCAGAATGTCCTGAAAAAATTCAAGTACAAAGACACACTTGTTAATAGGACAAATCCAAAATATTAGGTATCTACTGTCAATAGTTTTCTCATGAAACTTCATTGAATGAAGGGTAGTTTAGACGGTTTTTGGCATCATGCTCTGAAAAGCCATTTTTAAACAGCAATATCTGGAAAACTATCTCCCCTGTGGCCTTCAAAATTATTACAGAGTATATCTGTTACTAATAGCCTCCAGACATGGAATATCGGGGATGTAGCTCAATGATAACCTAGTATGGTAGGTACTTAAAATGTGGCTTGTTGTTATAAAGTAGTACATTTGAAGAGTGGCTGAGCTCCCATTTTTGCAGATAAAAGACTTCTATCACTTCTGCCTCTATCTCTGGTGTTAGCTTAAACATTCTACAAAATATGGTCTCTCTTAGATTATTAGTTTAACAGATATTAAGGCTCAAATATGGAAGTAAACACATCTTTGCCCAAGTTCAGAGTCATATTCCAAAAAACTGACAACACATATCAGGTCCAAACTTACTTTTTTTGAAAGATCATATTCTTTTTAAAATCATATTAAAAAATCGGGAGGGTGTTTTGCCTCATTTTGTCGCAGTGATTTTTTAAAATCCTGATATTGGTGGGGGTTTTGTGGCCGTTTTTGGTACTGCATGTCCTAACAGCCTACTTGTAAACATCACAGCAGGGCAATTCAATTGTGTTTTTTTTAACATTACATGTGACTTACATGTGACTAAATGCTACTGATAAATTTAGCCTTACGAAAACATTAAAATGTAGCACAGTTGTAGTTACAGAGGCAATAAGTCCTTGAATGTGAGTTAAACATGCTGAAAGCAGCTTTTAATGTCTTGAACCATGAACAAACATAGCATAATATTGAAGACTGTACATTTTGTCATACTCTAAGTACAAACATTACACAACCAAATCAAATAATCTTAATTTGAGCATAAAGATTTTACATTACAGTAGAAAAGTCTCCAAAGTTTGATATTGAATAACGGTTTGTCTCTATGCTCACTGTAGGTTTTCCAATAAAACCTTCTCTGTCCACCGGAGCTTATGGCTGACGCGTGTTCAAAAAAGTGTGTCCTCCACAGTGGTCTCTCTTTTACATTATTTGCCAAAAAATACAAAAAGACAAGCACATGTTCCACACGAAATTCCACGATCCAAACACAGTTCCTACACGGTCCTAACACGGTCAGAAAAAACCGTGAGCTCCTCTACACAAGTCATCCACATCGCTTCGCTCCTAAAACTTCCTGAGCCTCCAAACGAAACTTAACTCCTTAAAGCTACAGGCTCTTATTTTTATCCACCACACAAATAATCATAACATGAAATATCAACGTTTGTGTGCAACATCAATAATTCAAATATTAATAAAAATAATAACAACTTAAATTTACATTTTTAAATACAATTAAATAATGAAACTAATATAAATCCAAAATGTATTGTACCATGAACTGAAATTACCATGAAATACTCAATCTGGGAATATGGCACCTACACTCACTATGAGACAATATGTGAGTTGTGATCAGAAATGGTGGATAGGAAGCATCAGAGATGTTTCAGATGAAGATACTGGTTCAGTTCATGCACCCACATGAGTTTCTACTGGCCAAGAAGAGAAGACGTGCAATGTCCCACTGCAGCATAGAATTGCAAGATTTGACGTTCCCTCTACAGAAACTGGGTGCATGTATGCCATCAAAAAAGATGAGCACAACAGAGCAGAGATGTACATTAGACAATTTGTAAAGTGACTGCCAAATTAATGAATGTGACGAAGGAATTGGATCTAAAAGATGAAAAATGTGTGATCCCTCATAGTGAGCATAGAGACAAACTGTTATTCAATATCAAACTTTGGAGACTTTTCTATTGTAATGTAAAATCTTTATGCTCAAATTAAGATTATTTGATTTGGTTGTGTAATGTATGTACTTAAAGTATGACAAAATGTACACTCTTCAATATTATGCTATGTTTGTTCATGGTTCAAGACATTAAAAGCTGCTTTCAGCATGTTTAACTCACATTCAAGGACTTATTGCCTCTGTAACTACAACTGTGCTACATTTTAATGTTTTCGTAAGGCTAAATTTATCAGTAGCATTTAGTCACATGTAAGTCTTTGGTAAATGGTAAAAAACACAATTGAATTGCCCTGCTGTGATGTTTACAAGTAGGCTGTTAGGACATGCAGTACCAATACCGTCCACAAAAACCCCACCAATATCAGGATTTTAAAAAATCACTGCGACAAAATGAGGCAAAACACCCTCCCAATTTTTTAATATGATTTTAACAAGAATATGATCTTTCAAAAAAAGTAAGTTTGGACCTGATACGTGTTGTCAGTTTTTTGGAATATGACTCTGAAGTTGGGCAAAGATGTGTTTACTTCCATTTTTTAGCCTTAATATCTGTGAAACTAATAATCTAAGAGAAACTATATTTTGTAGAATGTTTAAGCTAACACCAGAGATAGAGGCAGTAGTGATAGAAGTCTTTTATCTGCAAAAATGGGAGCTCAGCCACTCTTCAAATGTACTACTTTATTTCAACAAGCCACATTTTAAGTACCTACCATACTAGGTTATCATTGAGCTACACCCCTGATATTTCATGTCTCGAGGCTATTAGTAACTGTAGAAATTTTGAAGGCCATAGGTGAGATAGTTTTCCAGATATTGCTGTTTAAAAATGGCTTTTCAGAGCATGATGCCAAAAACTGTCTAAACTACCCTTCATTCAATGATGTTTCATGAGAAAGCTATTGACAGTAGAGACCTAATATTTTGGATTTGTCCTAGTAACAAGTGTGTCTTTGTACTTGAATTTTTTCAGGACATTCTGAGATGGTCAGGTGGGAGGCATTTGATGAAATGACACGGAATGACCCAACAATGTATCAAATTATTTCACTTCTACCATCAATTGAATGTTTTACATAAAACATTCTTTCAGGGCAACAGGGTGGAGCTCATTGTTGGAGCTGAGACAGCTGTGCCCTCATGACTGACAGTGAACACACCATGAGAAACAAGCCGAACCGGAACTTTACATCATCCACCAGTGTGATGCTGCTCCCTTCTTCTGGCTGGCAGACAGTGGTAGAAGTATTCAGATCATTTACCTCTAGTAAATGTACTAATACCACACAGTAAAAAAATACTCCACCACAACTAAATATCCTGCTGAACCTGGATTAATATTACTGATGCATTAATGGGTATATTGCTTGCTTTTAACTGGTTCAACTTACAGCAATGCAACATATTCTGTGATATCATCATACATCTTGAGAACAACACAAAAGCCTAAAAACAAGAACAGGCCGAGCATTGTGATGATGCATTTTCCAGCCGATCAAAGAGTTTATTTCACTTAAAGTTGAGTTGAAACAGCATTTCCAGAGAGTGAATCTTCCGTATAGTAAATACTTATTATCTTAGTTTTATCTTTCTCTATCTATCTCTTTATCTTATTATCTTCTATCTGAGAGAGACAGGACAGGCAGGCAGGTCCTAACATCAACACATCTGGACATACGTGATTGTCACCGACAGGAAGTGGATCTGAAAACTAACTAAAGCTGTCAGATAAATGTAGTGCAGTAAAAAAAAACTGAAATGTACCTCTGAGACGTAGTGAGGAGAAGTAGAAGTACATCGAAATTGTACTCAAGCACAGTACTTGAGCAACTAAAGGTATGATGTCAGACAGCCAAGTAGTTTCCTGAAGAATTTTTACACATATGTGGCTGACATGATGTTGGAAGTGCAAACTAGCAGACTAACAGCAGGTAAAGCCTTCACAAACCTGTGATGTGTAAGTCCCATAGATACAAAATGCCTGCCTCAATGTAACTCACAAATACTTACAGTTGTCAAGACGTTAGCCGGCTAATGAACTTTGAACTGTCAAAGCTAACAGTAACAGACTTGTGATCAGCGAGCGTTCTAGTGCAGACTGGTTTAAACCCGCAGCTCAGTGTGCCGTTAATGTCATAAAACAGTCTGTAACCGGTCGATGTATACAGTCCCCTGTTAAATGAAAGTTATGTGCTAAGCTAGCACACAGTCAGCTGTCGCCTCATATAAACAACGCTGGGATGCTAACAGTAGCTAACATGAGCAAGAACACAGAACTTACAGTAGTAAGCCACCACCGGGTCCCGTTTTTCGTGTTCCTGGGCGGTCCGCATGTGGTGCTGGACGGCTTTGAGCTGAGCCGGCAAAGCCATGTCTGTTTAAAAAACCTCCGGGAGACAAAAACACATCAATGATAGTAAGAACAGGCTCCCTGTTGTTGTTAGCGAGTGTTAGCCTTACTTCCGCGTTAATTATCCAATGGGAGAGGCCGCCTACGCGAGAGGAATTACGTCACCCGCTGCGCAGGTGGGGATCTTTTGTCCAGTAAAAGAGTCTAAAAAGTAACAATACATGTACAAGAGGAATCATCCAGAGAGGGTTAGTTTGTCTGGAATAACCAGACTGGGTTAAATGAACATTCCATTGTAATGCCACATCAATGAGTTTCATTGTTAAATTAAATTAGTTAAATGTTACAAAAATATCTATATACAAAATAGAAATAGAAACAGGACATCAATAACTTGGTGGATATTCCTAGAACTATTATTTGGATTCATTTGAATTTTCAATTCAACTAAACATAATGTAAAAGAACTGTACGGAGCCCTGGAGGTGACATGGGTGTTTTTTTTTTTAACTCGCGCGTGCAACTTACTGTATATCACATGTGCGAGTTATTATCTCGCGAGTGCGACTTACAATCTCGCGAGTGCAAGTCGTGCGAGATAGTTCGCTCTGGCTCGAAGGATTGCAGGAAGTGCCTCTGGCTTAAAATGAAACCATGTACAGCTATGCTTCTCAGTATTTCTTTGTGATGCATTACTAAATTAAAGAAAAACCTGATGAGATGGTCTCGATCCATGATAATAGGCCTGCATTTAACCGACTGCGACTGCTTTGGTTTTCCACTTTAACAAATGTATGGTGTTTGGGCACGCACGACTTACTGTAACTACACTAGTAATTTGCACGTGCGAGTTATTATCTCGTACGTGCGACTTACTGTATCTGGCACGTGCAAGATAATAACTCGCACGTGCAACTTACTATATCGCACATGCAAGATAATACAGTAAGTCGCACGCACGAGATAATAACTCGCACGTGCGACTTACTAGTTCGTAAACTTGCAGTTGGACAGAAGTGGGCTCTCACAGGATTAGACCCATTCATAAATTCCACTCAGGATATTCAGGATTGCGGTCAAGTTGAAGCCATGAGCCCTCCAATTGATGCCAGGGGACTACAGATGAAAATTAGCCTTTTGGCTAATTCTGGCATTTTTAACCCATGTATGATCATGTGTTTCATTAATTTGCACTGTCCCCTTCTTAAATAAACTGAATTGAATTGAATTGAGTTTGCAGCCAGGCATACAAGCCAAAACATATCCACAATAAGCACAACAAAGACGTACTGTACACTGCAAATCACAACAAGCACTGCACATTGATCAGAATGACATTTCCCAGAAAGTGGGTGGGCTTGGAGGTTCATTTGCTACAGTTAGGAGAGTTTATGGCCTGTTACAGTTTTTCTTGGTCGCATTGGTGCTTTTCTCTGATCAGAATGAAAATTCTGATAACTATTCAACCTCCACAACATTAAGTAATTTGTGCACATCATAGTAGCAATTTCTCCTTCCTCTGAATAAATTGCAAATGCTTTCGGACATGTATCAGTTGCTTTCATACAATTTTCTGCTGTTTTATAACATTATCATTTGCTTATGTCATGTCAGTCAAAATTAACTATACTTATGGATGCTGAATAGTCGTTCCCAATAAAACTAATAGTCTTCATTTCATTGCTTGAGTCATTACATACAAAATTGTTGAACTCGTTATCAAATTTTATACCTTCCTTTATCATTTTTCCTGGAAATGTCTCCTAAATTGAATAATTGCTCTCAGGCATCCCATGAACCCTCACTTAGCAAGCCCATATGAACCAAGCAGGACATAGTGTGTATCATTTCTACAATTCTGTGAAACAGAAATGGAAGGTCAGCATCGTGGAAGCGTGGTGATGATGCAGGGAGGAAAGGGAAGGGGACAAAACAGAGGAAGAGGGAGAAGAGGCCAAATACATCGGCATTCCTAATGAAATTAGGGCTACAGTTGTGGACCATGTTGTCAATTACGGCCTCACAATGGCTGAGGCTGGTTGGATGGGTGTTTCTTATGTTTGGTCTAAATAAGTGACTGTAGTGTATTTTTCTTTTGCACAATGCTGTAGAATTATAAAAGAGCATACAGTTAAAATGTCTTTTACATTTCTTTTGTAAAATGTAAATGTCTTTTACTCACTTATTCCCCTAACAACAGCAATGTGTAACTTTACTGTAGTTTTCAAATGGCTGTACCAGTAGTCTATAGTGCTGTCTTGAGCTTTTTTTTAGGTAGTGTCACCGAGTTCTGACCTTTTTTTTTCCATTGGAAAACACTGAGAGAATAAACCATCATAATGAAAACATGACAAAGCCATTTGACTATCCTGTTCATAAACAATGGTGTCAAAACTTCTCATTTTGATGACACTGGCAGTTGGAATGGAGTATCCATTTTGAGCAAGTGACGTGTTTTTGCAGGTTATCCATTAGGTTTTGCAGTTTGCACTAATTGTTTTGAGAAATGCACTAACGTGCAAATGTTAATAGTGATGTGAGAGAAGCACCAAAGCGACTGAGAAAAACTGTAAAACTGAGAGCTTGGATCTGTTGGGTTTAGCTTGTGGCTGAGTGAACCTGTGACCTGAGAGGGACGACAAAGAAACGGGCTTTGTATTGCATGTATGTGTATGTGTGTGTGTGTGTGTGTGTGTGTGTGTGTGTGTGTGTGTGTGTATGTATGTATGTATGTATGTGTGTGTGTGTATATATATATATATATATACACTACCGTTCAAACGTTTGGGGTCACTTAGAAATTTCCTTATTTTTGAAAGAAAAGCACTGTTTTTTTAAACAGTGCTTTAAACTAATCTAAGTTTAAACTAATCTATACATTGCTAATGTGGTAAATGACTATTCTAGCTGCAAATGTCTGTTTTTTGGTGCAATATCTACATAGGTGTATAGAGGCCCATTTCCAGCAACTATCACTCCAGTGTTCTAATGGTACAATGTGTTTGCTCATTGGGTCAGAAGGCTAATGGATGATTAGAAAACCCTTGTGCAATTATGTTAGCACAGCTGAAAACAGTTTAGCTGGTTAGAGAAGCTATAAAACTGACCTTCCTTTGAGCAGGTTGAGTATCTGGAGCATCACATTTGTGGGGACGATTAAACGCTCAAAATGGCCAGAAAAAGAGAACTTTCATGTGAAACTCAACAGTCTATTCTTGTTCTTAGAAATGAAGGATATTCCATGCGAGAAATTGCCAAGAAACTGAAGATTTCCTACAACGGTGTGTACTACTCCCTTCAGAGAACAGCACAAACAGGCTCTAACCAGAGTAGAAAGAGAAGTGGGAGGCCCCGCTGCACAACTGAGCAGGAAGATAAGTACATTAGAGTCTCTAGTTTGAGAAATAGACGCCTCACAGGTCCTCAACTGGCAGCTTCATTTAATAGTACCCGCAAAACGCCAGTGTCAACATCTACAGTGAAGAGGCGACTCCGGGATGCTGGCCTTCAGGGCAGAGTGGCAAAGAAAAAGCCATATCTGAGACTGGCCAATAAAAGAAAAAGATGAATATGGGCAAAAGAACACAGACATTGGACAGAGGAAGATTGGGAAAAAAGTGTTATGGACGGACGAATCGAAGTTTGAGGTGTTTGGATCACAGAGAAGAACATTTGTGAGACGCAGAACAACTGAAAAGATGCTGGAAGAGTGCCTGACGCCATCTGTCAAGCATGGTGGGGGTAACGTGATGGTCTGGGGTTGCTTTGGTGCTGGTAAGGTGGGAGATTTGTTCAGGGTTAAAGAGATTCTGAATAAGGAAGGCTATCACTCCATTTTGCAACGCCATGCCATACCCTGTGGACAGCGCTTGATTGGAGCCAATTTCATCCTACAACAGGACAATGACCCAAAGCACACCTCCAAGTTGTGCAAGAACTATTTAGAGAAGAAGCAGGCAGCTGGTATTCTATCTGTAATGGAGTGGCCAGCGCAGTCACCAGATCTAAACCCCATTGAGCTGTTGTGGGAGCAGCTTGACCGTATGGTACGCAAGAAGTGCCCATCCAGCCAATCCAACTTGTGGGAGGGGGCTTCTAGAAGCGTGGGGTGAAATTTCTCCTGATTACCTCAACAAATTAACAGCTAGAATGCCCAAGGTCTGCAATGCTGTAATTGCTGTAAATGGAGGATTCTTTGACGAAAGCAAAGTTTGAAGGAAAAAAATATTATTTCAAATAAAAATCATTATTTCTAACCTTGTCAATGTCTTGACTATATTTTCTATTCATTTTACAACTCATGGTGGTAAATAAAAGTGTGACTTTTCATGGAAAACACAACATTTTCTGGGTGACCCAAAACTTTTGAACGGTAGTGTATATATATATATATATGTAACCAGCATGAAAAATCAGGTTACTAAACCTATATTTGTCATTTAGACAGTTCTACTAAACCCCCAGTATCCAGTATTCCCCTGCTAGTGTTTGTATCCGGCGTGAACCTAGGTCAGGTATCGTGTGAAGTCTGCACCTGAGAGCAGACGCCATTTTCTTTTACGGCAAAGCAGAGCAGACCAGACCGAGGGAGTCGGTAGCTAAAACAAAGAAAACACGACACAAAGAGTAGCAGAAAGCTGCAGATAACGGCAGAGACGTCCGCAGGCAGACCCGATAAGCCGTGAGCCGACGAGAAAAACCCCCTTTGTGAAGTAAAATGCATGAGACTCCGGTGAGTTAGCACACAGTTAGCTTCTAGTTCGGTAGCCGTTCAGACGGAAAAAATACATTTATTGTGCTATTAACTTGGGTTATGATGGTCTATGTTGCTTAAAATATGCCATATGATGCCTTCCAATGTTTTCTGTTATTTTTGTGCAATTTCTACCGTAGTTTATCGTTGTAAAAAGATCGCTAGCTTGAAATGCTAAAGCTACTAGCAACCGCGACATGCTAACTGCTAGGTTGGGATACTATTTTGTCCATTGTTTTATGCTCAGTAATGCTAGTCGCTATGCTAATCGCTGAGCTAAGGCTAATTTTCCATGCGGTTTACATTGAGAAGATGCAGTTAATCATTCCTTATGCCATTCGAACTGTTTATTTCTGTTCTGAACACGGAAGTAGCGCTACGGAAGTATTCGGAGCGCGCTCAGGCAGCGGCGCTAGCAAAACAGCCTTTTAAATCGCTATTCTTTACTTAAAAAATGATCTATCCCTGATCCCTGCCTTTTGAACAGTGCCTCTTTTAAACGGGCTATAGTCCTTAACCACCAGACAAGCCGATCGCTTTTTATTTCTTCCTGGACTTAACCAACCTGCTCCCTGGCTGCCTGGCACTACCGGTGTGTTGTTAGCACCTGAAGCTAACCTCACCTGCCTTTCTTACCGGACGCCTAACCTTTTCACTGGGCCTAGCATCTGGGCCCTGCCGCTACCTCCATGGCTACTGCCCTCTCTCCTGCGGCGCCTGCGGCTAATCTACAGCTCCTCGGCCACCACCAACTACATCCCACACTGGCTTCCTCCACGACCATGGCCGTGTTACCTGACGACAACCTACAGCTAACCAGAGCCAACAGGAGAATCACCCACCTGACTGAAGAAAACCTCTGGCACAATAAACACCTCTTTAGCTAGGAAATTTTCTGAGGCCTTTGCAGCCTCATCCTTATTCCAGAGTGTCCAGGCTTGTTCCCATTATATCAATATTGAAGAGCTTTTAACCCAGTTCAATTCTACGTGTGCTCTTATTCTAGACTCTGTTGCCCCCCTCAAGCCTAGGAAACCTAAAACTAAAACCCAGCCCTGGCTTAATGCCAACACCCGCGCACTGAGACAGTCTTGTAGGAAAGCCGAAAGAAGGTGGAAAAGTGACAGGTTACAAGTCTCGTATGACATCATGAGGGGCTGTCTTGACACATACCAGCAAGCTGTTAAGGCAGCAAGGGCTACATACTTTGCCAACATCATCTCCAGAAACTCCCACTCCTCAAAATCATTATTCAAAGCAATTAACACTATTCTAAATCCTACTGCTAGCCCCTGCCCTGCCCCTTCCACTGTTAGTTGTGAAGACTTTCTACATTTCTTCATAAATAAAATTGAGAACATCCGATCTGCAATCTCACCTTCAACTTTTGACCCTTCCTCCTTCCTGCCTTGCCCTGCTGTTCTCACCAGGTTTGAGCCTGTGTCCCTCTCTCAGATTGTCGACACTGTCTCCCATACTAGGCCGACTACCTGTACCACAGACATTGTTCCCACCCAACTGCTGAGGGAAGCTTTTAACACTCTAGGTCCCACAGTGTCACTGCTCCTCAATAGTAGCCTGGCTAATGGTTCTGTTCCATCATGTTTCAAACACGCAGTTGTTCAGCCAATTATCAAAATACCAAACATAGATCCTGCTGTTCTAAATAATTTTCGACCAATCTCAAAACTCCCGTTTCTATCCAAGGTCATGGAAAAAATTGTTTACTCCCAGCTTCTGTCCTTCTTAGATAAAAACAACATCATGGACAAATTTCAGTCAGGTTTCAGGGCACGGCATAGTACAGAGTCAGCACTGCTGAAAGTCACAAACGACCTACTGCTCTCCCTCAACTCTGGTAAACCCGCCTTATTAATACTCTTAGATCTCAATTCTGCCTTCGACACTGTTGACCACTCCCTCTTGCTGAACCGGCTTGAGCACCAGGTCGGTATCCAAGGCAGCGCTCTCCAGTGGTTTGCCTCCTACCTTTCCAACAGATCCTTCTCTGTTAACATCGGTAATCTTTACTCTTCATCTGCTCCAATCACATGCGGTGTACCCCAGGGTTCCATTCTAGGCCCCATCCTATTCGCCCTATACCTGCTCCCTTTAGGCTCCATTCTCCAAAAGCACAATATCGCATATCATTGCTACGCCGATGATACACAGTTATATCTCCCGCTCGAACCTGGTCATAGCAACAACTCCACCTTGGAGTCCATTCTTGACTGCCTCCAAGACGTCAAACTATGGTTGGCAAATAACTATCTCCAACTAAATGATGGGAAGACAGAAGTGGTCTTCTTTGGCCCCCCAAACTCCTCCATAGGTATAATAAATCACTTAGGTCCCCTGGCGCCCAATCTTCATACCCATGCCAGAAATCTTGGGGTGATCTTCGATCAAGATTTAAAATTTGACAAACAAATAAAATCTGTGGTGAAAAGTTGTTTTTTCCAACTACGAAACATTGCAAAACTAAAATCAATTCTCTCCCTCTCTGACCTTAATACAGTTACCAACGCCCTGATTACCTCTAGGCTGGACTATTGCAACTCACTTTATTTAGGTATTAGCCAGTCATCACTATCCCGCTTACAGTTGGTTCAGAATTCTGCTGCCAGATTGCTAACAGGAACTAGGAGGCAAGAACACATAACACCCATACTAGCATCCCTTCATTGGCTCCCCATCAAGTACAGGACAGAGTTTAAAGTTCTTTTATTTGTTTTTCAAGCACTACATGGCCTGGCCCCCCAATACATTTGTGACCTACTCTCCCCCCTTTCCAACCCAAGGACTCTTAGATCCTCGAATCTACAGCTCCTGACCGTTCCCCGGTCTAGGCTACGAGGAAAGGGCGATCGTGCCTTTGCCGTTGCAGCCCCAAGACTATGGAACAGCCCACCCACTCCAATTAGGTGCTCCTCCTCTGCAGCTGCCTTTAAGGCAAATCTAAAAACCTTTTTGTTTGCCCAGGCCTTTAAATGTCCCTGATGGTCTTAAGTGTGGTCTCAATGTGTGTGTCATTTTTGTTTTTTTGTTTTTGTTTGTAATATTTTTGTTCACTGAACTGTACAGCACTTTGGTCAACCTTGGTTGTTTTTAAATGTGCTTTACAAATAAATTGATTTGATTTGATTTGATTTGATTTGTGTTATTAGCCACTGCAAATGGTAACAGCACCATTCTGGTGTGGTATATTTCATTTATTGATGAAGGAAAAATGCACTTTTGTGTATAAAAACTGTAATTAATTTTATGTTCAAGAGTTAAATATTAAAAAGGTGAATTAAAATAGTTACAAACTGACGATAAAGGATAAATAGAGGTTTAAAAAGATGCATAAACTGTGTCTGTTAAAAATATCATTGTTAACATGATAATTCATGAATAATTGATTTCATTTATGGTCAAAACTAATTGTTTTAAGTCATAATAATTCATTTAATGTGTTGTAATGTATTTCCTAAATTTTGGTGAACCGAGAAAACGATGAGATCTCATAAGAAATAGAGACAGAATCAGATGAAGTTTCTTATACCTATGCACTTTCTGTGTAGGTTGGTTTTTTCTTTGCAAGTCTGAACTGAGAAACAGAGAGAACGAGACAAACAAGATGGCGAGCCCAGCCCAACGATTCTGAGGACGAGACGAACGAGATGGCGAGCCCAGCCCAGCGATTCTGAGAGCGAGAGAGAAAGTTGGAGAAGCAGTGTGGCCAGCTGCAGAACCTACCTACCTCAACGACTTCGGATCATCTGAATCTCACACATTGAGAGCAGATAAGATATACACACACACTTCTCACCTACCCGGGTAGTAGTAATAAAAGAAACTGAAGACAAGGAAACTCAATTGACATTGACACTCAGAACACACATTGGATCCCCCTCAACGGAACACACAAGAACGCTGAGCAGGAGTGCTCAGTGTCCCAGGACTCTTTTCTTTTCATTTTATATTTTATTATTTTCTGGCGCCTTATTATTTTGAAAAGGGGAACAACCAAGTTGTTTATGTTTATTATTTTATTTCTCATTGATATTAAAATATCACCTGTTCAAACCACTCCTCTTTTTGAGTCATTCATCCAACTCCTACCGAACCTAGGGATGTGAGTATCCAATAATCAGGGTTAAAGGTGCTACATATATATATATATATATACACACACACACACACATACAGTATATATACTGCACTGCGTGAATACAAAATCCAGGGCAAATACAATACACTTCCTCATACAGTATGTAATAGTTATAGGCAACTTATGAACCTTCTGTGTGTTTGTAAGCAGCTATGATGTGTTTTTTGAGCCAGAGCAGAGCCAAGCTGGTGTGACAGTTGTGTAGTAGCACTGTCACATGTGTGTGGCAAAATCACAAAGAATATCTGGACACCTACTCTGATTATTTGACTGGTTTTCCAGCAGAAGATGGGCAGGCTTTCTGATATTAAAAACATATCAATGATTAAGGTGGAGAGTTTGTACACACTGTACGGATCCAACTAAATGGATTAACTTTTGGACACATTTAAAGCTGCATGCTTAGAACAGGCCCTGGTTATGTAAATGTGTCTTTTTTTTTTATTATTATTTTTCAAAAGACAGAAACAAAGAGAGAAGAAGAACATAGAAAAGAAAGATATAACATACAGAACATAGCACATCTAGAGTTATGGTATCAGTCCATGGTCATAGTTAGACAATAAGGCTAATGACAAAAAGAAAACATCTATGAATAAATAAAATAACAGAATGAAGTATATGCAAACTCATATACATCTGTGCACAGTGAAGCATTAAGTTTGTAGGTATTGCCCTTTAAGGTATCTCAGTACAGGGTCCCATGTCTTATCGAATACTTCTCCTCTATCTTCGTTATAGAGCCTCAGTCTCTCAAGATGTAGGGCCCTAGTTTCGTGGCGCAGCGCAGGGCGGCGCAGGGTGGCGGAGCCGGCGTAATACAAGTTTCGACCCGCGCAGCTTGGCAGTTTGGTGGATCGCCTGCGCCAAGATGGGTGTCGCAGCGCAGCAGGGGGAGGCGTCACAGATTCAGCTTGGAGTAGCGGAAGTTTCGTGGCAAAAAGCCTCGCCGAGACTTCGCCGAAAGCCTGCCAGCTCCAACCTGGTCTACTCTCGGCGCAAGGCGCAAATAAAGTCCATTCATTCAAGGCAAATCACAGCTGGCGGAGTGGAAGTTTGGTTGACGGCGCGCAGTGCGCACACGTCACCGAGACCTCACAGGCAGGTTTCCACAGTTCCAGGCACATTTAAATGCAATAAATAATCACAACAAACACTATTTAATGCAACTAATTGAATCAACACATGAATTTATATCTATATAGATTGTCCCGTCACATCTGACGTCAGATCAAAGGCGGATGGCACGCGTAATGGAAACTCAGCCTCTCAGACCAAAACATCTCCCTTCCTCTCTCCTGTTTTTTATAATATCGGCATTGTTATTATTATGATATGCGCGCACAGCACGTGATGCGCGTGGTGGGAGCGGCGGCGCCGCTTCTGTCATCGGGTTGTCAAGTGACGGATCTTGCACTGAACCTCCCCTAACGCATTAAAGGAGAGGAGAGGAGCTCATTTGATTGGTGAAGATCTGAATCGGCTGTGTGAATCCCAGTCCATGCCTCGTCTCCTCCTCGTCTCCCACTCAAGCCTTCTTCTCCTCCCTCTTTCCCACTTGCGCGGGTGGGCGAGACGGGAGGTGTGCCTGCGCACGAGCCTGTGCGAGCCTGCGCGGTGCACGAAACTTGCAAAGTCCAGGCGGACACACCCCGTCGGCTTGGCGCAGGTGCGCTGAGAGCTGACTGCGCCTGGTCTACGAAACTAGGGCCGTAGTGTGTTGGACATTTCTCCCAGCCACAAGTCAAATGTCGGCACAAAGTCCTTTTTCCACATACGTAAAATCTGTTTTTTCGCAATCACCATCCCGAATTGGATAGTCTTCTTCTCATGTTTGTTGGTAGAAAGGTAGTACACTTGTAGCTCCCAGAATCGCAACGAGCGAGCTGGGTACCAGACTTTTTCCATAAGCCTCAGAAAAACAGTGAAAAATGCTTTTCCAGTATGAATGAAGTTTACTGCATGACCAGAAGGAATGTGCAAGACTACCTATCATGGATTTGCATCGATTACACATGGGTGAAACAGCAGGGTAAAATCTATGTAGCTTCTCCTGTGAATAGTGAAGTCTATGCAATGTTTTAAATTGTATAAGGTTGTGTCTCATGTTAACTGAACATTTATGTACATTACGTAGACATTCCTCCCAACTCTCGTCACTCAACCCCATATTCAACTTATCTGCCCATGCCTTTTTATAAACCGCCGTACTCAGCAGAGCTCTCTCATGAAGGATTCCATAAAAAAAGGAAACTGCCCCACGTGTGGCCGGGTCAAATTTATTCATTGCCTCGAGAATATCATGTTTGTTCAAAACTTCGAATTTTGGTACATTTTTCTTAACAAAATCTCTTATCTGTAAATATCTGAAAAAGCTTGAGGCAGAAATATTATAGATAGTCTGTAGTTGTGTAAATGAGGCAAACTTCCCTTCAGTATACAAATCACTCACGATACTAATGCCCCTCTGTTTCCAAGCAGAGAAAACTACATCGTTCAGGCCAGGTGTAAAAGCATGATTTTCACAAATTGGAGTATCAATGTATATATTTGGGGCCTTGATATGCATTCTTATCTGTTCCCATATGCGTATGGTGCCATTAATTACAAAGCTGTTACTGTAGTATGGCTTCTTGGCTTTGGTGGGGCTGTTGAGCAGTGCCAGCAAGGAGGTCTTTTTACAAAGCGATCGTTCTATACATAGCCACGCAGGGCAACAATATGATGAAGGGGGGGCCTCTTCTCCACCAAGCAAGTATAGAGAGATGAGCCGCCCAATAATACATTTTGAAGTTCGGTAGAGCAAAACCTCTAGCATTTTTAGGTTTACATAGATGTTTTTTGGAAATCCTAATGGTTTTGTAGTTCCAAATAAAAGGTATAATAATTGAATCCAATTGTTTAAAATAAGATTGGGGAATAAAACATGGAATAGACTGAAAGAGATGCAGAAAACGTGGCAGTACAATCATCTTAATTGCATTTATCTTTCCTGCTAGAGAAATAGGGAGAGTCTTCCAGAAATGTATACCCTGCTTGAGTTGCTCAATCTTGTTATGCCAATTCTTCCGTAAGAGGTCCTCAGGATCTTTTGTCACAGTTACACCAAGATATGAAAAATCCTCAAAAGCCTTTTTAAAGGGAGTGGACTGTATATATATGTTATATCAACTTCCTCAGAAATTGGCATTATCTCGCTTTTGTCCCAGTTTACAGAAAATCCAGAGAGTTTGCCAAAGTTACTAATTAATGTTAAAAGATCGGGAATTGATGTTTGAGGACGAGAAATGAACAAAAGAATATCATCCGCATATAGCGAAATATGATGTTCCTGTCCATTCATGTCAATAGGAGATATTAAAGAGCTTTTTCTAATACTGGTAGCTAGTGGTTAAATAATTATAGAGAATAAAAAAAGGAGGGGACACCCCTGACGGGTCCCACGATTGATCACAAAAGGGCATGAAATATTTTGGTTGGTAATAACAGAGGCAGTAGGGTGTGAATAGATTAGCTCAATCCACTTCATAAAGGAAGGTCCAAATCCAATTTTTTTCAACGTAAACAATATATAGGGCCACTCCACCTGGTCAAATGCGCGCTGCGCATCTAAAGAGATCGCTACAGCTTCCTTTGTATGTTCTGTAAACAAAACATGGAATAAGCGGCGTAAATTGAAATACATATGTCTACCTGGCATGAAACCTGTTTGGTCGGGATGGATAATAGAACAAATGTGCTCTTTTAATCTGTTAGCTAAGACTTTCCCTAGGATTTTGGTTTCAATAGGCAGCAAAGAAATAGGACGATATGAAGAGACCAAGTTAGGGTCACGACCAGGTTTGGGGATAAGTGAAATATTTGCCTTATATAGAGTTGGAGGTAACCTAGAGCTCAGCATTGAGTGATTTAACATGCGTAGTATGAGAGGCGATAGTTTAGAGCTAAATACCTTGAAAAATTCAATACTAAAGACCTGCTGCCTTATTGTTGGGGTTAATATCTGCATCTAGTGAGGAAGAAGATTCTCCTGATAGTTCAGGCAATCCCAGATTCTCAAAAAATTCTTCCATCACTCCAAAATCAGGTTCACCCTGCGACTGATAGATACTCTCATAAAAACTAGCAAAACACTTATACATTTTTCCAGGATCTGTCAAGAGGGCCCCATCATTCGTCCTGATAGAATGTATGGCCCTGGAGGCCTATGTAAATGTGTCTTAAAGTGATACCATATCTAATTCCTCTCTCGACTAGATAAGCTGCAAGTCTAAAGAATGGACTTTAATTTCCAAGGGGGAGCTTGGGAACAATTTGGGGTAGCTCCAGCCCCCCTAAAATAGGCCTAACAACGTCACTGATTGCAGCACATATCCATAAGGAGCATCACTGCGGGCACATAGAAGACCAATACAACGTCAATTTCCCACCTTCTTCCTCCTGACATCGACTGATGACAAACTGAGCTGTTATCATGCTGTTGCATGGAAGCATGGAAGATGTAAGATTTATTACTTTTACTTTAAAAGACATTTGACTTTTCCTATGCATTTTCCCATTGAGACTTTTCCAGAGCCTTCTGTTAAGTACTGTAAAGCTTTTCTGGGGATGCCATCAAATGGATGAAATCATATTTAACTGACATGAAACAAAGTACATGCATTAATAACACTCTACATACCTAAGCTGTAAACTAGGTGTCCTTGAAGGATCTATACTGGGCCCCCTTCTGTTCAGTCTATACATAATGATCTGCCCACAGCTTGTCCATCAGTGCACTGCACATGCAAATGTATGCAGATGACACTGTCCTCTATGTTCATGCTAAAAATAAACAAACAACTAGCTTGCCAACTGACTGAAGCCACTGGCCATGTATCCAACTGGCTAATTCATTCATGCTTACACCTGGACATAAACAAAACTGTTCTAATGTATTTTTCAAGACAATCAACTGGTTCTCCTCATCCTGATGTCCTAGTTAAGCAAGAGAAGGTCAGAGTAGTGCCTGACTTTACATATTTGGGAGTCATCCTAGACTCACAACTATCATTTCAGTAGCATGCAAAAAAGGTGGCCAATACTGTCAAATTTAACCTTGCACAGTTTAAGCATTTAAAACCATATTTTCCAATCAAGGCTGCAAAGCTCTTCTTGCATGCAATGATCTTCTCTCATTTTTCTTACTGCTTAACTAACTCGCAAGTGTCAGACTTGGGGCAGATAAATAGGACTCAGATGCAGATTGGCAACGGTAATGACTTTGTAATGCTTTATTTTCTGCAGTATCTCAGAAGACAGAGTGATAAATCAACAGGCTGTGGAACTCTAAATGTTCAAAGGACAATACAACTAGGACAGATCACAACAAGAACAAAAAACACTCCCGCGGGAGGAAACAGGGAAAATTACTCTGATCTAGGGAAACTATATTCTATGAAATCTTATCAAACAAAAAATCACTCAAGGAGGAAAAGCGCACAGGCTATAAACTTAACTACTCTCACTATACTGCAAATCTACAAACTAAAAACGCTCCAACGGAGGAAAAGCAAAAGCTATGAAATTAAACTGACTAGAGCAAACAAAAGACTGACTCAAAAATTGACAACTCAAAATTGCTCTTCTTAAGAGGAATACTTGACAGAAAACAAAACTTGACAATACTTAGCTTAGGAATCAACAAGGCTGTGGACAAGGCTGTGATCAAGGCTGTGAACAAGGCTGTGAACTCGACAGGACGAACGAACGAAGGAAATACTCTGGCAACGAGGACAGGGGAAGACAAAGGCTGTGTCCGAAATCATTCCCTACTCCCTACTCCCTATATAGGGTAGTTCTATGGAGGGCACTATATAGTGGACTCAAAGGCAAAATGAAAAAGCACTTTCGGACACTACTCGGGGGATTTCTTTCGGCGCCGTTGATGACGTTGTCCTGACGCATAATTAATACGTGTCAGATTCCGCCAACGGCTCTTAAGTCTCACGCAGAGAAATGACCAGGATAATTATTTTTTAATACATATTCGTTGCGAAAATGTACAAAACCAAAATAACGAGTCCTCCAGCAATAAGGGGATTCCGTGGCCGTCTCATTTCTTGAGAAAAAAATTATTTTCAATAATGAGACGATCACTACATCGTCCTCACTGCTATTTTTATTTTCAACGATCCCGATCGGGTCCAGGTGGACTTCAGGACCAGGTTGCAGCACTACCGGCACCCCACATCTCCGCGATCCACCAGACCTGAACAGGCTGCAGTCCATCCCCGATCCCAAACTCTTCGGTGATCGCTCGCCACAATCTGTCCCTCATCTCCGCATCTTTATAGTTTTCAGACTGTCATACGGCGCTTTGGTTTGAGTGACAGTTTTTGACGGACGAAGACCCCGCCGCCGCCTCTCGTCGGCCAGCCAGCCTGTTGCCGGCCACTGCAGCTTATCGCCGGCCGGCCAGCCGCCACGGCCACCGCCGCCTGTCGCCGGCCACTGCAGCTTATCGCCGGCCGGCCATCCGCCACGGCCACCGCCGCCTGTCGCCGGCCACGGCAGCTTATCGCCGGCCGGCCGGCCGGCCGCCACAGCCACCGCCAACTGTCACCGCCAACCGCCGCCTATCACCGGCCGCCGCGGCCACCACCGCCAACTGTCGCCGGCCACCGCCGCTCGCCCAAAGTCTCATATAAATAATTAATATATATTGCGTTTTTTTTTAAGTAAATAAAGGAAAACATCACACTTTGGCCGTTTGTGTCGTCTTGTTCTGCTCTGCAGTACATAAAATATTAACATTTATTATTGTACGATTATTCATATTTCCTCCACTTTTTCCTGCTCTCTCGCCTCTCGTCCCTTCGCGATTTGTCTTTCAGCGCAATGCATGATGGTAAAATTTGCTCGGCTAGTGACCATCGGCTGTACACTACTTTTCACGATGCATTGTGGGAAACTTTGAGTGCACTATATAGGGAATAGTAATGCTCACTACACATTCGGACACCCCTACAAAATGGCGAACTCCCTATATAGTGCACTATATAGGGAGTAGGGAGTGATTTCGGACACAGCCAAAGACTATATACACATGAGGAGAGGGAGCACAGGTGGAAACAATCAGGGAATCAGGAATGACATCAGACCAGGGAACACATGAGGAAGGGCAGGTGACCTGAAACGAGAAGGGAGTTATTTTCAAAATAAAACAGGAAATGACAAGACAAAAACCCAAGACGAGACATTACCTCACCGGCGTGACAGCAAGCTAATAAAACAACTTTGCAACCAATCGAGTCCCTCTATAAACAAGCTTTAAAAAACACTGGACCGTACGGCCAATAGTTACCATCATTGCCTCATAGTGAAAAAAAGCATCATTAGTTTAACTTTGAAAACTTTAGACATTTCTCTGATGCCTGTCTCATCTTGAAGGTACTTCGTGGGCTTGCTCCACCCCCACTGCACCAGTTCATAAAACAGAAAGATAATGGCAATAGAGTAACCATAGCAACCGCCAGAAGTGACTGCATAGTGCAGTACAGACAAAGCAAGATTCGACACATACAGCCTACTCAATCAGTCAGCAATTATTGGAATAGTCTGCCCAATGAATGAAAGGAGTGTAACAGCCTTAAAACTTTGACGGCCGGTGAAGCAGTGGTTAGAGCAGCCGCCCCACGTACAGAGGCTCAACGTCGATGTACCTGCCCGGGATGCATTTCCCGCATGTCATCTCCCTCTCTCTCCCTGTTGCCACACTGTCTAAAAAAAGAAATAAAAAAGGCTTCAATGGTGCTCTAGCCAAAAAGTAATCTTTAAAAACTCAAAATTTAGATTAGGGAAAATCACATTTGTAACCACATACCAAATGTTTAAATGCATGAACATACTCATACCCAGGGGCGGATCTACCGGGGTGGCATAGGGTGGCAAATGCCACCCTAAAAGAAAGCCTTGCCACCCCTGCTGCCACCCCAGTTTGCAGCAACGAATTCAAAGAAAAGTTATGTCCAATTTTACATTTACGAGCGCAAATTTCCAATGTCCGACTGCAGTGAATGCAGCACGAGATTACGTCAGATCAGCAAGACGCTGCTTTGTTTAGAAAAATTGAGTGCCGCGATTCGAGAAGCGAGGGAAGGTACGCGTCCACAGGCAGCGGTGTTTCCCCGCGTCCCATTCATTGTCTATGTGAAAAGCCGTGCAATGCATTCTGGTAGCGTCGCGGCGAATGTCGAGAGACGGCCCGCGAGTTGGCCGATCGTCATCAGAGGCGCCGGCACGACTCGCCGCCTCCCAAACGCTCGCGAAAATCTTCTAAACTGAATGTTGTCGATCTAAAATAAAGACAGATTATAAATCGGCGTCTAAAATCGCCCCTGTGGACACGTACCTGGAGCCAGGAGTCGCGAGGAAAGAGCTTAAAAACTGATTAACTATCTATCACAAAATGAAATAATAATGAAAGCACAGTGCTAGTATAGTTGCGATGCTGATTTTGAGATGATAAAAATCAGGTTGAAGAACGTTATTTCGCTAACTATACATGTAATGTTAGCTAGGTCTGACGTTAGTTCTGTGTAAAGTAGGCTAAGAAAGCTAATATTGATTCAACGTCTGTCAAGGAAAACATTAAGTAACATAAAGAACTTTGAATCTTACAGAAATGAAGAGGAAAGGTAGCAAATTTAGTTTTTTCTCACCAAAGAAAAAGGAGAGAAAAATAGAAAATGATCTGAGCAAGGTAGACGGAGGAGATGAGGTGGAAGTAGAGAGAAAAGAGGTGGAAGGAGAGAGAGAAGACGAATATGAGGTGGAAGGAAAGAGAGAAGGGCAACAGAAAGGTGACAGAGATAGAATACAAGGCCAAGGCGACCAGGGACAGGAGGAGGTGGGAGAACATCACAGCGGTCAAGATACGGAGGAGAGAGAGCATAACTGTAATGTAAATGGCAGCCTGTGCTGTAGTGTGTACATACTATTTCTCATCAAACTGTGATAACTGTGAGTAAATTCAGTATATATATAGATGTCTGCCATATGTTGCCACCCCTCAAAAATTCCTGCCCCCCTCTCGCCACCCCATACATATTTTTCTAGATCCGCCCCTGCTCATACCTCATTTCTTGAAGCAGAAATTACATTCGCAAAATAACATGGAAAAACCTCCAAACCACTTGGCAATTGTTCACAACAGAATTGACTATCTCATTAATTTCATCAAATTGCAAATGTCTAAGTACAACTTTTCAAATGATTAAGTACAGGCAGCCTACAGTTAGCCATGTTATATACCATGTTATCAACCACCACCTCACAATGGTGGAGGCAGGTCGCCGAGTGCAGCCTTATGTGCCCCGCTCTACAGTCTCCTACATCACCCAAACCTTTGGCAGGGAAAACGGGTAAGTACTCAGTCAATGATGGAATATTATATGTTGAATAGGACACTGTGCATAAAGCAAGAGATGTATTTATTTACTCATTTACTGATTAATTTAGTGTGTGTGTGTGTTTTATAGTAATATCTTATCTCAATGTGATGTTATGACACTAAAAATGACAAGAAAAATATTGTACAAAATAAATTATCGAATTATTGATGATACAGTTTACAGTAGTATTACAGTCACTGTGCAGAAGATGCATTAGAATTGTGGTAACATTACTGTAAGTAAAACAACAATACAATTACATTGGTAAATCATTATGTAAGAAATACATAAGGCATACATTATGAATGGTAATACAGTGATGTCCTTAGTATTGGATGTCTAAGTATAGGATTGGAGACAGATCCGCACTGCAATCATAGAAGACAATGTCATATTCCAAAATGTCAGCTCTGTAAGCATCTCCACAATAGACGGATATTGAACAAGCATCAGATGACCATGAAGCAACTTTACGGGGTACCATTTGAGCATTTTTCAAGACCCACTTTACCCCCCCAATGTCTGAATCCAAGTATTTGCTTTATCTGACTTCAACATTTTGCCAAAAAACTGCAACAGAAAACTGCAACTTATCATTATAATCCTTGCTGCAATTAGGGCCTCCCAAGCAGATCTCTCAAATACTGTGGGTTTTACTGTAACATTTCAGTATGTCTAGTCATTCATGATTTCCCCCTCTGGGTTATCTATACGTTTATTTGGTGGGAGAGGAAGTTTAGATCCAAAAAGTGCTGGAACTGAAAAGTTTTTAGCAGAACCCAACTCCATTGTCACCCATGAAGGGCAGTCAAATCGTTTCCTCCCTTTTGGAGTGACTTTTGTTTCCGCTAGCATAGCCCCGTATGGTTCATAGCCTCGCCTGATTCCTCCTTAAGAGTGGATTTTTGTTTTTGTAAAAGTTTGATAGCATTCCCGCTTAGCGCAGCGTAGCTTCCTGTCTTTTCGTTTCCGTCCGGAGTGATTCCCGTTTCCCTGTTCCCGTTAGGGGAACATTTGATTCCCGTTTCCCTGTTCCCGTTAGGGCCCTGTATTTCCGCGACTGTCCTATGTATAGGTCCAGTGTTTATAGCCTGTTATTTGCATCACTCTGTCGTTGAAGTACTGAAAATAAAGAGCTTGTTTTTCGTCTCACTCTGCATCTGAGTCCTCCTCCTTGCCTGACAGCCGAGGGCGCTTTCCTTTCCATATATAGGATGATATAACAGAATCTAATGTATCAAAAAATGATTTAGGAATGAAGGTCGGTACTGATTGGAAAACATACAAGAATTTGGGGAGAATATTCATTTTAATGGAATTAATTCGGCCGACCAAGGATGTAGAAAGGGGTGACCACTGCGTCAGGTACCGTCTTGTGTGGTTTAGCAAGGTAAGAAAGTTTTCTTTGAAAAGACACTTGTGCTTTTTTGTAACTGTAATACCAAGGTAAGTGAATTTGTTTCTCACAATCTTAAAAGGGAAGTTGGAGTAGTCTGGTGCTGGCGTCCCCTCACTGACAGGGAAAAGTTCAGATTTGCTCAAATTTAATTTGTATCCTGAGAACTGGCTAAAATAGTTCAGTAGGGACAACATGGCGGGTAGAGAGATATCTGGACGTGAGATAAAACCTAACAAGTCGTCTGCGTATAGGGCCACCTTATGTTCTACCCCATTCCTCCATATACCAGAGATATTGTCACAACTGCGGATTGCTATCGCCAACGGCTCTATGGCCGGGTCAAATAGTAGGGGGCTTAGAGGACATCCTTGTCGGGTTCCCCGATAGAGATTAAAGGGTTGTGACAGCTGAGAGTTGGTAAGGACTGAAGCAGTGGGGCTTGAGTATAGTAATTTTAACCAGGTGATGAAATTCAGACCGAAGTCAAATTTTTTTAAAGTCTCAAATAAATATGCCCACTCTATCCGGTCAAACGCTTTCTCCGCGTCTAAAGAAAGGACACATTCAGGAGCTTCACCAGAGGGGAGATATAAAATGTCAAATAGCCGACGTATGTTGAAATAGGAGTTTCGATTTTTGACAAAACCAGTTTGGTCTTCAGATATGACAGAAGGTAAAATGTTCTCCAATCTTCGGGCCAAAACTTTAGCCAGAATTTTAGCATCAACATTTAATAGAGAGATTGGCCTATATGAAGAACACTCCGTCGGATCCTTGTCTTTCTTTGCAATAAGGGTGATACATGCTTCATAGAATGATGTCGGAAGCTTACTCTCCCTGAATGAATCAGACAGCACTATGCTTAGCTGTGACGAATGTAGTGAGGAAAATGTCTTAAAGAATTCTGCGGGAAATCCGTCAGGTCCCGGGGATTTTCCTGACTGCAACGAGGAAATAGCTACATCTATCTCCTCTTTCGTTATGGGTTCATCCAATCTCATTTTAATGTCCGGGGAGAGCGTGGCAATGTTCAGTCGATTCAGAAAATTATCCATTAGTATAGTATTATTTGAAAATTCAGAGGTGTAGAGTTGGGAGTAACGACTCCTGAATGTGTCATTAATCTCTGCCTGATCAGAAGTAGCCTTACCATCCTCCATTTTAATATTCGTAATATGACCCTTTGCTCTGAGTCCTTTGATCGGCTAATTCTAATCGTTCTCGGTGGGCCTTTTTTTTCCATATTCGCGGTGTAGGAAATAATTTGCCCCCTAAGGTATGCCTTAAGAGCATCCCAAACTACTAGACTGGATGTATCCGGGGAGGTATTTATCTGAAAGAAGAGGGATATATGTAAAGTTTACAAAATCATTGTCTGAGAGGAGTTTTGAATTAACTTGAGGAAGGTCAGGCAGTGCCAGAGATCAGGAGCATGATCCGATATCACTATGCCCTTATAAGCACAGTAGCACGCCAATGGTATCAGTTCATTATCAATGAAAAAGTAGTTAATCCTAGTGAAGGTATGGTGAACGTGCGAGAAAAAGGAGTACTCCCTCTTATTTGGATGGAGGGAACGCCATACATCAGAGACACCGAAATTGGATAAAAAGGACTGAACATAGCAAGTTAGCGGTTGTATACAGTCGGGCATAATCATCAAGCAGTCATTTACGGTGAAAGAGATGGAGAAGGAAGGCCATCAATGTATTTTCGTGCCTCATCGGTCGAGCGTAGCCACTTCTTGTCTCCGTCGGGAAGTGTGATGCGGAGCCGTGCGGGATAAAGGAGAGAGGGTTTGAGCCCTCGGTTGTAGAGATCCGCCATGACTTCTCTGTACTCGGCTCTCTGGCTCAAAACTTCGGGGCTGTAGTCTTCGACAACTCGAACTTGGTGACCGCGGCACTCCAGCTTCCCTCTATGGCGGGCCTCGCGGACCAGGAGATCCTTGATCTGATAACGGTGCAGACGGAGAATGGCGGGCCGCGGTCTCTGTCCAGGGGCCGGTTTTGCTGTTAGCAAACGATGGGCTCTGTCAATCTCAGGCGGAGATGGGAGCGTCTCCTTTCCAAAAACCTCGCACAGCAGATTGGAGAAAAAAGCCGTAGGTCGCCCACTTTCAATAGACTCCGCTAGGCCCAGGATGCAAATGTTTTGTCTTCTGCTGCGACCGTCTAAGTCAATAACTTTTGCCGTTAGCTTGGAGTTGCTTTCCAGACATTTTCTAGCTCACCGACACGCTGGCTCAGGTCCTCTGCAGCGAACTCGAGAGATGAAAGGCGCTGGCCATGCTCGTCAACTGTGGAGCGGACCTGGTCGAATTTGTTTTCCAGCTGGTTTAAAGACGTTTTAAAGTCGTCGTCTAGCGCCTGTCTGTGCTGGTCAAGTAGCTCCGAAATAGCCTCCATGGTCAAGCTAGTGGCTTGGTCGTCTTCTTTCCCCGACTTTCCGCGGTGCGAAGGCATTTCGAAGTGAACCGGGTTAAAGAAAAGTTAGGAGCTCAATGAGAATTGTCCAGTTCGCAAAATAAAGGAGTGCATGAGTGAAAAAAAAGCAGAGTAGGCAGGAGCTCTCGCGCGTTGCGTCTACTCCATTGCATCAGCCGACCGGAAGTCCGCCAGTAGTATATTGAACTTGTGGAGGAGAACAAAGGACATTCCTGTCATTTTCTGTTACTCTAGTGCAGGGGTATTCAATTAAAAGTCACTGAGGTCCAGTTACTAAAATTTCCTCCAAGTGAAGGTCCGAACCTCACAAGGTCTTATGTCTTATAGCCTACCCCACATTTTCATATGGTTTCAACAATATTTATTGTCAATTTTCAACACTTAGTGTAATCAACTAGCTATTTTACCACAAATAAAAGTAGTCCCAAGCGAATGAACTTAAGGCCTTTAAAAACAGAATGTCAGTGCCATCGGAATGAAAAGTCCTTGTGTCATTGTGTAAGGATAAGACAATTGCATGTTGTCAATTGTTGTCAATATAACAGTGTACTCTGGAGGGTGTTCTGATGTAAACTATGGCTAAGTTTCTGATGACAATTATTGGAAATTGTATGTTACACCTTAGTGTGTGTGGGAGATTGATTGTAAGAGACTGGACAATATTGCACTGTTTGTACTATAATTTGTTGACAGGCCATGTCATTGCGATACAGAAAGGAAAAGACAGCGCTGCATAGCACAAAGAAAAAAACAAAACAACAAAAGTAGAAATGTGAACATAGGACAACATGCAGTGCTGTAGGAATTACAGTGCAGTCTTCCTCCACCTCCTGACCTTCCTGTCTGTTGGGCCAAAAATTCTCACCCACATCACAACCAATATCTTCTCTTGCAATGCAGTGTGGAAAGAATCTTTTCGAGTGTCTTATCCAACCTCTGTAGGCATCTGCTGTGATGTCATCACACGCTGCATCCATGGCAGCCAGAAGAGTCATCTGTGTGTGTGTGATCATATACTTTCCATCTCCATGCTGAGAAAATGCTTTGACAACAAAACAACATAAGGATGATTAATGAAATCAAAATCCTCATCTTATGGAGGTCTCGATTCAGAATCATACCAAAAATCAAAGTGGAAAATCAGATCACAGGCTGATCCAACTTTTGTGGAGATTTTCCAAGACATGTCAAAATGATCCTTAGTAGTGCGTGTGGCCTCCACGTGCCTGTATGCACTCCCTACAATGCCTGGGCATGCTCCTGATGAGATGACGGCTGGTCTCCTGAGGGATCTCCTCCCAGACCTGGACCAGAGCAGCAGTCAACTCCTGGACAGTCTGTGGTGCGACATGGCGTTGGAGGATGGAATGAGACATGATGTCCCAGATGTGCTCAATAGGATCCAGGTCATTGCAGGGTGTTGGGTTGTAAGCACAGGCCCTATTTGTGTCGGGCTCTCAAACCACCCTCATGGAGTCGATTTCGGATCATTTGAGTTGAAACTTGAACATCAGTGGCCTGCTGGAGATCATTTTGTAGTGCTCTGGCAGTGCTCCTTCTGTTCCTCTGTGCACAAAGGAGCAGATATCGGTCCTGCTGTTGGGTTGTTGTCCTTCTTCGGCCCCCTCCACGTCTCCTGGTGTACTGGCCTGTCTCCTGGAATCTCCTCCATGCTCTTGACACTGTGCTGGAGACACAGCAAACCTTGCCACAGTGCGCACTGATGTGCCATCCTGGATGAGTTGCACAAAATCGGCAACTTCTGTGGGTTTGAGAAACCGCCTCATGCGACCTCTAGTGGTGCAAACACTGCCAAAATTCTATCTATCCATCCATTCATCCATTGCCTTCCGCTTATCAGGGGCCGGGTCGCAGGGGCAGCTGCCTGAGCATGGACACCCAGACTTCTCTCTCCCCGGACACTTCCTCCAGCTCCTCTGGGAGGATCCCAAGGGGTTCCCAGGCCAGTCGGGCAACGTAGTCACTCCAGTGTGTCCTTGGGTCGTCCAGGGGGCATCCGGTACAGATGCCCGAGCCGAGCATCAGCAGGCTCCTCTCGATGTGGAGGAGCAGTAGCTCTACTCCGAGCCCCTCCCGCGCGACGGAGCTCCTCACCCTATCTCTAAGGGAGCACCCTGCGGAGGAAGCTCATTTCGGCCGCTTGTATCCGGGATCTTATTCTTTCCGTCACGACCCAGAGTTCATGACCATAGGTGAGGGTAGGAACGTAGATTGACCAGTAAATCAAGAGCTTCACCTTTCGGCTCAGCTCTCTCTTCACCACGACGGACTGATACAATGACCGCATTACTGCGGCCGCTGCACCGATCCGCCTGTCAATATCACGTTCCATCCTTCCCTCACTCATGAACAAGACCCCAAGATACTTAAACTCCTCCACTTGAGGCAGGAACTCTCCCCCAACCCAAGGGAGCAAGCCACCTTTTTCTGGTCGAGAACCATGGCCTCAGATTTGGAGGTGCTGATCCTCATCCCAGTTGCTTCACACTCGGCTGCAAACTGCCCCAGGACATGCTGGAGGTCCTGGCTCGAAGGAGCCAACAAGACCACATTGTCCGCAAAAAGCCGGGAGGAAATGCAGTGGCTCCCCAACCAGATGCCCTCCGGCCCATGGCTGCGCCTAGAAATTCTGTCCATAAAAATAATGAACAGAAACGGTGAGAAAGGGTAGCCCTGCCGGAGTCCAACATGCACCGGGAACAGGTCTGACTTACTGCCGGCAATGCAAACCAAGCTCTTCCTCCGGTCGTACAGGGACTGTACAGCCCTTAGCAGAGGGCCCCCGACCAGGTACTCCCGAAGTACCTCCCGCAGAATGCCATGAGGGACACGGTCAATGCCTCCTCCAGGTCCAACACATGTGGACTGGTTGGGCAAACTCCCATGAACCCTCGAGCACCCTGCGGAGAGTACGGAGCTGATCCAGTGTTCCACGGCCAGGACGAAAACCGCATTGTTCCTCCTGAATCCGAGGTTCGACTATCGCCCCCGGGGAGCTTCTTTAATACCTCAGTGACTTTGGCCTGGGTGATGGTGGATCAACCTCCGAGTCCCCAACCTCTGTTTCCTCTATGGAAGACGTGTCAGTGTGATTGACAATTTCCTCGAGGTCGACCTGTAGTCCTATTCCATGGCCTCCCCAAACTCTTCCCAGACCCAAGCCTTTGCTTCAGCGACCGCCCGCGCTGCAGCACGCTTGGCCTGCCGGTACCCATCAGCTGCCTCAGGAGTCCCCCGGGCCAATGGAAGCGGAGAACAAGGTCCATTTGGACTCAGTGTCCCCAGCCTCCCTCTGGATCTGGTCAACGCTCTCCTGGAGGTGGGAGTTGAAGACCTCCCCGACAGAGGGTTCCATCAGATGTTCCCAGCAGACCCTCACAACACATTTGGGTCTGCCAAATCCATCCAGTTTCCTCCCCTGCCAGCGGATCCAACTCGAAGTTGATCATTGACCTCCAGCCTAGGGTTTCCTGGTGCCACGTGCACTGATGGCCCTTATGCTTGAACATGGTGTTCGTTATGGACAAACTGTGACTAGCACAGAAGTCCAATAACAGAACACCACTCGGGTTCAGATGGGGGAGGCCGTTCCTCCCAATCACGCCCCTCCAGTTAACACGGCCGTCAACCACATGAGCGTTGAAGTCCCCAAATAGAACAATGGAGTTCCCGGTTGGAGCACTCTCCAGTACCCCTCCCAAGGACTCCAAGAAGGCCAGGTACTCTGCACTGCTGTTTGGCCCGTAGGCCGATACAACAGTGAGAGACCTATCCTGGACCCGAAGGTGCAGGGAAACGACCCTCTCGTTCACTGGGGAAAACTCCACCACATGGCGGCCGAGCTGGGGAGCTATGAGCAAGCCGTGTCCGACCACCATTTTGTGACTTTCTCCCTCCCCATGAAGTCCACCACGTCCCTTCCCTCTACACCACGAACTGTCACCAGCCGCCGCAACCTGAAATCCCTCTCTCCCTCCGCTCTCTCCTCAACTGTTCTTTCCTCACTACCATCCACAGAACAATTCTCCCTAATGCCTACTGAGGAAGCCTCCTCCATCCTGGCGTCCTCACTCTCCTCTTCTTTGGGCACTCTCTGCCCCCCCACCTCACGGCCAGCGTGATCATCTTCCTCCCCTCCCTGGCTGTCCGAACCTCTGCGAACCAACAGATCAGTGTTGTGAGCGGCAGAGAGAAAATGGAAGAAATCGGGCCAGGATGAGGACCTTGCTCACTACCACCACCTCCTCTCTGACTGCACCCTTAACTGTTTCGGCAGTTAAATCTGCCTTCTACCTGTCAAGGATCAACTCTTCCGCCTCCAATCCCAGGAAACTCTTCTCGATGTTCTCCTCCCTCCTCACCCCTCCCCCTCCCTCACTGCTGATGACTTTGCAACTTACTTTACCAAGAAAGTAGATGACATCAGCTCCTCATTCACTCCTATAACCTCCCAGAAAACATCTCCACTAACTCTCAGCTCTGATGGCCTTACCAGCTTAAGCCCTCTCACCTCTGAAGACGTTCACGCACTTGTTACGTCTAACCGTGCCACCACCTGCTCCCTTGACCCGATTCCCTCCTCTCTTCTCCAAGACATCTCACACGACATCTTGCTATTCCTCACTGTAGTCTGGTTAACCTTGCAGCGGTGGAAAGACTGGAGGCAGTGCGTCAGATGTTTGGCCCAAAGCAGTTGGAATTATTTATTTTAAATATGCCAGTCAGGAGAAAAAAATTAATGGAATGAAATAAACAAAAAAACTCCAAAACCATTCTCAATGAACACTTAAACTTAGACTTCAAAATCAAAATAGCTTCAATAATCAAAACTCAAAAATAACAATTTGAGTTTTTGAAGTTGGTGCATGAAGGGAATGACAATAGGTATGTGACCCACCCTAGATGCTGCTGACATCCAAAGCTGTCTTCTTTCATTCTTCTTTAAAACCCTGGAACACACCGCCTACAACCAACTGTCATTCTATCTCTCACAGAACAACCTCCTTGACCCTAATCAATCAGGATTCAGGACTGCTCACTATATTGAGACGGCCCTCCTCACAGTGACCCTGCAAGATGCCAGAGCCTCATCCCACTCCTCCGTTCTCATTCTACTCGACATATCTGCTGCATTCAACACAGTCAACCACCAAATCCTCCTCTCCACCTTGGCTAAACTTTGACATCACACCTGACAAATCGCACCTTTCAGGTCACATGGAATGGCTCTATGTCCAAACCCTGTTCTCCAGACACGGGGGTCCCTCAAGGCTCAGTATTAGGACCGCTTCTGTTCTCATTATACACCAGATCACTGGGCTCTGTAATCACATCACATGGATTCTCTTACCATTGTTAGTCAGATGACACCCAAATATCCCTCTCTTTTCCCCCAACCTCCGACACTCACATTGCAACTCGCATCTCGGAATGTCTGGCAGACATCTCCATCTGGACAACTGCACATCACCTCAAGCTTATCCTGAATAAAACCAAACTCCTCTTCATCCCGGGGAAAGACTGACCTCGTATGGACCTGTCGGCCACTGTCGAGGGCATCACAGTATTGCCGTCGTCAACTGCAAGGAACCTGGGTGTAATCCTCGATGACCAACTATCCTGCACCCCCAACATCACTGCTGTGGCCCGATCCTGCAGATTTGCCCTCTACAATATCCGCAGGATTCGGACATTCCTCACAAAGGATGCAACGCTCCTGGTCCAAGCACTGGTCATCTCTCGCCTTGACTACTGCAACTCTCGCCTGGCTGGACTCCCGGCCTCGGCGACTAAACCATTGCAGCGTATCCAGAACAATGCAGCACGCCTTGTCTTCAAGCTACCCAAATTCTCCCATGTGACTCCTCTCCTCCGTGACCTCCACTGGCTACCTGTTGCAGCACACATCCAATTCAAGACGATGGCACTGGCCTTCAAGGCCATCAATGGAATAGCACCCATCTACCTCCAAACACTGGTGAAACCACACGCCCCGACGCGAGCACCTCGCTCCTCTACTTCAGCTGGCCGGCTAGTACCACCATCGCTGAAATCAAACAAATGTCCCTCAGCAAAGTCCAGACTCTTCTCTGTTCTGGAGCCTCTGTGGTGGAACAAACTCCCGACCAATGTCAGGACAGAAGAGTCACTTGCCATCCTCCGAAAATGGCTCAAGACTTACCTGTTCAGACTTCACCTCGACTCTGCATAGCATGACCCACTAACCCCCCCCAAAAAAAACAAAAAAAACAATAAGCACTTCTATGTTCTTACCTATAGCACTTTGATCATAGCACTGTTGTTCTTAAGGTATTTTTTCTGAACAGCTACTACATTACTTTAATTTTTTTAGCTCTTGCTTTATCGGCAATGATGTGTTGTGGTTACTTCCTTTTGACAAATGTATATATTGTAAGTCACTATGGACAAAAGCGTCTGCTAAATGCCCTAAATGTAAATTTATTAATAAAAGACTTATTTGTCTACTGAATGCACGTCTCTGTCCGGTTTCTGCATATTTCTATGAACCTGCTTGCCTCAGATAAGGTATTTAGTAGTTCACTTACAAAGTATATCTTGGTGTGAAAGGCATCAGGTGGCGTTGTCAAGAATCTTTGACACCCAGATCTGATCAAAGCTTAGCAAGGTCACATTTGGTTAAGGCAACAAATCTTCTTAGCTATGTTTAGGGAAAATGTCACTGGTCTCGTGGTTGAAAGTCCTGTTTCATTATTTATTTATAAACTGTTATTTGATTTTGAACAAAGGTGTTACAGCTCCACTTTAGGTAAATGTTGCTAGTAACTAAAAACATTAAATTAAATGTTTATAACACATACTTCTACATAAGAAATAAAGTCAATAACTCAATCAAATATGAAACAAAGACAACTGTAGGACATTTTAATCAATCATCTCAAGACAAAACAACCTGAACAGTAGCACTCAGACAAACAGAACTTTTTATTTCAATATGAACGCATTGGTCATAAAGTGTGCCTCTTTTTCTTTGACATGGCTGTGAAGGACTAAATGGACTCAATACAGACACAGACAACAGTTGATGAAAAATGTTCATAAACAACCTGTAACAACATTAGTAAAAATCAAAGATATAAAAATGAACTATGAATTTTCAATTGAGTGAATCCTAGTTTATGAATTTTCCACAAATTACCTTGATATTAGTCAAAAGGAAGCATCTATTAAAGTATGCATAAGTAGTTCCTTAACCGTTCAGTACATAAAAAACAGTTTGCAGGGGTGCTTTTTTTTTTTTTACAAAATAAATACAATTTTGCTGAAGTCCCCCCAAAATTCCAATCCCTACAGTTATTTACCATAATGTTATCAATGGGTAAAACTTGTCAAAATACACCATCTTCTTTCCACGTTATTGACTATATCAAATTTTGATAGTTTTGATCACAGCTTCATGTACAAAGTTCTTTACCAAGACTGGCCTTGTGTTTGAATCTATGGAATCACTTTTATTAAAGTAAAAAAATTCCAAGCAAAATGGAAATTACATAACGACTGTTTGTCTATATTGTACCATAAATTACACTTATATTTTTTAATAAAAAAAAAAAAGTCTATAGAGTCTCAGTTTGTTGTATAATTTAATTTAGTCTGAAACAGCTTAGTGAACTACATCTCTCATCTCATACAATGTATATAACCAACACGACTGTTAGCTTGGCTTGCTAGCTACTGAACTTAGCTACGTTCCATCAACGTTATCTCACCTGGTTTTATCCAGCGACTCTCTACAACATGGTAATCGCTAGCAGCCAGACTACTTTCCGAAGCAAAAAAAACAAAAACTGTAAGGATCCTAATCAATATTTACTTGATAATGATAAGTTAAAGCAAAAAACTTGTCTTTTGCCACTTAAATCATACTTTAAATAGTAAGCTCTTGCTAATAGCGTAATGTAAGGTAAAGTAATGGCCCGGAATATATGGAGCTCAAGACTTGGTGGCATATTGACTACTTAGAGGGTTTGTTGGCAAACTACTGAAGCTTGCAAGCTAGCTGCTTATCCGTTGGAGCCAGCTGGATATAGGCTAGAGGTAATCGGTTACAATTGCTATTTGCTTCCAAACTGAAAGTTACGTCAAAGATGTTTTTTTTTTTTTCACCCCCAATCTTGTTGCTAAGAAGATACACGAACACGTGGTGCATTTATATTTTCAACTTTCCTCTCATAATGAATTTACCGTAGTGACCAAAATACTTTGAGAGATGCCTGCCCAGGACTAAATCCATAGTATAGTGACTATCTCCCAAATTGCCCCAGGTTTGATAAAACCATTCAGCCTTGTCATACTTCTGAGCCTACAAATATAGAATTATATATATATATACACACACACACTGTAAACAAGGCTTAAGTCTTGGTGGCAGAACTTTCAGAGGCAACATTTAAAACCATCCCCAACTAACAGATACCAGAACACAGACGAACCCAAACCACAGGAGTCACATGCCTGTTTCAAATCCTCTTAAAGCCCATCAGATTGACCAGGCTTTTGGCACTGTCCATTTGGATCACTTGGAGTGGTCCCTCAGCGCCCGAAAAAATATAATTTAAGAGTTTAAAAGGATTTGAAATAAGGGCTTGATCCACTTTTGTCTGGTAATGCAATTTTGTACCTGAGATGATAAACAGATTGCTGAAAACTTCATAACAAAAGTTGGATGGATGTCTGATTAAAAAAAAAAAAACATTACAAAACATGAGGTAATTTTAAGTACATCACAGTGCCACTGAAGGCAAAATTGCAGAAAGAATTATCTGTAACACTACAAGCTAGGAAAAGGTAGCAGTCCAGTCTCACAAACATTACCTTTGCACACAACAAAACTACATTGTGAATTACAGTTACAGGGAAATATATCCTGTCGTGAATTACGTTTGCTCTTGAGATATCACAAATTAGTTTCAAACAAGACTGCAGAAGTCCACATAGGGAGGAGGTCTGGGTGGTGGACGGGTCAAAAAACACAGGACTTTCACCAGGAGACTGATGTTCCTGTTAGAAGCAAGTATTTTTGAGTATAGCTATACTAACTAAAGTTAGTTATAGTTAATAGTTTCAAGCCAAACCATGAAGTTTTTTACTAAACCTTACCAAGTAGTTTTGTTTTCTAAACCTAAGTCTTGTAGTGTGTTTTGTTTTGTACGTTAACCACATGTTTAAATCTGTTTAAAACTGTGAATGTCTAGTCTGAAAAAAACATTTCCCTGGAAACGTAACTGTACTTTATTAGGTATTAGGGCCATTGTAGGTAAAAAAAATAAAATAAATCTATATTACTAGAATTTCAATATTCCAAGAAAAAAACTCTGACTTTTCAAGATTATAGTCATAAATTTGTGCGGGAAAAAATAGATTTAGAAATTAGCAAATACTCGCAATTTTAGCTCTGAATCACCATATTATCATAAGCATCCGAACTTTGAAGAGACATTGCTAAATTATTAGCCCCCCAGGAATGATGAAACCTTTTCCTAAAATTCTTCCCAATATTTGCAGCATTGAAAAAACTTGATATAATCAAACATTCACCAGTGCTTTTAGTAGCTTTTGGTACATTTTGGAATATAGAATAACATTTTAGGCTTGCTTAAAATCAAATATAGAAAAAAATGGGGACATCAAAAATATTAGCCCCCTTGATGAGATGGTCAATAAAATGTGAGTTCTTGCTTTCAAAACACACCTAATTAACCAATCAGCTATCAAACCACACCTGTGCAGTCAATTGGCTTCCTAACAACACCTGAACATTCAATTAGCATAAAAGGACTCCAAGGAACAGGGCACTTGAACACATTACTGAGAGGGACTACTTTACTCACCATGCCAAAGACAAAGGAAATTAGTCTTGAGCTCAGAAAGAAGATAGTGGATGCTCATGATAAGGGGCAAGGCTATGCTGCAATTTCCAAATGTTTCAGTGTCCAGAACTGCTGTACGTTGCATCATTGCCAAGTACAAGGAGACAAATTCTGTGAGAAACAAACCTGGCGTGGTCGTAAGCGCAAGATAACAAGAACTCTTGAGAGGAAAATTGTCAGAGAGGTCATCAAGAATCCCCGGATAACTGTCAAGATGATTGTTGCTGACCTCTCCTCTTCTGGAGTTGATGTTTCAAGGAAGACAGTTGTGAGGGCTCTCCATTGTGGTGGGCTTCACGGCCATCGTCCAAGAAAAACCCCTTTATTTAAAGCACAGCACATCAAAGCCAGACTGAGGTTTGAGAAGTTTGTGCTTTGGTCTGATGAGACTAAACTGGAATTGTTGGCACATGGATGTTGCTTATGTTTGGCGAAGAAAGGTAGAGGCCTGTAACCTTAAAAACACAGTTCCCACAGTTAAACATGGTGGTGGGAGCATCATGCTGTGGGGCTGTTTTGCAGCCTCAGGCACAGGGAGCCTTGTTCGGGTGCATGGCATCATGAAAAAATAAAATTATGTTTACATTTTGAGGGATAATATGCAGAAGTCTGCTCGTAGTCTATACTTAGGTCATCGCTGGGTCTTCCAACAAGACAATGACCCAAAGCACACATCAAAATTGGTTCAACAGTTTCTTAAGGATACCAAATACAAGGTCCTGGAGTGGCCTGCACAGAGCCAAGACCTCAATCCTATTGAGAATCTGTGGCGGGTGCTCAAAGTGAAAGTCCATGCTCTGAAACCACTCAATTTGGACCAGCTAGAACAATTTGCAATGTAAGAGTAGTCCAAAATCCCTCAGGAGACCTGTGCCAACCTAGTAGAGAACTACTCTAAGAGGTTGTTTTCTGTTATGGCTCAGAAAGGGTACACTATTGACGATTATTGACTTGCTTCTATTATTTTTTTCGCTCTTACTTTATCGGCAATGATATTGATATGTTGTGGTTTCTCTCTTTCGACAAATGTACTTATTGTAAGTTGCTTTGGCCAAAAGCGTCTGCTAAATGCCCTGAACGTTAATGTAAATGTTAATTAATGGCCAGGGGGCTAATCATTTTGGATGTCTCATTTTTGTCCTTTTTTGTTTCAACTTATTGTATCAATAAAATATCTTAATCAAACTTGTCAACTTTTGCCTTTGTAGTGTTTTTGTTTTCCATAATAACAAACACATGTTGTTAATGGCCATTTCCATGGAGAAATCAAGAGTTTTGTCTAATTTAATAAGGGGGGCTAATAATTTAGACCTTGACTGTAAATTGCTATGTCAAGTTTTTTCTTGGGATATTGCCCCCTCCTCCCCCAGGTCCGTTTTTTTTTTTTTTACTGACAATGGCACTAATATGCCGGCGTTTAACTGAGAGTGCCATTTAGTTGTATGGGAATGTCATTTTGACAGGGTTGGGGGTAGAGGACACCCTTGATGATGAGAGATGGTTGAGAACGAGACATGGACAAAACTGCAACCATCTCTCAAATATATAATAAGCACTTAAGTTTTGCTTTTGAACATAATATGTATTATATTATACTGTATATGCGACCAATAATGCCTAAACTCAACTTTCTTTCTTGCTGATTTTGTCCATGTCTGTTTAGAACTATACTACACTACACAGTAATATTTGAGACCTCTCACCTTGGATGTTGAGACATCCATATGCACAAAAATTGTGCAGTATTTATTTTTACTGATTTTTTCAGATAGTTGAAAACATTGCAACTTATCATACTGTTAAATATTTTAGATATTTTTATTCCAACACATTTATATACCCTAATTTTTTTTGTGTAAGTCATTGATTCTTAAGATTTTACATTTCTTTTAAGTTTTAAAACCTCAGCCAGGTTTCATTCCTTGTGTTCTTTTTTTTTTTAGATCATTACATCAACCTACATGAACATCTTTGCATCTTTGGGGAGATCATTACCCTCAAAGAGAAAATACTATATTTCAACGATCTTTGTTCAAAGATGCTTTTACATGTCATAGAAGTGAACAGAGCCATTTTTTTTAGCCATAATTCTAGTGGCCTGGTTGGAGACAGTCTTTCCCCTTTCTAAAAGTCAAGATGAAAGTTGTTGAAGACCCACCAAGCTGAAACAGTTATTTGAAAAAGCAGACAACCCTTCCAAAAGTCCACAACAAAGTCATGGCACTCTTGTTGATGGAAGTAAAGGTCAGAACAGGCCAGAAGCAATAACTGTCATATTTGATCAACACCTAGAAGACAAGCTAGACTACAGTGTTTCTGCATTTTTATACATAATTATGTGACTAGCTAAATTGTTTTGGCTGTTAACTTATAGTACATTACATGAAGACTTTGTGCCTTTTAATCAAATCTTTAGAAAATCTCCGGAAATAGACCTTTTCAGGTTTATTGTTGGCACTCTGTAAGTCACCAAGAGAAGCTGCATAAGGGGCTGATCAGGCCGAGACAGTATGCTGATGTTTGCGCCTCTCTTGTGCCACGCATCGCATTTTTCTTGCGGTTTGAGATGTGCATAAAAGTATTAGCAACTTTTCAGTGCCAAGTGTATCATCTCATCAATGTCACACTTGGCCCGGGCAGCCAATCAAATCGAGCAAGAGGCGTGCTTTACTACTGAACCACTTCCTTCCTGTTTAGTGCAGGTAGATGTGGCAGCAATGGACAATGGCAAATGCAGACGAAAGGTTGATATCAGCGTTTTTTTTAAGTACAATAAACTATACATTTTTTCATTATGTCGTGAACCCAAAACCCTCTGCTTGTTATGGGAATTTTCCCTCCTCCTCATCCAACAACAGAGGAACAGCAAGAGCTTCACGTCCCCTTGAATCCACATATCATCGCCTGATTGATTGCAAGGCCACTTTTTGATGGTCTCGTCTCGGAATGAACTGCGTTTTTACTGGGTCTTAGACAAAGAGGACCCAAAATTGTATTTCAAGGCTGGTCAAGACCACAACTGCATCCTTAATTTATTTAACATCATTACTGTGATTGCACATAGAAAACAAAGGAAAATTCCCACACCTCTGCGATGCTTTTTGATTATTTTATCAAGTCATTTGTCATGGTACACTACACATATGGCAATTAAAGAGGTGACTGAAGAGGAATATTTATTTGTTTTCTGTGAAGGTTTTTATAGGAATGTGGATCGGTCAGATCATTTTGAGGAGTGACTATGGTTTACATGTCCCACATTTTATAGAGAATAAGTCTCGACTTAGTCTCGATACCCTCTGGTCTTGGTCCAGATGGTCTTGACTACGCTGGCATCAAGTTATTTCATGACACATTTCAGTATCAGATCTGAGATACAACTGGGTATAAGTCCAAGAACAAGGTTTAAGGAACCCTCATGCTCTTATGGGCTACCAGGTTTGTGACAAACTAGGCTTTCCTTGTGCTCTGATTAGACCATAGTCACAGGTTTTAGTAGCATCATCAAGTCAATATCTGTCTGTCAGTCATCTTGTGGAAAAAAGAAAACCAGAAATCGTTCTATCCCATCCCCCAACAGTTCAGAGTTGGAGGGGCGTAATCTCCAGCCATCAGAAACCTTGGACACAGCCAGTACAGACCCACTGATATCTGAAATACGACTAAGGATGATCACTCCATAGTTGAGGGCAAAAATACCCAGAGAATATTTCAGACATGCCAGCTATGACATTGATGCATGTTAAATTTCTTGGTGCAACGCACGATAGAACACAAGTGAGGTTTTGCTCTTCCGTCAGCTTCCTGTTTTTATGAAAGTCCAGCAGTAGCTAAAAAAGAGCCTTAATAAAAACTGGCAGAAATATATAATATATTTTCACCCTTAGTAGTTTCACCTGTGTGCAGTTTCATTGGTTGTTGAGATAACCAAGCCGTCGGCAGAGTATCTCAAATATCTCAGCAACACAGAGAAGTATGGTGATCACTGTGAAGGTGTACATGGCACTGAGGAAGATGGTTTTTTCAAAGTGTTCTGGCACCATGCACTTAGTCACATTAAATGCCTTTTCCAATGCACTGGCATCACACATGTACAGCGGGTGGACCTGAGGGACAAAAAGAGAAACATGAGGTGGTAATAATATCATGATCGTCTGAGCTTCCAATCCATACCGTTTCTCTGATCGCACTGCACAATTTTGCTGGGCACTATTCTCAGTGTTGTTATTGAGTGATACTCTAGTTGGGTCTTACCAAGTACTTGCTATCTTTACAGCCTTACAGGGCATGACCAACAACTCCACTTGTTTGTGTTGTAATATTTGTGTCTCACGGCAGTTTGTAAAATAGTCATGAAATCTATCGATTTCAGTACATGGATGCCAATTTTAAAAGTTTTATTACTGTACACTGTTACACAACAAATCAAAAGTAAAGTTATGGCAATAAAACCCCTTTGTTAGGTTTAGGAAAATTGTGATGAGATGCAAGAAATAACCATTGTACAGTTAGTTTAGATAACAAAACAAATGTTGGGTCCAGGCAACAAACACCTCTTAGTACGTTTTGGAAAATGGCCACAAAGTGTCACTTATCAACAACACTTTGGGCCCTAGTTTCGTGGCGCAGCGCAGGGCGGCGCAGGGTGGCGGAGCCGGCGTATTGCAAGTTTCAACCCACTGCAGCCTTGCAGTTTGGTGCATAGCCTGCGCCAAGATGGGTGTGGCGGCGCAGCAGGGGGAGGCGTCACAGATTCAGCTTGGCGTAGCGGAAGTTTCGTGGCAAAAAGCCTCGCCGAGACTTCGCTGAAAGCCCGCCAGCTCCAACCTGGTCTACTCTCGGCGCAAGGCGTAAATAAAGTCCATTCATTCAAGGCGAATCACAGCTGGTGGAGTGGAAGTTTGGCTGACGGCGCGCAGTGCGCACACGTCACCGAGACCTCATAGGCAGGTTTCCACAGTTCCAGGCAGATTTAAATGCAATAAATAATCACAACATACACTATTTAATGCAACTAATTGAATCAACACGTGAATTTATATCTATATAGATTGTCCCGTCACATCTGACGTCCAGATCAAAGGCGGATTGCACGCGTAACGGAAACTCAGCCTCTCGGACCAAAACATCTCCCTCTCTCTCTCCTGTTTTTTATAATATCGGCATTGTTATTATTATGATACGCGCGCACAGCGCGTGATGCGCGTGGTGGGAGCGCCGGCGCTGCTTCTGTCATCGGGTTGTCAAGTGACGGATCTTGCACTGAACCTCCCCTAACGCATTAAAGGAGAGGAGAGGAGCTCATTTGATTGGTGAAGATCTGAATCGGCTGTGTTTATCCCAGTCCACGCCTCGTCTCCTCCTCGTCTCATGCCTTCTTCTCCTCCCTCTTTCCCACTTGTGCGGGTGGGCGAGACGGGAGGTGTGCCTGCGCGAGCCTGCGCGGTGCACGAAACTGGCAAAGTCCAGGCGGACACACCCCGTCGGCGCAGCGCAGGTGCGCTGAAAGCTGACTGCGCCTGGTCTACGAAACTAGGGCCCTTTATGTCAAACGCTGGTCTCATTGAAAGTCCTGTGTTGTTGGACCCATCCACCTCATCACCCCCCACCACCACCTCTAAGTAGTCTTTCTCAATATGTAATACTCGCTACTAGCTCTGGACGTTGCATAGTCACATGGATGTGTTTCATTTGTGTCACCCCCATGATAAATGCTCCTAATTGGCTTTCCACCGACATTGTTTTCATGCTGAGCGACACAAGAAAAATAAAAGTACAATTCCTTCCCCTGTACACAAAACCAATCAATTGCGTTTCGTGACTATTTCATGCTGTGAGACTGGGTGGGATATGGGGTATTGGGCAGGGTATGTTCCAGGACCCATCTTGCTGGCAGAATAATGATGTCAAAGATCAGACTGATTCCACATCAGTAGCTGGCATCGTCTGTCACCAGTCAGGGTGGATGCATGAAGGACCCTACCAACAGCACTGTTCAATCCACATCTTTGATTGACCACATTAAAGATTCTACTTCTTGTTATTTGCTGGCAGGAGCAGAGCCCCGTGGTCATCCTCTGCGGACCTGATTGATTGGGTGTTTATTCAACCATTTTTAAACACTGTATTGGCGCAACTTTGAAAAGATTGGACATTGGAAAATAAAGTACTTCCTACATTTTGGCAAACACACTGATTGAGGTTTCTCCAAAAGGGTGGCTTTCAAATTAAAAAATTTTGAGGATCTTGATGATGGTTGTCCCTTTCATTTATTTCAAAGTATTCCAGGTATGATTCATTGGGATGGGGACCTTTGGCAACTTGGATGAGTGAGAAGGATTACATCTCCTGGCTGGCCAGGGAGTGCTTTGGTACCCATCAGAAGGAACTTAAAGAATGTCCAGGGGCACGCCTTTTATTGCCATGACCATGATTGGCAACTTAAAAATGGATGTATAACTGTGACATGGACAAGAACTCTTATGTTCATCAAGTTTTAAATTTACAGACCTGGAAGCCAAAGAGGTGGCTTTGTAGCCAGAAGGCGATGACTTCCAGAATAATGCGTAGAAGAACAGAAATTATGTAGAACACGGTGTAGATTGGTCGTTCAAGGATCTCCTCCTGGTCGATGTTCTTACAGGCTGCGTAGAGGTGAAAGACCGCTCCAGGAACTAGCACTGTTACTAGTTGTAACGCCCAAAATACCTGTAGATGGCAAAAAGACAGGTGTGAGAAAAGCCAGTAGAAGGAGACAATTAAATATGAAATCATGAAAGTGGGGAGTATGGTAAAAAGTTATGGGGTTGGAGAGATAAAAGGAAGGAGAAGAGCTTGAGCAGGGGGTGATGGAACAAGAAAGAATATTTGTACATTCATTTTTCATCACTTGACACATTGGTTTTAAATTTGCCATCAAGATGTTGCAGGTAAATACAACTAAGCATTTGTCTCTTTGGAAACTGAGGCTGGCAGGAACCCAGTCGAGTTCAATGATCGTTGAAGTGTTTCACTATTCCCAAATTACATTTTCTACCAATAAGGAGAAACTGTCGTGATGGTCAGAGCCTGTGGCTGATCTGATTGCAAATGTTTTAGTTTGACTGGACATGTCTGAGTTTGTCCCTCAGGTAGAACTGCTTGGACCACAGCAGGAAAGATGTCCACTCTTACATAACAGTGATGCTCCTTTGTGGTGATCTTTTCCCATCTTAAAACTCAACATCCAACAAAATCCCATCCCATGCAATCCAATACACTTTATTTATATTGCACATTTTTTAACAAAAAAAAAACAAAAACAAGTATGCTGCCAACTCCATCCAGAAAGAGACAAAAAACTCCTGCCATGGTGAGCAATTCTCCATCATCGAAAGGCAACGAAATATACGAGGCAAGTTACTACCAGTTGATTGATCTGATTTTTTTTTTCAGCATGTCCTTGTGAAAAATAGTATACTTGGTGGCCACTTATGGATATTGCAACATATGCGTCCACAGATACATCTAAGTGCATCTCTCTCATCAACCTTTTTTGGTGGGTGATTTCATATGTTGTTGTTTTTTTAAATATTACCCTATAAAGAGGCTATGTCCAACCGCTTCCAGTGGACCAGCATGTGACCTTATTTCATAAAAAATATTGGTAGGTAAGGTAGTCGATGGCAGGAAAAAAATGTTGAAACATAATGTGTCAATTTAAAAGACAGATGAACATTTTGTAGTATAACTGTGGAATATGTGTGTGTGTGTGTGTGTGTGTAAATATTATATATATATATATATATATATATATAAATAAACCACTGCTCAAAAAAATAAAGGGAACACCTAAACACCACATGCTAGTTCTCAATGAATAACATATTCCAGTTGGAAATCTTTATTCATTACAAAGTGCAATGCGTTGACAACAAAACATAAGGATGATTAATGAAATAAAAATCCTCATCTTATGGAGGTCTCGATTCAGAATCATACCGAAAAACAAAAGTGGAAAAACAGATCGCAATGATCCTCAGTAGTGCGTGTGGCCTCCACAAAGTGTTGTTTTGGTTAACGAAAATTACGACGAAATATCTTCGTCAACGAACGTGAGGAAAACGAGACGAGACGAAAATGCTGGTCATGTGACGATAACGCTAATTAAATATATAATGCAATATTGTAGACGAATAAAAACGAGATTAATGTGGTTTACAAAATAAAAACTATGCTAAAATGTGTCTTCGTTGACCTAAACCTAGACCTAGACAAGACAAAATGTTATAACGTTGTTTCGTCTCGTTTAGTCGCGTTATCAGTAGGCTCGTTCGAGGTGAACTGCTCCTCGCCTGGAAAGCAGATGAGATGGAGCAGCAGGAGGCGGAGCCTAAAAGCTGCGCTCCAGTCGGACAGTTTCCATCAGCCCTCGAAGATTTGACAGGAAGTCATAGAAAAAGTTACATCCTGTTAGACGCGATCTGTAGGCTATTTGTAGTTTGCGAACACATTCGCATTTATTTATATTTGTTCATAAATATCTGTGGAAATCAGAATCAGAATACTTAAGTAATCCCTCGGGAAGTTATACAGCTGCAGTTATAAGAGAAAGAGAAGAAAGAGAGTCAAATAAGTATAAAAATATAAAGTATAAAATAATGCCAATAAATATTAGTAATATTTTAGCATAGGCCAATTTTGCCATTATTTTTTGACAGTTATACTGTATTTAATGTGTATCTGGGTAGTGTTGCTTTCGTTAATGAAAATGACTAAATATTGTTAACGAACCTTTATCCTTTATATGAGGAAAACGAGACGAGACACGAAAATGCTGGTCATGTAACATATTTGGTTGGTAAAATAATATGTTAAATATAAACTCAAATCAGAGCATCTTCTGTGTCTGGAATGGATGAATTCTTGAGTCTAAAAGGTAACAATAATATAATAATAAGAACCTTGTTTGAATTGTGAAATGGGTTTGGCTAAATACAATCTTTGACTAAAAATAGATTAGAATGTCATCAATTTTTGTCGACTAAAACTGGACTAAAATAGTCACGGACAATTCTGACTAAAGTCAGACTAAAATGCTCAGACTTTTAGTCAACTGAAACTTGACTAGACTAAAAATAGAATGAACATGACTAAAACTAAAACAGGGAACCATAAACAACACTACCTCCACGTGCCTGTATGCACTCCCTACAATGCCTGGTGCGTTGCTCCTGATGAGACGACGGATGGTCTCCTGAGGGATCTCCTCCCACACCTGGACCAGAGCAGCAGTCAACACCTGGACAGTCTGTGGTGCGACATGGCGTTGGGGGATGGAACGAGAGACGATGTCCCACATGTGCTCAATAGGATTCAGGTCTCAGGAACGGGCAGGCCAGTCCATAACATCAATGCCTTCATCATGCAGGAACTGCTGACACACTCCAGCCACATGAGGCCTAGCATTGTCATGCATTAGAAGGAGCCTAGGGCCCACTGCACCAGCATATGGTCTTACAATGGGTCTGAGGATCTCATCCCGGTACCTAATGGCAGTCAGGGTACCTCCGGCAAGCACATGGAGGGCTGTGCGACCTTCCAAAGAAATGCTTCCCCAGACCATCACTGACCCACCACCAAACCGGTCATGCTGGAGGAAGTTGCAGGCAGCAGAACGTTCTCCGCGGCGTCGCCAGACCCTGTCGCGTCGATCACATGTGCTCAGGGTGAACATGCTCTCATCCGTGAAGAGCACAGGGTGCCAATGGCGAATCTGCCCATCTCTGTGATCTGTAGCAAATGCCAATCACATTGCACGGTGTTGCACAGGCCCTATTTGTGGACGTCGGGCCCTCAAACCACTCTCATGGAGTCGATTTCGGATCATTTGAGTTGAAACTTGAACATCAGTGGCCTGCTGGAGGTCATTTTGTAGGGCTCTGGCAGTGCTCCTTCTGCTCCTCCGTGCACAAAGGAGCAGATATCGGTCCTGCTGTTGGGTTGTTGTCCTTCTTCGGCCCCCTCCACGTCTCCTTGTGTACTGGCCTGTCTCCTGGAATCTCCTCCATGCTCTTGACACTGTGCTGGGGGACACAGCAAACCTTCTTGCCACAGTGTGCCATCCTGGATGAGTTGCACTAACTGGGAAACTTCTGTGGGTTGGAGAAACCGCCTCATGCTACCTCTAGTGGTGCAAACACAGCCAAAATTCAAAAGAGAAAAAAATCTGCCAGAAAGGCAGAGAACAGAGAAATCGTCTGTGGTCACCACCTGCAGAACCATTCCTTTCTAAGGATGTCTTGCTAATTGCCACTCGTTTCCACCTGTGGTCTGTTCCATTTGCACAACAGCAGGTGAAATTGATTCCCAATCAGTGCTGCTTCCTAATTGGACAGGCTGATATCTCAGAAATATGATTGACTTGCATTATGTTGGTTTAGTGTTCCCTTTAATTTTTGAGCAGTAGACCTATAATTCTAAATACTTTCCACCAACAGTGTAGTAAATGTCGTCTCTCTCACAAGCTACGATGTCTGTGTGTTGCGTACCTGGATGTAACATTACTATAACAACAGGTCTCTCTATGTGTTGGGTACCAGGATGTAACGTTACTCACACTAACAACAGGTCTCTCTCCTTCTTTCTCTAAATTTACCTCAGTTCTGTACACCATAAAATATGAGAAGCGTGTTTACTCTAGTTCAGTCTTACCTGAGGTGTTATGGGTCTAAACTGGTTGTAGCAGTACAGGTTGAGTTCTCGGCGATCAGGGTCGCAGCTGAAGTGCAGCGCTTCATTTCCGTAGACAGCGAAGCCAAGAACTCCAAGGAAGAACATCCGCACCGAGCCGAAGAACAAGGTGTGGAACTGGCCAATCACCGTAGGAGGCCTGAGCTGCAACACACACATGCGCACACACACACACACACACACACACACACAATTAACAATGAAGCACACATGCACATAAATGTTGCCGTGGACATCAGACATGTATCAGACATATATGATGTGTACTAAACACACTTTCACTTTTTTATGGCACAAACATGCATAGACACACACACAGACATGTGTGCATACACGCACACACACGCACACAGACAAAGAGAAAATTGCTTTTGTCAGCCACATAAACGCAGCTGCAATCGAGGCTCACTGAGGCCCTGAGCTCAGAAGGCTAAAACAAAAACCCATTGAGAGGAAACATTTCCTGTGTCGTCTCTCTACCTGCTCTGTTCTGACAACCAGCCATGTTTACCAGAAAATAGGCTCATAAAGCAAAGAGCCTGCTGGCTCACAAATGTGCCACGGAGACGGAGGTAAAGGAGATGGATTACAAAGCTTAAAGCAGATCAATGTCCTTTTTGTTTTTGAGCCTCGACGGGGATAATTGTTCCTGTCAAATCATGAAAAGTAACAAGTAGTTCTGGTTTAAAGCAACAGCACTTTGTGATCTACTTACGCATCCTTCATAGAAGTTTTTGATGTAGTTTAAAGACATGGTTTGCCTGTTGATGCCCCCTGTTTAATTCCAGGGTTGCTCTGGGCCCTCATGGCCGATTTGCTGCTGGAACCAGTTAAAGGCCGACAACATGAAGGCTACAAAATCTCCAACTGACCCCTCTCTCTCTCTCTCTATCTCTCTGCCCTGAAAGCCCATGTCAATGCATATTTTTTTGCCTTTTATCCCTCCATCAATTGACTCACTCAGTAGAAAAAGGACAACAGAGACAGAGAGGCCAACAATGGGCGTGGGGGGGGCATGTGGTCCCTCCATTATAATCCCTATAGAACTATGTCAGCGAAAAAACAAACATAATGGAGAGAGAGGGGGGGGGGGGGGGGAGAGAGAGAGAGAGAAAGGCCAAACATGCAACAAAAACACAATGCAAACCAGTTGGGTAAAGGAGCTCAACTAAACTTTCATTTTTTATCGTGTTAAATTATTGTAAAGATTTTGAGCTTAATTTTTAAGATTTAAAAAAAAAACTGTATTCTCATAAATTCTCCATTTAAAATATGAAAAAAGAAATAAATTCTGCTCATGTTGACACCTTTTCGTTTTTTTTTTACTAAATACCAAAAAGTAAAGTCATAAACAAAATGACAACACACCCTGCACCGCAAATACTTCTGGAAAAACATTGACGGAGCTGCCGGTCCCAAATACAGTCCCTTTGACAAGCTATAAGCCACCGACACAGAAAGAAACCCAAATCAAAATTCAAATCCCAAAAGCCCAAACTGGACAGAAAGTGAAATAAAATGGAAGTCCACGCACCAACCGTAATCCTGGCGGTGTGTTGTTCATCCCCCCTCTTTTTTCCACTCAGGGAGCCCAAACTCATGCCAGCCAGTTGCGGGACCTTGCAGGTCAAAGAGCAGAGTCAAGCCAGACAGAATCAACACCGCCTACTTCCGGTCGCAGCTTTCAAAATAACTGCAGACGCTCGAAAATAATTGTCGCCTGAAAATAGGACATGAGGCAAAGAGTAAATTATCACTGTTCAACTTCACATTTTATAAAACAACTTATTGAATAATTAATATAACAAAACAGGATGCTTGAGAAAATGAAAAGCGACTGACAAGGTCTCGCCTTATTATTTTGAAGGTGTAACCCTACACTTCTGGTGTAACTCGTACGAACCGTGTCACGCTTCACACGACTCTGGCAGCCAACCTGTGTAGGCTCACGCCGGCTGTGCGTCCTACCAGCCGAATAATCAACGCTGTGCGGAAAAGCGCAGCCTTGGTGGTGATGGCGTCATAACCACAGCATGACTGACAGATCTGGTCAGTTGATAACTGAATGTTTCGCTGCTAGGACGCAACGGAAAACATAGCTCTCAATGTGTTTAATTCTATGTGTTGTTATTAACGACTGGAACGCTCCTGATGTGACTTTCTGCAGGATGTTTGCTTATACAAATCACGTAAATCCATGTTTCTTTAAACCTTTGTCTTATTATAATCATTTCCATATCATAACATTCTTCAGTATTTTATCTCAATATTGACCTTTTGATGACGTTTTCAGTCAAACAGTTCCAATATTATTTATTTAAATATATCTATTAAAGTGAACACATTTGATTTAAAAATGCTTTATTTCCCACACTGTAAATTTGAACTAGTTCAGTTTACTTAAAAAAAGTCGGGAAACCGATTGCCTCATTTTTTTTAAAGTAAACTTCCAAGACAAATTAAAGTTAAACTAATAAACAACTAAAAGTTAGGTAACTCTTAGATTTCAAGTAGAATTACTGAATGACTGCTAGTAAGTTTACTCTTAGATTTCAAGTAAGATTACTGAATGGCTGCAAGTAGAGCTGTACGATATTACGATATATATCGTAGTACGATATAAAAATGTCTACCGTAGGATATAACCCTCTGTCGTTTATATCGTAATTTTAACGTGTAGGCTACTTGTTTAGCACTGTTGCTACACGCATTTCCACTGCATGCGTCTCCGCTGCGTTGCGTCTCCGCCACGCCAGCGGAGCAGATACGTTTCACTTTAGTCTATGGTTCAATCCCCACCAGGTCCGCTGCGCTGCGTGTCCGCTGCGTCTCAGCTCCGGCAGTCCGCAGCTCTCCGCAACAAATACGGACTTCTATTTCTGGCGGATGCCGGACCACGGCGCAGCAATTCAGCACAGGGCAAATATAGCGAAACAGGAAGTTCGGTACAAACTCAACAATAAAACTTTTCAAAATAAAACACTTGTGTTAATAAAACCACTTGACTACGTCAAAGTCTTGTACTCCTTCCTTGGGAACACTGACCTTTGTATCGCTTGGTTGCTGTGTTAACACATATCTTTAACTGCAGCGCGCGATTACGTATTTATCGCGAACGACGGACTGTGCCGTGGCGGACTCAAACGCATCCTGTGGGGATTGGCGGACGGCGGACCGAAGCCGGATCGGAGACGCACCGCAGCGGAGACGCATGCAGTGGAAATTGGGCATTGTTAATGTACACTACGGTTGTGATTTAATACGCCGTGTAAAGCACAACTCAATGTCGGAATGACCGTTGGATATCCAAATTTTGAGTTCAAAACAATTTCAAAACAAGGTCCAGCTGCGAGGCCTACTGGCTGTCCTAACCTGAACAAGATATTTATTTTTTTATATTTACATAAAAGCTTGTAATAGTTTTCGTTGCAAAAAGTCACGAATAAAAGGAAAGAAGAAAGTGCCATTCATTTGCCTTTCATTCACATGGTTATCAAAAATAGTGCTGAGATGTGATTGATTGATTTATTTATATATATATATATATATATATATATATATATATATAATTCTAAGAAAAAATAGTATATCGGGATATATATCGTTATCGGGATATAAAATTAGCTATATCGGGATATAAAATTTGGTCCATATCGCACAGCACTAGCTGCAAGTAAGTTTACTCTTAGACCTTCATTTATCTTACTAAAGACAAGCTGTGGTTACTTGGATAAAGTGAGGCAATCAGTTTCCCAACTTTTTTTAAGTAAACTGAATATGTTAGAATATGTAGCCACAATTAGCTTCAACTTTCAGTGGGTAAGCAGTCACAAAGTACAACCTTGAACTTTGACAAGAGTCTATTAACAAACCCATATGCGTGAACAGATATGTGAACAACCTGTGAATTGCTGTAGCCAGTACAATACATCAGGATGAAAGTCTGATCACAGTAATAAAAAAAATTCAAAGAAATAATAACTGTCTCTCAACGTATCTGATAAAACAGCGGGGTAGATAAAACATACAAATAGTTTGTTTTCTTTACCCTAGCTCCGTATACAAAAAGGATCAAATGCAGGTACCGCAGGGCTGCCAACTCTCACGCATTGGCCGTGAGACACACAAATTTGATTGGCTTCACATGCTCTCACGCCACACCCCCGATTTCTCATGCTGAAGTTTCCATACAGCAACAAATCAAATCTATTGTGTTATCTGTTATCTAGGGTCGAGAGCATCGAGGTAACATTATAAGTGTTTGTCACCACACCTAAGCCGAAAGAAAAAAACACAAGGCTCTCCTGTGTTATAGTGTAATTAACGGGCACACCACTTCATCCAGGGTCTCTCCTCTCTGTCTGTTTCACTGAGGGGCAGGGCTGATCACATACACACACACAGACTTTTATTATGCAGAACTGTTCTCTGAATTTTGTCAACATAATGACTTGACTCACAAGAATCCGTGTGATGAGCAGCTACAAACAGAATCTCACATCAGAAATGTTCAGAAATGAACTGATTCACAACTGAAAGTTAGATAGCGGCGAGTGGATCCACAGATGCGCTGACTTTAGATGCGGTAAAATTCAGGGGGGTCCAAAGTTATTATTTGAAAAAGTGGGTGGTATATTGTGACTCCTCCTTAAATTATTGCACATACACTTACATATTTTATGCACATTTGACTCTGAATGACAAGGGATTAGAATTAGAACTACTAGACTGTTTCTTCAATACATTTCTGATATTTTCTTATTTCTTTCTTTAATTTTTAGTCATCAACCACATGATTAGACATTTGATGGAAAGAATGCTCTTTAATCTTATAACAAAGAATTAAGAAAAAAATAAAACGGAAACACGGAACTTCTGGAAAAAAGGAAGACGGATTTCATAGTTCATAGTTATCTAACAGTGGCCGTGATGGATTAGTTAAGCTTTCAGAGCCAGCGAGGGGTGGAGCTCGGATCTCACCCCGTATAGTCTACTCTTAAGTCAGAAACTTCTGTCTATGGTCAGAATGAGAGAGAAATCACAGCTCTTAAGGACTGTGAGCTGGGAAGAGAAGCTAGACACAAGAAATCTTTTACATTTTAAAATAACATTAAATTTTGTCTGGGGAAAGGAAGGAAGCTGCTTTGTCTCTTGTTGGTAAGTCAGAAACTAATTGTAGATTTGGGTTTAGGCATTGTGTGAGTAAAGCTAGTTGTAACATTTAGTCTTGTGTTGATAGCTTGTTGTTGAAATCCTAGTGAAACTGTCAATGCTAAGTGAGTAATCAACTAAGTTTGAGCCAGCTCAGCTGTAGTGAATAGACTTGATTGGAGGGAGGGGTCACACTCAGTACTTGCGGTAAACTGAGCACTTAAAAGGCTGTCACTACAGCATCAGCTGCAGCGTCTGGCCATCAGAACGAAGACAGCTGAACAAAGACAAGGGAGTCTATCTGTGGGAGTCAAGACAGCTGAACAAAGACAAGGGAGTCTATCTGTGGGAGTCAAGACAGCTGAACAAAGACAAGGGAGTCTATCTGTGGGAGTCCATCGAGGACGTCCATTGAGGTAGGTATAACATCTCACCCCCCCCCCCCCCCCCCCCCCCTCGCAGCCATGTGTCTTATCCCAGTCAGGACATCACACTGGAGAAGATTTCACCGGAGACCCTTCACTCGAGGCTGTAACCCATCCAATCTCTGCTACCCACCATTCTCCACCGGTAAGGAACTTGAAGTACTAGGGGGGCTGTGGAACTGCCAGTCTGCAGTCAAGAAGGCGGACACCATTTCAGCCTATGCGTCCCTGCAGTCTCTCCACTTCCTGGCCCTCACAGAGACCTGGATCACCCCAGAAAACACTGCCACTCCAGCTTCCCTTTCAACTGCCTACTCGTTTTCACACTCCCCAAGACGAACAGGGCAAGGAGGAGGAACTGGGCTCCTCATCTCACCCAGATGGTCCTACCAGGTCCTTCCTCTGGACCACCTACCCCGATCTACACTTGAATTCCACGCCGTCTCTGTCACCCTTCCTTTCAAACTCAACATCATAGTGATCTATCGCCCACCCGGTCCTCTCTGTGACTTTTTGGATGAGATGGATGCCCTCCTGAGCTGCTCCCCTGATGATGGCACACCACTCGTCGTCCTCGGTGACTTCAACATCCACTCGGGAAAGCTGCACTCATCTGAATTCATCGACTTCTTTTCCGCATTTGACCTTACACTCTCCCCCTCTCCACCAACTCACCGTGCCGGGAACCAACTTGACCTTGTCTTCACAAGATCCTGTGGCATCTCGGCACTCTCTGTTACCCCGCTCACCGTGTCCGACCACCACTTTGTGACTTTCTCCCTCCCCATGGAGCCCACCACATCCCTCCCCTCTACGCCTGGAATTGTCACCAGCCGCCGCAACCTGAAATCCCTCACTCCCTCCGATCTCTCCTCAACTGTTATCTCCTCACTACCATCCTCAGAACAGTTCTCCTTAATGCCTACTGAGGAAGCCTCCTCCATCCTGATGTCCTCACTCTCCTCTTCTTTGGACACTCTCTGTCCCCCAATCTCACAACCTGCGCGATCATCTCCCTCCCCTCCCTGGCTGTCTGAACCTCTGCGAACCAACAGATCATTGTTGCGAGCGTCAGAGAGAAAATGGAAGAAATCGGGCCAGCACGAGGACCTTACTCACTACCACCGCCTCCTCTCTGACTTCACCTCAACTGTTTCGGCAGCTAAATCTGCCTTCTACCTGGCAAAGATCAACTCTTCTGCCTCCAACCCCAGGAAACTCTTCTCCGTGTTCTCCTCCCTCCTCACCCCTCCTACCCCTCCCCCCCTTCCTTCCTTACTGCCGATGACTTTGCTACTTACTTTACCAAGAAAGTAAATTACATCAGCTCCTCATTCACGCCTATTCCCTCCCAGAAGACATCTCCCCCAACTCTCAACTCGGAGGGTCTTACCAGCTTTACCCCCCTCACCCCTGAATACGTTCACGCACTTGTTACATCTAACCGTGCCACCACCTGCTCCCTCGACCCGATTCCCTCCTCTCTTCTCCAAGACATCTCACACGACATCTTGCCATTCCTCACCACCCTGATCAACTCCTCCCTCACCTCAGGTGTCATTCCAGCGGATTTTAAGACGGCTACCGTGAAGCCTCTCCTTAAAAAACCCACCCTAGACGCTACTGACATCCAAAGCTACAGACCTGTATCTCTTCTTTCATTCCTCTCTAAAACCTTGGAACGTGCCGCCTACAACCAACTGTCATCCTATCTCTCGCTGAACAACCTCCTAGACCCTAATCAATCAAGATTCAGGACTGCTCACTCCACTGAGACGGCCCTCCTCACAGTGACCGAGTCCCTGCGAGACGCCAGAGCCTCGTCCCACTCCTCCGTTCTCGTTCTCCTTGACCTATCTGCTGCATTCGACACAGTCAACCACCAAATCCTCCTCTCCACTCTGGCTGAACTTGGCATAACTGACTCTGCTCTCACCTGGTTTACATCATACCTGACAAATCGCACCTTTCAGGTCACATGGAATGGCTCTATGTCCAAACCCTGTTCTCTGGACACGGGTGTCCCTCAAGGCTCAGTATTAGGACCGCTTCTGTTCTCACTATACACCAGATCACTAGGTTCTGTTATCACATCGCATGGATTCTCCTACCATTGCTACGGAGATGACACCCAGCTGTTCCTCTCTTTTCCCCCGTCCTCTGACACTCACATTGCAACTCGCATCTCGGACTGTCTGGCTGACATCTCTGTCTGGACAACTGCATATCACCTCAAGCTTAACCTGAATAAAACCGAACTCCTCTTCATCCCAGGGAAAGACTGCCCTCGCATGGACCTGTCGGTCACTGTCGAGGGCATCACAGTATTGCCGTCGTCAACTGCGAGGAACCTGGGTGTAACCTCGATGACCAACTATCCTGCACCCCCAACATCACTGCTGTGGCCCGATCCTGCAGATTTGCCCTCTACAACATCCGCAGGATTCGGACCCTCCTCACAAAGTATGCAACGCAACTCTTGGTCCAAGCACTGGTCATCTCCCGCCTTGACTACTGCAACTCTCTCCTGGCCGGACTCCCGGCCTCTGCGATTAAACCATTGCAGCGTATCCAGAACGCTGCAGCACGCCTTATCTTCAATCTACCCAAATTCTCCCATGTGACCCCCCTCCTCCGTGACCTCCACTGGCTTCCTGTTGCAGCACGCATCCAATTCAAGACGATGACACTGGCCTTCAGGGCCATCAATGGAACAGCACCCATCTACCTTCAAACACTGGTCAAACCTCATGCCCCAAAGCAAGCACTTCGCTCCTCTACTTCAGCTGGCCGGCTGGTACCACCATCGCTGAAATCAAACAAATGTCGCTCAGCAAAGTCCAGACTCTTCTCTGTTCTGGCGCCTCAGTGGTGGAACGAACTCCCGACTAATGTCAGGACAGCAGAGTCATTTGCCATCTTCCGAAAAAGGCTCAAGACTCACCTGTTCAGACTTCACCTTGACTAGCATGACCAACTAACACCCCCACCCAAAAAAAAAAAAAAACCTATAGCACTCTGATAGTGGCACTGTTGCTCTTGAAGTACTAGTTTACTCAGATGAGGACCTAACACTTGTTCTATTTTTAGCTCTTACTTTATCGGCAATGATACGTTGTGGTTTCCTTGTTTCCTTCTTTTGACAAATGTACTTATTGTAAGTCGCTTTGGACAAAAGTGTCTGCTAAATGACCTAAATGTAAATGTAAATTTGTATTCAAATGTTTCGTATGTTTAGTATTTGATTACTTTAATTTTTATACAGAGTCCAAAAGTAAACGTGTACAAAATGAGCCATGTTGTGTCTTGTATCTTACTGTTGGGTCAATTGGTTCTATTTATACACTCTGAGTTAGGCTAATACATTGAGAACCACGGATAAATGGTATTTAAACATTTTTTTGCTGTATGGTAATGATGCTGAATGGGTCAAACAAAAAATTGCCGTGTATGCGGCAACATTTTGGTTGGCCCCCATAATCTCACTCCAAGGTTTGTTGAAAAGTTGTCAGCCCTGTACTGTTAGACTAGAAGTTTCAATGCAATAGTACTGGGTTACTTCAGTTGATACCTTAAAAAAAAGGTATTGAGTACCGATGAATACTAATGAATAGGGTTGTTCAGTATACCAGTACTAATTTGGTACCGGGGTACTGAGGCATTTAAAACAGTACTATATTGCATTTGGAAGGGACCGCCGCAACAGCGTGGCAACCTCGCCACGTGACGTCACCGCGTTTTAACTACAGCTGAGGGGACGAGGAGTAAGCCGGAGCTCGGGGAGATAAAAAAGAAAAAGCAAGCAAGCCGGAGGAAACAGCTAGCAAGTGAGCGAGCAGCGTGGACTGGAGCAACAAACAAAGCAGGAGGAAAGCTTGGAGAGAGCAGAGACTTTGGAGAGGGAGAGAGAGAGAGAGAGAGAGAGAGAGAGAGAGGAGCACGGAGAGAATGTCTGCTGCAACTGTCACCACGCCGCAACTTGTGGACAAACCAGGGGCGTGAAGTGCGATATGGCCGTACTTTGGCTTAAAAACAAATAAGCAAGGCGAGGTAATTAACTCCGATGCACCACTGTGTAAATGGTGTTTTAAAACATGCATGGCTAACGGTGTAAACACCTCCAACTTAGACAAACACCTAAAGGACAAGCACCCAGACCTGCACACTGAACTCAGAGAACGACAGGAAATTTACTCATGAAAAAAAGCCACATTCAGTGCTAAAAGCAAGCGCCACCACCCTTCACTCTTAACAAAAGTAGCTCTGAAAAAAAAAAAAAATAGAGCTGGTTTATTTATGTTGTATTTATATTATATTATTATATTTATATTTTCACAGTGATTTTTAAACTTTTTGCAATACATGTAGACATGCTGATTTATAATGAATCTGAAGTGGTCCCTTATTTTATTTTTTTTCCAGAGCTGTAAAATGCATACATGCATTATTTTAAAATTGTATGCATTAGAAAAGCTTGTCTTTGTGGTATTTTATTTTATTTACTGATTAATATGTTATTGTTCTAATATTTTCTATTAAAATAAAGTCAGTAATGACATTTTTTGCGTTCTCTTTTTATTTGAAAAAGTATCAAAGTATCGAAAAGTATTGAAATACATGTTGGTACCGGTACCAAAATGTTGGTATCGTGACAACACTACTAACTAAACACAAAAAAACGACACAAAAACTTCAAGAAGACGATATAAAAACTTCAGTTCAGTCCTATGTAGTGCCTCACAACATTGGAGCGGCAATGTTATTCTTCAATTTAAAGTAGTGCATTTGTTTGCAACAGCAGGTAGCACAATCACATTCCACTTATTTGGCATGAACAATCCAAGTCAGAAGCAGGTTTTTCAGTGTTTGTAGTTTGGGTTTCAGAGACTTGTCTCCTAATGAAGCAAACACCCTCTGAATAAATTCAAAGGTGTTCTGCATGGCCTTTGGGTAGTCCACATTCAGAGCATAGATCAAACCAAATAGGACACATACAGCTTTTGGCAGATCTGACAGACCATTGACGACAACCTGTCCCTCCAGAATGATGGCTTTTTCACCTTCCAAGTGTAAGGAGTTTGGATTCAGGCCTGGTTCGTCTTCAGGGATTACAGAGAGCACGACAACTGCAAACTGGCTGATATCTGAATTTACATCATCAGCCTAAGAAAAGAAAAAGGAAAACAATCTGTTATATATCCTTCATGCACAAGGTTGGAGTGACCATAAATGTGCTTTGGCCTCCAACATTTATTAGCACAACACCCTTGAATCACAGGTAAAGCAGTGTTACTGAAATAAGTTGGCTCATAACATGGCTCATCTACATGCATGCTAACAGCTTAGAACCCACTCATGGCATTAACTAAATTATACCAACATAGGTTAATGATTAAAAGCAACCATTACCCAGCAGATTGTTTGACTATGGGTAGTGTTGTGCACTATGGGCAGTGTTGTGCAAGTTCACACTTTTCATGAACTAGTTCAAAGTTCAGTTCACACATGTTCAAAGTGAACTGTTCACGTTCATAGTTCACCATTTCAATTCTGAACTAGTTGAAAGTTCAGTTCTTTTTTTTTTCGGCGTCTGGTGTATTTTGTGCGAGCCGCGAGCAATCGCATCAATTCTGGCAGGAAGTCACACAAAGAAACACGAGACAATCCGGTCAATTTTCAAAATAAAATCAAATTGCGATTGACAAATGCAATCATATTTGTGTATCTAAACAGAGTAGAGAGATGAAAACAAACACACACACACACACACACACACGGTATATCTACACTACTGTCTACTACCATACACACTCTCTCTGTCCCTGTGTGTGTCTCAGAGAGAGAGGCAACGGATAAATAAAAGAAGTGTACAAACTTCTTGGTTACAGAAACATGGCGTATTCATTTTATGAGGTTATTTACTTGCCCATGATAAAAAAAAATAGCTCTGAATGAACAACAGCTGAGCAGAATCGCTTGTCGACCGTCGCGGAGAAATACGCGTCTGGTCTGAACAGGGGGGCAGCAGATCGCTTTGGCGGCCGGTGTGAACCCGAGATGTGGAAAGGAGCGCTGCGCAAGCCCGGCGTGCGCGCACACAAACTCTATGAAAAAATCCGAGTGATTTGCTGAATTTAGAGAAGAAGAGATACTATGCTGTTTCTAAAGTGCGAGCAGGTCGTGTTACTCGACTCATCAGGAGAAAAAAAAAATCTGTAACGTTTAATCGGACCACAACATTGACATTCGTCGTTCATTTCACACAATCTGAACTAATTCACGTTCAAGTTATTTATTTACAAATGCGTTGCATTCAGTTCAAAGTTCACAGAAAAATGAACTCTATGAACGTGTTCTTTTGAACTCGTTCATGCACAACACTGGGGTTAGGGATGTTCGATAGTATCGGTTCGCCGATATGATGACAAGGTAGCCACAAATTCCCAACATCACCCAGGGGCAAGCGTTACAGTGACAGTGGCGAGAAAAAACTGCCTTAATAGGCATCTATAGATGTGTGGAAGATTTGGACCTGAATCAATGAAAAACACTACTAAATACCCAAATACAATGGTTTTCAGCTATAAAAAACTGCTACTGTAATTGGTTTTGTTTGTTTTCTCTTTAAAAAAGTGTTTTTAAGTCAATAAGCAGTATCAGTACATAGGAATAGGGCTAGGCCATACGACTTCAAATCAATATCGCGTTTTTCTGTAGTGTTTACACTTGACTTTTTGATCATCTCACTGAAGCCAAAACTTGTGTCCAAACAACAAATGTAGTAGGTTGGAAAATGCTACATTTTAGTTTTTATTAAAACAGACACCCGCCTTATTTTTTTTATTAATATCTGAACTAATAGTTAATCTCTACTTGCAGTGTTGACATCAAGTCATACTTGAAAGTGCCAGTAGAGGGCACTCTAGCCCACTGTGGATGCACTAGAGAGAGAAAGTAGGCTATACGGCTCTGCTCATGCACAGCTCAGAATCAAACGAGCACCGACCTGAGCAAGACCTCTATTATTTTCCACAGGTAATTTTAAACTTGTTGATGATTAGCTTGGTTCAGCATGTAATTTAAATACATGATTAACCGTGTTGTAATGTGTTGACATGTATATTGATAACAGAAAATGTATTGTTGTTGCTGTGTTTTCTGGCTAGTTAACGGTGTAGTTGCACAATCTTGTGAAGCGCAAGTGTAAGAGTTGTTACAGAAGGTCCGGGAAAGTGTTATGCTCGCGCTAGAACAGTCTAACTGGAGTATGTGTTTATGAATGTGTTAGGGGTAAAATGTTTCTTCATACAGTTAAATATTTAAGTTATATAAGTTAATTTAACTTATATTCCACATAAACAAGTATTATTTTGAATCCATGTGCATTTATCTTACTACAGAGTCTTTTAAATTGTTCCATCTAAATTTGGTCTTAATACTTATTTACTTTGTGTTACATATGATTTGGAATGAATGTGACTGAAATGTGTGTACCTGTAAATTCAGAATTAAATGAGCACCGACTTGAGCAAGACGTAACATTGGTCCTCTATTATTTTCCACAGAGCATTGTTTTATTGCAAAGCTCTCAAGTCGACACACACATTTCAATCCATTCACACGCTCACACGCCACACCTTGTATTTCTCACGCAGGGATTTGTTTTCCAGGGTAACACCCACCAAGTTGCGCCACGATTTTTTCTACTACTGTCTATGGATTTTTTAAGCAGTACATAATCACTGCCACGCAGCAACTAATCAAATAAAGAAAATAGCTACCGAACAGCCAATTAGAAAATAGCATGGCTGTATCCGGGTAAGATATTCTGCTACAACAAGGTTACATTCTGATTCCATTCCAACGATTCGGACACTCGCTGAAGTAGGCTACAGTAACCGAAGGACGGCTGTCACATTTTCACTCACCACTCACATTTCGCCGAAGTGGCTACAGACTGCTCGACGTGGGAGAAGATCATATCCTCAGTAGTCAGTACAGTAAGTCATCTCATCATTGCTTTCGTTGTTGGGTCATTCCATGCCAACTCAGCCACCCATGACATGACATGACATGACACCTCTCTGATTTTGCTGAAAAGTGGTGAAAATATGCCTTATGTTACCAAACAAAGAAATCCGAAGTTTCAGGTCAATATCTCAAAAGGTTTGCCCGTGGAATCCATTTCAATTTCAAGTACCACACCCCTTTTTGAGAAATTGGAATTTCCCATTTCATTTTTTTGGCGTTTTTGGAGGCCCATAACTTCTGTTCTAATAGTGATAGAAGGCTGAAAATTGGTGTTAGTTCATTGTAGTTTGTACTACACAATTCTGCAGGCTAATCAACATTCCTTACTGTTTGGGTGAGAGGTGGGTCACCAAAGTCAAATTTTTTTTTTTTTTTGACGGCCAAAATTATTTTTCACTTTATGGGTGCCCCTAGCACCACGATTAATGATCATATTTATTTTAAACAGGATTATTTGTTATATTTGGGAACTGAGGATCGAGGTTCATTCTCGCGAGACTTCTCTGACGGTAAGCGCTTTGCGTCATTTCCTGTTTCTCCGTGATAGTCGATACAGGCTGTGTTTTTCTTTTTAGCCTAACTCTGTTAATTTAACGTAGTTTCCCTGTTCAGCGGCTTACTACCGCCAAGTTTAAACTAAGCACACGCTATCCCTGCTTCAGCTGACACATCGCTCACTCTCTGAGTTGCCTCGCTAAATTTGCTATTGTTTACGCGCTATCTCTGCTAGCGCAACAGCTAGCCTAGCGGCTACGATGGCTTCTCTCTTTCCCTGTCCTCCTTCTCTTCTCTCCTGCCCGGTGTGTCTGATGTTTAGCTACTACTCTGCCTCCTTTACTGATAGCGGTACATGTAATAAATGTAGTTCACTTTTTGCTTTGGAGGCGAGGATGAATGATTTGGAAGCGCGGTTCCGCACCAACAATCCTCCGTCGGCTGCCGCTGTAACCAGCCAGCTGACGCTAGCTGTACATGGTGCGGACCGACATAGCGTAGCAGCTAGCCGTCCCTCGGCAAACCCCGAGCAGCCGGGAGGCTGGGTGAATGTCCGAAGGGGGCATAGTTCTAAACCGAAGCCCACGGTTAACCACCATGTTCACGTGTCCAATCGATTTTCCCCACTCAGTGACACACCCGCTGAGAAGCCAACTCTGGTCATTGGTAGCTCCATAGTGAGACACGTGAAAATAGCGACACCAGCGACCATAGTCAAATGTGTCCCAGGGGCCAGAGCGGGCGACATCGAAGCTCAATTGAAACTGCTGGCTAAGGATAAACGTAAATACAGTAAGATTGTTATTCACGTCGGCGTTAATGACACCCGATTACGCCAATCGGAGGTCACTAAAATTAATGTTGGCTCGGTATGTGAATATGCAAAAACGATGTCGGACTCCGTAGTTTTCTCTGGTCCCCTGCCAAACTTTACTAGTGATGACATGTATAGCCGCATGTCATCTTTCCACCGCTGGCTGTCGAGGTGGGGTCCAGATAACGATGTGGGCTTCGTTAATAATTGGCAGCCTTTCTGGGGAAAACCTGGTCTGATCAGGAGAGATGGCATCCACCCCACTTTGGATGGAGCTGCTCTCCTATCTAGAAACATCGCTGATCTCATTGGTAGTCCTAGAACATGACAAACCAGTGTTGAGACCAGGAAGCAGAGTTGCAGTCTTACACACTTCTCTGCGCCTCCTTTAGAGCAGTCACCCACCCAAAACCAAAACCACATAAGAACGGTGTCTGTCCCCCGACCAACCAAATTAATCAGGTCAAACAGAAGAGAGTTTTCACATGAAAACCTAATAAAAATGAGCACTTTCGATGTAGTAAAACAAAATAAGAGAATTAAATGTGGACTCTTAAACATTAGATCTCTCTCATCCAAAGCAGTATTAGTCAACGACTTAATATCAGATAATCATATTGATTTATTCTGCCTGACTGAAACCTGGCTGCGTGATGAAGCTTCGTGCTTAAACGAAGCTAGTCCTCCCAGCCATATTAATACTCATATATCTCGAGGCAGCAGACGTGGAGGAGGAGTTGCAGCCATTTTTGATTCAAGCCTGTCAATCAATCCTAAGCCAAAACTAAACTATAACTCATTTGAGAGTCTGATTCTCAGCCTTTCGCATTCAAACTGGAAAACAATGCAGCCAATACTGTTTGTTATTGTGTATCGTGCTCCTGGTCCATACTCTGAATTCCTATCTGAATTCTCTGAGTTGCTATCAAGTTTAGTCCTTAAATCAGATAAAGTAATCATTGTGGGGGATTTTAATGTCCATGTGGACGTTGTAAATGACAGCCTTAGTGTAGCATTTACTTCCTTAATAGATTCTATTGGCTTCAGTCAGAGTGTACATAAACCGACTCACTGTCATAGCCACACTCTCGACCTCGTCTTATCTTATGGTGTTGAAATCGAAAACTTAATAATCTTTCCTCAAAATTCTTCTTTATCTGACCATTACTTGATAACCTTTGAATTATTGTTGCTGGACTTCACTCCTCTAGGAAAAAGCTACTACTCTCAGTGTCTATCGGATAGAGCAGTAGCTAAGTTTAAGGAAGTAATTCCGCCAGTCTTGAGTTCACTTCCATGTCTTAATGAAACGGAGGACTTTTATGTTAATCTTAGTCCCTCCCAGATCGATTCTCTTATAGATGAATCTGGAAGCCTACTGCGAACGACTCTCGACTCTGTTGCTCCGCTAAAACAGAAAACTATAAAGCATAGGAAGTTAGCTCCCTGGTATAACTCCCAAACTCGTAAATTAAAACAAAAACTGCGTAAACTTGAAACCATCTGGCGCTCCACCAAACTGGAAGAATCCCGCCTAGTTTGGCAGGACTGTCTTAAAACGTATAAGAAGGCTCTCCGTAATGCCAGAGCAGCCTACTACTCATCTTTAATAGAGGAAAATAAAAACAACCCTAGATTTCTTTTCAGTACTGTAGCCAGGCTGACAAAGAGTCACAGCTCTACTGAGCCATGCATTCCTAGAGATCTTAGTAGTAACGACTTTATGAACTTTTTTAATGATAAAATTTGCAATCCGCGACAAAATTACTTGCATCTTGCCTTCAATTGGAACCGCGTTACCCTCAAACTCAGGAGTTTTAGAACTAGCATTAAGACCTGATATATATTTAGACTGCTTTTATCCAATCAACCTAAACCAACTAACGTCAATGATCTCTTCTTCTAAACCTTCAACCTGTCTCCTAGACCCGATACCAACCAGGCTACTGAAAGAAGTCTTACCCTTAGTTAGCGCATCGCTATTAGATATGATCAATGTGTCTTTATTAACAGGCTATGTGCCACAGTCATTTAAAGTAGCTGTAATTAAACCTCTTCTTAAGAAGCCTACTCTAGATCCAGGGGTTTTATCAAACTACAGACCAGATCAAATCTTCCTTTTCTCTCTAAGATCCTTGAGAAAGTAGTCGCCAATCAACTGTGTGACTTTCTCAACAATAACAGTCTACTTGAGGACTTCCAGTCAGGATTTAGAGTACATCATAGCACAGAGACAGCTCTGGTAAAAATTACAAATGACCTTCTTATTGCTTCTGACAAAGGACTGGTTTCTGTACTTGTTCTGCTAGATCTTAGTGCTGCATTTGACACCATTAACCATGAGATTCTAATATGTAGACTGGGAAAATTAATTGGCATCAAAGGAAACACATTAAGCTGGTTTAAGTCCTATTTATCCAATCGATCTCAGTTTGTGCATGTCAATGAAAAATCCTCCAGGCACATTGAAGTTAAATACGGTGTTCCTCAAGGTTCTGTGCTCGGACCAATTCTTTTCAACTTATATATGCTTCCTTTAGGCAACATTATTAGAGGACACTCTATAAACTTCCATTGTTATGCTGATGATACTCAGTTATATCTATCGATCAAGCCTGAAGAAACCAATCAGCTAGTTAAACTCCAGGCATGTGTGGATGACATAAAATCCTGGATGACCTGCAATTTCCTGATGTTAAACTCCAATAAAACAGAAGTTATTGTACTTGGGCCTAAACTCCTCCGAAGCTCGCTGTCTAAAGATATAGCGACTATTGATGGGATTGCCATCGCCTCAAATACTACTGTAAGAAACCTTGGAGTTATCTTTGATCAGGACCTGTCCTTTGTTATAAGGCCTAGTTATAACTGGTGACTTTAATTTTCATATTGATGATTTGAATGACAAGGGTGCAAAAGAACTTTTTAATATTCTAGACACATTTGACCTTTCTCAACATGTGAAAGAGGCTACTCATTGTAAGGGACACACCCTGGACCTGATTATCACAAAAGGTCTCCATGTTTCTGATGTTTTTGTGACTGATCCTTCATTGTCTGATCACTTCTGTGTTTTCTTTAATATTTCTTTCATTCCTGACACACAAACAGAATCAAATAAGGTCAAAAAGCGGTACATCAATGAACATGCCAATGTTCTCTTTAAAAATGCCATCTCCTCGTTACCACCTCTAAACCCATGTCATGCTGATGATCTTGTAAACATCTTTAATTCCAAAATTCTGAATGTCATAGATGTCATTGCACCTGCTACGGTTAAAACAATTTCTGGTAAGCAAAAGGCACCCTGGAGAAAAGCTGCTGTTGTGACAGCCCAGAGAAGAGAGTGCAGGAAGGCTGAACGAATCTGGCGGAGTACTAAACTTCATATTCACCATGACATCTATAAAGAGAGCCTTCGGGCCTACAATTTAGTCTTAAAAAGTGCGAGAGAAACATACTTCTCCAATATCATAAACAACAACACTAATAAGGCGAAAACCCTATTTGCAACTGTTGACAGACTGACCAACCCCCCAACACAAATACCAGCTAAACTCCACTCCACACAGAAATGCAATGAGTTTGCATTCTTTTATACTAATAAAATTGAAGGCATCAGACGCGCCATCAATATCTCAAACAAAAAAGTTGGATCACCACCCTGTTCAGGCAAAAGTAACACAGCAATGATGGCAAGCTTTAATGCCATAGACTCTAAGGGCCCTAGTTTCGTAGACCAGCGCAGGGCGGCGCAGGGTGGCGCAGCCGGCGCAGTGCAAGTTCCGACCCGCGCAGCCTTGCGCACCGTCAGTTTGGCAGTTTGGTGGATCGCCTGCGCCAAGATGGGTATGGCGGCGCAGCAGGGGGAGGCGTCAGAGATTCAGCTTGGCGTAGCGGAAGTTTCGTGGCAAAAAGCCTCGCCGAGACTGCGCTGAAAGCTCGCCAGCTCCAACCTGGTCTACTTTCGGCGCAAGGCGTAAGGCGTAAATAAAGTCCATTCATTCAAGGGGAATCACAGCTGGCGCAGTGGAAGTTTGGTTGACGGCGCGCAGTGCGCACACGTCACCGAGATCCCACAGGCAGGTTTCCACAGTTCCAGGCACATTTACATGCAATAAATAATCACAACAAACATTCTTTAATGCAACTAACTGAATCAACACGTGAATTTATATCGACATAGATTGTCCCGTCACATCTGACGTCAGATCAAAGGCGGATGGCACGCGTAACGGAAACTCAGCCTCTTGGACCAAAACATCTCCCTCTCTCTCTCCTGTTTTTTATAATATGGGCATTGTTATTATTATGATACGCGCGCACAGCGGCGGCGCTGCTTCTGTCATCGGGTTGTCAAGTGACGGAACTTGCACTGAACCTCCCCTAACGCATTAAAGGAGAGGAGAGGAGCTCATTTGATTGGTGAAGATCTGAATCGGCTGTGTTTATCCCAGTCCACGCCTCGTCTCCTCCTCGTCTCCCACTCACGCCTTCTTCTCCTCCCTCTTTCCCACTTGCGCCGGTGGGCGAGACGGGAGGTGTGCCTGCGCGAGCCTGCGCCGGCCTGCGCGGTGCACGAAACTTGCAAAGTCCAGGCGGACACACCCCGTCGGCGCGGCGCAGGTGCGCTGAAAGCTGACTGCGCCTGGTCTACGAAACTAGGGCCCTAAAACTCTAGTGGAAACGGTGACAAATCTAAAATCATCCACCTGCTGCCTTGATGCTTTACCTACCAACTTTTTTAAGAATGTTTTTGACTGCCTATCAATAGACGTATTGCAAATAGTTAATAACTCCATTCAATCAGGCAATTTCCCAAAGGCCTTCAAAACTGCAGTCATTAAACCTCTTCTAAAAAAGCGGAGCCTAGATGCCTCTATTAACAACAACTACAGACCAATTTCAAATCTACCCTTCATAAGTAAAATAATTGAGAAAGTTGTCCTCCAACAACTAAATCACTTCCTGGCTTCAACTGGCTGCCACAACAACTTCCAGTCAGGATTTCGACCTTTTCATAGCACCGAGACGGCCCTTATTAAAGTTGTAAATGACATCCGTCTTAACACAGACTCTGGCAAAACTTCAATATTAATGCTATTAGACCTCAGTGCTGCATTTGACACTGTCGACCACTCAATACTCTTGGACAGGTTGGAAAACTGGGTGGGGCTCTCAGGCACAGTCTTAAACTGGTTCAAGTCATATCTACAAGATAGGAACTATTTTGTTTCCATTGGCGACTTTGTATCAGAACCTACCAATGTAACGTGTGGAGTCCCCCAAGGTTCAATCTTGGGGCCAACTTTATTCAACATCTACATGCTCCCACTAGGACAAATCATGCAAAATAATAACATTGACCACCATTGCTATGCCGATGACACCCAAATCTATGTAGCACTATCACCAAACGACTATCGCCCCATAGATCTTCTGTGCCAGTGCATTGAGCAAGTCAAAGACTGGATGTGCCAAAACTTCCTACAACTAAATGAGGATAAAACTGAGATAATTGTTTTTGGCGCTAAAAAAGAAAGGTTTAAAGTAATTCAACACCTTCACTCTCTGTCCCTGAAAACCTCAAACAAAGCCAGAAATCTTGGGGTTATTATGGATTCTGATTTACATTTCGACAGTCACGTTAAATCAGTAACAAAATCAGCCTACTATCACCTAAAAAATGTAGCAAGACTTAGAGGGCTCATGTCAGCTCAAGACTTAGAAAAACTTGTACATGCCTTTATTACTAGTAGGCTAGACTACTGTATTGGTCTCCTTGCAGGTCTTCCGAAAAAAACTGTCAGGCAGCTACAGCTTGTTCAGAACGCTGCTTCTAGAGTTCTTACAAAGACCAAAAAATGTGAGCACATTACACCAATTCTTAAATCCTTACATTGGCTCCCTGTATGTCAGAGGATTGATTTCAAAATCCTCCTGCTCACATATAAATCACTACATGGTCTAGGACCAAAGTATATCACTGATATGCTCCCACTACATAAGACTTCTAGACCACTAAGATCTTCTGAGACCAATCTGTTAGTGATTCCTAGAGTAAACAACAATCACGGGAGAGCATCATTTAGTCACTATGCAACAAATGGCTGGAATAAACTTCCTGAAGATGTAAGACTTGCCCCAACTCTGACCACTTTTAAAACTAGACTGAAAACTTTTATGTTCACCATAGCTTTCTGCTAAATCTTTTAATGTCTGCACTGTTTTTAATTATTGCAAATATGTTTTTATTCTCTTTTCTTTCTGTAATGCATTTTTAAATTTTTTATTATTTTCTTTTAATTCTTCTTTTTTTTTTTCTTTTTCTTCTCACTTTGTTTTATGATGTGAAGCACTTTGAGTCTGCCTTGTGTATGAAATGTGCTATACAAATAAAGTTGCCTTGCCTTGCCTTGCCTTTGACTCGCATATTAAACAAACCACGAGGACAGCCTACTTTCACCTGCGTAACATTACTAAAATTAGGCCAATGCTGTCTCAAAAAGATGCAGAAAAACTCGTCCATGCATTTGTTACCTCAAGGCTGAACTATTGTAATTCTTTATTATCAGGCTGCTCTAATAAATCTCTTAAATCTCTCCAGCTGGTCCAGAATGCTGCAGCTCGTGTTCTGACTAAAACCAGAAGAAGGGATCACATTTCTCCTGTATTAGCTTCTCTGCACTGGCTGCCAGTAAAATCCAGAATAGAATTTAAAATCCTTCTCCTCACTTACAAGGCTCTTAATGGACTGGCACCATCATATCTTAAAGAGCTCATTAAACCCTACTGTCCTCCTGGAGCACTACGCTCTCAGAATAAAGGGTTACTTGTAGTTCCTAAAGTCTCCAAAATTAGAACAGGGGCCAGAGCTTTCAGCCATCCAGCTCCTCTTCTGTGGAACCGTCTTCCGGTTCTGGTTCGTGAGGCAGACACTGTTCCCACATTTAAGAGTAGGCTTAAAACCTTTCTCTTTGACACCGCTTATAGCTAGGGCTGGCTCAGGTTTGCCCTGAGCCAGCTCTTGGTTAAGCTGCTATAGGCCTAGACTGCTAGGGGATTATAGTGGCACACTGAGCCTCTCTCTCTCTCTCTCGCGCTCTCTCTGTGTATGTTCCCCCGGAGTCCCTGTGCTCTCTTGCCTAGCAGGTCTCCCTGGACCGTGGTGGAACCTGATCCGGACTGCACCGATGTTGTGGTCTTGTTTGCCTCTTACCGCCTGTATTTTTAATTAAAGTAATTGACTAAAACCGGCATCTCTACTGTCACTAACTTGACAGTCTGGCTATGCTTTCTGGTCCAGCAGAGTCCACTGAGGTCCTGACCGATGCAGACTGCTAACTGGCCTGATGCTGGAAACACCACATTGTAGCTCCACCTGCCCGCTGTGTGACTGCTCAACTACTCCTGCTTTCTGGTCTACGGCGACGTGGTTGGGATGGATCCATCTCGGCGTGGCTGTGCCTGCTGCCATGGACTACTACTGTTGATACTATTGCTTCTGTTAATACCACCACTACTGTTAATGCTACTACTACCATACTACCAACACCAAATGCAGTTGGAACCCAAGGGCCTGGGCTGCACGAGATTTCTGCCTAAAAGCCTATTAAGGCAGTTTTTTCTCGCCACTGTCGCTGTAACGCTTGCCCCTGGGTGATGTTGGGAATTTGAAATTGTGTTGACTCTTGAAATTTTGAGCCTATTCTAGTCCTGCTCAATGTGTTAAGTGTCCTGAGATGACTTCTGTTGTGATTTGACACTATAAATACAATTGAATTGAATTGAATTGAATTTGCTCTTGCCAAAATGAATTTGAAGGTTATGATACCACTGGTGGGGGTTTTATGGGGGTCCAAAAACCCTCTCCTGCAGAGGTGACATATTTGGACCCCCAAATGACCATGTGGGCATTTGATGATCCTAATGGGATTTATACCAGATAAAGATACATAATTTTTTCTCTCTTTTAATGAAGTAAAACCTTTGACTATGAAGCTCCATAATATGAATTTTATTCTTCATAATGCACCATTTTGGACATTTTTTCCAGAAGTCTGGAATGTAGATAATGTAGAGAATTTAGTGATGATAAAGCATGAAAATAGTGGAAATAACTTAGTATTATGCTCAGTGATGGCAAACAATTAAATACAGAGACTGTCATGGATTAACCCCTTATCCCCCATGAACGAGACCCGCCATCAAACTTGTAAAGAACTAAATAACAAGAATGTTACATAGTGTAAGAACACTACAAATAGAAGGGAGTTTTTCCTTGCCCCTGTCACTCTCTAAATGAAATTGAATTGAAAATTAAATTGAATCGTGTCTTTAACTATTATCCAAGAAATTGTGGAAGCAGTGACATAATTTTGTCATGGTCCTTTTGGTCAAGGTTGTATTGGCAAGCACTGCGTCCATAGATGTCTGGCACACTGACACAACAAATGATATGTTGGAATGGCACCCAACAGGGGATCTGAGTTTTGTGGCTGATCTGACTGCGAGTGTTCTGCCTCCGGGTGTTCTCTATCCAAGTGTTCTGAATCCGATTGTTGTCCTGCATCGACATCTGTGAATATTGTATCCTGTGATATCCTTTTATATCCTTATCTTATCGTCTTATTTTTGGAAATTGATATAAAGCAATGATGCGATCGTGTTCCACTGATCGTTTAGGCGTAACGTCTGTCCAATTCGTACGTTTCCTCGTGTTTTTTAATATCTTCTGCACTAACAAAGAAGAATGTAATGTCCTTAATGTTTTCTTTTGCCCATTGAAACATCTCCACTGGTCTCAGAATATGGTTTGCATCAGGGGTTAATCTGTGATTTTCAGGAAATTGATGGTTTGGAGTAAAATTCACCCTAGGTCATTTCCACCATGACATCCAGCCAAATACCCCCTCAGAAGCATTTTTAGCGATGGTCAACATTGGTCAAGATAGGGCTATCAGCCGAATGGCTTAGTACTGGCGCGATGGTACAGTGTGTATATCTCATAAATTACCCCACTAATAATGCATGGAATGTTACCAAACTTTTGCAGTAGTACACATAGGGTCTGTACTCACAAAATGAGGCATTTGAAAGTTTGTAAGTACACCAGGAGTTTATTTAAAAGAACACTTGCCTGATAGCTTCTATCCTCAGCTGCTAACGCTACCGCAGCGTAGACGGCACTTCTGTGTTTACCCAGCTGATGCCGTCACGCGAGTTTCACGCGAGAGTATGAAAAAGTTTTGCTGAATTTTTATAAATGCTTGTATTATCAGGTCAACACATTTTTTATAAATGCTTGTATTATCAGGTCAACAAGTGTTGACAAGTGTTGACCTGTTTGGTAACATTCCATGCATTATTAGTGGGGTAATTTATGAGATATACACACTCGGGTTGTAAACGATAAACCGATGCGACCGGATATTCGGTTCAACAAGTGAGAGATATGGCTGCATCGCTAGCAGCCTCCTCAATCGATACTAATTATCAATGAATTCCTAGATGAATCGGTTACAGAGTCATGGATCGGGTATCGCAAAACTTTGAAACGGTTGGCGGCATTACACCAGAGTCTCTAAAACAACGCGAGAGCTGAAGCTGCCCGCGAAACGCCGTAGCTGGCTAGCTTGTATGAGTTATAAAGAAGGGACAACAAGGAACATGGAGGAGGTGGAGGTGGAGAGGCGGGCGCAGCACAGGTAGGCGGCTGCGACGCTGCCGTGTGACCGCAGGCACTCCATGACGTACGTGAGAGACGGATGGCTTTGAATGTCAATCGCTTGTGTCTCAACTTGCGCCACAAGAGGCGGCCGCAGCACGGGTAGCGTCCACGACACTGTCCTGTGACCGCCATCCAACGGTTCAGCCAGACTTTTTTTTGGTCCATGTCTAAAAATAAATACATTGACAAGTGATTTTGTTGTTCTGGTTTTTCTTTTGCCAGTGCCATACAGCCACAATGTTTGGGGATATGTGGTATTTTACATATTTGAAAAGAAACTATTGTACTGTAACTTTCATAGAATCAGCTTCTTTATTTTATTAAATATCTACAACAAATATTAACCGTAGAATCGAATCGTATCGTTCTTACACTGTATGGAATCGATTTGAATCGAATTGGTCTGTAATAAAAGGATATCGTTGTTGAATCAAATCGTAACCTGTGTATCTAGATGTATATCGAACTGTTTATCACAAAGAGATGTGCAACCCTAATACACACTGTACCATTGTGCCAGTACTAAGCCATTTGGTTGATATCCCTATCAACCAAATGCTGACCATCGCTAAAAATGCTTCCGAGGGGGTATTTGGCTGGATGTCATGGTGGAAATGACCAAGGGTGCATTTTACTCCGAACCATCACTTTAATATTTAATTGTTTTCCATCACTGAGCATAATACTAAGTTATTTCCACTATTTTCATGCTTTATCATCACTAAATTCTCCCTGATCTACATTCCGGACTTTGGGGGTCCAAATATGGGGTTCCAAAAGAGTCACCTTTGCAGGAGAGGGTTTTTGGACCCCCATAAAACCCCCACCAGTGGTACCATACCCTTCAAATTAATTTTGGCAAGGGCAAAGTTCCCAAATATAACAAATAATCATGTTTGGAATAAATATGATCATTAATCGTGGTGCTAGGGGCACCCAAAAAGTGAAAAATAATTTTGGCCGTCAAAAAAAAAGAAATTGGAGTTTGGTGACCCACCTCCCACCCAAACAGTAAGGAATGTTGATTCTGCCTCCAGAATTGTGTAGTACCACACCAGTTTCCAGCCTTCTACCACTATTAGAACTTAGTTATGGGCTTCCAAAACTGCCATCCATCCATCCATCCATTTTCTTCCGCTTATCCAGTACCGGGTCGCGGGGGCAGCTGCCTGAGCAGGGACGCCCAGACTTCCCTCTCCCCGGACACTTCCCCTAGCTCCTCCGGGAGGACCCCAAGGCGTTCCCAGGCCAGCCGGGTGACATAGTCACTCCAGCGTGTCCTGGGTCTTCCTCGGGGTCTCCTCCCGGTGGGGCATGCCTGGAACACCTCCCGAGGGAGGTGTCAAGGGGGCATCCGATGCAGATGCCCGAGCCACCTCAACTGGCTCCTCTCGATGTGGAGGAGCAGCGGCTCTACTCCGAGCTCCCCCCGTGTGACGGAGCTCCTCACCCTATCTCTAAGGGAGCGCCCTGCCACCCTGCGGAGGAAGCTCATTTCGGCCGCTTGTATCCGGGATCTTATTCTTTCGGTCATGACCCAAAGTTCATGACCATAGGTGAGGGTAGGAACGTAGATTGACCGGTAAACCGAGAGCTTCGCCTTTCGGCTTAGCTCTCTCTTTACCACGACGGACCGATACAGCGACCGCATTACTGCAGCCGCTGCACCGATCCGCCTGTCAATCTCGCGTTCCATCCTTCCCTCACTCGTGAACAAGACCCCAAGATACTTAAACTCCTCCACTTGAGGCAGGAACTCCCCCCCGACCTGGAGGGAGCAAGCCACCTTTTTCCGGTCGAGAACCATGGCCTCAGATTTGGAGGTGCTAATCCTCATCCCGGCTGCTTCACACTCGGCTGCAAACCGCCCCAGGACATGCTGGAGGTCCTGGCTCGAAGGAGCCAACAAGACCACATCGTCCGCAAAAAGCAGGGATGAAATCCAGTGGCTCCCGAACCAGATCCCCTCCGGCCCACGGCTGCGCCTAGAAATCCTGTCCATAAAAATAATGAACAGGACCGGTGACAAAGGGCAGCCCTGCCGGAGTCCAACATGCACCTGGAACAGGTCTGACTTTCTGCCGGCAATGCGAACCAAGCTCCTGCTCCGGTCATACAGGGACCGAACAGCCCTTAGCAGAGGGCCCCCGACCCCGTACTCCCGAAGTACCTCCCACAGAATGCCACGAGGGACACGGTCGAATGCCTTCTCCAAGTCCACAAAACACATGTGGACTGGTTGGGCAAACTCCCATGAACCCTCAAGCACCCTGCGGAGGGTATAGAGCTGGTCCAGTGTTCCACGGCCAGGACGAAAACCGCATTGTTCCTCCTGAATCCGAGGTTCGACTATCGGCCTAATTCTCCTCTCCAGCACCCTGGAATAGACTTTCCCGGGGAGGCTGAGAAGTGTGATCCCCCGATAGTTGGAACACACCCTCCGGTCCCCCTTTTTGAATAGAGGGACCACCACCCCGGTCTGCCAGTCCAGAGGCACTGTCCCCAACTGCCACGCGATGTTGCAGAGACGTGTCAACCAAGACAGCCCCACAACTGAGACTTGAGGTACTCAGGGTGGATCTCATCCACCCCCGGTGCCTTGCCACCGGGGAGCTTCTTAACTACCTCGGTGACTTCAGCCCGTGTAATGGGTGGATGAACCTCTGAGTCTCCAGCCTCTGCTTCCCCAATGGGAGACGTGTCAGTGGGGTTGAGGAGATCCTCGAAGTATTCCTTCCACCGCCCGACGATATCCCCAGTCGAAGTCAGCAGCTCCCCACCTCCACCGTAAACAGTGTTGGTGGAGGGCTGCTTCCCCTTCCTAAGGCGCCGGATGGTTTGCCAGAATTTCCTCGAGGCCGACCGATAGTCCTCCTCCATGGCCTCCCCGAACTCTTCCCAGACCCGAACTTTTGCTTCAGCGACCGCCCGTGCTGCAGCACGCTTGGCCTGCCGGTACCCATCAGCTGCCTCGGGAGTCCCCCGAGCCAACCAGGTTCGGTAGGACTCCTTCTTCAGCTTGACAGCATCCCTTACTTCCGGTGTCCACCACCGGGTTCGGGGATTGCCACCACGACAGGCACCGGAGACCTTACGGCCACAGCTTCGAACAGCCGCGTCAACAATGGAGGCAGAGAACAAGGTCCATTCGGACTCAATGTCCCCAGCCTCCCTCGGGATCTGGTCAAAGCTCTCCCGGAGGTGGGAGTTGAAGACCTCCCTGACAGAGGGTTCCACCAGACGTTCCCAGCAGACCCTCACAACGCGTTTAGGTCTGCCAAGTCTGTCCAGCTTCCTCCCCTGCCAGCGGATCCAACTCACCACCAGGTGGTGATCAGTTGACAGCTCAGCCCCTCTCTTCACCCGAGTGTCCAAAACATACGGCCGGAGGTCAGATGACACAACCACGAAGTCGATCATTGACCTCCGGCCTAGGGTGTCCTGGTGCCATATGCACTGATGGACACCCTTATGTTTGAACATGGTGTTCGTTATGGACAAACCGTGACCAGCACAGAAGTCCAATAACAGAACCCCACTCGGGTTCTGATCGGGGAGGCCGTCCCTCCCAATCACGCCCCTCCAGGTAACACTGTCGTTGCCCACGTGAGCGTTGAAGTCCCCCAGTAAAACAATGGAGTCCCCGGTTGGAGCACTCTCAAGTACCCCTCCCAAGGACTCCAAGAAGGCCGGGTACTCTGCACTGCCGTTTGGCCCATAGGCCGAAACAACAGTGAGAGACCTATCCCCGACCCGAAGGCGCAGGGAAACGACCCTCTCGTTCACCGGGGAAAACTCCAACACATGGCGGCCGAGCTGGGGGGCTATGAGCAAGCCCATACCAGCTCGGCGCCTTTCACCGCGGGCAACTCCAGAGTAGAAGAGAGTCCAGCCTCTCTCAAGGAGTTGGGTTCCAGAGCCCAGACTGTGCGTGGAGGTGAGCCCGACTACCTGTAGCCGGTAGCGCTCTACCTCCCGCACTAGCTCAGGCTCTTTACCCCCCAGTGAGGTGACATTCCATGTCCCCATGGCTAGAGTCACCGTCCGGGGATTGGGTCGCCGGGGCACCCGCCCAGGACAGCCACCCAAATCCCACCGCACCGGCCCCTTCTGAACCCTCCTGCGGGTGGTGGGCCTACAGGAGGGCGGGCCCACGTCGCTCTTTCGGGCTGTGCCCGGCCGGGTCCCGTGGGCACAGACCCGGCCACCAGGCGCTCGCCTGCGAGCCCCAACCCCGGGCCTGGCTCCAGGGTGGGGCCCTGGTGACGCCAATCCGGGCGACGTGAACGTCTTCGATTTTAGCTTCTTCATTAAGGGCTTTGGAACCGCTCTTAGTCTGACCTGTCACCTAGGACCTGTTTGCCTTGGGAGACCCTACCAGGGGCATTAAGCCCCGGACAACATAGCTCCTAGGATCATTCAGGTGCTCAAACCCCTCCACCACGATAAGGTGTCGGTTCAAGGAGGGGTCCAAAACTGCCAAAAAATGAAATGTGAAATTCCTATGTGTCAAGTAGGGCCGTGGCACCCGAAATTCAAATGGACACCACAGGCAAACCGTTTGAGATATTGACCTGAAACTTCAGATTGCCTCCTTTGGTAACATAAGGCATATTTTCACAGCTTTTCAGCAAAATCTGAGAGGTAATATGTACATGGTACCCCGATATTGGCTGTTTTCACATGGAATGACCCTGTTGGGGAATATGTTCAGGAAGCTTTTATGTTAGCTAACAGTTTGACTAGACTAGAGTATGTGTGAACTAGCCTAGCTAGCCGGTTGAATCCCTGCTAGCTCATTTCAGCAGCTATTCTGACGCTTGTTTTCTTAGGAATTTTGAGCCTATATTAGCCTATCATTGTTATTATGACTTTTCTTTATTATTATTGTTGTTCAATGTTGTAATACTGAGGCTATTTGCTCCCTTGTTGGACTGGCCCTTTGTATCCTATTTTCCCAGTGTGTGGGCGTGTGTGCACGCACGCGTCTGTGTATATTTTATCCAGAAAACAAAGCATATTAATTATTGCATTCGTTTATTTCAAAGATGTCAGGGAAGAGGCAGCTAAGCATTCTTTCATGCTTTCAAAAGGATCAGCTCCCTAAAAAGGTGGCCAGGTCAGAGGAGGAGACTGTAGAGGAGGCAGTGGAGGAGACTGTAGAGGAGGCAGTGCAGGAGACTGTAGAGGAGGCAGTGGAGACTGGACAACCCACTGGTAAAAGGGAAAAGGAGAGGATTAAGTGGAGCAGCGACGTATAGGTGTTCCTTTAAGAAGGAGTGGTTAACTCGATGGCCATTCATCACAATGGGAACCACCAGCTCCTTCTACTGGTGCTCAGTGTGCAGACAAGAGATCTCCTGTGCTCACCAAGGTGTGAGGGACATAAGCAGGCATGTGGAAGGCAAGTGACATCAGGCCAAATAAGAGGCTCTAAACTCAGCCAGCAGTATTGCACAGTTCTACATGCCAGAAACTTCTGTTGGAGGCATGAGTGTACAAGAGGCCAAGGTACATACAGTGTAGTGCAGGAAAACCAAAAGGCTGGTGGTAATGTTTGATGAATTACAGTTTCCTTCAAATTGTTGGTCATATTACCATGAAAACTTATTTAAGGGGCTGCACGGTGGTGTAGTGGGTAGCACTCTAGCCTCACAGCAAGAGGGTCGGCCCGGGTTCCTTCTGTGTGAAGTTTGCATGTTCTCCCCGTGTAAGCGTGGGTTCTCTCCGAGGTTCTCCGGCTTCCTCCCACAGTCCAAAGACATGCAGGATGGGGATAGGTTCATTGATGACTCTAAATTGCCCGTAGGTGTGAATGTGAGTGTGAATGGTTGTTTGTCTCTACATGTCTCCCTGTGATAGACTGGCGTCCTGTCCAGGGTGTACCCTGCCTTCGCCCAATGATAGCTGGGATTGGCTCCAGCCCCCCCGTGACCCTGAATACAGGATAAGCGGTAGACAATGGATGAATGGATGGATGGATGGCTGGAACTTATTTAAGGTTAATGAAGTATGTAATCAGTTGTTTCTGTTGCAGACCAGGAGGGCTGAGGTGAAGGTTGCTGTTGCAATGGTGCAGCACAATGTTCCCTTTGCCGTTGCTGACCATTTCAGCCCCTTGTACAAAGAATGTTTTAGAGCAGGTCTCAAACTACAGGCCCCCTACATCCGGCCCGCATCTTGACGTAAAAAGTTAAATGCAATTTAGCCCATCCAGTTTATTTTTATTTATTTGTTTTCCACAATTACAAGAATAATTTTGCGTGCAATTTAAATAAAAAAAACCCTAATAATAAATAAATAGACCCAAAATGATTTCACGGGAACGACAAAGAGAAGCGCAGAAGAAGAAAAGGTAAATAGTAGGAGAAGAAGAAGCAGAAGATGTCGCTCTCCAAACGTAAGAGAAAAGTGGATGACGAACACAGACAATTCCAAGAAAGATGGACATTACAGTATTTTTTTGTTGAGTTCGGTGGAAATGCCATCCGTCTGATATGTAAAGAGAAACTTGCCGTTCATAAGGAATATAATCTCAAGCAACATTACGCGACTAAACACGGAGAGCAGTATGAGAAATACAGCGGAGATGACAGGAAAAGGCGAGCCGAGCAGCTTCAAAGAGGACTGTTATCCCTGCTAAGGAAAGGGATGCTGCTGTCCAGGCAAGTTACGTGGTCAGTGAATTAATCGCCAAGGCGGGAAAGCCATTCACCGAGGGGCAGTTTCTGAAGGACTGCATGCTACGAGTTGTTGATATTCTGTGTCCCGAAAAGAAAAGCCTGTTTAACAACCTGTCGCTGTCGGCAAACACTGTGGCAGGTCGGATTAATGGACTTTCCGATAATATCTATGAACAGTTACGTGACAAAGCAAAAAGTTTCACTGCATTCTCTGTGGCACTTGATGAAAGTACTGACGCAACGGACAATGCTCAGCTTGCAATTTTCATCATGGGTGTGGATGACAGGTTTGAGGTGACAGAAGAGTTGCTCAGTGTGTGTCCGATGCACGGCCACCTTAAAGCGAAAGATATATTTCAGCAACTGTGTGACGCGATGGAGCGGCTTGGTCTGCCGTGGAACAGGCTGGTGGGCATTACAACCGACGGTGCGCCGTCCATGACCGGCAAAAAAAATGGACTGGTTGCGCTGGTTCAGAGAAAGTTAGCGGAGGAAAAATCAGACCCAGCGATCGCGCTGCATTGCATTATACATCAGCACGCGCTGTGCAGCAAATGCTTGAAATTTGAACATGTCATGTCTGTCGTCGTGAAATGTGTGAATTACATCAGGTCCAGAGGATTGCAACACCGCCAGTTCTGTGCCTTTTTGGAAGAAATCGAAGCCTCGTATGGTGATGTACTGTATTTTACTGAGGTGCGTGGCTCAGCAGGGGGAACGTGCTGAAGAGATTCTCAACTGTCTGCAAAAAACCTCTGCCATTTTTCTGCATGCAGATCTTTGGCAGAAGAGGGAACAGTATTCAGTGGTGATCAATATGTCTCTGCTATTGAAAACCTGCAGCAAGAGATTGATGAGCGATTTGCTGATTTCAAGGCTCACTGTGACACTTTCCGGCTGTTTGCAGACCCCTTCTCAGCTGATGTGGAGAGTGTCCCCAGCAAGTTGCAATCTGAACTCATTGACTTACAGTGCAACAGTGAACCGAAAACTAAATTCAGAGAGGCACAGGGAAAAACAGACAAGACTGGTGAGTTCCTCAGAGAGCTGCCTCCTTCATTCCCAGAGCTGTCCAGAGTTTTCAGTCGTGTTATGTGCCTTTTTGGGAGCACACATGTGTGTGAGAAGCTGTTCTCTACAATGAACTTTAATAAAAGCAAGTACAGGACAAGGCTAACAGATGCTCATCTTGAGGCTGTACTCAGAGTTTCAACTGCAACGTCCATCAGAGTAAATACAGCTCAGCTATGTGAACAGAAGCGCTGCCAGGTATCTGGCAAGAAATAAAGCGCAAATGGACTCAGAAGTGATTTGTCTGTTGAGTGAAATGTTAAAATTGGTTATTTAAGGTAAAAATTGCACTAACTGTTAAAATGTGCAAAGCTAGAGTTCTTTTTTGTGTTATTTAATATAAAGACAATATGAACACAAGTGCTGTCAGTTCATGAAAGGCTTTGATTAGTTATTTAAGAATGCGGCCAAAAACATTTGCACTTACTGTGAATTTAATAGTTTTGTAATATTATCATATAATATTTGAAAATAAACCCTGTTTTCTGAAATATTCTCAAACAAGTGGCCCCCCACTGAGATGGCAGTGCCAGCAGTGGCCCCCAGCTCATTTGAGTTTGAGACCCCTGTTTTAGAGACTCCCCTACAGCTCAGAGCTTTAACAGCTGTGACAGCCTGGGTCTGCACCTATTTTTCTTCCTGTCCTCCCCCTGCTGCCCTCTGTTGACTCTGTAGTGTGTTGATGACATCATAACCTGTTGTCCTTCTTCCTCTGCAGCTGATTGCTAATCGTGAGCACCTGGGCCGGTGCTCCGCCGGGGTTAAGAGCTGCCAGTGGCCGCGGGGACGCTCTCTCGTCCTTTTCCCCTCCTCCTTCGCCAGCATCCGGGCGTTTTTGGCTTTTGCTTGCTTTTCTTTCATTGTATTGCACCTCACACCACACATGCTCATTCCATCCACAGGTACACCACTGATTCCACTGGCATCCACACCTCATTCCTTACGGGTTCTGTTACGTTACCTTACTTAAATAAATGTTATTTGATTGGACCTTGCTCTGCCTCTCGGACGTTTATGTCATTGCCTTGAGCCGGGTTATGACAACAGCGCAAGCATAAAAACAACGTACATCATAAATGAAGCAGTGGCTCCTCATTTCAAGAAGGAACTGTTGACGAAGATGAGAGAGAATCCCTTCATACTTGTCACAGATGGCTCAAATGATACTGGAATGTGCTTAACAACTACCAGTAATTAGTACTTTTTTATCCATTTCTACGTGCACACAATTTTAGCATGTTGTTTTATATATGCTCCTTATTGTTACAGGTCTAGAGAAGATGAATCCCCTCACAGTAAGAATCTTTGGCACCAAAAAAGTTGTGCACAGGTTCCTTAATATATGTGCACCACCAGTGGGCAGAGCTGTGGTACCGCTGAACTGATCTACACAAAAATCCATGACACCTTGCAGGAAAATGGCATCCCTTGGAGAAATTGTGTAGATCTCTCTATTGACAATGCCCCTGTAAATACAGGTGCCAAAAATTCAATTGCAGCCAGAATGCTGAGGGAAAATGGCAGTATTTACATACATTTTGTCTGGAGAAAGGAAGGAAGCTGCTTTGTATCTTGTTGGTAAGTCATAAACTAATTGTAGATTTGGGTTTAGGCATTCTGTGAGTAGAGCTAGTTGTAACATTTAGTCTTGTCTAGATAGCCTGTTGTTTAAATTATTGTGAAGCTGATCTTACTGAGTGGGCAATTACCTAGTTTCAGCCAGCTCAGCTGTTGCCAATAGACTTGATTGGAGGGAGGGGCCTCAGTCTGCGCATGAGGTAAACCGAGCACTTAAGAGCTTGTCACTACAGCGTCAGCTGCAGCGTCAGGACAGCCGAACGAAGACAAGGGAGTCAATATGCGGGAGTCCATCGAGGAATTCGATTGAGGTAGGCGTAACATCTCAACCACCACCCATCGCAGCCATGTGTCCTATCCCAGTCAGGACATCAAACTGGAGAAGATTTTGCCAGAGACCCATCGCTCGAGGCTGTAACCCATCCAATCTCTGCCACCCACCATTCTCCACCGGTACGGAACTTGAAGTACTAGGGGGGCTATGGAACTGTCAGTCTGCAGTCAAGAAGGCGGACACCATCTTAGCGTATGCCCCCTGCAGACTCTCCACTTCCTGGCCCTTACGGAGACCTGGATGATCCCAGAAAACACTGCCACTCCAGCTGCTCTTTCAACTGCCTACTCGTTTTCACACTCCCCAAGACGAACAGGGCGAGGAGGAGGAACTGGGCTTCTCATCTCACCCAGGTGGTCCTACCAGGTCCTTCCTCTGGACCACCTTCCCCGATCTGCACTTGAATTCCACGCTGTCTCTGTCACCCTTCCTTTCAAGCTCAACAGTGATCTATCGCCAACCCGGTCCTCTCGGTGACTTTTTAGATGAGATGAATGCCCTCCTAAGCTGCACCCCTGATGATGGCACACCACGCGTCGTCCTCGGTGACTTCAACATCCACCCGGGAAAGCTGCACTCATCTGAATTAATTGACTTCTTCTCCACATCTGACCTCACGCTCTCCCCCTCTCCACCCACTCACCGGGCCGGGAACCAACTTGACCTTGTCTTCACAAGATCCTGGGGCATCTCCGCATGATCTGTTACCCTGCTCACCGTGTCCGACCACCACTTTGTGACTTTCTCCCTCCCCATGAAGTCCACCACATCCCTCCCCTCTATGCCTCGAACTGTCATCAGCCACCGCAACCTGAAATACCTCACTCCCTCCGCTCTCTCCTCAACTGTTCTTTCCTCACTACCATCCACAGAACAATTCTCCTTTAATGCCTACTGAGGAAGCCTCCTCCATCCTGATATCCTCACTCTCCTCTTCTTTGGACACTCTCTGTCCCCCCACCTCACGACCAGCGCGGTCATCTCCCTCCCCTCCCTGGCTGTCCGAACCTCTACGAACCAACAGGCCATTGTTGCGAGCGGCAGAGACAAAATGGAAGAAATCGGGCCAGGACGAGGACCTTGCTCACTACCACCACCTCCTCTCTGACTTCACCTCAACTGATTCGGCAACTAAATCTGCCTTCTACCAGCCAAAGATCAACTCTTCCGCCTCCAACCCCAGGAAACTCTTCTCCATGTTCTCCTCCCTCCTCACCCCTCCCCCTCCTTCCTCCCTTACGGCTGATGACTTTGCAACTTACTTTACCAAGAAAGTAATTGATATCAGCTCCTCATTCACTCATATAACCTCCCAGAAAACATCTCCACTAACTCTCAACTCTGATAGCCTTACCAGCTTTAGCCCCCTCACCTCTGAAGACGTTCAAGCACTTGTTACGTCTAACTATGCCACCACCTGCTCCCTTGACCCGATTCCCTCCTCTCTTCTCCAAGACATCTCACATGACATCTTGCCATTCCTCACCACCCTGATCAACTCCTCCATCACCTCAGGTGTCATTCCAGCGGCTTTTAAGACGGCTACAGTGAAGCCTCTCCTTAAAAAACCCACCCTAGACGTTGCTGACATCCAAAGCTACAGACCTGTATCTCTTCTTTCATTCCTCTCTAAAACCCTGGAACGTGCCGCCTACAACCAACTGTCATTCTATCTCTCGCAGAACAACCTCCTTGACCCTAATCAATCAGGATTCAGGACTGCTCACTCCACTGAGATGGCCCTCCTCACAGTGACCCCTATGAGACGCCAGAGCCTCATCCCACTCCTCCGTTCTCACTTTCCTCGACCTATCTGCTGCATTCAACACAGTCAACCACCAAATCCTCCTCTCCACCCTGGCCGAACTTGGCATCACTGACTCTGCTCTAACCTGGTTCACATCATACCTGACAAATCGCACCTTTCAGGTCACATGGAATGGCTCTATGTCCAAACCCTGTTCTCTGGACACGGGTGTCCCTCAAGGCTCAGTATTCGGACCACTTCTGTTCTCACTATACACCAGATCATTGGGCTCTGTAATCACATCCCATAGATTCTCCTACCATTGTTACGCAGACGACACCCAGCTATTCCTCTCTTTTCCCCAAACCTCTGACACTCACATTGCAACTTGCATCTCGGACTGTTTGGCAGACATCTCGGTCTGGACAACTGCACATCACCTCAAGCTTAACCTGAATAAAACCGAACTCCTCTTCATCCCGGGGAAAGACTGCCCTCGGATGGACCTGTCGGTGACTATCGAGGGCATCACAGTATTGCCTTCCTCAACTGCGAGGAACCTGGGTGTAATCCTCGATGACTAACTATCCTGCACCCCCAACATCACTGCTGTGGCCAAATCCTGCAGATTTGCCTTCTATAATATCCGCAGGATTCGGACCTTCCTCACAAAGGATGCAACGCAACTCCTGGTCCAAGCACTGGTCATCTCCCGCCTTCACTACTGCAACTCTGTCGTGGCTGGACTCCCGGCCTCGGCACCTAAACCATTGCAGTGTATCCAGAACGCTGCAGCACGCCTTGTCTTCAATCTACCCAAATTCTCCCATGTGACCCCCCCTCCTCCGTGACCTCCACTGGCTCCCTGTTGCAGCACGCATCCAATTCAAGACGATGGCACTGGCCTTCAAGGCCATCAATGGAACGGCACCCATCTACCTTCAAACACTGGTCAAACCACACGCCCCGAAGCCAGCGCTTTGCTCCTCTACTTCAGCTGGCCGGCTTGTACCACCATTGCTGAAATCAAACAAATGTCACTCTGCAAAGTCCAGACTCTTCTCTGTTCTGGCGCCTCAGTGGTGGAACGAACTCCCGACCAATGTCAGGACAGCAGAGTCATTTGCCATCTGCAGAAAAAGGCTCAAGACTAACAACACCCCCCCCCCCCAAAAAAAACCCCTTATCTATAGCACTTTGATCATAGCACTGTTGTTCTTAAGGTATGTTTGCTGAACAGCTACTAATTTACTCAGACGAGGATCTAATACTTGTTCTATTTTTAGCTCTTACTTTATTGGCAACGATATGTTGTGGTTTCTTTGTTTCTTTCTTTTGACAAATGTACTTATTGTAAGTAGTTTTGGACAAAAGTGTCTGCTAAATGACCTAAATGTAAATGTAAAATGTAAATGGATGCCCCTGTCATATCATACACAACACTGCCAAACATGCAGGGCAGAAGTATGAAGTAAATTCAAACATGTACACTATATATTACCAATCCGTTAAGCCCAATGCCACATAAAACAGTTTGCTGATAGTGGTGTAATAAATATTTGAATTCATGTATTGCAGATATCCAGATTTGATCCAGAGGATCTGATCGTGGATGTTGGGTACTGGTTTAAAGGAAGCACCAACCATAAAGGTTACCTGGCAGGTTTGTGATTCAACCAGCTGTTATACAACAAAATACAAAAATGTTTAATTAGTTTACTATTGATGTTATGTATTATATTTTCCAGAATTTTGTGAATTCCATGTCTGCTTGTATTGGCTGATATGTCCTTTTCCAAGTAAAACATGAAAATGTTTCATGAATTTACAGATGACAAAGTTCATCCTCAAACTGTGTGCGAGGTTCATGAAGCCGTCGGCACTACAGGGCAGACAAGTCCATGACATCTAGAGGAATACCTTCAACCACTTGCACTTATTGTGCATATCTTGCTGAATCGATGTGCACTGACTTTGTCTGTCTAGTTTTGACTTAAAGTGGCAAGTGAAATCCCTGTGTCTACCTGATGCATATTGTTGAAACTACCTGGACTTAATTCACTTTATCTCTTTCTGTTCTCCGTCTGGTAGGAGAAAAACTAATGTTGGCTTCACCACAAGAGGTACCCTCAATAGGCTCCTTGAGGCTGGAGACATCACACCTCAGGAGGTGCAGCTATTTCAACAGGCAGCACTGGCATTTCTGGTCAGGGCTGTTGAGTATGGCATCAATAAACTCCCTCTGAAGGAGGCCCTTCTGAGGCATACAAGATTTGTGGATGTGCAGCAGAGGACTGAGTGTGGGGTGCAAGATGCCCAATACTTCATAGACAGGTAAGGGTTTCCACATTTTCCAGGATTTCAACATATTGAATACTTTAAGTTTAATTTTGATCATGACTACAAAAGAAATCATTAATCAGTTGTTTACACATGGTACTCTTTTTAGATTTCAGGAACTACTTTCCATGGGCCAGAGGAACAGGACAAGGTGTGTGAGGAGTTCCTGGAATATCAGCTGATGGATATCCCCATGCCCCAAGATCCCACCACCTTTAATGTTGAGGAGTTTGGGGGGAGTTTGTCCTCAATCAAGTGCAAGGTAAGAAATATTTGGCACCACATGACATACACATAATTAATTGAAATCAAAAAAGAAAAGCATTTGAGAAATAGAGGCTCTTGTTTCTTTTCCAAAGGTGACCGGTTTGAGCCAGTTTGGGAGGCTCACCAAAATAGCTCAACTTGTATTAGTGCTCCCTCACTCTAATGCCGACGCGGAGAGGGTTTTCTCGATAGTTGGACTAAACAAAACAAAAACTAGAAACAGCTTGGCCCTAGATGGAACACTGTCTTCCATCATGACAGTGAAGATGGCATCCCTGGAACCAAACTGTTAAAGATCGGAGCCACCAACCCCAGTGCTGAAGGCCTCAAAAGTTGCCACCACCACAACAACAAAAAACACTGATCACACACACACACATACATCCCTTCACAAAGAATTAAATAAATGTTTTTATTTATATGAATTTATTTATCCGATAAGACCACTGTCCCCACCCAAACCCCCGCCGCTGCTAAAATCTCTCACCTCTGAACTTTGTTCAAAAGTTAAGAGCCCTGTTTATTGGTTGCTGCCGGTCTAGATTCCCCTAGATCTGGCACCAGTAACACAAACAGAATTCTTTTTAGCTATCAGCTGGTCCGATTGAGGCTTATTTGTTAGCTCTGTTTGTGCTCATGTCATCAATGCCACCAGCATTGAGTGAATGAGGGCTAGTTGGACGGAGCAGAGGTAGAACACATACATATTGAGGAAAGTACTAACCAGTTAACCTAGATGAGCAAGAACAAGTCGGTGAGAGGTTCTAAGTTTCGGCTTCAATACATTTTCAGTTTATTGCCCAATCCTAAGTAGTACCATTAAAATCTTAACGATACCTGCCCCTATCATTTAAAAATGAGATCGCATAGAGGTCCATCCATCGCCTACCACTTATCCTGTATTCAGGGTCGCAGGGGGGCTGGAGTCGATCCCAGCTGTCATTGGGCGAAGGCAGGGTACACCCTGGACAGGTCGCCAGTCTATCGCAGGGCTGACATGTAGAGACAGACAACCATTCACGCTCACATTCACACCTACGGGCAATTTAGAGTCTTCAATCAACCTATCCCCATCCTGCATGTCTTTGGACTGTGGGAGGAAGCTGGAGAACCCGGAGAGAACCCACGCTTACACAGGGAGAACATGCAAACTCTTTTCATAATGACAACTTTCTTCTTTTATGCCCCGACTTCAAAACTAAGTCATAGAAATATTTTTTGTGAATTACACAAATATGAATTACACTAATGTGGTAACATGACTTACAAAGCATGTCTGGAAAAACACTTCTGGGTCAAATGTGTAGAATTCTTGCAGAAATTCGGCTGAATTCTGCAAAAATCTAAGCACAAATAGGATTTTTGTTAATCTAGAAACCAGTTCATAAAAGCTCTCTGGATTGAAACACTATCAAATTATTAAATTTGAGGGGGAAAGACTACCTGATTCTCTGTGAAGAGCCCTGGCCACCTCTTCAAGATCTCACTGACAGGTGGCTCGGAGTGGACCAGCTCCTTCCTCCTCATAGCAAACGTGTAGCTCATTTGTTGCTCAATCATGGTCAGGTTTGGAAGCTTTTTTTTTTCATTTCTTCAACAGCTTCCACTCTCTTTGAGTTCTGTTCCGTTTCTAAGTACTATGAAATAACTTAGTTAGCTTACTTCATCTTTGACTTTCATGCTAGTTTGTGGAAAAAATAGCGCGTCTTCTTGGTCATGACAGCACATATTTCCAGCTTTCCACAGAAATAAGTTAGATGTCTGTGAGGCAACTCCTCGTGGAGAAATACAGTTCAACTTTGACTTTAATCCCAATTAAAAAATCAGCAAGTCATCTCAGTCAAATTACACACACTATTCACAAATAAGTATTTAATAACTATCCTGAAACACAAGTTGCTATTGCACAATTTTGCTACCTTCAACATCAAATCTTTAATAACATTTTTAGAAAAAAAAAACAATTACCTTGGTTGTCTTCTTCGCGCTGCACGGTGATGTAGTGGGTAGCACTGTTGCCTCACAGCGAGAGGGTCTGGGTCTTCGATTCCCGGGTCAGGTTCCTTCTGTGTGGGGTGTGCATATTCTCTCCGTGTGAGCCAGCTTCCTCCCAAAGTTCAAAGACATGCAGGATGGGGATATGTTCATTGATGACTCCAAATTACCCGTAGGTGTGAATGTGAGCATGAATGGGTGTCTGTCCTGGGTCAATGACGTGACACCTACTTTTTCTGTCCAATTGAATTTTTTACCTTAACCCATGTGTAATGTTCATATTGTTGTTACTCAGCCAGCGTTTGTGGGTCTGATGGACCCGTTGCATTTTGTGGCTTTTAATGCCTCACAATCAAACACTTTTATGTTAAAATACTGAACAGAGGTTTACCTTATCCCAATTACAAGCAGTATAAACAATATATATGGTTAATATTTGCCCTTTACCTTTGTTAGGTCACATTTATAACTTATTATTTAAAACATAATAAAGAAAATCAATTAAAATCAAGATATGAGTGGAAACAAATTTACAAGTGAAGCAAGGTTTTTCAAAACTACTGACTTTTATTTCTTTGAACTTGAAATTTAACCCATTCAGGTGCACAACACAAGCTGAACACATGAACACAGAGTAAACATATCAGTCAAGACAACACATCAGCCCCATTGAACACATGGCCTTTAGCCACTAGCCTATACAACACATGAGGGGCAGAGCTTTACTGTGTGTGTGTTGCAGATATACTTTTTGCACTTGATGCATGTATATTGTGTTTTCCTGTCCATCTTGGGTCCGCACACTTCGCACCGCTTCTTGTTGCTGGTGTTCACAACCTAGAATAATGAAAAGATCAGGAATTTTACTAACACCTCTCTCTCTCTCTCTCTCTCTCTCTCTCTCTCTCTCTCTCTCTCTCTCTCTCTCTCTCTCACTCACAAGACATTAGTGCCAGACATGTACTGCAACAGCATCACACACTTACTTCAGGCTCTGCAGATTGGGGTTCTGTAGGTTGGGTGGACAGGGCACCAGCATTCTCCTCCTGAATCCTCCTCACCATGGCTGCAGAGGCTGGGGTTCTGGGGATATGTTTTCTTCTCTCGATTTGTGGTCTCACCAATGCCTTTCCCAGATCCTCAAGAAAGAGCCGTCTTTTCTGGAGCTTCACTCGTTTCCACTCTGGGTTCAGTGCCATCCAAATAACAAAGGCATTGTACGCTGAGATGTCCAACATGTCAAAGAATATCACCAGTGGCCAGCGTAGAGTCCTCCGTTTGCAGCTGTAGGCCGTCACCAGCTTGTCCATGTTGTCTACCCCTCCTTTTGTGGCATTATAATCCATGATGATCTCTGGTTTGTGATGTTCCTGGTCACAGATTCTTCCATCCCCGTGCAGTGTACTCATGAGTACCACATTCACTGCATGAAAAGTGGGATTTTCGTCAGTTAGCAGCCCTGTAAATTCCCGTGGAAGTTCAGGTTTACGACTGCAAACGGCAATTTGCAGGAAACACCGAAAACTGACGTAAATTGCCGGGAATTGACGTGGGCCTTGCTTGGCAGTTGTCCCCCCATGCCCCCCCTCCCCGTAATCCTAGGGCAGGCTTTAACATGTAAATGAAAATGCTGTGAGCTATACAAATGCAAATCAGGGTAGCAGGGGGAGTTTTCCCCCAGGCGACATTTTTCTGAAAGGTGTTAACTTCATTTCATCTTCATTCAAAGATATAACTTCATTTCATCTTCATTCAAAGATACACAAAACAATTTGCTTCAACAATTACTTTTAATCAGGCTTTGCCACAAAGGTAAAATGTACATTCATGCAAACAACATCACAGTCTCCTAGAGCTCAACCACTGTGCATAGTGGTATGACTACAGTAGGGCTGAGTGATTTGATCGATTCTGCGATATAAATCGATATTTTGTTTTCACAGAAAGTATCGATTTTTTAGCCACGAGTATCGATACATTAAGTCCCATTCAAATCCCCCTAGCACTCTGCTCGCTGCGCCGAGAGACGGCCGTGCAGGATCGCGGCGCTTCGCGTCTGGTCTGAACTGCACTATCGGTTAACAAAGGCGCCAAAAGGAAGCGTGCTTCGTTCGCGGTGCTTCAGCGGCCGCCCGGTTCACGCCGGCATGACGCCAGGTTCACACCAGCTGCTGCAAAGCGTCACGGCCACGAAAATCACACATGACCAGTTCAGACCAGACGCGTATTTCTCCGCAACGGTCGACAAGTGCTTCTGCTCAGCTGTTATTCATTCAGAGCTATTTTTTTCATCGTGGGTAAGTAAATAACCTCATGAAATTAATAAGCCATATTACTGTAGACACCCAAAATCCCACCCCCCGCCCCGTAACCAGCCCACTCCGTTGCTCTGTGTATGTGTGTGTGTGTGTGTGTGTGTGTGTGTGTGCAGTGGCGCCGCCAGGATTCAATTTCAATGTACGCACAGAAACGGGAAAATACAACGTATATCATGGTGATAGGCCCCGGTGCAAATATTTTTTTTGTGCCCATCCCCGCCCTAAACACAAGCGCACGCACACACGCTTGGACACACACGCACAGTACGGTATGATAACTCTCCCGGCCAGGGGAGAGAGACATGCATCGGCTCGGCCCACAGTGCTCAGCAGCAGAGAGGTGACGAGAGTAGAGCCGAGCTGTATTGTGTAGTGGAGAGGGACCAACACACGCTATGCGCTATTACGCACACACGCGCGATCGTCCTCTCAAATGGGGCTGCGTCTCTCCACTGTGTGAGCGAAAGAAAAGCTCTGACTTGCTTGGGCAGACGTTGTTTGGTGTCACCCGCTGAAATTTAAATATCTAGCCCACCTTCAAAAAAAGTATGCACAGTGCGTACAAGATTCCGGCTGGCAGCGCCACTGTGTGTGTGTGTGTGCTTTGTAAGTTACAGTTTGCACTTCAATAAATGTAACTTATTTTCTCACCACATATTTGATTTATTTTGTCCAGCATTTGCAAGCTTGAGACTCTCTGTCCAGTCAGAGCCATATATTGTGTAATTGATTCTTTCAGTTGATATTAATTCAATCCAAGTAAATGGAACACTCACAAGATGTCACCAAAATCACACTGTACCTTTTAAATCTTTCAGAAAATGATGTAAGTGTATCGAATTATATCGAATCGTATCGAATCGTATCGTTGACTGAATATCGTGATTTATATCGTATCGTGAGCTGAATATCGTATATCGTATCGTATCGTGAGATTAGTGTATCGCTACAGCCCTAGACTACAGTGACCCTTTCTTTGGTCTTGCTTAAATGCACAGTGGATGTGTTAACCACACATCTCCCAGCAATGCGCTCAACAGGCAGAAATGATGCTGGGTATGACGTGTCTGTTCCCTGCAAGCTCCAAACTTCTATTGGCTTTCCATAAAAATGTCTGTCCGGATGGGGATGAAGCCAGGAAACGTGCGCAGTAACATGTTTAAATGCAGTACCTTTTGACACAACATTAACAACTATAAACTGCTTTATAATGGCTGGTCGTAGTTCTGCTAGAGGGTCAAGGATGGGTTCATAGATCATAGATCTCGGCTGTGTTAGAAATGCCATACTAACGTCCTACTCGTACTTAATTGTGACGTAAATTTGAGTACGTAGTGCGTTCACATACAATAGTATGTGAATTTGTGTACGCGAGAAATGCCCGGATGTATACTGCATTGGCAAGAATTTCAGAGTATACAGCGGACCTTGCTAAATCTACTCAACTTCCCAAAATGCATTGCGGCTCGTCTGACTTCACAAGTTTTGGATAATGGCGGACGACTGCGGTGATTCTGGCGACAGCCCGACACAAACCGCGTACACATGTAAGTATACTGTAACATGACTTTTATGTTTCCAGCTGACTTTTAAATCGTATTGATAATGAACGTTACTTTATTGTTGTTGGCATTGTACGTTAACGTTACGAATCGAAGGTCCTTCCAGCCGGCTAGCCTACTGACGCTAATTTACCACAGAGGTTAGCGAGCGCAAGCGAAGCGGAAAATGTGCCGTTTTTACCGACGTTAACTAATAATATAGTGCTTATGTTAAACCGTGGTTATATATTTACTAACGGTGATTAATAACGCCGTGCACCGTTGTCCGTTAAAGGGGCGGATGCAGACACCGGGCGCCTCATTCAGTGGAGGGAACGATGAGGAGACGTTCACGTTCACCGGCAGCAGGAATGCTGCTCTGAGAGGCTTCACTTAAGAAAATGTGGTTTAAATGTTATAATTCTTATATCCAGGACTGCTGGAGACTCTCAGGATGTCCCAGGACTGCTGGAGACTCTCAGGATGATTGCGGTAAGAATATGTTCGGTGACTGCTAGCTAAGCTAAAATTAGCAAAGCAAGCCCAAGCTAAAAGTAGCTTAAAAGCTAATAGTCCAAGCTAAAAGTAGCATAGTAGCCTTGTAAAAGAACAAGAGAGAGGAACCAGTGTAACGTTAAGTTGCTTTGTTAAGTGTACGTTGTTGGTCTTTTACAGGAAGCAGTACGCCGGCTTCACAACTCGGAGACGAATTGTAGGCGCTACGAACCGGAGCAAGGGTACGATTTAAAGAATATGCTTTCATTCTGCATAAGGAAATAGATGCGTTAACAGTAGATACCGATCTTAACTGTTCATTTTGTTTTCACAGACGAACCTCGCCTCATAACGAAGCTGTGACCTCTTACTTGCTCGGAGCTTTGTCCGCAAGTCCGGATTTCTATGACGCTGATAGTGACGCCATTGTGTGTAAGTAACTTTTACTGTTTTCTTCTTCCTTGTTTTAATTTTTACTGTGACTTAAGTTTTCTTATTCATACCACTCATTTAATTGTTTTCCAGCTGCCTGTAAGACATACTATGAAACGGTACGCAGGAGCTTCAGACACACACAGCCTGATCTCGCATCGCAGGCGGAAGCTGTGAAGACGTCAGCTCGGAGTCGTTCCAGGAGAAAGAGGGTAAGACTTATTAGATTTATTAGATCCGTTTTTGGTCAATGTGACCAAACCTACCTAAACCTATTTTTCAGGTGCATTAATAGATGTGTTGTGTCCATGCGCAGTGCATCGCGCAGTACTGATTGTCTTTATTGATTGTTTTACAGCTGCTGGAAGAGTGTGCTTGCTGGCGATGAGGCGGACCGTTGGAAGTGCGCCACCACAGACATGATGTCTGATGAGGAGGACGGCGTCGTTGGCGGGGTGTCTGGATGGATTGTGCGACCTCCATCCTCTCGTAGCCAGGAGCTCACCGAGCTCTGTGCGACTCTACAGTCGCGATTAGAGAAGACTCCCAAGTACAGGGCCACGCACCGCAGGCGGCTGTAAAATTGACCAAATTTGGACAGAATGTCG